>NC_077241.1:28428995-29130245 GCF_947179165.1 Solanum dulcamara | reverse complement strand
TATGAGTCGCATATGCATGAATGTATAGTTGTGCTGATATGACTTATGATTTAGGGCGTTCCCTATGTCGTGGTGGCCTTGTTGGATCGCATATATGTGTATCATGGAACGAACCCACAGGTTACAATAGCCTTGTCAGCTTGTATGTTTTCTTACCTGTTGGTGTATTTTAAGTGTGATTAGGAGACAGACTAGGTATAGTTGGCCAGGTATACAGGTGTGTCCAGTTTAGGCACCTGTCATGGCCTATGGGGTTGGGTTGTGACACTATCTCCTTCAGCTTTGGTTGTACGTCTGCCAAATTTCCCATAGATCTACGGCTGAATGCATCTGCTACAACATTTGTTTTCCCTGGGTGATATAGAATGTCAACATCATAATCCTTGGCAACTCTAGCCACCATCTCTGCCGCAAATTAATCTCCTTCTACTTAAAGATATACTGGAGACTCTTATGATCTATATAAATATTAACATGCACACCATATAAATAATGTCTCCATATTTTTAGAGGATGAATCACCGCTGCCAACTCCAGATCATGGGTGGAATAACTTCTTTCGTGCTTTCTGAGCTGTCGGGAGGCATAGACTATAACTTTACCATGCTGCATCAGCACACAACCTATTCCAACACCTAAAACATCACAATAAATGACATAGCCATCCACTGCCTCAGGAAGAGTTAGAACTAAGGCCGTTGTCAACATATATTTCAGAAAATGGAAACTTTGCTCATAAGCATCGGTCCACTGGAACTTAGCTGCCTTATGGGTTAGCCTTATTAAAGGAACTGAAATTGAGGCAAACTTCTCTACAAACCTTCTATAATACCCTGCTAGCCCCAGAAAACTATGTACTTTAGTAGGTGTCGTAGGTCTTGACCAAGTATTCATCGCCTCAATCTTCTACGTATCTACCCGTAAGCCATCAACACCAATAATATGCCTGAAGAATGCTACTGAAGTCAACCAGAATTTACATTTAGAAAACTTAAGCATACAATTTCTGGTGTTGAAGCACCCTAAGTACCGTTCTCAAGTGATTTGCATGCTCCTCTTTTGATTGTGAATAGACCAGAATGTCATCAATGAATACAATCACGAATAGGTCAAGAAATGGCTTGAACACTCTGTTCATCAAATTCATAAATACTGCTGGAGCATTGGTCAACCCGAAGGACATCACTCTAAAATCGTAATGCCCGTATCGGGTCCTGAATGCAGTCTTTGGAATGTCTTCCTCTTTCACCCGCACTTGGTGATAACCTGACCGTAGGTCTATCTTCGAGAAACACTTAGCACCCTACAACTAGTCAAATAGATCATTGATCCTAGGGAGAGGATACCTGTTCTTTATAGTCACTTTATTCAGCTGCCTATAATCAATACATATCCACAGTGACCCATTCTTCTTCTTTACAAATAATACCGGTGCTCTCCAAGGTGATGTAATAGACCTAATGAAGCCTTTTTCTAATAGATCTTTCAATTTCTCCTTTAGCTCCTTCAGTTTTGTAGGTGCCATTTTATAAGGAGGAACAAATATTGGCTGAGTGTCTGGTAATACGTCTATAGCAAAATCTATCTCCCGCTCAGGCGGAAGCCCTGTGAGTTCATTTGAAAATATATCGGGAAACTCGCTAACCCCCGACACTAATTTAATGGTCGGCGCCTCTGACTTTAGGTCATTTACCCATACTAGATGATAAATATAGCCTTTTCTGACTATCTTCCTTGCCTTGAGGTATGAAATAAACTTTCCCCTCGGCGATGCTGTATTTCCCATCTACTCTATAATTGGCTCTCTTGGGAATTAAAATCGGACTATCTTGCCTCGACAGTCAATGTTAGCGTAACAAGAATCTAACCAATCCATACCCATAATAACATCAAACTCAGTCATATCTAGCTCTACCAAATCTACCTTAGTGTAACGACTATATATGTTCACTGTACAATTTTTATATACTTGTCTTGCTATAACAGAATCTCCTACTGGTGTAGATACCTCAAATGGTTCTATTGATTCAGGTTTTATCCTAATTCTACTAGCAACAAGTAGGGAAATATACGATAATGTGAAGCCTGGGTCTATCAATGCATACACATCTCGAGAGAAAATCGATAGCATACCTGTAACCACATTAGGTGATGCCTCTTGCTCCTGTCTAGTGGCCAAAGCATAGATGTGATTTAAAGGACCGCTGGAACTAAAAGCTCCACCACGACCTCTAACATGGCTTGCTGGTGCCTGGAAACCCTGCCCCATAGGGCGCACAACCACAGAAGAAGATGAACTAGCGACTGATCCAGTAGGATGAGCCGCACCACCTAGATTTCCTCTATAGGGAAATTCCCTCATAATATGGCCTTGATGGCCAAAACCAAATCAAGCACCAGTAGCGAGACAACACTGTTATGACTCAACCCCGTAAGCCGCGACTGGGGTCCGACCTGGACCCCCCGTGTACCTAGCTATCAACTATGGCCAAATTGAACTGTAAATAAAACAATATCATGTAACAGAGCCCCACTGGGCGATAACATTTTCATAAACCTGTAGCCCTTTTCATTTGTATCACAACATGACAGGGCACGCAAGACGACAAGGCTGCCATAACATAATAAGACATATAAAATATCATGTAGACTCAACTGAATCAAACTGACATACACAACCCACATATACATGTCTGCAGACCTCTAAAAATATAAATGACAACATATGGCGGGAGAGGGCCTCCGCCGTACCCCTGAATAGAGAAAACAATTTTATACATCAGTGGACAGTATCAAAAACTATGCCACAATACAATAGGACCTCTTCCAGCTGAGTTGCATGGAATCCTAAGCTGACGAACTCCCAAAACTTGTATCTATACTTGCGGGCATGAACGCAGTCCCCCGAGAAAGGGGGGTTAGTACAACATATGTACTAAGTATGTAAAACATAACATGATACAACTGGAAGCATATCTGAAGTAGAGAAGCAGAGGATAAAATGTCAAATCAGAAATCAGTACTTGGAAAAGTAAAATCATGCATGCTCAAACTTTCAATATAGCCGGCCCTATCAGGGATCCGATGAATCATATTTGTAGTATCAGTATCAGGCCCCGTGCCATCGTTACCTTATTACAACATATCATATTAGTATCAGTATCAGGCCCCATGCCATCGTCACCTTATTATAACATATCATCATCATATATATACATACAGATGCCGGCCCTCTAGTGAGGGACTCGGTGAACAATGTAGTGAATTGCATGAATCTGTTAACCGGCCTGGGACTCGGAGAAGAAGTGTTACAGGATACACGAGTAGAGTAGTGAGAAAAAAAACACAGTTTAAATCATAATCTGAGACTCAATGAAGTCATCAGGTGAACTATCACCTGGGGATCAGGGCAGAAGGTATCTGATGTATACTCTCTAACTGTCACTAAGGACTATGTAAAAGGGAGTTTTTGGAAATCTTAGACATCTACCAATGGGAAACATCTTATAGAAGTCCGAGCATTGGTTATCTCAGAGCCTTTCTTTTTTACAAACTCTGCTTAGTCGAATCAATTGTTATACAATCATATAGAAGACTCGAAGATAGCAGCTTACTACTTTAAAGTTTAACATTCAAAAGTGAGTGAGGGTCCTGAAGTCATATTCAGAACCTAGGAATGGAATTACCCCCAAAGCTCATATCATATCCTACTTATATCTAAGACATGCCAAAATAAAGAGAAAAAATAGGCTTTACATACCTATACCAAAAACATACCAAGAGAAGCTTCGCATACCTCTTGTGAGTTACTCTTTATCTCATTCGTCTCAACGTCCTCTGAACCTATTCAACATGAAATTAATAGGAATATCAACTACCCTTATCTTTCCAGCATCTTAGGTTGTACCTTAGTATTCATGGAATCTATTTCCTTGTTTGTTTCCTCGACTAATTCTTTAATTAGTTAAGGCGTTAACGAAAATTGGGCAACACCTCCCCTATAATGTGCCCTATCTAAATTTCCAATTAGATCCCTAATCACTACAGCTAACCAACAACAACAACCTTCAACATATGTTTACACAATTCAAATCAACAATCTACAACATAAACTCCAAACGACTCGCTCAAAAATACGATATCAAAATAGGGTTTCTAGTTTCCATTTTGCAAAACCTTTAAATGTATGAAGCCGGGAGTCGTGTGGATGCAACCAGAAGCTCCCCCACCTCATTTAGAACATATTTAGACCCTGCAACAACAAGCCACACCCCTTCAGCAGCACCTCACAAGAACAATACTTTATTTCGATGACAATTCAACTATAGCGACTCCAATTTAGTTTATTCCAAGCGTCAAGTGTTTCTATGCGATTTTCAAATTTTCATCCACATATAGGGTGTGTAACACACTCCTTAAAAACACCATAAAGTCCAAATTAAAAGAAGAAACCTTACCTTACCCGAAATTGGCCAATATTATCAAATCGCAACTCGGAACTTCTTCAAACGCGCTGAAATTGAGCGGGATATTTGTATGACTTACTTGATGCCCCAAGAAGTAAATTTATGTTATTAGCACCCTAAATTAATCATAGTATACCTTAGATAATTTATTTATGGAGCGAAGCTCTATGGCGTACCTTGGCAGCCCCTAGGCCGTAGCCCTCCTCTCTTCTTCCTCTAACGTTTCTGTCCAACTTTTCCAAGTATACAGCTGAAGAAATGACTTCTTAGTTATCATAATATACATATATATAAATATATACATCTCCACGTTCTTGAGGAACACCGTAGATAATAAATTCACGGAAGAATAATGAAGAACTCACCCTTAATTCTTCCAAACCAAAGCTGTCGTAGGTACTCTCTTTCTCTCACGTTTGCTCTCTATGTTTTGGCTGATTTTTTGGATACATAATGACTTAAGATTCATTAACATATATATCCACCTTTTTTAGAAGGTTCCATGTGACAGCCCTTTGGGGGTGACACGTGGCAGCCCCCTAGGGCGCCACCTAGATTCATCAGCCTATTGCACACCGCCACATGGCAGCGGGTCCACCCCCCAAGTAGGTAGGTGAGTCACCTGCTTGCTTGTAACCTGCTTGCTTGAGGTGCTTGCTTGTCACCTGCTTACTTGAGGTGCTTGTTTGTCACCTACTTGCTTCACTTTCGTAAGTTCGGAAACTAGTTTTCTCTCCCTCTCATAGGTTTGTCATCTCACTTTATTTTAAGAGCCTATGTAATCCGTGCTACGCAGGCTTGGCATGTCCTCTAGTAGCTCAAGTATATAAAACTTTTATATTAATAACTTACGTTGGTAAATCGAGTCCTACGACTCGTTACTTGGCCTCCAATTCCTTCCGGATTCTTATGAATCCACTTCCAACCTTCTCTACTAGGGGTATCACATCCTCCCCTCCTTGGAGTCGTTTGATAGTGTCGTAGCATATCCGGCTCACATGATAATGTTTAAGGAACTTATGAGACATTCCGAGTTTAAAAAGCATGGGGTGTAACATCCTTGCCCCCTTTAGAACATTTATCCCCGAATGTTAGACAAAATTTCTCTTAGCACCTTATACAAATTGTAGGAAGATTCTTTATTGTTTCCATAACACATACTTCTATCCAAGCACTTAATATACGAGTATCAGGAGTTGAGGTTACTTTTTGATGTCGGGAATAGGTGAGAATACTTGTTTCATGCTCTCATCAGTTTCCCCGGTCACTCTCTTTCTGGTTTTAGTTTTTCCACCGTATCTTGACGAAAGGCACGTCTTTAGTCTACAATTTTCTAGTTTGCCGATCTATGATGGCGATAGGTTCTTGCTCATGGGATTTCATCTCTTGGACCTCATCTATGGAATATACCCTGGGTGACTCGTCAGTACCCTTGTGAAGCATTTTTATCTGATGGACTGGGCATATAGTTTCCAAATGAAGTGGTAAGCTCAACTTACCAACTATGTTGCCCACCTTATGAGTAACTTGATACAGTCTAATATATTTTGGGTTAAGTCCCCTTTTCTGGGTGACTCCGTGATGAACATCCAATCATTCATTTGAACTCTGAATGTCGATGTCAATTATCTGTATCTCATTTCTGCCAACTCTGGGTTGTTAGTCAATAGTTTGCTTAATCCTGTTTGGCCTACCAACTTAGTCTTTTTCCCCAACAGGGGGACTTATACACTTTGACTTACACATCTTGTAGGGGGTCATCTGAATGCTGGAATAGTAGCCCTTCTCGTAGGCAAATTCAATAAGTGGTGGGCGATCGTCTCAGTTACTCTTAAAGCCAACCATATTAGTCCGCAATATATCTTCTAACGTCTGATAGTATGCTTAGTCTATTCAACAGTTCGAGGGAAAAACTGGGGTACTAAGACCTACCTGTGTTCCTGATCTCTTCTTGGACTGATGTCCAAATGTTAATCTTAATTGAAGTTCTTCCATCTAAGATATTAGCTAGGGAAACCTCACGGAACCTTACAATCTTCATGTTCTATAATTCGACCTAGTTTCAGCTGCATAGGTGCTCTTGCTTGAAAGCAAATGGGCTGATTCGTTAGCCTCGTATAGTTCTTCTCAACTCTTTTCAGAACTGTAATTGGCATTCTATCTTTTGGGTCCTTCTTCTCCTATTTCTTTCCACTCCTTAGGGTTGGCTACCGAAAAATGCTGCAATCCCCTCATGTAATGGCTCTCGTAGTCGTTCTGTGCTTTGTCTAACATGATCTGGTATAATTCTAAAAGAATTTTGGCGTATATACTCGCCATCCTATAGTAACCATCTAGTTCTGCCAGTTTCGTTTAAACTCTTTCACCACTTTCCTTACTCCCACTTGTAACCCTCTAGACACCTTATCCTATGCCATTTCTTCCTTATAAAATGACGAGAGGGCAGAAGAAGTATCCTAGCGTTATCTCGCTAGTCCTCATATTTTACCTTGCCTTTTTCTCCCTTATCCTACATTCGATGTCGGGGGAGATCTTTGGCCCAATCATGGCCATGTATTATGTCACCCGTAGTACTAATTCCATCTCGATAGTTTGGCTTAACCTATCTTTGCATCTCTCGGTAGTTCATTGTAACTTGGGCTTCTTTGCCTAGAATAATAGCTATGGGGACTCCGTAAGGTCTTACCATTTCTTCACCCTACAATTTTACACCTTCTCGGCTGATTAGGTAGCCTTTGATCAAAGGAACAGGGGCCAATATCGTTAATCCACAAGTAATATTCCCTTCAGAGTCATCCGTCGATGGAGTGTGAAATGAGTCTTGTAGTCCTAGTCATATTATGGAATTGTCGACCTTGGGTATTACTTCCTGGCTTTCATAAATTATATCAACTAGTACCCTTACCTTTTTGGGTTTTGCTTTTCAAGCCTTAGAGTTGGCTGCCAAGTGGTGTCGAAATTCTCTCGCCCACTAGCCCGTATAGCTATTCAGTCATTTTCCTATCATTAACTAATACTATGTCGACGAACTGTGGCATTCAAGTGCATCATCAGTTAGCTGTTCTTCTGTCACGACCCAACCCCGTAGGCCGCGATTGGGGTCCGACCTAGACCCCCCGTGTACCTAGCTATCAACTGTGGTCAAATTGAACTGTAAATAAAACAATATCATGTAATAGAGCCCCACTGGGCGACAACATTTTCATAAACCTGTAGCCCTTTTTGTTTATATCACAACATGAAAGGGCATGCAAGCCGACAAGGCTGCCATAACATAATAACACATATCATATACCATGTAGACTCAGCTGAATCAAACTGACGTACACAACCCACATATACATGTCTGCTGACCTCTAAAAATATAAATGACAATATATGGTGGGACAGGGCCCCTACTGTACCCCCGAATGGAGAAAACAATTTTATACATCAGTGGACAGTATCAAAAACTAGGCCCCGATACAATGGAGCCTCTTCTAGCTGAGCTGTATAGAATCCTAAGCTGACGGACTCCTAAAACGTGTATCTATACCTGCGGGCATGAACGCAACCCCCGAGAAAGGGGGGTCAGTATGACATATGTACTGAGTATGTAAAACATAACATGATACAACTGGAAGCATATCTGAAGTAGAGAAGCAGGGGATAAAATGTAAAATCAGAAACCGGTACTTGGAAAAGTAAAATCATGCATGCTCAAACTTTCAATATAGCTCACCCTATCAAGGATCCGGTGAATCATATTTGTAGTATCAGTATCAGGCCCCGTGCCATTGTCACCTTATTACAACACATCATCATAGTATTAATATCAGGCCCCGTGCCATCGTCACCTTATTACAACACATCATCATCATATATATATATATACGGATGCCGACCCTCTAGCGAGGGACTCGGTGAACAATGTAGTGAATTGCACAAATCTGTTAACCGGCCCAGGACTCTGAGAAGAAATGTTATAATATATATGAGTAGAGTAGTGAGAAACAAAACACAGTTTAAATCATTATCTGAGACTCAATGAAGTCATCAAGTGAACTATCACCTGGGGATCATGGCAGAAGGTATCTGATGTATACTCTCTAACTGTCACTAAGGACTATGTAAAAAGGAGTTTTTGGAAATCTTAGACATATACCAATGTGAAACATCTTATAGAAGTCCGAGCATTGGTTATCTCATAGCCTTTCTTTTTTACAAACAAGAGCGTAGTCGAATCAATTGTTATACAGTCATATAGAAGACTCGAAGATAGTAGCTTACTACTTTAAAGTTTAACATTCAAAAGTGAGTGAGGGTATTGAAGTCATATTCAGAACCTGGGAATGGAATTACCCCCAAAGCTCATATCATATCCTGCTTACATCTAAGACATGCCAAAAGATAGAGAAAAGATAGGCTTTACATACCTATACCAAAAATATACCAAGAGAAGCTTCACATACCTCTTGTGAGTTACTCTTTATCCCATTCGTCTCATCGTCCTCTTAAACTATTCAACATGAAAGTAATACGAATATAAACTACCCTTAGCTTTCCATCATCTTAGGTTGCACCTTAGTATTCATGGAATCTATTTCCTTGTTCGTTTCCTCGACTAATTCTTTAATTAGTTAAGGCGTTAACGAAAATTAGGCAGCACCTCCCCTATAATGTGCCCTATTCAAATTTCCAATTAGATCCCTAAACACTACAGCTAACCAAAAGAAACAACCTGCAACATATTTTTACGCAATTCACATAAAAATATACAACATAAACTCCAAATGACTCGCTCAAAAATACGATATCAAAATAGGGTTTCTAGTTTCCATTTTGCAAAACCTTTAACTGTACAAAGAGGGGGGTCATGTGGATGAAACCAAAAGCTCCCCCACCTCATTTAGAACATATTTAGACCCTTCAACAACAAGCCACACCCCTTCAGCAGCACCTCAAAAGAATAATACTTTATTTCGACGACAATTCAACTATAGCGACTCCAATTTAGTTTATTCCGAGCGTCAAGTATTTCTATGCAATTTTCAAATTTTCAGCCACCTATAGGGCATGTAAAACACTCCGTAACAACAACATAAAGACCAAATTAAAAGGATAAACCTTACCTTACCCGAAATTGGCCAAAATTATCAAATCGCAACTCGAAACTTCTTCAAACGCGCTGAAATTGAGCGGGCTATTTGTATGACTTCCTTGATGGACCAAGCAGTAAATTTATGTTATTATCACCCTAAATGCATCGTAGTATACCTTAGATAATTTATTTATGGAGCGAAGCTCGGAGGCGTACCTTGGCAGCCCCTAGGCCGTAGCCCTCCTCTCTTCTTCCTCTCACTTTTCTGTCCAACTTTTCCAAGTGTACAACTAAAGAAATGACTTCTTAGTCATCATAATATACATATATATAAATGTATACATCTCCACGTTCTTGAGGAACACCGTAGATAATTAATTCACGGAAGAATAATGAAGAACTCACCCTTAATTCTTCCAAACCAAAGTTGCCATAGGTACTCTCTTTCTCTCACGTTTGATCTCTATGTTTTGGCTGATTTTTTGGATACATAATGACTTAAGAGTCATTAACATATATATCCACCCTTTTTAGAAGGTTCTACGTGGCAGCCCCTTGGGGGTGATACATGGCCGCCCCCTAGGGCGCCACCTAGGTTTATGCGGCCTATCGCACGCCGCCACGTGGAAGCGGGGTATACTCCCCCAAGAAGGCAGGTGAGTCACCTGCTTGTTTGTCACCTGCTTGCTTGAGGTGCTTGCTTGTCACCTGCTTGCTTGAGGTGCTTGTTTGTCACCTACTTGCTTCACTTTCGTAAGTTCGTAAACTAGTTTTTGCTCTCTCTCGTAGGTTCGTCATCTCACTTTATTTTAAGAGCCTTTGTAATCCGTGCTACGCAGGCTTGGAATGTCCTCTAGTAGCTCAAGTATATAAAGCTTTTACATTAATAACTTACGTAGGTAAATCGAGTCCTACGACTCATTACTTGGCCTCCAATTCCTTCCGGATTCTTATGATTCCACTTCCAACCTTCTCTACTACGTGTATCACATCCTCCCCTCCTTGGAGTCGTTTGATAGTATCGTAGTGTATATGGCTCACATGATAATGTCTAAGGAACTTATGAGACATTCCGATTTTAAAAAGCGTGGGGTGTAATAGACACTCTTCAAAATAAGACTTACCACACCGAGAACACCGAGGCAAAGGTGGCCTCAACTGACTCAGAGCCCTAGTCATTTGTGAAGTTGAAGCCTTGGAGCTCTGACCAGCTCCTGAATACTCGGTACTATCAAGTCTCCTACAAGCGAACTATGGAGGTGCACTCTGTGCAGGCTGAGAGGAATATCTATTACGCTATTGCTGAGGCTACCTACCTCGAAATTCACCTAGATAGCCAGCTGACCTAGCTCTCTTATGATAGCCTCTGTCATAGTCTCTATCGAGCTAACGTCCCCTGTGTCGATTTTCCATCCCTTGGGCATACGCCTGCAATCGAGCAATATCCATCTTTGGCTGAGAGGCCATTACCATACAACTATCAACCAGATAACGATCTAACCCCATCACATACCGATGAATCCTATCAGTCATATTAGCTATAATAACAGGCACATATCTGGCCAATGAATCAAACCCAAGGCTATAATCTCGAATGCTCCTTCCATTCTGCCTCAGACGTAAGAATCTATTTACTCTGGCTCATCTCATCTCCGGAGGTAGGAAATGGCCAAGGAAAGCCTCAATGAACTCATCCTATACTACTGAAGGAGCATTTGTGGCCCTAGACAACTCCCACAACTCATACCAGTTGACAGCTATATCCCATAGTCGATATAAATCCAAGCCAACAGACTCAGTCTCAGAAGCCTTGATTAGTCTCAGCGTACGCTGCATCTTTCTAACAAACTCCTGCGGGTCATCTTTAAGCTTCGACCCAAAAAATTCTAGAGGGTTACAACTCAGCAAGTCACGTACCCTCAAACTATCATGTCTATCCGCCTGGTCAACCCCTAGTCCATGCCTGTGAGCCTGTCCTGCCGCTAATCTGGTAAGCAACTAAATGGCATCTCTCATAGCTGTATCCTCCGCCCCTGGCTGAGGAGCTAGAGGTTCAGGTGCTGGGTCCTCGATAACTAGTAGTGGAGCCACCTCCTGATTCGGAGATGTCGCTATCCTAGGTTCCTCTGGAAGTTGCAGTATAGCAGAACTCGCAGACTGGAGCACAACCTCAGGCATAATCTGGGCACGAGCTCTAGTGACTCTCCTAGCCTGGCTAGTTTCCCCCGCTATCGATTTGCCCTTCTAGGCAGCTGTCACTTTCTTCAAAGGCATCCTAATAATATAGCTCCATCGCACGATCTAAGGTAAGAAGGAGAGATGACATCCTAAATATCCTGTATCTTCATGTTTATAGATGTGGTGCACAACACACCGATAAACAAGATCCTACTAGACACGGTCTGTAGACACTCAGAGAATAAACTGCTCTGATACCACTTTTGTCACGATCCAACCCCGTAGGCCGTGACTGGTGCCCGACATGGACACCCGTATACATATTCTTTAACTATATGTTCATTTCTCATCAAACTCAATATGGATCTTATAATGACCAAACTATGGTCTCGGGACCGTCACATAAATATTCATATAAATACAAGCCGACAAGGCTGCTACCACAATCATGATAATATCCGCAAGCCGGCGAGGCTGCTGCAAAAAATAGTATTTGCATACTGATATTATACACCCAATTGATCATATTTGAATACGACTCACACACATGTCCACAGACCTTAAGAGTTTCAACAGTATAATATGACGGGACAGGGCCCCATCGTACCCTTAGTCAACATATTTATATATTTAGATTAGAAAAGATTTATACCAAATCTGGGATCCAGAATAACAAAACTCTCCAAGATAGCAAGAGAGAAGTCTTAAGCTGGCGGCTCACTAAAACAAGTATCTGCAGCTGTGGGCATGAAATGTAACCCCCCAAAGAAAGGGGGTCAGTACGGAATATGTACCAAACATGTAAAGCGTGCAATACAGTAAAAGGATCATAATTAAAATATGGACTACAATAAATTTGTACAATATCTAGAATGCCAAAACACTTGCCTTTGTAACATAATCATATTTGTCAGTAACATATATCATATGAATGTATATATCATACCCAGCCCTTAATGAGGGACTCGCTGAATAAGATTATCATATGCCCTCCTGGTTGCCATATCATATCATTATTTCATCATATCATCATATCTTCATACCATCATATATATATATATATATATATATATATATATACTGTACCCGGCCCTCTAGTGAGGAACTCGCTGAATGATGCATTTAGATTGTACGCGAATATATACCCGACCTAGGACTCGGTGAAAGATACATTAAGGTATACACGAGTAGAGTAGTAAGTAACCATATGCATTTAAATTATCATTTGAGACTCAGTTGAATAATTAAAATGAACCATCATTTGAAAATCAAGACAATAGTCATTTCATGTAACCTTCGATTGCAATTATAAATCATGCAAAATATGAATTATACTGTAGCATGAATTGTACTAAAATATGAATTTTACCAACTAGGATAACTGAAATCATATATATGAGTCAAGACATAACGATATAAATTATAAAAATTAAGTACATTAGCCTTCCTAGTATATCTAAGAATAAGAGCTTCATTGGAATTTTATAAATTCGTCGTCCGTTTATTTCATAAGATCATGCCAAAAGAAAGGAAGGTTAGATTTACATACCTTTAGCGCTTATTAGTCTCACAATATGTATACACTACCCAATAATACTTCAACCTATATTATGACGCCAATAACTATGGTTAAGCTACGAGGAGATTCAAAACATATTCTAATGTTAGTAATTCCTTTCTAGATGTTTAGACGATATTTTCTCTTGTATCTAAACCAACTACATACAACCAACTCAACATGAATCATTATATATTCAATACCAATCCGGACATCCCACACAATATTCCAAACATCCCACATTCACAACATACAATAACGATTCACAAACGACTACTACATTCTCAAGTTACTTCTATGGTTCGTAGCCTTAATATTTGTATGTAACAACTTATAACAGCCCATCCAACATACAACATAATTGTCATGACCCAACCCCGTAGGTCATGACTGGGGTCCGACCTGGACCCCCCGTGTACCTATCTATCAACTGTGGTCAAATTAAACTGTAAATAAAACAATATCATATAACAGAGCCCCACTGGGCGATAACATTTTCATAAACTTGTAGCCTTCTTCGTTTGTATCACAATATGACAGGGCATGCAAGCCGACAAGGCTGCCATAACATAATAACATATATCATATATCATGTAGACCCAGCTGAATCAAACTAACATACACAACCCACATATACATGTCTGCAGACCTCTAAAAATATTAATGAAAATATATGGCGGGATAGGGCCCCTGCCGTACCCCTGAATAGACACAACAATTTTACACATCCATGGTCCATATAAATAACTAGGCTTCGATACAATAGAGCCTCTTCCAACTGAGCTGAATGGAATCCTAAGTTGACGGACTCCTAAAACCTATACCTGTACCTGCGGGAATAAAACGCAGCCCCCGAAGAAAGGGGGTCAGTATGACATATGTACTGAGTATGTAAAACATAACATGATACAACTGGAAGCATATCTGAAGTAGAGAAGCAGGGGATAAAATGTCAAATCAGAAACCGGTACTTGGAAAAGTAAAATTATGCATGCTCAAACTTTCAATATAGCCAGCCCTATCAGGGATCTAGTGAATCATATTTGTAGTATCAATATCAGGCCCTATACCATTATCACCTTATTACAACACATCATCATAGTATCAATATCAGGCCCGTGCCATCACCTTAATAGAACACATCATCATATATATATACATACGGATGCCAGCCCTCTAGTGAGGGACTCAGTGGACAATGTAGTGAATTGCACGAATCTGATAACCGCCCCGGGTGTTACACCACACCCTTTTTTGTAAACTCGGAATGTCTCATAAGCTCCTTGGACATTATCATGTGAGCCAAATATGCTACGACACTATCAAATGACTCTAAGGAAGGGAGAAGGTGATACCCCATAGTAGAGAAGGTTGGAGATGGAGTCATAAGAATCCGGAAGGAATTGGAGGCCAAGTAATGAGTCGTAGGACTGGATTTACCTACGTAAGCTACTAACTTGGAAGTATTACATACTTAAGCTATTGTAGTACGTACCAAGCTTGCATAGCACAGATTACATAGGCTCTTAAAATAAGATGAGATTACGTACACACGAGGGAAAAAAAAGGATGACGTGGCAGCCTAGGAGGGTGAAACATGGCAGAACCTCAAGCAGGCAGGTGAACCACCTTCTGTTCAAGTAGGTGACCCACTTTCTTGGGGGAGGTGGACCCCACTGCCATATGGCAGCACCCTATTGGCCGCATGGTTGAGGTGGCCCAATAAGGGCCTAACACGTGTCACCATTAGGGGCTGACACATGTCACCTCATATATATATATATGTATAATGTGACTACTCCCTTTTTCATTATCCAAATAATCAGCCAAGCATAGAGAGAAAATGTGAGAGAGAGGCAGCCATGGCTTTGGAAGCTTAAAGGTAAGTTTCTTGATTTTTCTTCCGTGAATTAATTATCTACGGTTTTCCTTAAGTACGTGGATATGTATATATATATTTTATGATTTTTACGGAACCAAAACTTCAGCTTTACAATTGGAAACTTAGAAGAAAGAAGAAGAGAAAAACATTGGAGGCAAGAGAGAGGGGCTACGGGTTAGGCCTATTGGAGGTAAGCCTCCAAATTTCGTTCCGTTAATTAATTAATTATGGTACCCCATGGTTATATAGAGATGTTTAATAATGAGAAAATCCAATTTGGGTCAGCGAGGAAGTCAAACAAATAGCCCGCTCAATTTCAGCGCGTTTGAAGAAATTCCGAGTTGCGATTTGATAATTTTGGCCAACTTCGGGTAAGGTAAGGTTTCTCCTTTTAATTTGGACTTTATGGTGTTGTTATGGAGTGTGTTACACGCCCTATAGGTGGCTGGAAGTGTGAAAATGTCATAGAAACACTTGACGTTCGGAATAAACTAAATTGGAGTCACTATAGTTGAATTGTCGTCGAAGTAAGGCGTTGTTCTTGTGAGTTGCTGTTGCAGGGGTGTGATGTGTCATTGCAGGGCCTAAATATGTTCTTATGTGGGTTATATTGCTTCTGGTCGAAGCCACATGACCCCCCATTGCGTATAATTAAAGGCATTACAAAATAAAGGCTAGACGCCCTATTGTGATATCGTATTTTTGAACGAGTCATTTGGTGTGAATTGTGTAAACATATGTTGCAGGTTGTTGTTTTTGGTTGGTTGTAGTGTTTAGGGGTCTAATTGGAAATTTTTATAGGGCAAATTATAGGGGAGGTGCTTCCCAATTTTTGTTAACGCCTTAACTAGTTAAGGAACTAGTTGAGAAGGCGAGTGAAGGGATGAATGCTATGAATACTCGTGGGTAGTCTAAGTTGCTGAAAAGTCTAAGGTTGTTAACACTTGCATTACTTCCATGTTAAATAGGTTTCGAGGACAACGACGTGAACACGATTAAGGGGAGTCCATAAGAGGTATGCGAAGCTTCTCTTGGTATGTTTTTGATATAGGTATGTAAAGCCTATCTTTTCTCTTTTGGCAAGTCTTAGATGTAAGCAGGATATGATATGAGCTTTGGGGGTAATTCCATTCCCAGGTTTTGAATATGACTTCAGGACCCTTACTCACTTTTGAATGATTAAACTTTAAAGTAGTAAGCTGCTATCTTTGAGTCTTCCATATGACTGTATAACAATTGATTCGACTAAGCTCTTATTTGTAAAACAGAAAGCCTCTGAGATAACCAATGCTCGGACTGCTATATAAGATATTTCACATTGGTATATGTCTAAGATTTCCAAAAACTCCTTTTTACATAGTCCTTAGTGACAGTTAGAGAGTATACGTCAGATACCTTCTGCCCTGATTCCAGGTGATGGTTCACTTGATGACTTCATTGAGTCTCAGATAATGATTTAAACTGTATTTTGTTTCTCACTACTCTACTCATGTATAATGTAACACTTCTTCTCTGAGTCCCGGACCGGTTATCAGATTCGTGCAATTCACTACATTATCTACCGAGTCCCTTACTAGAGGGCCAGCATCCGTATGTATATATATGATGATGATGTGTTGTAATAAGGTGATGATGGAACGGGGCCTGATACTGATACTATGATGATGTGTTGTAATAAGGTGACGATGGCAAGGGGCCTGATACTGATACTTCAAATATGATTCACCGGATCCCTGATAGGGCCGGCTATATTGAAAGTTTGAGCATGCATAATTTTACTTTTCCAAGTACTGGTTTCTGATTTGACATTTTATCCCCTACTTCTCTACTTTAGATATGCTTCCAGTTGTATCATGTTATCTTTTACATACTCAGTACATATGTCGTACTGACCCTCTTTATTCGAGGGGCTGCGTTTTATGCCCGCAGGTACAGGTATAGGTTTTGGGAGCCCGTCAGCTTAGAATTCCATTCAGCTCAGTTGGAAGAGGCTCCATTGTATCAAAGCCTAGTTATTTATACAGACCATGGATGTGTAAAATTGTTGTGTCTATTCAGAGGTATGGCGGGGGCCCTATCCCGTCATATGTTGTCGTTAATATTTTTAGAGGTCTGCAGACATATATATGTGGGTTGTGTATGTCAGTTTGATTCAACTGGGTTTACTTGATATATGATATATGTTATTATGTTATGGCAGCCTTATCGGCTTGCATGCCCTGTCATGTTGTGATACAAACGAAGAGGGATACAAGTTTATGAAAATGTTATCGCCCAATGGGGCTCTGTTATATGACATTGTTTTATTTATAGTTCAATTTGACCATAGTTGATAGCTAGGTATGCGGGGGGGGGGGGGGGGGGTCCAGGTCGGACCCCAGCCACGGCCTATGGGGTTGGGTCATGACAGAAGTAGTATCAGAGCAGTTCATCCTTGGATTGTCTACAGACCGTGTCTAGTAGAATCTTGGTTATCGATGTGTTGCGCGCCACATCCATAAATAGGAAGCTACAGGACATTTAGGATGTTACTTTTTTTTTTCCACATCTGAGATCGTGCTTTAGATCGGAGTCATGGGAAAATTCCTTATACTAACCTTGGATCTTAACAGAATGACGACACCAACAGAAGGAAGTAATTGATGACATGGAAAGTTGCGAAGCATGCAGGTAAGTAAAGTAAAGCCACAAAAGATATCCGTCGGGTAAGGTAGTAAAGTACTATTGAAATATAAAGTTGAAACCTGAAAAAAAAGCAGATAGGAAGTGCAACAGATGCAGTTTGAAATTGGACATATGAGGTAAGTCCAGTATTTTTATATTATTGTTGATGTTGAAAGCCTTGTGTGGCTGCGATATGAGATGACATTGAAAGCCCTATACGGATGTGATATGATATGTATATATATATATATGTTGGCCCTGTGAGGCATTGTAGGTATTTTCTGCGTGCAGGTTTTGGGATAGTAAGAAGTGTAGGGGAAACTCTGCCAAAATTTTCCCAATACAAGAAGAAGGGAATAAAACATAGTTTATAACATATCTTGGAAATTGATACCGGGTACCTATATGATGCTAAATTAAAGCTGTAAGAGATGCTCTTCATGTCATCGATAAGGGATACCCTTTTTACTTGGGGAATTTTTTTTCGAAGAAACAAAAGTCTGTCTAAGCAGTACAGTTCAAAGGAAAAGCTCAGGTTGAAAGATAAGATGTCCAGTAATTGAGCTTCACTCATTTTTGAAAATACCAAACCCCCGACTCTTATTGTAAATTAGATGAGTTGTTCATAACTCGAGGATAAACTCGAAAAGGGAACAGGTAGGTCAAGTATTAACAGAAGTACTGTGATGTTTAAGAGATTCTGGTTTTTTCCAACAATGATTGGAAAATGGTTTAGGATAACAGTTTATAGTTCTCCACCAACTAATTAGGGAAAAAGCTTCGAATAGAAGCACCTCAAAGAGATGTCAGGAACTGAACACGAATACAAATTAAAAGGGGGATATGTAAGTATTAATTGAATAGTGTGATACGAGTATGTAGGGAAAAAGTTGAACCACTAGTAGGACGCACTTAGTACGCATTGACTAAGTTAAAGGCCTGCATTGAGAACGAAGTAAGAGCATGGGGCTTAAGATACAAAACAAATTGACGCATATACACAACGTCACCCCAGTAATAGTGGAACCCTTACAAAACGAGGATGGAAAACTTAAGGAACAAATGACGCAACTTATATTCGCCCCAAGAAGCAAAGGATAAAGCTACTACTTCAAGAAAACCTTAAATAGTTATCATCGGAATACTAGCACTGCCTAATTGGAATTGGAACGACTACAGGTGCGAAGTAATTCTGGGAAAAAGAAGAGTAGAAGGTGGCCTTGGATGAGTTGTTCCTTGGGTCACATTATTCAAATACGGATTAGTAGACAAGACATCACATTAAATATGGAAAGGTTCTCGTCGCTTCGTAATTTAGCCAACGCTCCATACGCGGATAGTCCGATTATAAAATATGCAGATAGACGGAGACATGATACAGTACCAAGTAGATTCAAGGAAGAGATTGGGCAAAATTAAGACTGGATAAAGAGACATAGAGCAAGGTACAAGTAGATGAAAGTACGAGTACCCTCTAAAGGGGGGAAGTTAATGAGAAAATGGCAAAAGTAGGAGAAGGCAATTGATATCGCATATATTTGAGATAGACATCTAAACTTCAATAAGATATCTTGATGAACCACGTTAGAAAGGTCCGAAAGCTACCAATAATTGGATGGAAACCAGAATGCTACATAAGGTAGTGTTAAGAAGTTTCCAACAAGACCCGGGACAACATAACACTAGAAGGCTGCTGCATATAAAAACAGAAGAATGTACCAATGAAAGGATATCGAATAATTCAAGAGACACTACGAAGGATAATGACAGCATGCTAGACCAAAAGCCAAAACGTTGGTTATAGAGTTAGTCGCAAATAATGTTGCGATAGATAAATAACCCAAGAAAAAGGAATAGAAAGCCTCCTATGGTAGAAAATGAGGAGAACACAAAGTGAATAGAGGATAGTGGAGCTAAAGGTCTACACCAATACTGGATGCAAGATAACAGGCGAAAGTATAGGGAAAAACATAAAGACTCGCGAGACAACGCTGAGGTAGTTCTGGAGCTAAGTTGAGTGCCTCACACATTATGGCAAGGATTACAATAAAATGCAACACGAAGACTTCCCAGGGAGGTCACCCATCCCAGTATTACTCTCACCCCAGCATACTTAACTTCTAAATTCAGATGGAACTTAATGTGTTAGTGCTGGTATGATCATGCGAGATGGAAGAATCAGAACTAGCGGCGGAGAAACGGCATGAGTTTATGTTCCTGGAGTACTATACGTTACATTGATGGTATTATAAAAAAGATTTAAGCAAGACAAGAAGGATTAGCTAACTGCCAACTGACGACACACTCGAATGCCATAGCTCTTCAACATAGTACCAGTTAATGAGAGGAAAACCATAGAATGGCTAAATGGGCCAGTGGGCGAGAGAATTTCAACACTACTTGGCAGCCAACTCTGAGGGCAAAAAAGCAAAACCCAAAAGGTAAGGGTACCAGCTGATGTAATATACGAATGACAGAAAGCAATATCTAAGGTCAAAAATTCAATAATATGACCAGGACTACAAGACTCACTTCGCATTCCAGAGCCAGATAAATCTGGAGGATATGTTACTTGTGGATTAACGATATTAGTCCATGGTCCTTCGATCAAAGGTTACCTACTCCGCCGAGAAGGTGTAAAATTATAGAGTAAAAGAGTGGTAGGACCTTACGGAGTCCCCACAGCTATTGTCCTAGGCAGGGAGCCCAAGTTGCAATTAACTATCGAGAGATACAAAGATAGGTTAAGCCAAATTACCAAGATTGAATTAGTGCTATGGGTGGAATAAGACATGGCCACGAGTGGACCAAAGATCTACCCCGACATCGAGTGTAGGATAAGGGACAAAAAGGCAGGGTAAAACATGAGGACTAGCGAGGTAATGCTAGGATACTTCTTGTACCCTCTCATATTCTTGTAAAGGTAAAGAAGGACACAAGATAATGTGTCTAGAGGATTATAAGCGGGGGTAAGGGAAATTGTGAAAGGGTCTAAGAAAAACTGGCAGAACTAACTGGTTACTACAGGATGATGAGCTTATATGCCAAAATTCCTTTGGAGTTATACCAAATCATGTTCGACAAAGCACAGAACAACTACGAGAGCCATTATATGAGGGGATTGCAACATTATTCGGTAGCCAACCCTAAGGATTGGGAAAAAGGAAGAGAAGAAGGACCCAAAAGATCGAATGCCAGTTAATGTTCTGAAAAGAGTCGAGAAGGACTATACGAGGCTAATGAATCAACCCATTTGCTTTCAAGCAAGAGCATCTATGTCACGACCCAACCCCGTAGGCCGCAATTGGGGTCCGACCTGGACCCTCCATATATATATCTATCAGCTGTGGTCACATTGAACTATAAATAAAATAATATCATGTAATAGAGCCCCATTGGGCGATAACATTTTCATAAACCTGTAGCCCTTTTCATTTGTATCACAACATGATAGGGCACGCAAGAGGACAAGGCTGCCATAACATATTAACATATATCATATATCATGTAGACCCAGCTGAATCAAACTGACATAAACAACCCACATATACATGTCTGCAGACCTCTAAAAATATAAACGACAACATATGGCGGGACAGGGCCCCCGTCGTACCCCCGAATTGACAAAACAATTTTATACATCAGTAGAGAGTATCAAAAACTAGGCCCCGATATAATAGAGACTCTTCCAGCTGAGTTGCATGGAATCCTAAGCTGACGGACTCCCAAAACCTGTATCTGTACCTGCGGGCATAAACGCAGCCCTTGTGAAAGGGGGTCAGTACAACATATGTACTGAGTGTGTAAAACATAACATGATACAACTGGAAGCATATCTGAAGTACAGAAGTAGGGGATAAAATGTCAAGTTAGAAACCGGTACTTGAAAAAGTAAAATCATGCATGCTCAAACTTTCAATATAGCCGGGCCTAATAGGGGTCTGCTGAATCATATTTGTAGTATCAGTATCAGGCCCCGTGCCATCGTCACCTTATTACCACACATCATCATAGTATCAGTATCAGGCCCCGTGCTATCATCACCTTATTACAACACATCATCATCATATATATACATACGGATGCCGGCCCTCTAGAGAGGGACTCAATGAATAATGCAGTAAATCGCACGAATCTGATAACTGGCCCGGGACTCAGAGAAGAAGTGTTACAGTATACACGAGTAGAGTTCTGAGAAACAAAACACAGTTTAAATAATTATTTGAGGCTCAATGAAGTCATCAAGTGAACCATCACCTGGGGATCAGGGCAGAAGGTATCTGACGTGTACTCTCTAACTGTCACTAAGGACTATGTAAAAAGGAGTTTTTGGAAATCTTAGACATATACCAATGTGAAACATCTTATAGAAGTTCGAGCATTGGTTATCTCAGAGCCTTTCTTTTTTACTAACAAGAGCTTAGTCGAATCAATTGTTATACAGTCATATAGAAGACTCGAAGATAGCAGCTCACTACTTTAAAGTTTAACATTCAAAAGTGAGTAAGAGTCCTGAAGGCATATTCAGAACCTGGGAATGGAATTACCCCCAAAGCTCATATCATATCCTGCTTACATCTAAGACATGCCAAAAGAGAAAAGATAGGCTTTACATACCTATACAAAAAACATACCAAGAGAAGCTTCACATACTTCTTGTGAGTTACTCTTTATCCCGTTCGCCTCGTCATACTTTGAACCTATTCAACATGAAAGTAATACAAATATCAACCACTCTTAGCTTTCCAACATCTTTGGTTGTACCTTAGCATTCCTAGAATCTATTTCCTTGTCTGTCTCTTCAACTAGTTCTTTAATTAGATAAGGCGTTAACGAAAATTAGGCAGCACCTCCCCTATAATGTGCCCTATCCAAATTTCCAATCACAGCCTTAATAACTAAAGCCAACCAACAACAACAACCTGCAACATATATACAAGCAATTCACACCAACCTTACATAATACAAACCCCAAACAACTCACTCAAAACTATCCAAACGTGAATTCTGGACAGCTTACTATTTTACCTTGTCTCTTCGTTTCGAAGGGGTAATTAAGGGAAACAGGATTTACGTCCTCCATGAAAGCTATAGATATATGTCTTAGGGTCGCATAAAATTTTGAATCACCCCTACATCAATTTTGTACAAAAAGATATGCCCAAAACACCAACAGCAGTCCGTGTAAGATTTCCAAAACCAAAATCTGGGCAGTACCTCATCTACACTTCATCACCCTTTTTCGAGAAGATAAAAGCAAAGCTGGATTTTAAATACTAAATTAAAGGTATAGACCTGTGAAATACCTTTCCAAAACATATTGAATCACTCGAAATGAAGCTGTACACAAGAAGTTATACCAATATTACTAACAACTGTCCCTTCCAAAAACGGGTTTGTTAACTAGTTTTTAACGTTTTTTCTCTTTGTTCTTTCAACTTTCTCTCAAGATCCAAGCTAAAGAATTAATTCCATAGACATCATAAGATACATATATACACCTCCACATGGTTGAGGAACACCGTAGATAATTAATTTACGGAGGAAAATTGGAAGACTTACCTTTAATTTTCCAAACCCATGGCTGCCTTTCTCTCACGTTTTCTCTCTTATTTTGGTTGCTGGAGTTTCAGCTCCAAATGAAATAAGGATGACTTAGTAGTCATCCAAATACACATATATACCTCTCTTTAGAAGGTGCCATATGGCATCCCCTTAGGGGTTACACGTGGCAGCCCCTTAGGACGCTACCTAGGCTCATGCGGCCTATCACACGCCACCATGTGGTAGCGGGGTCCACCCCCCCAAGCAGGCAGGGGAGTCACCTGCTTGCTTGAGTTTCTTTCTTGTCACCTGCTTGCTTCACTTTCGTAAGTTCAGAAACTAGTTATTGCTCCTTCTCGTAGGTTTGTCATCTCACCTTATTTTAAGAGCCTATGTAATCTGTGATACGCACGCTTGGTATGTCCTCCAGTAGCTTAAGTATATAAGAATTTTTAATTAATAACTTACCTAGGTAAATCGAGTCCTACGATTCATTACTTGGCCTCCAATTCCCTCCGGATTCTTATGACTCCATTTCCAACCTTCTCTACTATGGGTATCACATTATCCCTTCCTAAGAGTCGTTAGATAGTGTCGTAGCGTATTCGGCTCATATGATAATGTCTAAGGAGCTTATGAGACATTCCAAGTTTAAAAGTGTGGGGTATAACATCCTTCCCCCCTTTAGAACATTCATCCCCAAATGTTAAACAAAACTTCCCTTAGCACCTTATACAAATCGTAGGGAGATTCTTTATTGTTTCCATAACACCTACTCCTATCCAAGTACTTAATATATGAATTTTAGGAGTTGGGGTTACCTTCTGACGTTAGGAATAGGTGTGAATACCTGTGTTTCATGTTCTCTTCAGTTTCCCTAGTCATTCTCTTTCTGGTTTTGTTTTTTCCACTGTATCTTAACGGAAGGCACGTCTTTAGTCTATAATCTTCCAGTTTGTCGGTCTAAGATGGCGATAGGATTTTTTTCCTCACAGGATTCCATCTCCTCGACATTATTTATGGAATATACCCTGGGTGACTCATCAGTACTCTTGCAAAGCATTCCTATCTGATAGACTAGGCGCATAGTTTCCAAATAAGGTGGTAAGCTCAACTTACCAGCCATGTTGCCCACCTTATAAGCAACTTGATACAGTCTAATATATTTTAGGTTAAGTTCTCTTTTCTGGGTAACTCCAATATGAATATCCAATCATCCATTTGAACTCTGAATGTCGATGTCGATTATCATTATATCATTTCTGCCGACTATGGGTTGTTAGTCAATAGTTTGCTTAATCCTGTTTGGCCTACCGGTTTAGTCTTTTCCCCAACAGGGGGACTTATACACTCTGCCTTACAACATTTTGTAGGGGATCATTTGGATACCAGAATGGTAGACATTATGGTAGGTAAACTCAATAAGTGGTGGACGATCATCCTAGTTACTCTTAAAGCCAACCATATAAGGTTGCAATATGTCTTCTAGCATTTGATAGTATGCTCAGTCT
This sequence comes from Solanum dulcamara, assembly GCF_947179165.1. Classification (NCBI taxonomy): domain Eukaryota; kingdom Viridiplantae; phylum Streptophyta; class Magnoliopsida; order Solanales; family Solanaceae; genus Solanum; species Solanum dulcamara. Next base: position 29,105,362 of record NC_077241.1, on the reverse strand, counting down.
GTTCAGCAGTTCAAGGAAAAATGCGGTACGAAGACCTGTCTGTGCTCCCGATCTCTTCTTGGACTGATCTCCAGATGTTAATCATAATTGAAGTCCCTTTATCTGAGATATTAGCTGGGAAAACCTCACGGAACCTTACTACCTCCTTGTCCTATAACTTCACCTAGTTCCAGCTGCATAGGTGGTGTTGCTTGAACGCAAATGGGCTGATTCGTTAGCTTTCTCGCAATAACCTGTATAGCACCCTACTTTTGAAGAGTATAGAATAGGTGCGTGATGACATTGATAATTTGGGAACCGTTAGCCTTGTATAGTCCTTCTCGACTCTTTTCAGAACATTAACTGGCATTCGATCTTTTGGGTCCTTCTTCTCTTCCTTTTTCCCAATCCTTAGGGTTGGCTACCGAATAATGTTGCAATCCCCTCATATAATGGCTCTCGTAGTTGTTCTGTGCTTTGTCGAACATGATTTGGTATAACTCCAAAGGAATTTTGGCATATAAGCTCATCATCCTGTAGTAACCAGTTAGTTCTGCCAGTTTTTCTTAGACCCTTTCACAATTTCCCTTACCCCCGCTTATAATCCTCTAGACACATTATCTTGTGTCCTTCTTTACCTTTACAAGAATATGAGAGGGTACAAGAAGTATCCTAGCATTACCTCGCTAGTCCTCATGTTTTACCCTGCCTTTTTGTCCCTTATCCTACACTCGATGTCGGGGTAGATCTTTGGTCCACTCGTGGCCATGTCTTATTCCACCCATAGCACTAATTCAATCTTGGTAATTTGGCTTAACCTATCTTTGTATCTCTCGATAGTTAATTGCAACTTGGGCTCCCTGCCTAGGACAATAGCTGTGGGGACTCCGTAAGGTCCTACCATTCTTTTACTCTATAATTTTACACCTTCTCGGCGGAGTAGGTAACCTTTGATCGAAGGACCATGGACTAATATCGTTAATCCACAAGTAACATTCCCTCCAGATTCATCTGGCGCTGGAATGCGAAGTGAGTCTTGTAGTCTTGGTCATATTGTGGATTTTTCGACCTTAGGTATTGCTTCCTATCATTCGTATATTACATCAGCTGGTACCCTTACCTTTTGGGTTTTGCTTTTTTTCCCTCAAAGTTGGCTGCCAAGTGGTGTCGAAATTCTCTCGCCCTCTGGCCCATATAGTCATTTTGTAGTTTTCCTCTCATTAACTGGTACTATGTTGGAGAGCTATTTCATTGTAATCCCTGCCATAATGTGTGGGGCACTCAACTTAGCTCTAGATTTACCTCAGCGTTGTCTCTTGAGTCATTATGTTTTGCCCTGTCCTTTCGTCTGTTATCTTGCATCCAGTATCAGCGTAGACCTTTAGCTCCACTATCCTTTTTTTACTTTGTGTTCTCCTCATTTTCTACCATAGGAGGCTTTCTATTCCTTTTTCTTTGGTTATTTATCTATCGCAACATCATTTGCGACTAACTCTATAACCAACATTTTGGCTTTCGGTCTAGTATGCTGTCATTATCCTGCGCAATGTCTCTTAAGTTGGTTGATATCCTTTCATGGTTACACTCTTTTGTTTTTATACGCAGCCTCCTTCTAGTGTTATGTTGTTAAGGGTCGTATCACAAACTTCTTAACGCTGCCTTATGTAGCATTCTGGCTTCCATCCAATTATTGGTAGCTTCCGGACCTTTCTAACTTGGTTCACCAAGATATCTTATTGAAGTTTAGACGTCTATCTCACATATATTGCTATATCAATTGCCTCCTCCTACCTTTTCCATTTTCTCATTAACTTCCCCCCTTTAGAGGGTACTCATACTTTTATCTGCTTGTACCTTGCTCTATGTCTCTTTGTCCAGTCTCAATTTCGCCCAATCTCCTCCTCCAATATACTTGGTACTACATCATGTCTCCGTCTATCTTCATATTTTATAATCAGACTATCCACGTATGGAGCCGTGGCTAAATTACGAAGCGACGAGAACCTTTCCATATTTAATGTGATGTCTTGTCTACTAATCGGTATTTGAATAATGTGACCCAAGGAACAACTCATCCCGGGCCACCTTCTACTTTTCCTTTTCCCAAAATTACTTCGCACCTGTAGTCGTTACAACTCCAATTAGGCAGTGCTAGTGTTCCGATGATAACTATTTAAGGTTTTCTTGAAGTAGTAGCTTTATCCTAACCTATATCCTTTGCTTCTTGGGGCGAATAGAAGTTGCGCCATTTGTTCCTTAAGTTTTCCATCCTCGTTCCTTAAGGGTTCCACTATTTTTGGGGTGACGTTGTGTATACACATCATTTTTTTTGTATCTTAAGCCCCATGCTCTTACTGCGTTCTCAACGCAGGCCTTTAACTTAGTCAACGCGTACTAAGTGCATCTTACTAGTGGTTCCACTTTGTCCCTACATACTCGTATCATACTGTTCAATTCATACTTACATATCCCCCTTTTAATTCGTATTCGTGTTCAGTTCCTGACATCTCTTTGATGTGCTTCTGTTCGAAGCTTTTTCCCCAATTAGTCGGTGGAGAACTACAAACTGTTATCGTAAACCATTTTTCAACCATTGTTGGAAGAAACCAAAATCTCTTAAACATCACAGTACTTCTGTTAATACTTGACCTACTTGGTCCCCTTCTGAGTTTATCCTCGAGTTATGAACAACTCATCTAATTTACAATAGGAGTCGGGGGTTTGGTATTTTCAAAAATGAGTGAAGCTCAATTACTGGACATCTTATCTTTCAACCTGAGCTTCTCCTTTTTTTTACAGTATAGTTACAGCTGGAGATACTATGGTCTGAACTGTACTGCTCAGACAGACTTTTGTTTCTTTGAAATAAATTTCCCCAAGTAAAAAGGGTATCCCTTATCGATGACATGAAGAGTATCTCTTACAGCTTTAATTTAGTATCCTATAGGTACCCAGTATCAATTTCCAAGATATGTTATAAACTATGTTTTATTCCCTTCTTCTTGTATTGGGAAAATTTTGGTAGAGTTTCCACTACACTTCTTACTATCCCAAAACCTGCACGCAGAAAATACCAACAATGCCTCACAGGGCCAACATATATATATACATATCATATCACAGCCGCACAGGGCTTTCAATGTCATCTCATATCGCAGCCACACAGGGCTTTCAACGTCAACAATAATATAAAAATACTGGACTTACCTCATATGTCCAACTTCAAACTGCATCTGTTGCACTTCCTGTCTGCTTTCCTTTCAGGTTTTAACTTTACATTTCAATAGTACTTCACTACCTTACCCGATGGATATCTTCTGTGGATTTACTTTACTTACCTACATGCTTTGTAACTTTCCATGTCATCAATTACTTCCTTCTGTTGGTGTCGTCATTCTGTTAAGATCCAAGGTTAGTATAAGGAATATTCCTATGACTTGGATCTAAAGCACGATCTCAGATGTGAAAAAAAAGTAACATCCTAAATGTCCTGTAGCTTCCTATTTATGGATGTGACGTGCAACACATCGATAACCAAGATTCTACTAGACACGGTCTGCAGACAATCCAAGGATGAACTGCTCTGATACCACTTCTGTCACGACCCAACCCCGTAGGCCATGACTGGGGTACGACCTGGACCCCCTGCGTACCTAACTATTAACTGTGGTCAAATTAAATTGTAAATAAAACAATGTCATGTAACAGAGCCCCATTGGGCGATAACATTTTCATAAACCTGTAGCCCTGTTCGTTTGTATCAAAACATGACAGGGCACACAAGCCGACAAGGCTGCCATAACATAATAACATATATCATATGTCATGTAGGCCCAGCTGAATCAAACTGACATACACAACCCACATATACATGTCTGGAAACCTCTAAAAATATTAACTACAACATATGGCTTGACAGGGCCCCCGCCGTACCCCTGAATAGACACAATAATTTTACACATCCATGGTCCATATAAATAACTAGGATTCGATACAATAAAGCCTCTTCCAACTGAGCTGAATGGAATCCTAAGCTGACGGACTCCCAAAACCTGTACCTGTGCCTGCGGGCATGAAACGCAGCCCCCCAAAGAAAGAAGGTCAGTAGTGAATTACACGAATCTAATAACCGGCCCGGGACTCAGAGAAGAAGTGCTACAGTATACACGAATAGAGTAGTGAGAAACAAAATACAGTTTAAATCATTATCTGAGACTCAATGAAGTCATCAAGTGAACCATCACCTGGGGATCAGGGCAGAAGGTATCTGACTTGTACTCTCTAACTATCACTAAGGACTATGTAAAAAGGAGTTTTTAGAAATCTTAGACATATACAAATGTGAAATATCTTATAGTAGTCAGAGCATTGGTTATCTCAGAGCCTTTCTTTTTTACGAACAAGAGCTTAGTCGAATCAATTGTTATACAGTCATATGAAAGACTCGAAGATAGCAGCTTACTACTTTAAAGTTTAATCATTCAAAAGTGAGTGAGGGTCCTGAAGTCATATTCAGAACCTGGGAATGGAATTACCCCCAAAGCTCATATCATATCTTGCTTAAATCTAAGACATGCCAAAAGAGAAAAGATAGGCTTTACATACCTATACCAAAAACATACCAAGAGAAGCTTCACATACCTCATCTGGACTCCCCTTAATCGTGTTCATGTCATTTTCCTCAAAACCTATTTAACATGGAAGTAATGCAAGTGTTAAAAACCTTAGACTTTTCAGCAACTTAGACTACACGACTATTCATAGCATTCATCCCTTCGCTCACCTTTTTGACTCGTTCCTTAACTAGTTAAGGCGTTAACGAATATTGGGCAGCACCCCCTCTATAATGTGCCCTATCCAAATTTCCAATTAGACCCCTAAACACTACAGCCAACCAATAACAGAAACCTACGACATATGTTTATATAATTCACACCAACAATATACAACATAAACTCCAAATGATTCATTCAAAAATACGATATCACAATAGGGCGTCTAGCCTTTATTTTGTAACGCCTTTAATTATACACAATAGGGGGGTCATGTGGCTTCAAACAGAAGCACCCTAACCCACATCAGAACATATTTAGTCCTTTCAATGACACATCACACCCCTGCAACAGCAACTCACAAGAACAATGCCTTACTTCGATGACAATTCAACTATAGCGACTCCAATTTAATTTATTCCGAACGTCAAGTGTTTCTATGCCATTTTCACACTTCCATCCACCTATAGGGAGTTTAAAACACTCCATAACAACACTATAAATTCCAAATTAAAAGGAGAAACCTTACCTTACCCGAAGTTGGCCAAAATTGTCAAATCGCCACTCGGAACCTCTTCAAACGCGCTGAAATTGAGCGGGCTGTTTGTATGACTTCCTTGCTTCCCCAAATTGGATTTTATTGTTATTAAACATCGCTATACAACGACAGGATACCATAATTAATTAATTCATGGAACAAAACTCAGAGGCTTACCTCCAATAGGCCTAACCCGTAGCCCCTCTCTCTTGCCTCCAACGTTTTTCTCTTCTTCTTTCTTCTAAGTTTCCAATTGTAAAGCTGAAGTTTTGGTTCCATAAATATCGTAAAATACATATATACATATCCACGTGCTTAAGGAACACCGTATATAATTAATTCACGAAGGGAAATTCAAAAACTTACCTCAAAGTCTTCAAACCATGGCTGCCTCTTCCTCTCACATTTTTCCTCTATGTTTTGGCTGATTTTGGATAATGAATAAGTGAATAGTCACATAGTATATATATATATGAGGTGAAACGTGTTACCCCTAAGGGTGGCACATGTTAGGCCCTTATTGGGCCATCTCAACCATGCGGCCAATGGGGTGCTGCCACATGGCAGTGGGGTCCAACTCCCCCAAGCAGGTGGGTCACCTACTTGACCCCAAGCAGGTGGGTCACCTGCCTGCTTGAGGTGCTGCCACGTGTTACCCTCCTAGGCTGCCACGTCATCCTTTTTTTTTCCCTTGTGGGTTCATAATCTCATGTTATTTGAAGAGCCTATGTAATCCGTGCTACGCAAGCTTGGTACGTACTCCAATAGCTTAAGTATGTAAGACTTCCAAGTTAGTAGCTTACGTAGGTAAATCGAGTCCTACGACTCATTACTTGGCCTCCAATTCCTTCCGAATTCTTATGACTCCATCTTCAACCTTCTCTACTATGGGGTATCACATTCTCTCTTCCTTAGAGTTGTTTGATAGTGTCATAGCGTATCCGGCTCACATGATAATGTCCAAGGAACTTATGAGACATTCCGAGTTTAAAAAGGATGGGGTGTAACAACAATGCATAATCTTAATTATCATTCATCTTCCATGTTCAATAACAACAACGTGTTAAAACAACCCATACCTTACGATGCTAGATAATAGTGTACATGTGATTATGACACATCCAATTTATTCTTGTTAATCCATAGTAATATTATTTTGTCGAAACGATTCTATAACAGCCCAACCACTATGAAAACATGATGTATACTCTTAACTATAATTATTTTTTTCCAACTTGGTGAAAAAAACAAGTCCAAAACAGTCCATTACCACAATACGTCCAAAACAGTCCAATAACATGTCCAAAACAATCCCTAAACAATGCTCGAAATTCTTGCAAACGTTTACGAACATACTAAGCAAACCACATATTATTCTTACACATTATTTCATGTCTTCTTTTCATATAATTTTAGTAGGTTATGACCAGCTATCCACACGAAAAGTACAACATCAATTCATACGCAACTAAGCTACATCGTCATTTCTATAATCCTTACAACAACTCACAAACGACTTTAGTTTCAACTCCAATCATTAAACACCTTCATTTACATCATAAAATTCATGATAATAACAATCAAAATATCAAGTAAAAATAGTTCACTAAGTTCCTCACAAAACAGTCCACACATGGTTTCAACATGCTTCAACATCACTCACATAGAATTATAGATTCCATTATTTTCATACTAACACAACTTCACCATTAACATTCCAATTCTTTTCATTCTTTTTACCATGAGATCTATGATAGTAAAAACTATAATTATTAAAGAAAATCAGTCTATCAATGCCACCAAAACAGTTCCCACAGCCACAACAACATTCCAACACCAATGTTCATGATTTTATGCATGCAATTCATGTTTATCAAGTTGCAACCATACTTCAACATCAACACATATAACCTCATGGTTACTATCATATTCCAACATCAACACACGTTATTTCATGCCTACAAATTATGTCTACATATCTACATCACCCTTTATACATGAAAAGAAAGTTTGATCTTACCTTGACGACTTGACTTCTCAACTTGGCTAGATTTTGTGAAATGAACCAATACTTTTTCTTGTTGCTCCAATAACTATATTAACATTTCCAGGGGGCTTCTAAAGGGTTAAAATACCTAGGAAAATAATTTTTGTATCAAGACTCAAAGAGCTCAAAATCAGCCAATATGGCCGAGAGCTTTCTCCCTCTAGACTTTGGTTCTAGTTTAGAAATTAAAAATCTGAGGTTTCTATCTCACATCGATTCCTTTGCAAATAACTCGACGTATACAATACGGGGTCTAACAAAAGGGTTCTTAAGTTTCTTTGAGCTTCTTAAAGGTTACCATGTGAGCCAGATAATCTATAATGCTATCAAATAACTATAAGGAAGGGAGAATGAGATACCCCATAATAGAGAAGATTGGAAATAGGGTTGTAACAATTCGGAGGAAGTTGGAGACCAAATAATGAGTCGTAGGACTTGACTTACTTACTTAAGCTACGAACTTAGAAGTCTTACATACTTAAGCAACTTGAGTACATTCCAAGCTTACGTAGCAAAAATTACATAGGTTCGTAAAGTAAGATGAGATTACGAACCCACGATGGGGAAAAGAAGGTGCCACATGGCAGCATGGGAGAGTGCCACATGGAAGCAGCTGGAGCAAGGGGGTGGGACCCACATGCCATGTGGCAGCTCATAGTTGGAGGAGGTTGTGTGTTGGTCCAATGAGGGCTTGACACGTGTCATCACTTAGGGGTTGACACGTCTCACCCCTAAAGTAACCTATATATATGTGTGTTTTATGAATTTTAGCTTCATCCTTATCCCATAAGTTCAATACTTCTCTAGAAAATTCAATAGGAAAAAGGAAGAGAAGAAACCCTAGAGCTAGAGAGAAAGTAGTGGCAGCCAAGGGGAGAAAAAGGTAAGTTTTCCGATTCCATTATGTGAATTAAGTATTTAAGGTATACCATGATAGTATGAAGGTATTAGTAATGTAAATTTATGGTTTTGAGAAGCAACAAAAGGTAAACAAATAGCTACGAAGTTTTAGCCACGCTAAAAAAACTTCCAAGGCGAGTTTTAGCAAGTTTTGGCAACTTTCGGGCAAGCTAAGGTTTTTTCCTTTCAAATTGGAGTTTATGATGTTTTTATGAAGTATATTACATGTCTTAAATGAGGCTATAAGTGGAAAACTTGTATAAGGATGCTTGACGTTAGAAACAAACTAAATTGAAGTCGTTATAGTTAAATTGAAGTCGAGTAGTGTGTTGTGATTATTGTGCTGCAATTGCAGCTGGTTGGATGGCGTGTTTTAGGGATGGAAAGTGTTCTAAAAGGGGTTTGTGTACTTCTGGTTTCAGCCACACGACCCTCCGTTTCATATTGTTAAAGGTTTTACAAAATAAAGGTTAAAAACTCTATTTTGGTATCATAGTTTTGAGCTAGTTGTTTGGAGCTGTATTGAGTAATGTTGAAGTGACTTGATTTTATATATAGATGCTGGTTGTTGTTGGTAATATGGCTGCTAATATTAGCAGTTGGATAGGGCAAGTTACAGGGGATATGTTGCCCGATTTCTGGTAACTTCGGAACTAGTAATAAACTAGTCGAGGGAAAGGGACAAGGGAATGATTCCTATGAATACTTCCATGTTAAATAGGTTCAAAAGAAGACGAGGCGAATGTGGTGAAGGGTAAACCATAAGAGGTATGTGAAGCTACCTTCTTTCTCTTGGCATGTTTTTGGCATAAGTATGTAAAGCTACTCTTGTTCTCTCTTGATATGTCTTTGACATAAGTTATGATATTGTTATACCCCGTACTTTTGTACCTTGAAACGTGTTCCTAACCTTCTTAAAAACCTTGGCCAATGACTGTAAGTATACTCTAATAGGCAAATTCACAAACACTATGCCTAAGATGGAAACCATTAGAAAGGAATTCATCTTGCAAATAGAGCTTAGAGGAGGAGTCAAACTTACCCACTTTAAACTCTAGGCATCTGTATATAGACTTGGACAATGAGTATGACTACTCTACTATATGGTCCAAAGGAAATATGTACATAAATGGCCAAATTATGAGAATCCAACTATGGACCCCCACCTTCAAGCCTGACGAAGAAACTCCTTTAGTTCCTATATGGGCTATCTTACTCGAATTACCTTGGCACTACTATCGTCTTGAAGTGGTAATCCCATTATTATCTCCAATTGGAAAGGTCTTGTTCTTGGACTTGGAAACCTACAAGAAAACAAGGGGTAGTGTTGCAAAAGTCAAAGTTCAAATTGATCTTACCAAAAAAAGTGTCACGACCTAACCCCGTAGGCCGCGACTGGGGTCCGACCTGGACCCCCATATACTTAACTATCAGCTGTGGCAAAATTGAACTTTAAATAAAAATATCAAGTAACAGAGCCCCATTAGGCGATAATATTTTCATAAACCTATAGCCCTTTTTGTTTGTGTCATAACATGAAAGGGCATGCAAGCCGACAAGGCTGCCATAACATAATAACATATACCATACATCATGTAGACCCAGGTGAATCAACTGATATACACAACCCACGTATACATGTCTGTAGACCTCTAAGAATATTAACGACAACATATGGATGGACAGGGCCCCCGTCGTACCCCTGAATAGACAAAATAATTTTATACATCAGTGGACAGTATCAAAAAGTAGGCTCCGATACAATGGAACCTCTTCCAGCTGAGCTGCGCAGAATCGTAAGCTGACAGACTCCTAAAACCTGTATAATATACCTATGGGCATGAAATACAGCCCCCCCGAGAAAAGGGGGTCAGTACGACGTATGTACTGAGTATGTAAAACGTAACATAACACAACTAGATGTATATTCGAAATAAAGAAGAAGGGGAACAAATTATCAAATTAGAAGCCTATACCTATACTCTGTGAATTACAAAAGCATGCATGCTCATATCATACCATATAGCCAACCCTTTTAGGGGCCCGATGAATCATATCTGTAAAATTATCATGGCCCTAGTGCCATCACCTCCTTATTAAAATACATCATCATATATATACATATGTACCCGACCCTCTAGTGAGGGGCTCGGTAGACAATGTAGTGAATTGTGCAAGATAACATACTCGGCCCAGGACTCGGTGAAAGAAGGGTTACAGTATACACGAGTACAGTAGTGAGTAACTATATGCAATTTAAATCATTATCAGAGACTCCACAAAATAAGAAAGTTAAGCTTTTGTTTGAGGACCCGAGTAATGGTGTAGTCATCTTGAGTGTCCTCTAAATGCCATTATGGGCTGTCTCAAAAGTAATCTCGGGGACCCTAGACAAGTATTAACATAGGGCCAAATCATTTATGGAATCAAAAATACTTAATCTCGTATAGTCTTTAAGACTTGGAGCTTGTACATTTGGTACCTCTTTAACATATAGAAGTTTCCAGGGAAATAGTTCAACTACTATCAGAGTTCGATATTCGAAAGTAAATCAGAGATGTTAAGAATGGAGTTACTCTGGAGATCACATCATATTTAACTTACAACTAAGACATGCCATAAAAGAAAGAGAGTAAACTCTATATAGTCTGTACTTTCCTTTAGGTGGTCATTATATACATATCTCATACCCGGCCAATCCTGGGGCTCGATGAGCAACTATGGCATTATAATCTCATTTTCATACCAAGTACATATAAAATTTCTAATCACCCCTACATCAATTCTGTACAAAACGATATGTCTAAAATACCAACAGCAGTCCGTGTAAGATTTCCAAAACCAAAATCTGGGCAGTACCTCCTCTATATTTCATCACCATTTTTCGAGAAGATAAAAGCAAAAATGGATTTTAAAGGCTAAATGAAAGTTATATACCTATGAAATACCTTTCCAAAACATATTGAATCATTCGAAACAAAGCTGTACACAAGAATTTATAGCAATATTACTAACAACAGTCCCCTCCAAAAACGGGTTTGTTATCCAGTTCTTAACATTTTCTCTCTTTGTTCTTTCAACTTTTTCTCAAGTTCCAAGATGAAGAATTAATTCCGTAGACATCATAATATACATATATACATCTCCATGTGGTTGATGAACACCGTAGATAATTACTTCACGGAGGAAAATTGGAACTTACCTTGAAAAGGAGCCATCCGTAGCTATGTTCCTTTGCTCTCAAACCTTTTCAGCTTTTGGCTAAGTTTTAAGGTAAGGAATGAATTCCTTAGTCACTTAAAATACATATATAGGGTGGCTTTGGAGGTAACACGTGTCATCCCCATAGGGTGACACATGTCTAGCCCTTATTAGGCCACGTATGCATGCTTCCAATAGGGTACTACCACGTGGCAATGGGGTCCACCTCCCCCAAGCAGGTAAGTAAGTCACCTGCTCGCTTGTCACCTGCCTACTTTTCACCTGCTTGCTTCGCTTTCGTAAGTTCAGAAACTAGTTTTGCTCTCTTTTATAGGATCGTCATCTCACCTCATTTCAATAGCCTATGTAATCCGTGCTTCGCAAACTTGGTATTTCCTTAAGTAGCTCAAGTTTATAAAACTTCTAAGTTTAGTAGCTTACGTAGGTAAATCGAATCCTACGACCCATCACTTGGCCTCCAATTCCTTCCAGATTCTTATGACTCTATTTCAAACCTTCTCTACTATGGGGTATCATATTCTCTCTTCCTTAGAGTCGTTTGATAGTGTCGTAGACTATCCGGCTCACATAGTAACTTCTAAGAAGCTTAAAAGGCATTCCGAGCTCAAGAGTGTGGGGTGTAACATCCTTCCCCCCTATAGAACATTCCTCCTCGAATGTTAAATAAAACTTCCCTCAAGACTTTATACCAACTGTAGGTAGATTGTTTTCTATTGCGATCACATATATTTTCATCCAAGTAATTAATATACGTGTTTCAGGAGTTGGGGTTACATGCAGACATCGGGAATAAGTATGAATACTTGTGTTTCATGTTCTCTTCAGCTCCTCCGGTCATCCTCTTTCTGGTTTTGGTTTTGCCACAGTATCTTGACAGAAGGCACGTCTTTAGTCTATGATCTTCTGGTTTACCGATCTAAGATGGTGATAGGTTGTTCCTCGTAGGATTCCATTTTTTGGACATCATCTATGGAACATACTCTAGGTGGCTCGCTAGTACCTTTGCGAAACATCCTTATCTAATAGATTGGGTGTATAGTTTTGCAATCAGGTGGTAAGCTCAACTTACCAGAAACTTTGTCCACCTACGAGCAACTTGATGAGGTCTAACGTATTTTGGGTTAAGCTTTCTTTTCTAGGTGACTCTTTTATGCACACCTAATTATCGATTTAAACTCTGAATATCGATGGCGATTATCTATATATCATTTCTGCCAACTCTGGGCTTTGAGTCAATAGGTTGCTTAATCATGTCGAAGCCTTTTTAGCTTAGTTTTTCTAACATCGACCCATCCAGTAGGGGACTTACAAATCTTGCTCTACCAGTCTTGTACGGGGCCATTGGGATACTAGAGTAGTAATTATCATTGTAGGCAACTTGATAAGTGATAGATAATCATCCCAGCTATCTTCAAAGTTAACAACACCAGCTCATGACATATCTTCTATCGTTTTAGTGGTACACTTTAGCCTGTTCATTAGGTTTGAGGGTAAAGTAGTGTATGAAGGCTTATCTGTCTTCCCAGTTTCTTTGCGGACTGATCCTCAGTAGTTAAATGTAACTTGGGCTCCTTCTTCTAGGATAATAGCTATGGAGGCTCCATAAGGTCCTACCACTCTTTTCCCCTATAATTTTACACCTTTTCGGCTGATTAGGTAGCCTTTGATTGAAGGAGAAGGGGCTAATATTGTTAATCCACAAGCAAAATTCCCTCTAGAGTTATCTAGCGCTAGAGTGCGAGGTGAGTCTTGTAGCCCTGGTCATATTGTGGGATTTTTGACCTCACGTATTACTTCCTGTCTTCCGTAAATTACATCAACTAGTACCCTTACCTTTTGGGTTTTGCTTTTTTTTTTCCGCCCTAAGAGTTGGCTGTCAAGTGGTGTCGAAATTCTCTCGCCCACTGGCCTGTATAGTCATTCTGTGGTTTGCCTCTCATTAACTAGTACTATGTTGAAGAATTGTGGTATTCAAGTGCGTCGTCAGTTAGCAATTAGCTAATCCTCCTGGTCTTGCTTAAATCCTTTTCACGATACCCTTAATTTAACTTATAGTACTCCAAGAACATAATCTCATCTCGTTTCTCCGCCGCTAGTTTAGATTCTTCCATCTCGCGCGATTACACCCGCACTGTCACACTAAATTCCACCAGAATTTAGAAGTTAAGCGTGCTTGGGTGAGAGTAATAATGGGATGGGTGACCTACTTAGGAAGTCCTCGTGTCGCGTTTCATGGTAATCCTTGCAATAATATGCAGGGCACTCAACTTAGCCCAAAATTTATTTTAACATTGTCTCACTAGTCTTTATGTGTTGCCTTGCCCTTTCCTCTGTTATCTTGCAACCTGTATAGGGGTAGATCTTTAGTTCCACTACGACCATGTCCCTTTTGGGTCATTTTGGTTTAAATCCTTCTATTGTATTCACCCCTTTTTGTACGCACCCATTCATTAGGGTTGGCTACTGAGTAGCACTAAAGTTCGTTCATATAGTGCCTTTTGAGCCACTTTGAGTTCTGTCTATCATTAGCTGGCATAGTTTTAAAGGAATTTGACATATAAGCTTGCCAATCCTATAGTAACCAGCTAGTCCTGTCCTTCTTATTTAAACCATTTCACAATTTTTCCTTACCCCCGCTTGTAACCTTCTTGACACATTCTCGTGTCATTTTTTATCTTTACGATAATATGAGAGAGTGCAAGAAATACCTTGTCGCATTTCTTTCTATTTCCTTATTTACTCCTTGCTCATCTTATCTCCTACCATATGAGTCTTGCTATTTCTTTTCCTTGGTTATTTATCTCTCGCAATATCACTTGCGACCAACTCTACAGTCAACATTTGGCTTTTGATCTAGCATGCTGTCATTATGCTTTGTAATGTCTCTTGAGTTATTCAATATCTTTTCATGGTTACACTTTTTTGTTTTTATACGCAGCCGCCTTTTATTGTTATGTCGTTCAGGGTCTCATCAAAACTTCTTAACCCTGTCTTACATACCATTCTGACTTCTATCCAATTACTGGTGGCTTCCATATCTTTCTAGCTTTGTTCAGCAAGGGATCTTATTGAAGTTTAACCATCAATATTAAGAATTTTGTCATATCAATTTCCTCCATCTTACCCTTGCAGTTCTCTCACTTGCTTCCCCCCTTTAGAGGGTACTTATACCTTTATCCACTTATACCTTGCTCTATCTCTCTAGGTCTAGTCTCAAATTTGGCCGGTCTTCTTCCCCAGTCTACTTAGTACTCCATCATGTCCCCGTTTTCCCATACATTTTATAACCTGATTATCCACGTACGGAATCTTGGCTAAATCACAAAGTGACTGGAACCTTTCCATACATAATGCGACACCTCATCTAATAATTTGTACTTGAGTAATGGGACCCATGGAACAACTCATCCGAGGCCACATTCTACTTGTCTTTATAAAAATTTAATATACACTTGTAGCCGTTCTAAATTTTCTTTTAACTAGGCAACATTTGTATTCCGGCATTCATTGTCCCATGTTCTCTTGGAGTAGTGGCTTTCCCAACCTATATCCTTTGTTTCTTGAGATGAATGGAAGTTGCGCCTTTTATTCCTTGGGGTGAATGTAGGTTACACCAATTATTCCTTAAGTTTACCATCCTCGTCCCTTAAGGGTTCTACTATTTTCAAGGCGACGTTGTGTACCTACGTCATTCCTTTATATATTAAGCTCCATACTCTTGTTGCGTACTCAACCCAGGCTTTTAACTTATTTAGCCTCTACCAAGTGCGCCTTAGTAGCGGACTCACTTTGTCCCCGTACTACTATACCATACCTTTAAATTCATACTCATATTCAGTTCATGACATCTCTTTGGGGCGCTTTTATTAGAATTTCTTTCTCCAATTAGTCGGTGGGAAACTTATAAAATGTTATCACAGAACACTTTTCAACCACCGTTAAAAGAAAACTAGAGTCCTTTAAACATCACAATACTTCTTAATGTTTGACTTCCCTAGTTCCCTTCCAGGTTAATCCTCAAGTTATGAACAACTTATTCAATTTCTAACTACAAGTTGGGGCTTGGTACTTTTCAAGAAAAGTGAACTCAATTGCTGGACATTTTACCCTTTACCCGGAGTTTTTCTTTCCGTTCCTACAACACAAATACAGCTGGAGATAACGTGATCTGAACTTTACTGTTCAGATAAGATTTTGTCTTGGGAAAATTTTGGCAGAGTTTCCTCTATATTTCTTACTTATCCCAAACCTACACGCAGAAAATACCAACAATGCCTCACAGGGCCAATGAGGCATTGCTGGTATTTTCTGCGTGCAGGTGTTGAGATAGTAAGAAATATAGAGGAAACTTTGCCCAAATTTTTGTAGAAATAAAAAAAGAATGAGATACAGGGCTATAGTATGTCTTGAAAGGTTGTGCTCACAACAATGATGAGATTTGACTAAACAAGTATGGCCGACCTTGAGAAATAGTTAATTGCAAATTAATGGCAATAGAAACTAGAAGGTCAATACTGGTATAGTAGAATGAAGTTAGAAAGGACCTATAAGCCAACGAAGCTGACTTAGGAAAGACTGATAGATCTGAATAGAACGATATAATAAGGCACTGACTAAATTGGCACATAAGGATAAACTATGACAAGTTATAGTTAAAAAAGTAACAATATGATGAAGACGAGAGTACAAGGGACAAACGATGGTGACAGATGTGAAGTATTAATAAGACAGCTTGTGAGACATTAAGGATAAGAATGACAAAGAAGGGTAAGTAACCCATAGTAAGAATCGTAAAGAAGGTTAAACAGTGTTATACTATGGGATTGAATGCGAACAAGATACTATGTGAATATAACGAAGATCGTTATGAGAGTAATGAAAGCCTAGTAAAGAAGTAATTGAAGGATATGAGGTGATTTAGGAAGAATAGAAGGGAAAATAGTGAACGAGTAAGAAGGACTTGCACAAATTTATAGGGAGAGTTCAGAATAAAAGGTCAATGGGTAGTAAAAGTGAAAATAAGCGACAAGACAGGATGAATGCCAGAAATGACTGGTATACTAAGAGCAGATAGAGATAAACAAGAAATGTTTTGAAAATGAGAAAGGAAGGTCATGTAAAACTAATGTTTTTCAGAGGATATAGGAGTAACATGGAACTTCTTGAGCACAAAAACAAATGGACATAGACAAGAGGAGTGAAAGGATTACCAGGGGAGGCACTCGAGATAGATCTGATTAATTAAGTATGAGTATCGAACGAAAAGGGAAATAGATAGTTACGAACTGAAGGCATAGTATGATAGAAAGGTGATAAGATAAGGCCACTACTACAATGAAATTGATATGGTTTTAAGCAGGATTAGAAGTGAGCCTTAAGCACACGACAAATATGAAAGCTCATAAGGCATAAAGAAGTATTATGTGTATGTGACTCTACTTTGGAGATTAGTGAGATTCTGCAAGGAGAGATAATGTCGATTTACAGAACAACTGCTGCATTATGAGGTTATTAGAAGAATAAGTGGTATCCACTGGAATTAGGCTAGTGTTATGATAAAGCTCGAAACACGGATCATCAAAGTATAAGTACTCTCGAGTGGAGAATTTGAACTAATCATGGGCATGAGCCAATTACTGATTGGGATAAATGGAATATGGCTTTGAATGCACTGCTACATTACGGATGTTATACTAACCATCAAATGAGATTTTATATGATATATTTCGAATACCAAAGCACCCTATGGTTGTACTAGGGGTTCTTATAAGAGCAATCAAACATATGGACGCGATCATACCCGCACTAATGCACCGAATTCCGTCTAAACTCCGAAGTTAAGCTTGCTTGGCTGAGAGTAGCACTAGGATGGGTGACCCTCTGGTAAATGAAAAAGGAAACGAAACAAGTATGACAAAAGAAACTGTAAGTGCGCGGTAGTACAATGACATATGTAGAGCAGAGTAAGCCAAGAGAAGGAAAGATTAAAACTAAAATGGAATGCACTTCATGCAAATAGCGCAGGAATAGTTGTGCGGCCTACGAGCATTGGCATATTAAGAGTAAGATCAAGGGATTACTCGATAAAAAAAAGTCAGTAATAGCAACGTGATGGCCACATTTAGAATTGATTAAGGAAAAGTGTAAGATGGTTCGAGGCAGAACTAGAAAGATATAATCGATATTAAGAACAAAAGCTATAGTAGAGCCCTAACCTCGACTGAAGGAGGTAAGCCGCTAGTATAGCGATGCTAAGGCATTTTCTAAATTTCTCTAAGTACCTACACACGTTTGTGTAGGAATTACAACATAATGTTTGGTAATAAAACTGGAAAGAAGATCCGAGTAAAAGAGAAAGATAGCATACCTAAGGTGTTACAGGTTGAATTAAGAGAAATTGTATAATAGCTTAAACGAAGTGGAGCATCAGAGGCTTGATAGCTTGTTACGGGGGATGGGAATCCCGACTCGGAAATGGAAGGTAATTAAGGTAGGTTAAGTCCAAGCTGACCTCACACTCTATGGAAGTATAAGTTATATGGGTTATGATGGATAAAGCTGCCTATGAGTGGGACCTACTATCCGATTTGAAGCAATATATTCAGGTTTGCAGATCAATGCTCCGCAAGTATATAAACGACCCTCCCAGAATATTTTCCGGGGAGGAGGTCTATGTTAACAGGGAGTTATCCTATGAGGGGCAACTTTTTTCCATCCTGGATCGGTAGATTAATAGGGGTGCCGTGGCGGAATAAGAATCATGAAGAAATAACTTGGGAAGCTGAAGAGGACATGAAACACAGATATCCATACCTATTTCCAAATGTCTACGGGTAAACCCCCACTCCTACAACTCATATATTAATTACTTGGATGAAAATGTATGTTATTGCAATAGAAGGGAATCTCCCTACAGTTTGTATAAAGTCTTAAGGGAAGTTTTATTCAACATTCGGGGACGAATGTTCTAAAGGGGGGAAGGATGTTACACCCCACACTCTCGAGCTCAAAATGTCTCTTAAGTTCTTTAGACATTATCATGTGAGCCGGATAAGCTACGACACTATCAAATGACTCCAAGGAAAGGAGAATGTGGTACCCTATAGTAGAGAAGGTTGGAAATAGAGTCATAAGAATCCAAAAGGAATTGGAGGCCAAATAATGAGTTGTAGGACTCGATTTACCTACATAAGCTACTAATTTAAAAGTATTATACACTTGAGTTGCTTAAGGACTTACCAAGCTTACGTAGCATGGATTACATAGGCTCCTAAAATAAGACGAGATTACGAACCTACGAGGAAGGGGAAAAGACGACACGTGGAAGCCAATGGAGGAGAGACATGTGGCAGCACCTCAAGCAAGAAGGTGACCCACCTACTTAGGGTGAAGTAGGTGAACCACCTACTTGGTAGGTAGGTCCCACAAGGACACGTGGCAGCCTAGGGGTAAGGCATGGATCCGTGGCCCAATAGGGACTGGACACGTGTCACCATATGAGGATGACACGTGTCACCTCCTAGGACCACATATATACATGTATATGTGTCTTATACTTCAGTTCTGATCCATTAAACTTCAGCAAAAACTCAAGAACAAAACCCTAGTTTAGAGAGAAACTAGCGACGGCTAGGAGGAAAAAAAAGAGGTAAGTCCCGATTTTATTCCATAAATTAATTATCTAGAATATACCACGATAATATGGAGGTATTAAAAGTATAAAATCATGGCTTGGTGCAGCCAAAACGGACAACAACCAGTCCACACAGTTTCAGCACGCTAAGAAGGGTTCCGAGGCGTGATTTTGGCTAGTTTGGCCAATTTCAGGTAAGGTAAGGTTTCTCCTTTAAATTTGGACTTTATGGGGTTTTTATGGAGTGTATTATGTACTTTTTATACTGATGTAAGCATGGAAAAATCGTGGGGATGCTCAGCGAAAGAAACAATCTAAATTGAAGTCGTCGTAGTTAAATTGTAGTCGAAGTGAGGCGTGGTGTGTTTGGAGGCTGCTGTTGGTTGGGTGGTGTGTTTTGAAGGGTATAAATGTGTTCTAAAATAGGTGTGGAAGTTTCTGGTTGCATCCACATGATTCCACGCTTCGTACGATTAAAGGTTTCGCAAAATAGAAACTAGAAACCCTATTTTGGATATCGTAATTTCGAGCGAGTCGTTCGGAGGTTGTAATGTATAATGTTGCAAAGTATTCTATATATACGAGCTGATGGTTATGTTGTTGGTTGGCTGTAGATATTAGGGACGTGATTGGGAATTCGGATAGGGCAAATTATAGGGGAGGTGCTGTCCGATTTTTGTTAATGCCTTAACTAGTTAAGGAACTAGTCGAGAAGGCGAGCGAGGGAATGGGGTTTATGAATACTCTTAAGTAATGTAAGACTCTGAAAGGTCTAAAAAGGTTGATGTTCGTATTGATTTCATGTTACCTAGGTTCATGAGACGACAAGGCGACTGGACAAAGACTAACCCATAACAGGTATGCGTAGCTTTCTTTTGGCATGTTTTTGGAATAAGTATGTAAGGCTTATCCCTTATCTTGGCATGTTTTTGGCATAAGTAGGTAAAGCTATTCTTCTTTATTTTGGCATGTCTTAGATATAAGTTATGAATGGTTTGTATATGGAACTTGGGGATAGTTCCATTCGTAAAGCTCCGAGTACAGTCCATAATTCTTATCCACTTTGTAATGGTAGAACTCCTGTAATAGTTGAGCTATTGCCTTTTTAAGGCTTCTATAGGATAAAAGGTAATATAGGTAGATTCTATTGACTCGTGTTCACTTCTAAATGCTAAGGCTCTTAAGGTAGCTGAGCTATCACCCTCAAGCCTTCTATATAGGAAATAGTAACCGGATGCATGGGAAGCATAAACTATAACTCCTATTCATTTCTTAATATCGAAGTTTTTGAAGTAGTTGAACTGCTACGCTCGAGTCCCTATATGATGAATACTAATTAAATATATGAGCTCCCATGCCTAAGAAATCTATAATGACAAGTGTCTCTGATTGCATAAGCCGTTTGGTATTACCTTAATAAAAGCCTAGGACTCTTGAGACTCCGTCGATGTGGCCCCTAATGAAAGTTAGAGGATACGTCAGACGATGATAGTTTTGATCCTCAAATGATAGTCCATGACGATTGTTATACCGAATCTCAGATGATGAACTAATCGCATATGGTTCCTCGTGACTTTACTCATGCAGGCTGTTAATACGTCATTCACTGCGTCCCATGAAGGGCCGGGCATGATAAATTCATCGTGTCCCATGAAGGGCTAGGCATGATAAATTCACCGCATCCTATGAAGGGCCAAGCATGATAAATTCATCGCGTCCCATGAAGGGCCAGGCATGATAAATTCACCGTGTTCCAAGAAGGGCCGGGCATGATAAATTCACCACATCCCATGAAGGGCTGGACATGATATATGATGAAATGATTATTCACCGTGTCCCATGAAGGGCCGAGCATGATATATGATGAAATGATTATTCACCGCATCCTATAAAGGGCCGGGTATGATATATGATGTAATGATCATTCACCGCATCCAATGAAGGGCCGGGCATGATTATGATAAAACGATTATAATACCGAGTTCACTAGAGGGCTGGGTATATGGTATGATAAGGTATATGACTGCATGTCCTAAGCTACAGGTAGAGTAATCTGTTAACTGTTATACATGTTTTCTGTATCCCCATTTCAGTTGTTGTTTCAGTTATGATATGTTATGCTTTATATACTAAGTACATATGTCGTACTGACCCTCTATTCTCTGGGGGGCTGTGTTTCATGCCCGCAGGTACATATGTTCATTTTGGAGATCGGTCAGCTTAGGAGTTCCTCTCAGCTATGTCGGAAGTGCTTCACTGTTCTGGAGCCTAATATTTGATACTGGTCATTTAATATACATATTTATTTATTCAGGGGTACGACGAGGGCCTTGTCCCACCATGTGATGCAGTTATTATTCTTAGAGGTCTGTAGTCATGCGTATGTGGGTTATTTGTAAGTTTGTTTCAGTTGTGCTCATACGATGTATTTCAAATATTTTCGTAGTATGGAAGCCTCATCGGCTTGCGTGCCCTTTCCTATTATGATATAGGTGAATGAGGCTACAGGTTCCTGAAAAAAAAAGTTTTTGACCCACTGGGTTTGTATTTAGTATCACATCATACACGGTTCAACTTAAGGGTAGCTGATAGATATGCATAAGGGGGTCCAAGTCGGACCCCAGTCGCGGCCTACGGGGTTGGGTCGTGACACTGTACATTTGGTACCTCTTTAACATATAGAAGTTTTCAGGGAAATAGTTCAACTACTATTAGAGTTCGATATTCAAAAGTAAATAGGAGATGTTAAGAATGGAGTTACTCCAGAGATCACATCATATTTAACTTACAACTGAGACATGCCAGAAAAGAAAGAGAGTAAACTCTATATAGTCTGTACTTTTCTTTAGGTGGTCATTATATACATATCTCATACCCGGCCCATCCTGGGGCTCGGTAAGAAACTATGGAATTATAATCTCATTTTCATACCAAGTACATATCAAGAGAAAGGAAAGATAGTTTTCTATACACTACTCTTTAGCACGTAGAAGCCTTAACAGGTAATGCTCAATTCTTGTAGGGGTGTCAACACCTAACTGTAGTTAGGGATTATGAGGCATACCTGGAGTTCAAGGAATGGAATTATCCCCACATTCCACCTACAATTCACTTAAGGCTAAGACTTGCCAAAAGGAAAGAAAGATAGTTGTACGTACTTATACCAAAACATGCCAAGGGAAAGCTTTACATACCTCGTATGAGTTACTCTTTGTCATGTTCGCCTCGTCGTCCTTTGAACCTATTCAACATGGAAGTAATACGAATATCAACCACTCTGGACTTTCCAGCACCTTCAGTTGAACCTTAGTATTCATGGAATCTATTTCTTTGTCCATTTCCTCGACTAGTCCTTTAATTAGTTAAGGCATTAACGAAAATTGGGTAGCACCTCCCCTATAATGTGCCCTATACAAATTTCCAATCAACCCCTAGTAACTACAGCCAACCAACAACAACAACCTGCAACACATATACAAGCAATTCACACAAACATTACACAATACAAACCCCAAACAACTCACTCAAAACTATCAAAACGTGAATTCTGGACAGCTTACTGTCTTGTATTGTCGCTTCGTTTCGAAGGGGTAATTGAGGGAAACAGGATTTATGTCCTGCATGAAAGTTATAGACATGTGTCTTAGGGTCGTATACAATTTCTAATCACCCCTACATCAATTCTGTACAAAACAATATGCCCAAAATACCAACAGCAGTCCGTGTAAGATTTCCAAAACCAAAATCTGGGCAGTACCTCCTCTATACTTCATCACCCTTTTTCGAGAAGATAAAAGAAAAAATGGATTTTAAAGGATCATTAAAGTTATAGACCTATGAAATACCTTTCCAAAACATGTTGAATTATTCGAAACGAAGCTGTACACAAGAAGTTATACCAATATTTCTAACAACAGTCCCATGTGGTTGATGAACACCGTAGATAATTAATTCATGGAGGAAAATTGGAACTAACCTTGAAAAGGATCCATCCGTAGCTATGTTCCTTTGCTCTCAAACTTTTTCATCTTTTGGCTAAGTTTTAAGGTAAGGAACGAATTCCTTAGTCACTTAACATACATATATAGGGTGGCTTTGGAGGTGACATGTGTCAGCCCCATAGGGTGACACATGTCTAGACGTTATTGGGCCACGTATACATGCTTCCAATAGGTGCTTCCACGCGGCAGTAGGGTCCACCTCCCCCAAGAAGGTAGGTGATTTAGCTGCTTACTTGTCACTTTCCTGCTTGTCACCTGCTTTCTTCGCTTTCGTAAGTTCGGAAACTAGTTTTTCTCCCTTTCGTAGGATCGTCATCTCGCGTCATTTCAAGAGCCTATGTAATCTGTGCTTCACAAACTTGGTATATCCTCAAGTAGCTCAAGTGTATAAAACTTCTAAGTTTAGTAGCTTACGTAGGTAAATTGAATCCTACGACCCATCACTTGGCCTCCAATTCCTTCTGGATTCTTATGACTCTATTTCCAACCTTCTTGTTACACCCCACCCTTTATAAACTCGGAATATCTCATATCTTACTTGGACATTATCATGTGAGCCGGATACGCTACGACAATATCAAATGACTTTAAGGAAGGGAGAATGTGATACCTCATAGTAGAGAAGGTTGGAGATGGAGTCATAAGAATCCGGAAGGAATTGGAGGCCAAGTAATGAGTTGTAGGACTCGATTTACCTACGTAAGCTAATAACTTGGAAGTTTTACATACTTAAGCTATTAGAGTATGTACCAAGCTTACGTAGCACAGATTACCTAGGCTCTTAAAATAAGATGAGATTACGAACCCATGAGAAAGGGGAAAAAAAGATGACGTGGCAGCCTAGGAAGGTGACACATGGAAGGAGCTCAAGCAAGCAGCTGACCCACCTTCTTGGGGTCAAGTAGGTGACCCACCTTCTTGGGGGAGGTGGACCCCACTGCCACGTGGCAGCACCCCATTGGCCGCATGGTTGAGGTGGCCCAATAAGGGCCTGACACGTGACACCCTTAGGGGCTGACATGTGTCACCTCATATATATATGTAATATGTGACTATTCACTTATTCACTATCCAAAATCAGCCAGAACATAGAGGGAAAACATGAGAGGAAGAGGCAGCCATGGTTTGAAGACTTTGAGGTAAGTTTTCCAATTTCCCTCCGTGAATTAAATATATAAGGTATTCCTTAAGCACGTGGAAATATATATATGTATTTTACGATGTTTACGTAACCAAAACTTCAGCTTTACAATTGGAAACTTAAAAGAAAAAAGAAGAGAAAAACGTTGGAGGCAAGACAAAGGGGCTACGGGTTAGGCCTATTGGAGGTAAGCCTCCGAGTTTCGTTTCGTGAATTAAATAATTATGGTATCCTATGGTTGTATAGAGATGTTTAATAACGATAAAATCCAATTTTTGGCTGCGAGGAAGTCATACAAACAGCCCGCTCAATTTCAGCGCGTTTGAAGAGGTTCCGAGTGGCGATTTGACAATTTTAGCCAATTTCGGGTAAGGTAAGGTTTCTTATTTTAATTTGGACTATATGGTGTTGTTATGGAGTGTGTTAAAAGACCTATAGGTGGATGTAAATGTGAAAATGGCATAGAAATACTCGACGTTCGGAATAAACTAAATTGGAGTCGCTATAGTTGAATTGTCGTCGAAGTAAAGTGTTGTTCTTGTGAGGTGCTGTTGTAGGGGTGTGGCTTGTTGTTGTTGGGTCTAAATATGTTCTAAATTATGTGGGGGAGTTGCTGGTTTCAGCCACATGACCCCCCACTTCGTACGGTTAAAGGTTTTGCCAAATGGAAACTAGAAACCCTATTTTGATATCGTATTTTTGAACGAGTCATTTGGAGTTTATGTTGTATATTGTTGGTGTGAATTGCGTAAGCATATGTTGCAGGTTGTTTTTGTTACTTGGCTGTAGTGTTTAGGGTTCTAATTGGAAATTTGGATAGGAAACATTATAGGGGAGGTGCTGCCCAATTTTCGTTAACTCCTTAACTAGTTAAGGAAGTAGTCGAGAAGGCAAGCGAAGGGATGGATGCTATGAATACTCGTGGGTAGTCTAAGTTGTTGAAAAGTATAAGGTTGTTAACACTTGCATTATGTCACGACCCAACCTCGTAGGCCGTGACTAGGGTCCGCCCGTATAACTACCTATCAGTTGCAATCATATTGAACTATGAACAAGGTGATACTATTCACAAAATAAAATAAAATAAAAACCCAATGAGTTCAAACTTTTTCGTGTACGTATGGCCTCTTTCACTCGTCTCACAACACATAAAGACATGCAAGCCGACAAGGCTGCTGTAACATAAAATACTCATAAAATGCAGTATAGGCACAATCAAAATGAACTCACAAACATCCCACATCCATATGTCTACAGACCTCTAGGAATAGTAACAACAACATATGGAGGGACAAGGCCCCCACCGTACCCCTGAATGTACAAATATATACATTAAGTGACCAGCATCAAAATTTAGGCTCTAGAATAGTGAAGCACTTCCAACACAACTGAGAGGAACTCCTATGCTGATGGATCTCCAGAATAAACATCTGTATCTGCGGGTATGAAATGCAGCCCCTCGAGAAAGGGGGGTCAGTACGATATATATACTGAGTATGTAAAGCATAACATATCGTAGCTGAGACCATAACTGAAATGGGGATGCAGGGGATAATTATAACAAATAAATGAATTACTGTACCCGCACCTTAGGACACGTAAATCATACACATCATCATATGCTATGACCGACCCTCTAGTGAACTCGGTGTTATAATCACTTCTTCATAATCATATATCATTGTATCATAATTCATTTCATGTCATCATATCATCGTATACGGTATCATATCATCGTATATGGTATCATCTTATCATGTATATCATTATATTTCACCCGGTTCACTACGGGGCTCGGGGTCACAATGTATCACTCTAATCTTATATGCATGCCTACATAAAGTATCCGGCCCTTTAGTGAGGGACTCAGTGAATGGAGTGGTGTACGTGTATAGTGTACCATCATAATATACATATGTACCTGGCCCTCTAAGGAGGGACTCAGTGGTGCCTCCCTGATTTCGCCACATATACTATCATATTGCAGCCGGCCTGGGACTCGGTGAATAATCGTATCGTCATAACATATAACATATATCACACCTCACGTATGACATCATCTCCTCATGCGTGGAACTATACACATCTGGCCTAGGACGCGGTAAAAGAAGTAGTAAAGGTGTGCCCGACATAATATCCGGCCCATCGTGGGACGTGAAGAAAGAAGGGTGATAGCATGCACAAGTAGAGTAGTGAAAAACCATATGCAACTAAGTCCTTATCTGAGACTCGATGAAACTGTCAAGTGAACCATCACCTGAAGACCAGGAAGGTACTTATCCGAAGTGCCCTTTAGATGTCATTAGGCTTACATCAGTTGGGGCCTCAAGAATCATAGACATGCATCCAGACAATGCCACATAGCTTATGCAGTCAGAAACATGGTCTATGCAATCAGAGACACAATTATGCAATCAGAGACACAGTTATGTAATCAGAGACATTGATCATTTCAGAGGCTTCAAGGAAAGGAGCTTGTATCTCCACTTACTATTCACTATATAGCAGGCTCGAGAATAATAGGTTGACTACTTTCAGACTCTAAATGGTTAGAAGTGACTGCAAGTCATGAGTTACACTCAGAGTTCATAAATAGAATTACCTCTAAACCCCTCTCATATATCATTTTACTTAAAAGTAAGTTATTCTATAGGAAAGAAGGGATAGGATGTACATGTACTAGTTTTCATCACATAGAATACTTAAAGCCAGTGACTCAGCTATTGCAGGAGTTCTAATATCAAGAAGTAAATAAGAGTCTCGACTCATACTCAGGAATTTACGAATAGATTAAATCCCAAATATCATATACATATCATTTATAGCTTACGTCTAAGACATGCCAAAAGAAAAGAAGAATAGCTCTACATACTTATTCCAAAAACACGCCAAAAGAAAACTTCACATACCTTGTTTGAGTTATTCCTTATCCTGTTCGCCTCGTCGTCCTTTGAACCTATTAAACAGAAGAGTAATATGCATATCAACTCTTCTTAACTTTCCAGCATCTTAGGTTACATCTTAGTATTAATGGAATCTATTTCCTTAGTCGTTCCCTCGACTGGTTCTTTAGTTTGTTAAGGCGTTAACGAAAATTGGGCAGCACCTCCCCTATAATGTGCCCTATACGAATTTCCAATTAGGTCCCTAAGACCTAAAGCCAACCAACAACAACAACCTGCAGCAATTCACACCAACAATATACAACATAAACTCCAAACGACTTATTCAAAAATACGATATCACAATAGGGCGTCTAGCCTTTATTTTGCAACGCCTTTAATTATATGCAATGAGGGGTTACGCGGATTAAACCAGCAGAACCCTAAACCACATTAGAACATATTTAGGCCCTGTAACAACACATCACACAACCAGAAGCAGCCCCCACGCACACAACACCTTATTTCGACAACAATTTAACTATAGCGATTCCAATTTAGTTTATTTCGGCCGTCAAGCATATTCATCATATTTTCACATTTACAGCCACTTACACAATGTATAATACCCTATATAACAACACCATAAACTCCAATTTTAAATGGAAGGCCTTACCTTACGTTAAACTTGTCAAACTCACCAAAACTATCAAAACGCGAAATCTGGACAGCCCACTGTCTTATATTGTCGCTTAGTTTCGGAAGGGTAATTGAGGGAAACAGGATTTGTGGCCTCAATGAAAGTTATATCCATGTGTATCAAGGTTGCAAAAAATTTTGAATTACCCCTACAACAATTTTGTACGAAAATATATGCCCAAAATACTCACAGCTGTCCCTGTAGGATTTCCAAAACAAAATCTGGGCAGTACCTCCTCTACACTTCATCACCAGTTTTCGAGATGATACAAGTAACACTGGATTTTGGAGTCTAAATGAAAGTTATATAAACATGAAATAACTTTCCAAAACATATTGAATCACCCGAAACGAAGCTATACACAAGAAGGTATACCAATATTACTAACCACTGTCCCTTCCAAAAATGGGTTTGTTAACTAGCGTTTTCTCTTTAAGTTTCTCTTAGTTTTCCAAGTAAAGAACTGAAAATATAGTTTTGTAGGCATTGTAATATACATATATACACCTCCACATATTTTAGGAACATCGTATATAATTAATTCACGGAGAGAAAATTAGAAAACTCACCTTTAAACTTCAAGAACCATGGCTGCCTCTCTATCTCTCTCCCTCACGTTTTTTTTTCTCTATGCTGGCTGATGTTTTGATGGATAACTGAAGTATATGATATATATCAACATATATATGTGGCTTTAGGGTGTGACACGTGTCAACCCTAAGAGGTGACACGTGTCCAGCCCCTATTGGGCCACCACACCTACCTGTTCAAGGAGGGGCTGCCACGTGGCAGTGGGGCCCACCTACTTGAACGCAAGCAGGTGGGTCACCTACTTGACCCCAAGCAGGTGGGTCACCTGCCTTCTTAGGTGCTGCCACGTGTCACCCTCCCATTGGCTGCCCCGTGATTTTTTTTCTTTCTCGTGGGTTCGTAATCTCGTTCGTAATCTCGTCTCACTTTAAGAGCCTATGAAACCCTTGCTACATAAGCTTGGTATGTAATCAAGTAACTCACATATGTAGGACTTTTAACTTAATAGTTTACGTAGATAATTCGAGTCCTACGACTCGTTACTTGGCCTCCAACTCCTTCCGGATTCTTATGACTCTATATCCAACCTCCCTTCTCGTGAGGTATCACAATCTTCTTTCCTTAGAGTTGTTTGATAGTGTCGTAGCTTATCCGGCTCACATGATAGTGTCTAAGGAACTTAAGAAGATGTTTCGAGCTCAGGAGTGTGGGGTGTAACACATGACTTCCATGTTAAATAGGTTTCGAGGACAATGACGTGAACACGATTAAGGGGAGTCCATAAGAGGTATGTAAAGCTTCTCTTGGTATGTTTTTGGTATAGGTATGTAA
Organism: Solanum dulcamara; assembly: GCF_947179165.1. Classification (NCBI taxonomy): domain Eukaryota; kingdom Viridiplantae; phylum Streptophyta; class Magnoliopsida; order Solanales; family Solanaceae; genus Solanum; species Solanum dulcamara. The sequence goes on along the minus strand of NC_077241.1, from coordinate 29,076,185 downwards.
AGCCTATCTTTTCTCTTTTGGCATGTCTTAGATGTAAGCAGGATATGATATGAGCTTTGGGGGTAATTCCATTCCCAGTTTCTGAATATGACTTCAGGACCCTCACTCACTTTTGAATGTTAAACTTTAAAGTAGTAAGCTTGTTACACCCCACATTCTTCAACTTGGAAGGTTACTTAAGTTACTTAGAAATCATGTGAGCCACCTAAGTTATGACACCATCAAACGACTCTAAGGAAGGGAGGATGTGATACCCCATAGTAGAGAAGGTTGGAAATAGAGTCATAAGAATCTGGAAGGAATTGGAGGTCAAGTAATGCGTCGTAGGACTCGATTTACCTACGTAAGCTACTAACTTAGAAGTCTTACATACTTGAGCTATTTGATTACATACCAATCTTGCGTAGCAGGGATGACATATACTTTTCAAATAAGACGAGATTACGAACCCACGAGGAAGAAAAAAAATGACGCGGGGCAGCCAATGGAAGGGTGACACGTGGCAGCACCTCAAGCAAAAAGGTGACCCACCTGCTTGGGGTCAAGTAGGTGACCCATCTGCCTGGGGTAGGTGGGCCCCACTTCCATGTGGCAGCCCCTCCTTGACTGCATGGATGCGGTGGCCCAATAGGGGCTGGACACGTGTCACCTCTAGGGGCTGACATGTGTCACCTCTAGGGGCTGACATGTGTCACTCCCTAGTACCACATATATATATATATGTATATACAGTATACACTTCAGTTCCTTCATCAAATTTCCAGCCAAAGTGAAGATGAACAAACCCTAAGCTAAGAGAGAAAAGGGTGACGGCTTTGGGAAAAAAAAGAGGTAAGTCCCGATTTCGTTCCGTAAATTAATTATCTAGTGTCTACCACGATGATATGGAAGTATTAGTAGTATAAAAGTAGAGTTTGGTGCAGCAAAAAAATGGACAGCAAGCTGCCACGACGTTACAGCGCGCTAAAAAAAGTTCCGAAGCGCGATTTCGGCGAGTTCTAGTCAATTTTGGGAAAGGTAAGGTCTTCCCCTCTAATTTGAAGTTTATGATGTTATTATAGGGTGTATTACACACCTTTTGGGCTGCTTGAAGTTGTGAAAAAGTCGGGAAAAGTTCGACATTCGAAATAAACTAAATTGGAATCGTTATAGTTAAATTGTTGTCGAAATAAGGTGTTGTGCCCGTGGGGGCTGCTGCTGGTTGTGTTGTAGAATGTTGCAGGGACTAAAAGTGTTATAAATGAGTTGGGGGATCTTCTGGTTACAGTCACGCGACCCCCCGCTTCATACGGTTAAAGGTTTTGCAAAATAGAAACTAAAAAACTCTCTTTTGGTATCGTAACTTCGGGCGAGTCGTTTGGAGTTTATATTGTGTAATGTTGCCATGTTATATATATATGAGCTTCTGGTTATGTTTTTGGTTGGCTATAGGTGTTAAGGACATGATTGAGAATTCGGATAGGGCACATTATAGGGGAGGTCCTGTCCGATTTCCGTTAACGCCTTAACTAGTTAAGGAACTATTCGAGAAGGCGAGCGAGGGGATGAATGATATGAATACTCGTGAATAGTCTGAGTTGCTGAGAAGTATAAGGTTGTTAATACTTGCGTTACTTCCATGTTAAATAGGTTTCGAGGACAACGATGTGAATGCGATTAAGGGGAATCCATAAGAGGTATATGGAACTTTCTTTTGGAGTGTTTTTGGAATAAGTATGTAGAGCTATCCTTCTTTTCTTTTGGCATGTATTAGACATAAATTATGATTGATATGTATGTGATATTTGGGATTCAATCCATTCATAAAGCCCTGAATATAAGTCGAAACCCTCGTTTACTTTTTAATGCTAGAACTCCTGCAATAGTTGGGTTGTTGCCTTTAAGTCTTCTATGTGATGAAAAGTAGTACATGTAAAGCTTATCTCTTCTTTCCTTTAGAATGACTTAATTTTAAGTAAAATGATATATGATATGGGTTTAGAGGTAATTCCATTTATGAGCTCCGAGTGTAACTTGTGACTTGTAGTCACTTCTAACCATTAAAAGTCTGAAAGTAGTCAAACTATTATTCTCGAGCCTCCTATATAGTGAATAGTAAGTGGAGATACAAGATCCTTTTCTTGAAGGCTCTAAAATGATCAATGTCTCTGATTACATAACTGCGTCTCCGATTGCATAAACCATGTTTCTAATTGCATAAGCTATGTGGCATTGTCTTGATACATGTCTGTGATTCCTGAGGCCCCAATCGATGTAACCCCTAATGACATCTAAAGGGCACTACGGATAATTACATTCCTGGTCTTCAGGTGACAGTTAACTTGAGTATTTCATTGAGTCTCAGAGGGTGACTTAGTTGCAAATAGTTTCTCATTACTCTACTCGTCCATGCTGTAACCCTTCTTTCTTTGCATCCCACGATGAGCCAGATATTATGTCGGGCGCAGCTTTACTACTTCTTTCACCGCGTCCTGAGCTGGATGTGTACAGTTCCATGCACAAGGAGATGATTTCGTACGTGAGGTGTGATATATGTTATATGTTATGATGATACAATTATTTACCGAGTCTCGGGCCGGCTGTAATATGATAGTATATATGGCGAAATAAGGAAGGAACACCGAGTCCCTCCTTAGAGGGTCGGGTACGGTATGTATATTATGATGGTACGCTATAGACGTACACTACTCCATTCATTGAGTCCTTCACTACAGGGGACAGATACTTTATGTAGGCATGCATATGAGATTAGAGTGATACATTTGTGACCCCGAGCCCCATAGTGAACCGGATGTAATACGATGACATACATGATAAGATTATACCGTATACGATGATATGATGAAATAAAATACATGATGATACGATGATATATGAATATGAGAAAATGATTATGACGCCGAGTTCACTAGAGGGTCGGGCACAGCATATGATGATGTGTATGATTTACGTGTCCTAAGGTGTAGGTACAGTAATTGGTTAAGTTGTTATACTTGTCCCCTGTATCCCTATTTCAGTTATGGTCTCAGTTATAATGTGTTATGCTTTACATACTCAGTACATATATCGTATTGACCCCCCTTTTCCCAGGGGTTGCATTTTATGCCTGCAGGTACAGATGTTCATTCCGTAGATCTGTCAGCTTAGGAGTTCCTCTAACTATGTCGGAAGTGCTTCACTGTTCTGGAGCCTAATTTTGGATACTGGTCACTTAATGTATATATTTGTACATTCAGGGGTATGGCGGGGGCCCTGTCCTGCCATATGTTGTTGTTACTTCTGTCACGACCCAACCCCGTAGGCCGCAATTGGGGTTTGACCTGGACCCGTACATATATCTATTAGCTGAGGTCATATTGAATCACAAATAAGACAATATCATGTAATAGAGCCCCACTGGGCGATAACATTTTCATAAACTGTAGCCCTTTTCGTTTGTATTATAACATGACAGGCACGCAAGCCGACAAGGCTGCCATAACATAATAACATATATCATATATCATGTAGACCTAGCTTAATCAAACTGACATACACAACCCACATATACATGTCTGCAGACCTCTAAACATATAAATGACAACATATGGCGGGACAGGGCCCCCGCCGTACCCCTGAATGGATAAAACAATTTCTATACATCCGTGGACAGTATCAAAAACTAGGCTCCAATACAATGGAGCCTCTTCCAGCTGAGCTGTATGGAATCCTAAGCTGACGAACTCCCAAAATCTGTATCTGTACCTGCGGGCATGAACGCAGCCCCCCGAGAAAGGGGGTCAGTATGATATGTGTACTGAGTATGTAAAACATAATATAATACAACTGGAAACATATCTGAGATAGAGAATCAGGGGATAAGATATCAATTCAGAAACCTGTACGTGTACTTTATGAATTACAAAAACATGCATGTTCGAGTCATATCATATAGCCGGCCCTTTCGGGGGTCCGGTGAATCATCTCTGTAAAATCATCTCTGTAAAACCATCATGGCCCCAGTGCCATCACCACCTTATTACAACACATCATCATATATTTATACACGTATCCTGGCCCTCTATTGAGGGACTCAGTGAATAATGGAGTGAACTATGCACGAGAACATATCCTGGCCCGGGACTCAAGAAAAGAAGTGTTACGGTATACACGAGTAGATTAGTGAGTAACTATATGCAATTTAAATCGTTATCAGAGACTCGACAGAATAAGAAAGTTAAGCTTTTATTTGAGAACCCGAGTAACGGTGTAGTCATCTCGAGTGTCCTCTAAATGCCATTATGGGTTGTCTCAATTATAATCTCGGGGCTCCTAGACATGTACCAAAGCAAAGCCAAATCGCTTATGGAACCAGAAACATTTGTTAACATATAGTCTGTAAGACTTGGAGCCTGTACATTTGTTACCTTTTTAACATATAAAAGTTTCCAGGGAAATAGTTCGATTATTATAAAAGTTCGATATTCAGACGTAAATAAGAGATCCTAAGAATGGAGTTACCCCGGAACTCATATCATGTTTAACTTACAACTAAGACATGCCGGAAGAAGAAAGAGAATAAACTATATATGGTCTGTACTTTCCTTTATGGGATCTGCATACACATATTTCATACCCGGCCCATCATGGGGCTCGGTGAATAATTATGGCATCATAATCTCACTTTCGTACCAAATACGTATCAAAGGAAATGAGAGATAGCTTTCCACATACTAGTGTTTAATACATAGAAGCCTTACTAGGCAATACTCAATTCTTGCAGAAATTCCAATACTAAGCAGTGGATATGGGTTATGAGGAATACTTGGAGTTTTGGGAATGGAATTATCCCCACATTCCACACACACTTCACTTAAGGCTAAAACTTGCCAAAAGGAAAGAAAGATAGTTGTACGAACTTATACCAAAACATGCCAAGAGAAAGCTTTACATACCTCTTGGGAGTTACCCTTTATCCTGCTCGCCTCATCGTCTTCTGAACCTATTCAATATAAAGTAATACGAATATCAACTACTCTTAACTTTTCAGCATCTGAGGTTACGCCTTAATGTTAATGGAATCTATTTCCTTAGTCGTTTCCTCGGCTAGTCCTTTAGTTTGTTAAGGCGTTAACGAAAATTGGGCAGCACCTCCCCTATAATATGCCCTATCCAAATTTCCGATTAGGTCCCTAAGACCTACAGCCAACCAACAACAACAACCTGCAGCAATTCATACCAACAATATACAGCATAAACTCCAAACGACTTATTCGAAAATACGACATCAAAATAGGGCGTCTAGCCTTTATTTTGTGACGCCTTTAATTATACGTAACGAGGGGTCATGTGGCTTCGACCAGCAGCACCCTAACCCACATTAGGACATATTCATGCCCTGCAACAACAAGCCACACCCCTGTAGAGCAACTCACAAGAACAACACTTTGTTTCGACAACAATTCAACTATAACGACTACAAATCAGTTTATTCCGAACGCCAAGTATTTCTAAGCCATTTTCATATTTCCAGCCACCAATAGGGAGTGTAACATGCTCCATCAGAACACATAAAGCTCAAATTTAAAGAAGAAACCTTACCTTACGTTAAACTTGTCAAACTCGCCAAAACTATCCAAAATGTGAAATCTGGACAGCTTACTGTTTTACCTTGTCGCTTCATTTCGAAGGGGTAATGGAGGGAAACAGGATTTAAGTCCTTCATGAAAGTTATATACATATGTATTAGGGTCGCAAACAATTTCGAATCATCCCTACATCAATTTTGTACAAAACGATATGACCAAAATACTTACAGCTGTCCGTGTAGAATTTCCAAAACCAAATCTGGGCAGTACCTCATTTACACTTCATCACCCGTTTTCGAGCTACTACAAGTAAAACTGGATTTTAGAGTCTGAACAAAAGTTATCGGCCTCTGAAATACCTTTCCAAAACATATTAGATCATTCGAAACGAAACTGTACACAAGAAGTTATGCCCATATTACTAACAACAGTCCCTTCCAAAAACGGGTTGGTTAATTAGTTCTTAACGTTTTCTCCTTCAACTTTCTCTTATTTCTTTCCAAGTGTAAACTGCAACCATGGTTCCTTAGGCATCCTAAGACACATGTATACACCCCCACATGGTTGAAAAACATTGTAGATAATTAATTCACGGAGGAAAATTGAAGAACTCACCTTTAATTCTTCAAAAACGTTGCTGCCTTGTTCCTTTTGGTTCTTCACGTTTTTCCTCTCATTTGGCTGATGTTTATGGATGGAAAATGAGTTAAAGAGTCAGCCAACATGTATATATACACCTCCTTAGGAGGTGACACGTGGAAGCCCCATAGGGTGACACGTGGCAGCCTCCTAGGGTGACACCTCGTCCAAGCTTCCAACGCAAAACTGCCACATGGCAGTGTGGGGTCCATCCCAAGTAGGTGAGTCACCTGCCTGCTTGTAACCTGGTTGCTTCACTTTCGTATGTTCGGAAACTAGTTTTTGCTCCCTCTCGTAGGTTCGTAATCTCGTCTTATTTTTTGTACCTATGTAATCCGTGCTACGTAAGTTTGATATATGCTTAAGTAGCTCAAGTGCATATGACTTTTAACTTAGTAGCTTACATAGGTAAATCGAGTCCTACGACTCATTACTTGGCCTCCAATTTCTTCCGGACTCTTATGATTTCATCTCCAACCTTCTCTAGTATGGGGTGTCACATTCTCCCTTCCTTAGAGCCGTTTGATAGTGTCGTAACTTAAGTGGCTCACATACTAGCTTCTAATTAACTTAAGGGACCTTCCGAGTTCAAAGATGTGGGGTGTAACATCCTTCCCCCCTTTAGAACATTCGTCCTTGAATGTTAAATGCAACCTTCTGTAAGACTTTATATAAATTATAGAGGGGTCCTTTCCTTTATGCTATCACCTGCATTCCCATCTATATTATTAACATACGAGTTCTCAAGAGTTGGAGTTACCTGTAGACATCAGTTACAGGTGCAAATACTTGTATTTCATGTTCTCTTCAGTTCCCTGATCATCCTCTTTCTGGTTTTGGTTTTTCTTTTTTTTCACCGTAACATGACGGAAGGTATGTATTTATTCTACAATCTTTCAGTCCGCTGATCTAGGATGGCGGTAGGTTTTTCCTCACCAGATTCCATCTCCTAGACCTCACATATGGCATATACCCTGGGTGTCTCCTAGTATCTTTGTAAAGCATTCTTATCTGATGGACTGGGCGTATAGTTTCCAAATGAGGTGGTAAGTTGAACTTACCAGCAACGTTGCCCACCTTATGAGTAACTTGATACCGTCTAACATATTTTGGGTCAATTTCCTTTTCTAGGTGACCCTATGATGAACATCCAATCATCAACTTGAACTCTGTATGTCGACGTCGATTATCTGTATATCATTCCTGCCGACTCTGGGTTTTTAGTCAATAGCTTGCTTAATCATGTCGAGGCCATTGGAATACTAGTATAGTAATTATTATTGTAGGCAACTTGATAAGTGATGGATAATCATTCCGGCTACCTTCGAAGTTAATCTCCCAGCTTGTGACATATCTTCTAGCGTCTAATAGTACGCTCAGTCTGTTTAGTAGCTCAAGGGAGAAATGCGGTACTAAGACCTGTCTGTGCTCCTGACCTCTTCTTGGACTGATCTCAAGGCATTAATTATTATTGAAGTCCCTTTATCTGCGATATTAGATGAGGAAACCTCACGGAACCTTACCATTCTCCATGTTCTATAACTCCCTCTAATTTCAGCAGCATAGGTGCTCTTGATTGGAAGCAAATGGGCTGATTCATTAGCCTAATCACAATAACTCATATAGCACCCTACTCCTACCGAGTATAAAATGGGTGCGTAATGACGTGGATAATTTGGGAACCGTTAGCCTCGTATAGTCTTTCTCGACTCCTTTCAGAACTTTAACTGGCACTTTATTCTTTTGGGTCTTTCTTCTCCCTTATCCTATGTTCGATGTCAGGGAAGATCTTTGGTCCACTCGTGGCCATGTCTCACTTCACCCATAGTATCAGATCCATCTCGATAGTTTGACTTAACCCATCTCTGTATCTCTCAATAGTTAATCACAACTTAGGCTCCCTTGCCTTGGACAATAGTTGTGGAGACTCCGTAAGGTCCTACCACTCTTTTACCTTACAACTTTATACCTTCTTGGCGGAGTAGGTAACCTGTGATCGAAGGAGCAAGGGTCAACACCATTAATTCACAGGTAACATTTGTGGAATTTTTAACCTTGGGTATTACTTCCTGTCATCCGTAAGTTACATCAACTGCTTTGCTTTTTCTTGCCCTCAGAGTTGGTTGCCCAGTGGTGTCGAAATTCCCTCGACTATTGGTCCATATAACCCTTCGGTGGTTTGCCTCTTATCAACAGGTACTATGTTGACGAACTGTGGCATTCGAATGTGTCATCAGTTAGCAAGTAGCTAATCCTCCTTGTTTTGCTTAAGTCCTTGTTAGAATTACTTTAACATATCTTTTAATACTCTAGGTACGTAATCCCATATTGTTTCTTCATCCCCAGTTTAGATTCATCCATCTCGCGTGATCATACCAACACTAACGCATTACGTTCCATTAGAATTTCAAAGTTAAGCGTGCTGGGGCGGGAGTAATATTGGGATGGGTGACCTCCTTTGGAAGTCTTCGTGTCGCGTTTCACTGTAATCCTTTCCATGACGTGCGGCCACTCAATTTAGCCCAAGATTTACCTCAGCGTTATCTCGCAAGTCTTTATGTTTTGCCTTGTCCTTTTCTCTGTTATCTTGCAACCAGTATCGGTGTAGACCTTTAGTTCCGCTATGACCATATCCCTTTTTGTACGCACCCATTCATTAGGGTGGGCTACTGAGTAGCGCCAAAGTCCGTTCATATAGTGACCCTTGGAGCTGCTTTGACTCTTGTCTATTATTAGCTGGCACAGCTTTAAAGGAATTTGACATATACGCTTCCCTATCCTCGATTCACTTTGTGTTCTCCTTATTTTCTACCACAGGAGGCTTTCTATTCCATTTTCTTTGGTTATTTATCTATCGTAACATCAATTGTGACTAATTCTATAACCAACATTTTGGCTTTTGGTCAAGCATACTGTCGTTATCCTTTGTAGTGTCTCTTGAATTATTCAATATCCTTTCATTAGTACATTCTTCTGTTTTTATACGCAGCCGCCTTCTAGCGTTATGTTGTTTAGGGTCTCATCACAACCTTCTCAACCTTTCCTTATGTAGCATTCTGGCTTCCGTTCAATTACTGGTGGCTTCCAGACCTTTCTAACTTGGTTCGGCAGGATATCTTATTGAAGTTTAGACGTCCATCTCAAATATATTACCATATCGATTGCCTTCACCTTACTTTTGCCATTTTCTCATTAACTTCCCCCCTTTAGTGGGTACTTGTGCTTTCCTCTGTATGTACTTGTAGTCCTTCCAATTTCAATTAGGCGGTACTAGTATTCTGGGAATAACTATTCCAGGTTTTCTTAAAGTAGTGGCTTTGTCCCAACCTATATCCTTTGTTTCTTGGGATGAATGGAAGTTGCTCCAATTATTCTTTAAGTTTGCCATCCTCGTCCCTTGAGGTTTCCACTATTTTTGGGGCGACGTGGTGTACCCGCGTCATTTTTTTGTATCTTAAGCTCCATACTCTTACTGTGTACTCAACGTAGACTTTTAACTTAGTTAGCCGCTACTAATGGCGCCTTATTAGCGGTCTCACTTTATCCTTGCATACTGGTATCACACTATTTAATTCATACTTATATATCCCCTTTTTTGTTCGTATTCATATTCAGTTCCTGACATCTCTTTGAGGTGCTTCTATTAGAAGTTCTTTCCCCAATTAGTCGGTGGCAAATTATAAACTATTATCGTACATCATTTTCCAACCATTGTTGGAAGGAATCAGAACCTCTCAAACATCACAGTACCTTTTTTTAGTACTTGACCTACCTGGTCTCCTTCTGAGTTTATTCTCGAGTTATGAACAACTCATCTAATTTACAATTAGGAGTTGAGGGCTTGGTACCTTCAAAAAGAGTGAATCTCAATTACTGGACATGTTACCCTTCAACCTGAGCTTCTCTTTTGTTGTCCTACAACACAATTATGGTTGGAGATACTGCGGTCTGAACTGTACTGCTCAGACAGACTTTTGTTTCTTCGAAATAAACTTCCCAAGTAAAGAGGGTGTCCCTTATTGACGACATGAAGAGTACCTCTTACAACTTTACTTTAGCATAATACGGGTACTTGGTATCAATTTCCAAGACATGTTATAAAGCTATTTTTATTCCCTTTTCCCTGTTCTGGGAAAATTTTGGCACAGTTTCCTCTACACTTCTTACTTATGCCAAAACCTGCATGCAGAAAATACCAACAATGCCTCACAGGGCCAATAGATATATATATATATACCATATCACAGCCACACAGGGCTTTCAATGTCATCTCATATCGCAGCCACACGGGGCTTTCAATATTAATAGTAATATAAAAATACTGGACTTACCTCGTATGTCCAACTTCAAACTGCATCTATTGCACTTTCTGTCTGCTTTCCTTTCAGGTTTCAACTTTATATTTCAATACCTTACCTGACGAATATCTTTCGTGGTTTTACTTCACTTACCTACATGCTTCGTAACTTTTCATGTCGTCAATTACTTCCTTCTATTGGTGTCGTCCTTCTGTTAAGATCCAAGGTTAGTATAAGGAATTTTCCTATGACTCGGATCTATAGCACAATCTTAGATACAGAAGAAAGGTAACATCCTAAATGTCCTGTAGCTTCTTGTTTATAGATGTGGCGCGCAACACATCGATAACCAAGACTCTAGTAGACACGGTCTGCAGACACTACGAGGACGAACTGCTCTGATACCACTTCTGTCACGACCCAACCCCGTAGGCCACAACTGGGGTCTGACCTGGACCCCCCGTACATATATCTATTAGCTGAGGTCATATTGAATCACAAATAAGACAATATCATGTAATAGAGCCCCACTGGGCGATAACATTTTCATAAATTGTAGCCCTTTTCGTTTGTATTATAACATGATAGGGCACGCAAGCCGACAAGGCTGCCATAACATAATAACATATATCATATATCATGTAGACCTAGCTTAATCAAACTGACATACACAACCCACATATACATGTCTGCAGACCTCTAAACATATAAATGACAACATATGGCGGGACAGGGCCCCCGCCGTACCCCTGAATGGATAAAACAATTTCTATACATCCGTGGACAGTATCAAAAACTAGGCTCCGATACAATGGAGCCTCTTCCAGCTGAGCTGCATGGAATCCTAAGCTGACGGACTCCCAAAATCTGTATCTGTACCTGCGGGCATGAACGCAGCCCCCCGAGAAAGGGGGTCAGTACGATATGTGTACTGAGTATGTAAAACATAATATAATACAACTGGAAACATATCTGAGATAGAGAATCAGGGGATAAGATATCAATTCAGAAACCTGTACCTGTACTTTATGAATTACAAAAACATGCATGTTCGAGTCATATCATATAGCCGGCCCTTTCGGGGGTTCGGTGAATCATCTCTGTAATATCATCTCTGTAAAACCATCATGGCCCCAGTGCCATCACCACCTTATTACAACACATCATCATATATTTATACACGTATCCTGGCCCTCTATTGAGGGACTCAGTGAATAATGGAGTGAACTGTGCACGAGAACATATCCTGGCCCGGGACTCAAGGAAAGAAGTGTTACGGTATACACGAGTAGATTAGTGAGTAACTATATGCAATTTAAATCGTTATCAGAGACTCGACAGAATAAGAAAGTTAAGCTTTTATTTGAGAACCCGAGTAACGGTGTAGTCATCTCGAGTGTCCTCTAAATTGTCACGACCCAACCCCGTAGGCCGCAACTGGGGTCCGACCTGGACCCTATTATGCGTATTTATCAACTACACTTAAGTTGAACCGTGTGTGATGTGATACTATATACAAAAGCCCCAATAGTTTAAAACTTTTTTTATGTACATGTAGCCTCTTTCATTTGTATCATATCATGAAAGGGCACGTGAGCCGACAAGGCTGCTATAACAAAGACATTCACAACATATCGGATAGGCAACATCGAAACTAATTCACAAACAACCCACATAAACACATGTCTACAGACCTCTAAGAATAATAACAACAACATATGGCGGAACAAGGCCCCCGCCGTACCCCTGAATGTACAAATATATACATTAAGTGACTAGCATCAAAATTTAGGCTCCAGAACAGTGAAGCACTTTCGACACAGCTGAGAGGAACTCCTATGCTGATGAATCTCTAGAATAAACATCTGTACCTGCGGGCATGAAACGCAGCCCCCCGAGAAAAGGGGGGTCAGTACGATATATGTACTGAGTATGTAAAGCATAACACATCGTAACTGAGATCATAACTGAAATAGGGATGCAGGGGACAAGTATAATAACTAAATGAATTACTGTACCTGCACCTTAGGACACATAAATCATACACATCATCATATGCTGTGCCTGACCCTCTAGTGAACTCGATGTTATAATCACTTATCATCGTATCATAATGCATTTCATTTCATCATATCATCGTATACGGTATCATACCATCGTATACGGTATCACTTATCATATATATCATCGTATCACACCCGGTTCACTGCGGGGCTTAGGGTCATAATGTATTGCTTTAATCTCATATGCATGCCTACATAAAGTATCCGGCCCTTTGGTGAGGGACTCGGTGAATGGAGTGGTGTACGTCTATAGCGTACCATCATAATATACATATGTACCCGGCCCTCTAAGGAGGGACTCGGTGTTCCTTCCTTATTTCACCACATATACAATCATATTACAGCCGGCCCGGGACTCGGTGAATAATCGCATCGTCATAACATATAACATATATCACACCTCACGTACGGCATCGTCTCCTCGTGCGTGGAACTATACACATCCGGCCCGGGACGCGGTGAAAGAAGTAGTAACACTATGCACGATAACATATCCCGGCCCATCGTGGGACTCGAGGAAGGATGGGTTACAGTATGTACAAGTAGAGTAGTGAGAAACCATATGCAACTAAGTCATTATTTAAGACTCGATGAAACAGTCAAGTGAACCGTCACCTGAAGACTGGGGAGTAATTATCCGAGGTATCCCTTTAGATGTCATTAGGGCTTACATCAGTTGGGGCCTCAAGAATCACAGACATGCATCCAGACAATGCCATATAGCTTATGCAATCAGAAACATGGTTTATGTAATCAAAGACACGATTATGCAATCAGAGACACAGTTATCTAGTCAAAGACTCAAATTATGCAATCAGACGCTTTTACCATTTCAGAGCCTTTAAATGGAGAGGAGCTGGTACTTCCACTTATTATTCATTATATAGCAGGCTCGAGAATAGTAGTTTGACTACTTTCAGACTCTTAATGTTCAAGAGTGACTACAAGTCACGAGTTACAATCAGAGCTCATAAATGGAATTACCTCTAGACCTATATCATATACCATTTCACTTAAAGTTAAGCCATTCCAAAGGAAAGGAGAAATAGGCTTTACATGTACTAGTTTTCATAACATAAAAGACTTAAGGGCAACAACTCAGCTATTGCAGGAGTTCTAACATCAAGAAGTAAATAAGAGTTTCGACTTATATTCAGGGCTTTATGAATGGATTGAATCCCACATATCATATACATATCATTTATAACTTACATCTAAGACATGCCAAAAGAAAATAAAGATAGTTCTACATACTAATTCCCAAAAACATGCCAAAAGAAAGCTTCACATACCTCTTGTGAGTTACTCTTTATCCCATTCGCCTCGTCGTCCTTTGAACCTATCCAACATAAAATTAATATGAATATCAACCTTTCTTAACCTTCCAGTATCTTAGGTTACACCTTAGTATTAATGGAATCTATTTCCTTAGTCGTTTCCTCGACTAGTTCTTTAGTTTGTTAAGGTGTTAACGAAAATTGGACAGCACCTCCCCTACAATGTGCCCTATCCGGATTTCCAATTAGGTCCCTAAGACCTACAGCCAACCAACAACAACAACCTGAAGCATATGTTTAAGCAATATGCAACAACAATATACAACATAAACTTCAAACGGCTTATTCAAAAATACGATATCACAATAGGGCGTCTAGCCTTTATTTTGTAACGCCTTTAATTATACACAACGAGGGGTCATGTGGCTTCAACCAGCAGAACCATAAACCACTTTAAAACACATTTAGGCCCTGCAACCACACCTCACACCCCTGCAGCAACCACTCACACTAACAACACTTCACTTCGACAACAATTCGACTATAACGACTACAATTTGGATTGCTTCGAACGTTAAACATTGCTATGACATTTTTACACTTCCAGCAGCCTAAAAGGTGTTTAATACACCTTATAACAACACCATAAACTTCAAATTAGAATTTAAGACCTTACCTCACCCGAAATTGGTCAAAATTCACCAAAGTTATCAAAACGTGAATTCTGGGCAGGTTACTGTCTCGTATTGTCCCTTAGTTTCGAAGGGCTAATTGATGGGAACAGGATTTGTGTTCTAAATGAAAGTTATAGACATGTGTCTCAAGGTCGCATACCATTTCGAATCATCCCTACATCAATTTTGTACAAAGAGATATGCCCAAAATATCAACAGCAGTCTGTGTAGGATTTCCAGAACGAAATCTGGACAGCAGCTCCCTCAAGCTTCACCACCATTTTTGGAGTAGAGAAAAGCAAAACTGGGTTGTAGCGTCTACGTGAAAGTTGTAGCCCTGTGTAATATCGTTCCAAAACATCTTTAATCATTTGAAACGGAGCTATACAGAAGGAGTTATACTGGTTTTACTAACAGTGGTATTTTCAAAAACGGGTCTATTAACAAGAACAAAATCTCCTCTTTTCCCTAACGATAAATTTTATGTTGTTAAACACCATCATATCACCATAGGATACCTTAAATAATTAATTCACGGAAAGAAATCGGGCCTTACCTATTTTTCTCCCAAAGCCGTCGCAAGTTTCTCTCCTTAAGCTTTAGGGTTCTTTGTTCACGTTGCTGCTGGAAATTTTTAATGAACAAGCTGAAGATTTTGGATACATATCAACTAATATAGGTGGTCCCAAGGGGTGACACGTGTCAGCCCCTAAGAGGGACACATGTCCAGCCCCTATTGGGCCACCGTGTCATGCTGCCAATTAGGGGCTGCCACGTGGCAGCGGGGTCCACCTCCCCCAAGCAGCTGCATCACCTACTTGACCCTAAGTAGGTGCATCACCTGCTTGCCTGAGGTGCTGCCACGTGTCGATCCTCCATTGGCTGCCACGCGTCGTCTTTTTTCCTTCCTCGCGGGTTCGTAATCTTGTCTTACTTTAAGAGCTCATGTAATCCGCACTACGTAAGCTTGGTATATCCTTAAACAACTTAAGTGTATAAGACTCTTAACTTAGTGTCTTACGTAGGTAAATCGAGTCCTACGACTCATTTCTTAGCCTCCAACTCTTTCCGGATTCTTATGACTCTATCTCCGACCTCCCTTCTCGCGAGGTATCACAATCTTCTTTCCTTAGAGTTGTTTGATAGTGTCGTAGCTTATCCGGCTCACATGATAGTATCTAAGGAACTTAAGAAGACGTTTCGAGCTCAAGAGTGCGGGGTGTAACATAAATGCCATTATGGGCTGTCTCAATTATAATCTCGGGGCTCCTAGACATGTACCAAAGCAAAGCCAAATTGCTTATGGAACCAGAAACATTTGTTAACATATAGTCTGTAAGACTTGGAGCCTGTACATTTGTTACCTTTTTAACATATAAAAGTTTCCAGGGAAATAGTTCGATTATTATAAAAGTTCGATATTCAGACGTAAATAAGAGATGCTAAGAATGGAGTTACCCCGGAACTCATATCATGTTTAACTTACAACTAAGACATGCCGGAAGAAGAAAGAGAATAAACTATATATGGTCTGTACTTTCCTTTATGGGATCTGCATACACATATTTCATACCCGGCCCATCATGGGGCTCGGTGAATAATTATGGCATCATAATCTCACTTTCGTACCAAATACGTATCAAAGGAAATGAGAGATAGCTTTCCACATACTAGTGTTTAATACATAGAAGCCTTACTAGGCAATACTCAATTCTTGCAGAAATTCCAATACTAAGCAGTGGATATGGGTTATGAGGAATACTTGGAGTTTTGGGAATGGAATTATCCCCACATTCCACACACACTTCACTTAAGGCTAAAACTTGCCAAAAGGAAAGAAAGATAGTTGTACGAACTTATACCAAAACATGCCAAGAGAAAGCTTTACATACCTCTTGGGAGTTACCCTTTATCCTGCTCGCCTCATCGTCTTCTGAACCTATTCAATATAAAGTAATACGAATATCAACTACTCTTAACTTTTCAGCATCTGAGGTTACGCCTTAATGTTAATGGAATCTATTTCCTTAGTCGTTTCCTCGGCTAGTCCTTTAGTTTGTTAAGGCGTTAACGAAAATTGGGCAGCACCTCCCCTATAATATGCCCTATCCAAATTTCCGATTAGGTCCCTAAGACCTACAGCCAACCAACAACAACAACCTGCAGCAATTCATACCAACAATATACAGCATAAACTCCAAACGACTTATTCGAAAATACGACATCAAAATAGGGCGTCTAGCCTTTATTTTGTGACGCCTTTAATTATACGTAACGAGGGGTCATGTGGCTTCGACCAGCAGCACCCTAACCCACATTAGGACATATTCAGGCCCTGAAACAACAAGCCACACCCTTGTAGAGCAACTCACAAGAACAACACTTTGTTTCGACAACAATTCAACTATAACGACTACAAATCAGTTTATTCCGAACGCCAAGTATTTCTAAGCCATTTTCATATTTCCAGCCACCAATAGGGAGTGTAACATGCTCCATCAGAACACATAAATCTCAAATTTAAAGAAGAAACCTTACCTTACGTTAAACTTGTCAAACTCGCCAAAACTATCCAAAATGTGAAATCTGGACAGCTTACTGTTTTACCTTGTCGCTTCATTTCGAAGGGGTAATGGAGGGAAACAGGATTTACGTCCTTCATGAAAGTTATAGACATATGTATTAGGGTCGCAAACAATTTCGAATCATCCCTACATCAATTTTGTACAAAACGATATGACCAAAATACTTACAGCTGTCCGTGTAGAATTTCCAAAACCAAATCTGGGCAGTACCTCATTTACACTTCATCACCCGTTTTCGAGCTGCTACAAGTAAAACTGGATTTTAGAGTCTGAACAAAAGTTATCGGTCTCTGAAATACCTTTCCAAAACATATTAAATCATTCGAAACGAAACTGTACACAAGAAGTTATGCCCATATTACTAACAACAGTCCCTTCCAAAAACGGGTTGGTTAATTAGTTCTTAACGTTTTCTCCTTCAACTTTCTCTTATTTCTTTCCAAGTGTAAACTGCAACCATGGTTCCTTAGGCATCCTAAGACACATGTATACACCCCCACATGGTTGAAAAACATTGTAGATAATTAATTCACGGAGGAAAATTGAAGAACTCACCTTTAATTCTTCAAAAACGTTGCTGCCTTGTTCCTTTTGGTTCTTCACGTTTTTCCTCTCATTTGGCTGATGTTTATGGATGGAAAATGAGTTAAAGAGTCAGCCAACATGTATATATACACCTCCTTAGGAGGTCACACGTGGCAGCCCCATAGGGTGACACGTGGCAGCCTCCTAGGGTGACACCTCGTCCAAGCTTCCAACGCAAAACTGCCACATGGCAGCGTGGGGTCCATCCCAAGTAGGTGAGTCACCTGCCTGCTTGTAACCTGGTTGCTTCACTTTCGTATGTTCGGAAACTAGTTTTTGCTCCCTCTCGTAGGTTCGTAATCTCATCTTATTTTTTGTACCTATGTAATCCGTGCTACGTAAGTTTGATATATGCTTAAGTAGCTCAAGTGCATATGACTTTTAACTTAGTAGCTTACATAGGTAAATCGAGTCCTACGACTCATTACTTGGCCTCCAATTTCTTCCGGACTCTTATAATTTCATCTCCAACCTTCTGTAGTATGGGGTGTCACATTCTCCCTTCCTTAGAGCCGTTTGATAGTGTCGTAACTTAAGTGGCTCACATACTAGCTTCTAATTAACTTAAGGGACCTTCCGAGTTCAAAGATGTGGGGTGTAACATTACTATTCCTAGAGGTCTGTAGACATCTAGATGTGGGATGTTGGTGAGTTCATTTCGATTGCGCCTATACAGCATTTTGTGAATATTGTTATGTTACAACAGACTTGTCGGCTTGCATGCCCTTATGTGCTATGAGACGAGTGAAAGAGGCCACTCGTACACGGAAAAGTTTTAACTCATTGAGTTTTTTTTTGTGAGTAGTATCACCTTGTTCATAGTTCAATTTGACTACAACTAATAGGTAGACAAACGGGGGTCTAGGTCGGACCCCAGTCACGGCCTAGGGGTTGGGTCATGACAAAGCTTGAAGTTAACAACACCAGCTCATGACATATCTTCTAGCATCTGATAGTATGCTCAGTCTATTCAGCAACTCGAAGGAAAATGCGGTACGAACACCTCTCTGTGCTCCCAATCTCTTATTGGACTGATCTCTAGACGTTAATCATAATTAAAGTCCCTCTATCTGAGATATTAACTAGGGAACCCTCATGGAACCTTACTATCTTCATGTTCTATAATTCCACCTAGTTTCAGCTGCATAGGTGCTCTTGCTTGAAAGCAAATGGGCTAATTCGTTAGCCTCGTATAGTCCTTCCCGAGTCTTTTTAGAACTTTAACTGGCATTCGATCTTTTGGGTCCTTCTTCCCCCTTTTTTTTCCAATCCTTAGGGTTGGCTACCGAATAATGTTGCAGTCCCCTCATATAATGGCTCTCGCAGTCGTTCTGTGCTTTGTCTTAACATTATCTAGTATAATTCCGAAGGAATTTTGGCATATAAACTCTCCATCCTGTAGTTACCAGCTAGTTCTGCCAGTTTTACTTAGCCCCTCTCACTATTTCCCCTACCCCGCTTGTAATCCTCTAGACACATTATCTTGTGTCATTTTCTTCCTTACAAAATGACGAGAGGGTACAAGAAGTATCCTAGCATTATCTCGCTAGCCCTCATGTTTTACCCTGCCCTTGTTTTTCCCTTATCCTACACCCGATGTCGGGGTAGATCTTTGGTCCACTCGTGGCCATCTCTTACTCCACCCGTAGCACTAATTCCATCTCGGTAATTTGGCTTAGCCTATCTTTGTATCTCTCGGTAGTTAATTGCAACTTGGGCTCCTTTGCCTAGGACAATAGTTGTGGGGACTCCGTAAGGTCCTACCACTCTTTTATTCTACAATTTTACACCTTCTTGGCTGAGTATGTAGCCTTTGATCGAAGGAGCAGGAGATAATATCGTTAATCCACAAGTAACATTCCCTTTAGAGCCATCTGTCGATGGAGTGTGGAGTGAGTCTTGTACTCCTGGTCATATTGTGGAATTTTTTACCTTGGGTATTGCTTCATGTTATTCATAAATTACATCAGGTGGTACCTTTACCTTTTGGGTTTTGATTTTTCTCGCCCTCAGAGTTGGCTGCCAAGTGGTGTCGAAATTCCCTCGCCCACTGGCCCATATAGTCATTCTGCGGTTTTCCTCTCATTAACTGGTTCTATGTTGAAGAGCTGTGGCATTTGAGTGCGTCGTCAGTTAGCAGTTAGCTAATCCTTCTTGTCTTGCTTAAATTCTTTTTACAATACCCTTAACATAACATATAGTATTTGAGGAACATAATCTCATGTCGTTCCTCCGCTGTTAGTTCAGATTTTTCCATCTCGCGTGACCATACCAACACTAACGCATTAAGTTCCATCAGAATTTCGAGATTAAGCGTGCTGGGGTGAGAGTAATACTGGGATGGGTGACCTACCTGGGAAGTCGTCGTGTTGCATTCCGTTGTAACCTTTTCCACGATGTGCGGGCACTCAACTTAGCTCCAGAGTTACCTTAGCATTGTCTCGCGAGTCTTTATGTTTTTCCCTGTCCTTTCATCTATTATCTTGCACCCAGTATCAGCGTAGACCTTTAGCCCCACTATCCTCTATTCACTTTGTGTTCTCCTCATTTTCTACCACAGGAGGCTTCGTATTCCTTTTTCTTTGGTTATTTATTTATCGCAACATCATTTGCGACTAACTCTATAACCAATATTTTGGCTTTTGGTCTAGTATGCTGTCAGTATCCTTCGTAATGTCTCTTAAGTTGATTGATATCCTTTCATGGTTACACTCTTTTGTTTTTATACGCAGCCATCTTTTAGTGGTATGTTATTCAGGGTCTCGTCACAAACTTCTTATCGCTACCTTATGTAGCATTCTGGCTTCCATCCAATTATTGGTTGCTTCCGGACCTTTCCAACTTGGTTCAGTAAGATATCTTGTTGATGTTTAGACGTCCATCTCAAATATATTGCCATATCAGTTGCCTCCTCCTACTTCTGCCATTTTCTCATTAACTTCCCCCCTTTAGAGGGTACTCGTACTTTCATTTGTTGGTGCTTATAGGCATTCTAACTTCAATTAGGCATGCTAGTATTCTGACGACAACTATTCTAGGTTTTCTCAAAGTAGTGGCTTTGTCCCAATCTGTATCCTTTGTTTCTTGGAGTAAAGGTGGGTTGCACCATCTATTTCCTAAATTGTCCTCGTCCTTGATAGGATCCACTATTCTCCGGGCGACGTTGTGCACATGCATCATTTTTTGTAGCTTAAGCTCCATGCTCTCACTGTGTTCTCAATGCAGGCTTTTAACTTAGTCAACGCATACTAAGGGAGCCTTACTAGTGGTCCCACTTTATCCCTCCATTCTCGTATCATACTGTTCAATTCATATTTAAATATCCCCCTTTTAGTTCATACATATATTCAATTCCTGACATCTCTTTGAGGTGCTTCTGTTAGAATTTCTTTCCCCAATTAGTTAGTGGAGAACTATAAACTGTTATCATAAATTATTTTCCAACCATTGTTGGAAGAAATCAAAACCTCTTAAACATTACAGTACTTCTTTTAGTACTTGACCTACCTGGTATCCTTCTGAGTTTATCCTCGAGCTATGAACAACTCATCTAATTTACAATTAGGAGTTGAGGGCTTGGTATTTTTTTTTAAAAAAGAGTGAAACTCATTCTCGGGACATCTTATCCTTCATCCTGAGCCCTCTGTTTATATTTCTACAGTACAAATACGGCTAGAAAATAAGCTTTCGTTCCTACGAAACAAAATTCTTCAAGTGAAAAGGGTGCGGTGCCCCTTATCGACGACCTGAAGAGTACCTCTTATAGCTTTAGTTGAACACAGTAGGGGTACTTGGTATCAACTTCTCAGATATCTTAAAAATCTATATTTCATTTTCTTTTCCCCGTTCTGGGAAAATTTTGGCAGAGTTTCCTCTACACTTCTTACTATCCCATAACCTGCACGCAGAAAATACCAACAATGCCTCACAGGGACAACACATATATATTCATATCCCATCACAGCCGCACAAGGCTTTCAATATCATCTTACACCGCAACCACACGGGGCTTTCAATATTAACAATAATATAAAAATACTGGACTTACCTCATATGTCCAACTTCAAACTGCATCTGTGGCACTTCCTGTTTGCCTTTCTTTCAAGTTTCAACTTTACATTTCAATATTAGTTCAATACCTTACCAAACGCATATCTTTCGTGGCTTTACTTTACTTACCTGCATGCTTCGTAACTTTCCATATCGTCAATTACTTCCTTTGGTTGATGTCGTCCTTCTGTCAAAATCCAAGGTTAGTATAAGAAATTTTCCTATGACTCGAATCTATAGCACGATCTCAGATGTGAAAGAAAGGAAACATCCTAAATATCCTGTAGCTTCCTGTTTATAGATGTGGCGTGCAACACATCGATAACCAAGACTGTACTAGACATGGTCTGCAGATAATCTAAGGACGAACTGCTCTGATACCACTTCTGTCATGAACCAACCCCGTAGGCCGCGACTGGGGTCCGACCTGGACCCCCTCGTACACATATCTATCAACTGGTCACATTGAACTGCAAATTAGGCAATATCATGTAACAAAGCCCCACTAGGTGATAATATTTTCATAAACCTGTAGCCCTTTTTCGTTTGTATCACAATATAAAAGGGAACGCAAGCCGACAAGGCTGCCATAACGTAATAACATATATCATATATCATGTAGACTCAGCTGAATCAAACTAACATACACAACCCACATATACATGTCTGCAGACCTCTAAAAATAATAATGACAACATATGGCGGGATAGGGCCCCCACCTACCCCTGAATAAATAAAACAATGATACACATTAGTGGCTACTGCCAAAACTAGACTCCAATACAATGGATCCTCTTCCAGCTAAGCTAAGCGGAATCCTAAGCTGACGGACACCCAAAATCCGTACCTGTACCTGCGGGCATGAAACGCAGTACCTCGAAGAAAGGGGGTTAGTACGACATATGTACTGAGTATGTAAAACATAACATAATACAATTGGAAGCATATCTGAAGTAGAGAAACAGGGGATAAACTATCAAAATTAGAAACTTGTACCTGTACTCTATGAGTCATAAAAGCATGTATGGTCAAATAATACATTATAGCCGGCCCTTTCAGGGATCCGGTGAATCATATCTGTAGTATTAGTATCAGGCCCCGCGCCATCGTCACCTTATTACAACACATCATCATCATCATATATATATATATATACATACGTACCCAACCCTCTAGTGAAGGGCTCGGTGGACAATATAGTGAGTTGTTCACAATAACGGATCTGGCCTGGGACTCGGTGAAAGAAGTGTTACGGTATACACGAGTAGAGTAGTGAGAAACAAAATACAGTTTAAATCATTATCTGAGACTCAATGAAGTCATCAAGTGAACCATTACCTGGGGAGCAGGGCAGAAGGTATCTGACGTATACTCTCTAACTGTCACTAAGGACTATGTAAAAAGATATTTTTAAAAATCTTAAATGTATGCCAATGTGAAATATCTTATAGTAGTCTGAGCATTGATTATATCAGAGCCTTTCTTTTGTTACAAACAAGAGTTTAGTCGAATCAATTGTTATACAGTCATATAGAAGACTCGAAGATAGCAGCTTACTACTTTAAAGTTTAACATTTAAAAGTGAGTGAGGGCCCTGAAGTCATAGTTAGAACCTAGGAATGGAATTACCCCCAAAGCTCATATGATATCCTACTTACATCTAAGACATGCCAAAAGAGAAAAGATAGGCTTTACATACCTATACCAAAAACATACCCAGAGAAGCTTTATATACCTTGTTTGAATTATTCCTTATCCTGTTTGCATCGCCGTCCTTTGAGCCTTTTCAACATGAAAGTAATATGAATATCAACTACTCTTAGATTTCTAGAATCTTAGGTTACACCTTAGTATTAATGGAATCTATTTCCTTAGTCGTTTCCTCGACTAGTTCTTTAGTTTGTTAAGGCGTTAACGAAAATTGGGCAGCACCTCCCCTATAATGTGCCCTATCCAAATTTCCAATTAGGTGCCTAAGACCTACAGTCAACCAACAACAACAACCTGCAGCATATGTTTAAGTAATCCACACCAACAATATACAACATAAACTCCAAACGACTTATTCAAAAATATGATATCACAATAGGGCGTCTAACCTTTATTTTGTAACGCCTTTCATTATACGCAACGAGGGGTCATGTGGCTGAAACCAGAAGAATCCACATCCATTTTAGAATGCATTTAGTCCCTGGAACAATGCATTACACCCCTGCAGCAACAACTCACTCAAAACTATCAAAACGTGAATTCTGGACAGCTTATTGGTTTACCTTGTCGCTTCGTTTCGAAGGAGTAATGGAGGGAAACAGGATTTACGTCCTCATGAAAGTTATAGACATGTGTATTAGGGTTTTATAAAATTTTGAATCACCCCTACATCAATTTTGTACAAAAAGATATGCCTAAAACACCAACAGCAATCCGTGTAAGATTTCCAAACCCAAAATCTGGGCAGTACCTCCTCTACACTTCATCACCCATTTTTGAGAAGCTAAAAGCAAAAGGGGATTTGAAAGTCTAAATTAAAGTTATATACCTATGAAATACCTTTCCAAAACATATTGAATCAACCGAAAAGAAGCTATACACAAGAAGTTATACCAATATTACTAACAACTGTCCCCTCCAAAAACGGGTTTGTTAACTAGTTTTTAATATTTTCTCTCTTTGTTTTTTCAATTTTCTCTCAAGTTTCAAGCTGAAGAATTAATTCCGTAGACATCGTAAGACACATATATACTACTCTTAAAGTCATTTGATAGTGTTGTAGCATATCCGACTCATATGATAATGTCTGAGGACCTTATGAGACATTCTTAGTTTTAAAAGTGTAGGGTGTAACAGGTTGGCTGTAGTAATTAGGGATATAATTGGAAATTCGAATAGGGCATGTTATAGGGGAGGTGCTGCCTGATTTCCGTTAACTCCTTAACTAACTAAAGAACTAATCGAGAAGATGAGCGAGGAAATGGGTTCTATGAATACTCGTGTGTAACTTAAGATGCTGAAAAGTCAAGGGTTGTTGATATTCATATTGCTTTCGTGTTAAATAGGTTCAAAGGACGACGAGGCAAATATGATAAAGAGTAACCTGTGAGAGGTATGTAAAGCTGTCTCTCTTTCCTTTTGGCATATCTTTGCCTTAAGTGAGTTGTATATTAAATGTGGGGATAATTCCACTCCTAGAAATCCAAGTACGCCTCATAATCCCTATCCACTACTTGATGTTGGAACCTCTGCAAAAATTGAGTATTGCCTTTCAAGGTTTCTACGTGTTAAAAGGTAGTGTATGTAAAGCTATCCTCCTTTCTCTTGATATGTACTTGGCATGAATATGATGTTATGATGCCATGGTTGTTCACCCAGCCCCATGATGGGCCGGGTACAAAATATATATATGATGACTACATGAAGGAAAGCACAGACTATGTAAAACTTATCCTCTTTCTTCTTTTGGCATGTCTTAGACGTAAGTAGAACATGATACAACCTCGGGGGTAATTCCATTCTTAAGCATCTCGTATTTACTTCTGGATATCGAACTCTCATAATAGTGGGACTATTTCCCCTGAAACTCCTATGTGTTAAAAAGGTAACAAATGTACAGGCCCCTAGTCTTAAAGACTAAATGATAACAAGCGGTTATTGTTCCACCAACGATTGGCCTTACTTTGATACATGTCTAGGGTCCCCAAGATTCTAAGTGATATATCCCCTAATGGCATTTATAGGGCACTTGAGAGGACTACGCTACTACTCGTGTTCTCAGACAATGGCTTAATTTTCTTATACGGTCGAGTCTCCGATAATAATTTAAATTGCATATGGTTACTCAATACTCTACTCATGTATACTGTAACACTTCTTTCACTGAGTCTCGAGCCAGTTATGTAATCGTGCACAGTTTACTATATTATCAACTGAGTCCCTCACTATAGGGTCGGGTACGCTATATAAAGACCTGATAATGCAATGACATGAATAACTCACCAAGTCCCTCACTAGAGGGTCGGGTACATATGTATATATATGATGATGTGATGTGATAAGGTGGTGATGGCGTCGGGCCCTATGATGGTCCTACAGATATATGATTCACCGGGTCCCTAAAAGGGCCGGCTATATTGTATGATTTGAGCATGCATACTTTTATGATTCACGAGGTACAGGTACAGGGGTTTCTTATGTGATATTTTATCCCTTCTCTATTTCAAATATGCTTCCAGTTGTATTATATTATGTTTTACATACTCAATACATATGTCGTACTGACCCCCCTTTCTTCGAGGGGCTACGTTTCATTCCTGCAGGTACAGATATAGGTTTTGGGAGTCCGTTAGCTTAGGATTTCACTCAACTCAGCTAGAAGAGGCTCCATCATATCGGAGCCTAGTTTTGGGCACTGACCGCTAATGTATATAATTGCTTTTGTTTACTTAGGGGTACGGTAGAGGCCCTGTCCCTCCTTGTGTTATTGTTAAAATTTTTAGAGGTCTGCAGACATATATATATGGGTTGTGTATGTCAGTTTGGTTCAACTGGGTCTACATGATATATGGTACATGTTATTATGTTATGGCAGCCTTGTCAGCTTGCATGTACTTTCAGGATATGACACAAATGAAAGAGGCTACTGGTTTATGAAAATATTATAAACCATAGGGTTATGATGCATGGTACTACATTGTCTATAGTTCGACTTGACCATAACTGATAAATATATATATAGGGATCCAGGTCGGACCCCAGTCGTGGCCTACAGGGTTGGATCGTGACACCCATAGGCCATGACTGGTGTCCAAGCTGGACACTCACGTATACCCTTGTTAATCATAAATAATCCATGCTTAATTTATAACTTAAGGAGATAGAAAGTTATCTCAAACATTCACATGTTCACATACTGGCATAACCCATCTCCTAAGGGGTCACAACTTATCAATAGGTAACATAGTACATAAGCTGATGGGGCTGTCGTAGCATGTGGGGTCTCCCTATTATATACATATACGCAAGCCTGTTATACCCCGCACTCTTGGTACATAGGAATATTTATTTAGCTTCTCTAAAGTTACCTAGCTTTTTTAAAAGTTACCATGTGATCCATTATATTCATGGCAATATTATCAAATAACTCTAAGGAACGGAGGATGTAACGCCCTATATTTTGTGTAGACTAGCTCTATGTGAGTAGCGATGGTTGGAAATAGGTTTGGTAGGATTTGAAAGGAGTTGGAAGCCAAATAATGAGTCATGGTAATCAGCCTACTTGCATAAGCTACCAACTTGGATGTCTTACATAATTAAGCTACTTGAGTACATGTCGAGCTTAAGTACTAAGGATTACATAGATTCATAAAGTAAGATAAGATTACGAACCCACGAAAGAGGAATAAGTAGGTGATGCACCTACTTGGACTATGTAGGTGACACACCTACTTGGACTATGTAGGTGACGCACCTACTAAGGTGGACCCCACCAAGACACGTGGCAGCCATAGGATGGGTGCAAGGATAAGGTAGACGTATAAGGGTTGGACATGTGTCACCCTTAGGGGTTGACATATGTCACTCTCTAAGGAAGGGTATATATACCTAGACTTATGTCTAAGCCTTCATTTCATCTCTTATACTTAGAAAAAATTGAGAGAAATTGAGAGAAAGAGAAAAAGAGAGCTACAACTGGAGAAAGAACAAGGTAAGGCCTCGGCTTTTGCTCCGTAAATTAATTATCTAAGGTATTCTTCGATCAAATGAAGGTTTTTAACAACGTAAATTAATTATTGGGACAATAAGAAAGTCCAACGAGACATCTATCAACTTTCAGTCGAGTTGCAGAGCCAAGTTGCTAAGATTGGATTTCTTTCTTTCAAATTAGAGTTAATGATATTTTAATGGAAAGATTACCTGTATTAAATATTGTTGGAGGGAAGAAAATTACATAATTAATTTTGACGTTATAAACAGACAGAATTGAAGTCGTTCTAGTTAGATTAAAGTTGATCAGTGTTGTTATTATTATGGTATTGAATTTAAAGGTAATTGGTGTGTGTTAAAGGGCTGAAAATATGGTCGTGGATGAGTATTAGTGCTTCTTGTTGCAGCCATGTTGTGCTCCTTTATGTGTGGTTGTGATTTTACAAAATAAAGATCGAAAATTGTATTTTGATGTCGTAGTTTTGGGTGGGCTGTTTGGAACTTGTTTTGAATAATGTTGAAGAAGTTTTATTGTATATGGATGGTGGTTGTTGTTGTTGATATGGCTGCGTTAAATGGGAGGTTGATTGGAAGTTCGGATAGGGCGAGTTATAGGGGAAATATTACCCAATTTTCGTTAACTTCTTAACTAACCAAAATACTAATCGAGAAGTGTGAACAAGTAAATGGTTCCTATGGGTAGTTGGTTGTAGATTTAGAAGCTAGAAAGTCGAAGATTATTAGTATTAGTATTACTTTCGTGTTAACTAGGTTCAACGGGTAATGAAGCAAGCTTTGTTTCAGTTAATCCATAAAAGGTATGTAAAGCCTATCCCTTCTTTTCTTTTGGCATGTCTTAGATATAAGTGATATGTGATATGAGCTTTGGGGATAATTCCATTCATAAGCTCCAAGTATGATTCATGACTCTTATTCACTTCTGGATGTCAAAACTCTTAAAGTAGTTGAACTATTGCCCTCGAGCCATCTATATATTGAATGGTAATTGGATGTATAAGTTCTTATTCCTAAGGACTGTACGATGACAAATGTCTCTAATTCCATAAGTTGTTTAGCATTGTCTTGATATATGTCTATGATTCATGAGTCTCCATTTGATATGATCCCTAATTACATTTAGAGGGTACTTGAGACGATTACTACCCTGATCTTCAAGTGATGGTTCACTTGACTATTCTATTGTGTCTCAGATGATGATTTAATTTGCATATGGTTATGCACTACTCTGCTCATGCATACTATAATAAATCTTTCATCGAGTCCCTCACAAGAGGGTCGGGTATGGTATATATATATATATGATGACATGATAATCTATGATGGCGCCGGGCCCCATGATGGGCCAAATATGATACATGTGATTCAGCAAGTCCATAATCGATCGGATATGGTATATGATATTGTCGTGTATGATTTTATTTCATCAGGCACAAATACAGTGATTTCTTGAGTATCATACTTGTCACCTAAATCTCTACTTTTGATGTGATCTCATTTATTATTACACTCCGCATTTTTGAACCTTGAAATGTATTCCTAGCCCTCTTGAAAGTGGCCATGAGTCCCCTAGTTTCCACACACATTGAACAACCCTAAGGAAAGAAGAATGCGACACCCCACAGTAGAGAAGGTTGGAAATAGAGTTATAAGAATCTGGAAAGAGTTGGAGGCCAAGAAATGAGTCATAGGACGCGATTCACCTATGTAAGCTACTAATTTAGAAGTATTATACACTTGAGCTACTTAAGGACATACCAAGCTTACGTAGCACATATTACATAGGCTTTTAAAATAAGACGAGATTATGAACCCACGCGGATGTTATACCTCGTACCTTTATAGTTCGGAACGTCTTCTTAAGCTTCCTGAAAGTTATTCCATGAACCAGATTGTCAATAACATAATTAAATAACTCTAAGGAAGGGAGAACATGATGCCCCTTAAGAGTGAAGGTTGGAAATAGGTCTATAAGGATTTAAAATGAATTGGAGGCCAAAATAACAGTCGTAGGACTCGTCTTACTTACGCAAGCTACCAACTTGGATGACTTACATAACTAAGACACTAGAGTACATGTTGAGCTTACGTAGAAAGGATTACATAGGCTCCTAAAGTAAGACGAGATTACGAACCCACGGGAGAGGCGGAAGGAGGCGTAGCACCTACTCGGAAGCAAGAAGGTGATGCACCTACTTTGACTAAGTAGGTGATGCACCTACTTGGACCAAGTAGGTGACACACCTACTTGAGGTGGGTCCCACATCACCACGTGGCAGCATGTGATTGGTTGTATGAGGTGATGTGGCTGCCTAAGGGTGTGACACGTGTCACCTTTAGGGGATGCCATATGTCACTCTCCAAAAAGGCATATATATATGTATGGATGACTAGGAACTTCATTATTCATCCTTTGCGACACTTAAAAATTGAGAGAAAATTAAGAGAGAGAAGAGAGGAGCTATGGCAGCACCTAAAAGGAGGTAAGTCTCCAATTTTTTTCCGTTAATTAATTATCTATGGTGTTCCTCAACTACATGGAGGTGTATATATGTATATTACGATGCCTACAGAACCATATTTTCAGTTCTACACTTGGAAAACTAAGAGAAGCTTAAAGAGAAAACGCTAGGGAACAGACCCGTTTTTGAATTAAACTGCTGTTAGTAATACAAGTATAACTCCTTGTGTAAGGATTTGTTTCAAGTGATTCAAGATGTTTTGGAAATATATTTCATAGGCTATAACTTTCATTTAGACTCTAAAACCCAGGTTTGCTTTTTTCGGCTTAAAAAAAGGCGGTGAAGCATGGGGGAGCTGCTGCCCAGATTTTGTTTTAGAAATTCTACAAGGACTGCTGTTGGTATTTTGGGCATATCATTTTGTACAAAATTTCTTTAGGGTTAATTTGAAATTTTATGCGACCCTACGACACATGTATATAACTTTCATTGAGGACACAAATCCTGTTTCCCTCAATTACCCCTTCGAAACTAACCAACAATACAAGACAGTAGGCTGTCAAGAATTCTTGTTTTGATAATTTTGGTGAGTTTGACGAGTTTAGGGTAAGGTAAGGTTTCTCCTCTTAATTTGGAGTTTATGGTATTTTTAATAAGTGAATTATATGTGGTTTAAGTAGCTGCAAATGTGAAAACATCATAGAGATGCTGACGTTCGAAACAAAACTAAATTGGAATCGCTATAGTTGAATTATCGTCAAAGTAAAGCGTTGTGCTTGTGGTGTACTGCTGCAGGTGTGTGGGGGTTTGTTGCAGGGACTAAATGGGTTCTAAAAGGGGTGTGGGTGCTGCTTGTAACAGCCACACGACCCCTCATTTCATATAAATAAAGGCTTTGCGAAATAAAGACTAGAAGCCCTATTTTTGTGTCGTAATTTTAAGCAAGATGTTTGGAGCTTGTGTTGCGTGATGTCGCCATGTTTTATATGTATATGCTATAGGGTATTGTTTTTGGTTGGCTGTAGTGATTAAGGATGTAATTGGAAATTCAGACAGGGTACTTTATAGGGGAGGTGCTGCCCAATTTTCATTAACGCCTTAACTAATTAAAGAACTAGTTGAGGAGACGAACAAGGAAATAGGTTCCATGAATACTAAGGTGCAACCCAAGATGCTGAAAAGTTAAGAGTGGTTGATATTCGTATTACTTTCATGTTGAATAGGTTCAAAGGATGACGAGGCGAACGGGATAAAAAGTAACTCATAAGAGGTATGTGAGGCTTTATTTTGGCATGTTTTTGGCATAAGTATGTAAAGCTATTCTTTCTTTTGGCATGTTTTGGTATAAATATGTAAAGCCTATCTGTTCTTTCTTTTGGGCATGTGTTATATCTAAGTGACAAGTGATATGTGTATGAAGCTTGGGGTAACTCGATTCATGAGCTCTGAACATGGTTCATGATTCATAATTCGTGTTCACAGTTGAATGTTAAGACTCTTAAAGTAGTTAAGCTTTCATTCCTCAAGTATTCGATATACTGAGAAGTAGTGAATGTAAAGTTATTCTTTCTCTCCTGTGGCACGACTTAGATGTAAGTATTGTGTATATGATGTTTGAAGTTATTCCACTCTTAAAACACTGAGGGTGAGTTAAGACTCTTGTTCACTTCCTACTAATTAGAACTCCTATAACAAGTTGAGTCATTACTTTTCAAGTCTTCCATGTGATAGGAAGTGGTGCATGTAAAGCTTGTCTTTTCCTGTTTTGAGAAAGACTAGACTAAAGGTTCTATAGGAGATGGATTTGGATATAGCCCCATTTATAGATTCTAGATGTAACTCATGACTTGTACCCACTTTTGAATGATAAGGGCCTGGAAGTAGTTGAACTGCAACCCTTGAGCCTCCTATAGGTTGAATAGTGTTGGAATGTGTAAGCTCCTATACCTAGGGGCTCTTGAACATGCTTTATGATGATATCTAAGGGATGTTTGAAATGTTACAGAGTTTTGCGTGCACGTATATGCATTATGATATATATATGGATTGGGTTGTACGTTCTATAGTGCTAACAATGTGCATATGCTTATCGTGATAGATGATGTGTTTGTAACACCGAGTCCCCGAGCGGGCTGGATATGGTACGTGATAATGGTATATATGACTTTATTTTATGAGACGCGGGTACAGTACCCTATTAAATGCTATACTTGGTTTCTTGCATTCCTGTTTCAGTTGTTATCTCAGTTATGCATGCTTATATACTCAGTACATGTATCGTACTGACCCCCTTTCTCTAAGGGCTGCGTTTCATGCCCGCAGGTACAGATGTTCATTTCATAGATCCGCCAACTTAGTATTTCCTCTTAGATATGTTGGAAGTTCTCTACTATTTCGGAGCCTAGCTTTTGGGTACTAGTCCTGCGATGTATATATTTATTTATGCAAGGGTACGATGGGGGCCATGTCCCGCCATATATTCTTGTTCCTATTCTTAGAGGCCTCTAGACATATGTGTGTGGGTTGTTTAGGAGTTTATTTTAGTTATGCCTATGCGATATATTGTAAAAGCTATTATGTTGTGGAAGCCTTATCGGCTGGCTTTCCCTTTAATGACATGATGCAAATGAAAGAGGCTTCACGTGTATGAATATTTTATCACCCACTGGGTTCATGTGTTTGGTTCCTATATCTAGAAGGCTATATGAACATGAAAAAGTTTTGACCTATTGAGGGTTTTGTGAGCAGTATCACGTTATACATAGTCCAATTTGACTATAGTCAACATATAGGTACACGGGGGTCTAGGTCAGACCCCAGTCGCGCCCTATGGGGTTGGGTCGTGACAGAAGTGGTATCAAAGTAGTTCGTCCTTAGAGTGTCTACAGACCATGTCTAGTAGAGTCTTGTTTATCGGTGTGTTGTGTATCACATCTATAGACAAGAGGCTATAGGATATTTAGGATGTTACCTTTCTTTCATATCTATGATCGTGCGATAGAGCCGAGTCATAGGGAATAAAATTCCTCATACTAACTTATGATTTCAGCAGAAGGACAACATCGATAGAAGGAGGTGACTGATAATATTGGATGTTACGAAGCACGTAGGTAAGCAAAGGCACGAAGGACCTATGTCAGGTAAAGTGTTGTAATACGATTGATATATAAAGTTGAAAAATAAAAGGGAAAGTATACAAAAAAGTATAATAGGTGCAGTTCGAGTGGACATACGAGGTAAGTCCCTTTCTATACTATTAATTGTGGGCGCCCTTTGTGGTTGCGATATGAGATGATATGAATATATATGTGTTCCCTGTGTGGCTGCGGTATGATATCATCTGAATATATACATGCGTGCCCTATAAGGCACTATTGGTATTTCCTGCATGCAGGGGTTGAGATAGGGAGAAATACAAAGGAAACTCCGCCCAAATTTTCCTAGAAATAAAAATAGAATGAGATACAAGGCTGTGGTATGTATTCAAAGGTCGTGCCCATAATAATGATGAAATTTGGATAGACCACATGTATGGCTGACCTCGAGAAATAAGTTAATTGCTGAATTGATGGCAATAAAAACTAGGAGGTCGGTATTGATATGGTAAACCGAAGTTGGAAAAGACTTGTGACCCTAGGAAAATGATGTAGAGAAGACCGGTAGTTTTGGATAGAATGATATATTGAGGCACCGACAGAATTGATACACAGGGATAAGACTAACTAAGAAGGGTAAGTAACCCATAGTAAGGATCATGAAAAAGGTTAAGAAGTGTTATACTATAGGATAGAATACGAACAAGATGTGATGTAAATATAACGAGGATCGTTATGAAAATAAGTAAAGCCTAGTGAGAAAGTGGCTGAAGATAGGATGTGGTCCATGTAATGAGGATATAAGGGTAACTTGGGAGGTGCAGCTTGGCCTACTGGGTCAGCTGCTGGGTCATCATCTTCTTCGATAGCTATGCACCCCACGGGGCAGGATGCAATCATACCATCACTAACGCACCGGATCCCATCAGAACTCTAAAGTTAAGCATGCTTGGGCGAGAGTGGTACTAGGATGGGTAACCTCCTAGGAAGCCCTATGCGGCTATGATATGAGATGATATGGATGTATGTATACGTTGGCCTTGCATGACATTGTGGTATAAAGAAGTATTGTGGATATGTGATTCCACCGTGAAAGATGATAAGACCCTTTGGGATAGAGGATGTAGCTTTATAAAAGAATTGATGCAACCTACGAATGGAGGTATGCCAAGAGTAAAACTAGGTGATTACTTGATAAAAGAAGTCGGTAGTAGCCATGTAACTGCCATACTTGAATACATTAAGGAAAGGTATAAGATGGTTTGAAGAAAAACCTTTAAGGTACAATCAGTACTAAGGAAAAAAGCTATAGTGGAGCCTTAACATTAGATGAAGGAAGTAAGGAACGATACAGTTTTACGTGCAGACTAGTATGGCGATGCTAAGGCATCTTCTGAGCTACTTTAAGCTCCTACACATGTTTGTGTAAAGGGTGAAATATGATGTGTGGTAAGAGAACTGGAAAAAGGAAATGAAAAAGAAATATCACTTGTTCCCTATGCCTACAGGTAATCCTAACCTTGGGAACTCTGATATTGATTGCTCGATGAAAGAATATGTTATGACAATGGGATCGAGGACCTCTCTATATAATCGGTATAAGGTCTGGAGAAAGGTTTTGGTTTACATTCGAGGACGAATGTTCTAAAGGGGGAAAGAATGTTATACCCCGTACCTTTATGCTTCGGAACGTCTTCTAAGCTTCTTGAAAGTTGTCCTGTGACCCAGATAATCTATAACATGATTAAATAACTCTAAAGAAAGGAGGACGTGATGCCTCTTAAGAGTGAAGGTTGGAAATAGGTCTATAAGGATTTGAAATGAATTGGAGACAAAAACACAGTCGTAGGACGCGATTTACTTACGTAAGCTACCAACTTGGATGACATACATAACTAAGCCACTGGAGTACATATTGAGCTTACGTAGCAAGGATTACATAGGCTCCTAAAGTAAGACGAGATTACGAACCCACGAGAGAGGCAGAAGGAGGCGTAGCACCTACTCGGAAGCAAGAAGGTAATGCACCTACTTTGACTAAGTAGGTGATGCACCTACTTGGACCAAGTAGGTGACACACCTACTTGAGGTGGGTCCCACATCGCCACGTGGCAGCATGTGATTGGTTGCATGAGGTGACGTGGCTGCCTAAGGGTGTGACACATGTCACCCTTAGGGGCTGCTACGTGTCACTCTCCAAAAAGGCATATATATATATATGCATGGATGACTAGGAACTTCATTGTTCATCCTTTGCGACACTTAAAAATTGAGAGAAAATTAAGAGGGAGAAGAGAGGAGCTACGACAGCACCTAGAAGGAGGTAAGTCTCTAATTTTTTTTCCGTCAATTAATTATCTATGGTATTCCTCAACTATGTAGAGGTGTATATATGTATATTACGATGCCTACAGAACCTTATTTTCAGTTTTACACTTGGAAAACTAAGAGAAGCTTAAAGAGAAAACGCTAGGGAACAGACCCATTTTTGAATTAAACTGTTGTTAGTAATACAAGTATAACTCCTTGTGTAAGGCTTGGTTTCAAGTGATTCAAGATGTTTTGGAAATATATTTCATAGGTATATAACTTTCATTTAGACTCTAAAACCCATTTTTGCTTTTCTCGGCTCAAAAAAGGGTGGTGAAGCATGGGGGAGCTGCTGCCCAGATTTTGTTTTAGAAATTCTACAAGGACTGCTGTTGGTATTTTGGGCATATCGTTTTGTACAAAATTGCTTTAGGGTTAATTCGACATTTTATGCGACCCTAAGACACATGTCTATAACTTTCATTGAGGACACAAATCCTGTTTCCCTCAATTACCCCTTCGAAACTAACCAACAATACAAGATAGTAGGCTGTCCAGAATTCGCGTTTTGATCATTTTGGCGAGTTTGACGAGTTTAGGGTAAGGTAAGGTTTCTCCTCTTAATTTGGATTTTATGGTATTTTTAATAAGTGAATTATATGTAGTTTAAGTAGCTGGAAATGTGAAAACATCAAAGAGATGCTTGACGTTCGAAACAAAACTAAATTGGAATCGCTATAGTTGAATTATCATCGAAGTAAAGCGTTGTGCTTGTGGTGTACTGCTGCAGGTGTGTGGGGGTTTGTTTCAGGGCCTAAATGGGTTCTAAAAGGGGTATGGATGCTTCTTTTAACAGCTACACAACCCCTCGTTTCGTATAAATAAAGGCTTTGCGAAATAAAGACTAGAAACCCTATTTTTGTGTCGTAATTTTCAGCAAGTTCTTTGGAGCTTGTGTTGCATGATGTCGCCATGTTTTATATGTATATGCTATAGGTTGTTGTTTTTGGTTGGATGTAGTGATTAGGGATGTAATTGGAAATTCGTGTAAGGCAGTTTATAGGGGAGTTGCTGCCCAGTTTTCGTTAACGCCTTAACTAATTAAAGAACTAGTTGAAGAGACGAACAAGGAAATAGGTTCCATGAATACTAAGGTGCAACTTAAGATGCTGGAAAGTTAAGAGTGGTTGATAGTTGTATTACTTTCATGTTATTAGGTTCAAAGGACGATAAGGCGAACGGGATAAAGAGTAACTCATAAGAGATATGTGAAGCTTTCTTTTGGCATGTTTTTGGCATAAGTATGTAAAGCTATTCTTTCTTTTGG
This sequence comes from Solanum dulcamara, assembly GCF_947179165.1. Lineage (NCBI taxonomy): Eukaryota > Viridiplantae > Streptophyta > Magnoliopsida > Solanales > Solanaceae > Solanum > Solanum dulcamara. The sequence continues at coordinate 29,039,535 of NC_077241.1, read as the reverse complement.
CATGTTTTGGTATAAATATGTAAAGCCTATCTGTTCTTTCTTTTGGGCATGTGTTAGATCTAAGTGACAAGTGATATGTGTATGAAGCTTGGGGTAACTCTATTCATGAGCTCTGAACATGGTTCATGATTCATAATTCGTGTTCACAGTTGAATGTTAAGACTCTTAAAGTAGTTAAGCTTTCATTCCTCAAGTATTCAATATACTGAGAAGTAGTGTATGTAAAGTTATTCTTTCTCTCCTTTGGCACGACTTAGATGTAAGTATTGTGTATATGAAGTTTGAAGTTATTCCACTCTTAAAACACTGAGGATGAGTTAAGACTCTTGTTCACTTCCTACTAATTAGAACTCCTATAACAAGTTGAGTCATTACTTTTCAAGTCTTCCATGTGATAGGAAGTGGTGCATGTAAAGCTTGTCTTTTCCTGCTTTGAGAAAGACTAGACTAAAGGTTCTATAGGAGATGGATTTGGATATAGCCCCATTTATAGATTCTAGATGTAACTCATGACTTGTACCCACTTTTGAATGATAAGGGCCTGGAAGTAGTTGAACTGAAACCCTTGAGCCTCCTATAGGTTGAATAGTGTTGGAATGTGTAAGCTCCTATACTTAGGGGCTCTTGAACATGCTTTATGATGATATCTAAGGGATGTTTGAAATGTTACAGAGTTTTGCGTGCACGTATATGCATTATGATATATATATATGGATTGGGTTGTACGTTCTATAGTGCTAACAATATGCATATGCCTATCGTGATAGATGATATGTTTGTAACACCGAGTCCCCGAGTGGGCTGGATATGGTACGTGATAATGGTATATATGACTTTATTTTATGAGACGCGGGTACAGTACCCTATTAAATGCTATACTTGGTTTCTTGCATTCCTGTTTCAGTTGTTATCTCAGTTATGCATGCTTATATACTCAGTACATGTATCGTACTGACCCCCCTTTCTCTGGGGGGTTGCATTTCATACCCACAGGTACAGATGTTCATTTCAGAGATACGCCAGCTTAGGATTTCCGCTCAGCTATGTTTGAAGTGCTCCACTATTTCGGAGCCTAGCTTTTAGGTACTAATCCTGCGATGTATATATTTGTTTATGCAGGTGTATGGCGGGGGCCATGTCCCGCCATATGTTGTCGTTCCTATTCTTAGAGGCCTGTAGACATATGTGTGTGGGTTTTTTAGGAGTTTATTTCGGTTATTCCTATGCGATATGTTGTAAAAGCTATTATGTTGTGGAAGCCTTGCCGACTGGCTTTCCCTTTCATGACATGATGCAAATGAAAGAGGCTACACGTGTATGAATATTTTATCACCCACTAGGTTCTTGTGTTTGGTTCCTATATCTAGAAGGCTAAATGAAATGAAAAAGTTTTGACCTATTGAGTCTTTTATGAGCAGTATCATGTTATACGTAGTCCAATTTGACTATAGTCGACAGATAGGTATATGGGGGTCTAGGTCGAACCCCAGTCGTGGCCTACGGGGTTGGATCGTGATAGCAGAAGAGGGGAGAATGACACGTGGTAGCAAGAGGAGGCACCACGTGGCAGCATGGGAAAGTGCCACATGGCAGCATAGGAAGGTGCCACATTGCAGCATAGGATGGCGCCATGTGGCAGAAGGTGACCCACCTACTTGGGGGTGGGCCTCTCTAAAGACACATTTCAGCCTAGGGGGCATGACACGGATATGTGGCCCAATAGGGGATGGACACATGGCACCCTATGGGGCTGCCACATGGCACCTCCTAGGGAAGCCTACATATATTATTTTTTGACTCTTAAGTCATTTCTTATCCAAAAAAACTTCAGCAAAAAAGAAAAGAAAAGGAACCCTAAAGCTAAGAGAAAAGGGTGGCGGCCAAGGGAGGAAAAAGGTAGGTTTTCCGATTTTATTCTGTGAATTAATTATCTAGGGTATACCAGATGATATGAGGGTATTAATAGTAGAAATATATGGTTTGGAGCAGCACCAAATGGATAACAAGCAGTCCACGCAATTTCAGCACATTTAGAGAAGTTCCGAGGCGAGTTTTGGCGAGTTTTAGCCAATTTCAGTTAAGGTAAGGTTTCTCCTTTCAATTTGGACTTTATGGGATTCTTATGAAGTGTATTATACACCTTATATATTGTCACAACCAAACCCCATAGGCCGTGACTGGGGTCCGACCTGGACCCCCCGCGTACCTAGCTATCAACTGTGGTCAAATTGAATTGTAAATAAAACAATGTCATGTAACAGAGTCACACTGGGCGATAATATTTTCATAAACTTGTAGCCCTCTTCGTTTGTATCACAACATGATAGGGCACGCAAGATGGCAAGGCTGCCATAACATAATAACATATATCATATATCATGTAGACCTAGCTGAATCAAACTGACATACACAACCCACATATACTTGTCTGCAGACCTCTAAAAATATTAACGACAACATATGGCGGGACAGGGCCCCCGCCATACCCCTAAATAGACACAATAATTTTACACATCCATGGTCCGTATAAATAACTAGGCTTTGATACAATGGAGCCTCTTCCAACTGAGCTGAATTGAATCCTAAGCTGACGGACTCCCAAAACCTATACCACTACCTACAGGCATGAAACTCAGCCCCCCGAAGAAAGGGGGTCAGTACGACATATGTGCTGAGTATGTAAAACATAACATGATACAACTGGAAGCATATCTGAAGTAGAGAAACAGGGGATAAAATGTCAAATCAGAATATAGGGGAGGTGTTATCCAATTTTCATTAACGCCTTAACTAGTTAAGGAACTAGTCGAGAAGGCGAGCGAGGGAATGGGGTTTATGAATACTCTTAAGTAATGTAAGATGCTGAAAGGTCTAAAGAGGTTGATTTTCATATTGATTTCATGTTACCTAGGTTCACGGGACGACAAGGCAATCGGGACAAAGACTAACCCATAACAGGTATGTGAAGCTTTCTTTTGGCATGTTTTTGGAATAAGTATGTAAACTTTATTCCTTCTCTTGTCATGTTTTGGCATAAGTAGGTAAAGCTATTCTTCTTTATTTTGGCATGTCTTATATATAGGTTGTGAATGGTTTGTATATGGAACTTGGGGATAGTTCCCTTCGTAAAGCTCCGAGTACAGTCCATAATTCTTATCCACTTCGTAATGGTAGAACTCCTGTAATAGTTGAGCTATTGCCTTTTTAAGGCTTCTATAGGATAAAAGGTAATATATGTAGAGCCTATTGACTCATGTTCACTTCTAAATGCTAAGGCTCTTAAGGTAGCTGAGCTATCACCCTCAAGCCTTCTATACAGGAAATAGTAACCTGATGCATGGGAAGTATGAACTATAACTCCTATTCATTTCTTAATATCAAAGTTCTTGAAGTAGTTGAACTGCTACACTCGAGTCCCTATATAATGAATACTAATTGAATGTATGAGCTCCCATGCCTAAGAACTCTATAATTACAATTGTCTCTGATTACATAAGCCGTTTGGTATTACCTTAATAAAAGCCTAGGACTCTTGAGACTCCGTCGATGTGGCCCCTACTGGAAGTTAGAGGATACATGAGACGATGATAGTTTTGATCCTCAAATGATAATCCATGACGATTGTTATACCGAATCTCAGAGGATGAACTAATTGCATATGGTTCCTCATTACTTTACTCGTGTAGGTTGTTAATACGTCACTCACCGCGTCCCATGAAGGGTCGGGCATGATAAACTCAACACCTCCCATGAAGGGCCGGGCATGATAAACTCACCGCATTCCATGAAGGACCGGGCATGATAAATTCACCGCATCCCATGAAGGGCTGGGCATGATAAATTCACCGCATCCCATGAAGGGCCGGGCATGATTATGATGAAATGCTTATGATACCGAGTTCACTAGAGGGCCGGGTATAGGGTATGATAAGGTATATGAACGCATGTCTTAAGCTGCAGGTACAGTAATCTGTTAACTGTTATACATGTTTTCTGTATCCCCATTTTAGTTGTTATTCCGGTTATGATATGTTATGCTTTATATATTCAGTATATATGTCGTACTGATCCCCCGTTCTCCGGAGGGTTGCGTTTCATGCCCGCAGGTACAGATGTTCATTTTGGAGATCGGTCAGCTTAGGAGTTCCTCTCAGCTATGTCGAAAGTGCTTCACTATCCTAGAGCCTAATTTTTGATACTGATCATTTAATATACATATTTATTTATTCAAGGGTACGGCGGGGGCCTTGTCCCGCCATATGATGCAGTTATTACTCTTAGAGGTCTGTAGACATATGTATGTGGGTTATTTGTAAGTTTGTTTTAGTTGTGCTCATATGACGTATTGCAAATGTTTTTGTGGTATGGTAGCCTCGTTGGCTCGTGTTCCCTTTCCTGTTATGATACAGGTGAATGAGGCTACAGGTTCCTGAAAAAAAGTTTTTGACCTACTAGGGTTTTTATATAGTACCGCATCACACACGGTTCAACTTAAGGGTAGCTGATAGATACGCATAAGGGGGTCCAAGTCGGACCCCAGTCACGGCCTACGGGGTTGGGTCATGACAAAGACTCTACTAGACAAGGTCTGTAGATATTCCGAGGAAGGATCGCTCTAATACCACATCTATCACGACCCAACTCTATAGGCCGTAACTGGGGTTCGACCTGGACCCCCATATAGATAAATCTCAACTATAGACATAAGAATCCAGAGGGTGATAGCAAATTTATCTGCATATAGCCTCTTTCATTTGCACCAGGTCATGCAAGGGCCAACAAGGCTGTCTTAACATAATAATATTTATAATATGCCATATAGGCACAACTGAATCAAACTCATAAACAACCCACCTATATATGTCTATAGACCTCTAAGAATATTAACAGTGACATATGGCGGAACAGGGCCCCCGCCGTACCCCTGAATAAACAACTATATACATTATATGATCAGCACCAAAAGTTAGGCTCCAGAATAGTGGAGCACTTCCGACATAGCTGAGTGGGAGTCCTAAGTTGGCGGATCTCCAAAGTAGATACCTATACCAGCAGGCATGAAACGTAGCCCCCCCTCCCCGAAGAAAGGAAGGTCAGTATGATATATGTACTGAGTGTGTAAAACAGAACACATCATAGCTGAGACCATAACTGAAATAAGGATGCAAGGGACAAGTGTAACAATTAACAAATTAATGTACCTACACCTTAGGACACGTAGTCATATACATCATCATACGCTGTGCCCCGCTCACTAAAGAACTCGGTATCATAACTATTTCATCATATTACCATATGACCATATCATCATCCCCTCTCATCATGTATATTATTTCATCATGTCATCGTATATGGCATCATATCATCGTATATGACATAATCTTATCATATATGTAATCATAGTACATCCGGTACACTGTGGGGATTGGGGTCACAAGTGTATCCCTATATTTTCATATACATGCCTACGTAAGTATCCAGCCCTTTAGTGAGGGACTTAGTGAAAGAGTAGTGTATATAACGTACCGCACCGGGCCCCTTTATCATATTATCATATATATATATCCAGCCTGGGACTCGGTGAATACTTTATCATATACAGCATCATCGTATACTTCAACTTCATCGTATACGGCATTTCATTATCGTATACTTCATACATACATATATATAGCTAGACCGGGACTCAATGAAGGAGTAATAAAGCTGTGCACGATAACGTTCCCAGCCCATTATGGGACTTGGTGAAAGAAGGGTTACCGTATGCACGAGTAGAGTAGTGAGAAACAATATGCAACTAGGTCATCTCTTGAGACTCTATGAAATAGTCAAGTGAACTATCACTTGAAGACTAGGGAAGTAATTCTCCGAGGTACCCTTTAGATGTTATTAAGGATTTCATCAATTAAGGCCACAAGAACCACAGGCGTGTACCAAGATAATGCCACATAGTTTATGCAATCAAAGACACAATTTATGCAATCAGACACATAGCCTATGCAATCAGAGATACAACTTATGTAATCAGAGACATTTATCCTCTCAGAGCCTTTCAGAATAGGAGCTTATATTTTCACTTACTATTCAACATATATGTGGCTCGGGAGTAGTAATCTAACTACTTTAGGACCCTTAGTATTCAGAGGTGACTACGAGTCATGCATTATGTCCGGAACCTCTAAAGGAATTATCCCTAAACTCATATCAGACATCATTTCCCTTACCTTAAGCCCCTTTCAAAGAGAGAAATAGGCAAGCCTTATATGTACTACTTATCATCCTACAAAAGACTTGAAAGGCGAGGACTCCACTTATTGGAGGAGTTCTAACATCCAGAAGTGAAAAGGGTCTTGACTCCTACTCAATGCTTTATGAATGGAATGACTCCCAAATTTTGTATATATATAACTTAAGGCTTAGACATGCCAAAAGAAAAGAAAGGGTAAGCTTCACATACCTTTTGTGGATTAACTGTAATCCAGCTCGCCTCGTTACCTCCTTGACCTAATAATATGAGAGTAATACTGAGGTTAATGACCTTTCGCTTTTTGATTTCCAACTCTACAACCAAGTACCCATAGGAATCATTTCCTTATCCAATACCCTCGACTAGTTTGTTACTAGTTCCAAAGTTACCTAAAATTAGGTAGTATGTCCCCTATAACTTCAACATCCCCGAGATTTCACTCGGTCAAAATGTCAACAACCATACCAAAAACAACAACCAGTAGAATATATATAAATAAATCACTTCAACATTACTCAATACAACTCCAAACAACTAGATCAAAACTACGATACTAAAATAGAGTTTTTAACCTTTATTTCGTAAAACCGTTAACCATACTAAATGAGGAGTCGTGTGGATGAAACCAGAAGCACCCACACACTTTTTAGAACCCTTTACATCCCTGAAACATACAACCACACCAACTACAACTGTGGCCCACAATCACAACACCCTACGAGACTTTGATTTAGCTATGACGACTTCAATTTTGTTTGTTTGTAACGTCAAGCATCCTTTTGAAAATTTTCCACTTCAAACCTTATTTAGGACATGTAATATACCTTATAACATCATCATAAACTCCAATTTAAAAGGAAAAACCTTACCTTTCTCGAAACTCACCAAAATTGCCAAAACTTGCCTCGGAAGTTCCTTTAGCGCAACTAAAACTTTATGGCTTCTTGCTAATGTTTTGGTGCTGCTCCAAACCATAAATTTACATTACTAAAATCTTCATAACATCGTGTTATATCCTAGATAATTAATTTACGAAACAAAATCAGAGGCTTGCCTTTCTTTCTCCTTTGCTGAACCTACTCTCTTTCTAGCTCTAGAGTTTTCTTCTCTTCTTTCTTTCTCTAGAAGTCTCTTGAACTAGGAAGATAAATGACTTTCTTATGGTTAAGAATGAGTCATAACATATATATATATAGTCTACTTTAGGGGGTGACACGTGTCAACCCCTAAGTGGTGACACATGTCAAGCCCTAAGTGGTGACATGTGTCAAGCCCTCATTGGGCAAACACATCCCTTCCTCCTACCATAGGATGCCACATGGAAGGTGGGGTCCACCCCCTTGCTCCAATTTCTGCTACGTGCCACTCTCCCTTGCTGCCATGTGGCACTCTTTCATGCTTCCACGTGTCACTCTCTTTTCCTCGTCGGGTTCATAATCTCGTCTTACTTTATGAACCTATGCAATCTTTGCTACGTAAGCTTGGTATGTACTCAAGTAGCTTAAGTATGTAATATTTCCAAGTTGGTATCTTAGGTATGTAAGTCGATTCTACGACTCATTATTTGGTCTCCAACTTTTTTTGGATTCTTACAATGCTAATTCCAATATTCCCTATCATGAGGTGTCACATTCTCCCTTCCTTAGAATTGTTTGATAGCGTTATGGTCTATCCGTATCCCATGGTAACTTCTAAGAAGCTTGAGAAGCTTTAAGAAACTTAAGAATCCTTCTAAAAACTTAAGAACCTTTCAAGATACTTTAGAAGATTAAGAAGCTTAAGAACCTTCCAAGGTACAAAAGTACGGGGTGTAATAGTTTGACTCTTCAAATACTTGTCGCTTCCCTTTGCCTTTGCCTTTGTCTTTTTCACTCACATATTATGGTGGGTGTTGAGCAGTTCATCGACATTCTATATGCTCATTTAAACTAATGCCTTTCGACCCTTTGCGAGATAGGTAGCCAAGTTCATCAATAAGGCAGCGCACTGGATGTTTGTCCAAGCCATACCTTCACACTAGATATACACAACAAGAGAAAATTTTGCGAAGGATTAGTAAAAAACCATTCATAATTTCAAATAGGGGTTGCAGGGAAAAAGATTGAAGTTGAGGCTCACCGAATGGATCGGTGAGTCGGTGATAGAGAAAAGGCGAGATCAGTCAAGCTATCCAACTCAAAATGTCACGAACCAACCCTGTAGGCCATGACGGGTGCCCAAACTGGGCACTCACATATATCCCTGCTATCTGTAAGTAAATTTGTCCCTTATTTAAGTTATAGCACATCAACAGGCAGGATAACATATAAGCCAGCGAGGATTATCATAGGCACTACTGTACATACACGCATATACAACCTATATACAACCCACATACATGTCCACAGACCTCTAAGAGTAAGAACAGTGACATAAGGTGGGACAGGGCCCCCATCGTACCCGTGAACAAATAAATATATACATCAAGGGTTAATACCAAAACTAGGCTCCGGCATAATAGAGTGCTTCTGAACTGCTGAGTAGAACTCCTACGCTGATGGATCTCCAAAGTGTGTATCTGTACTTGCGAGAATGAATGCAGCCCCTCGGTCTGATCCATATATCATATGGTAATGCCGAGGAACGTTCGGTCTGATCCACATATCATATAGTAATGCCAAGGAACGTTCGGTCTGATCCATATATCATATAATAATATTGCATACATATACCATACCCAGCCTTTTATGGAACTCGGTGTCATCACATTATCATATACCGTACCCGGCCCTTTAGGGGACTCGATGTCATCATATCATCATATACCATACCCAGCCCTTTATGGGACTCGGTGTCATAATCATCATATACCATATAATAATAATTATATTATAGCCGGCCCAGGACTCGGTGGAATATGTATTATAGTAAACACGAATAAAGTAGTGAGTAACCATATATAATCTAAATCATTATCAGAGACTTGACAATGTAAGAATATTAAGCTATTGTCTGAGGACCAGAATAGTAGTGTAGCAATATCGAGTGTCTTCTAAATGCCATTGAGGATTATATCACTTAGGATCTCGGGGACCCTAGACATTTACTAAAGTAATACTAACAGTTCATAGAATCAGGGATACCCGTCGTCACATAGTCCATAGGACTAGGAGCTTGTGCATCCAGCACTTCTCAACCTATGGAGTTCAAGGAAAGTAGTTCAACTTACTACAAGAGATTGACATCTGAAGTTAATAAGAAATACAGATTACATTTAGGACTTAAAAGTGGAGTTACCCCAGAGCTCGTATCACATTTTACTTACAATTAGGACATGCCAAAGGAATAGAAAGAATAAGCTTTACCTAGCCTCTACTTTTCCTCAAGGAGTCATCATTTACATATATCATACCCGGCCCATCATGGGCTCGGTATCATAACCTTATTATTGCATTACCTTACCATCATAGCACCATACTTATGTCAAAGACATATCAAGAGGAAAGAAGGGTAGATCCGCATACTTATGCCAAAACATGTCAAGAGAAAGGAGATAACTTCACATACGTACTACTCTCCATCATATAGAAACCTTGAGAGGCAATAACTCAACTAGTATAGGAATTCTATCATCGAGAAGTGAATAAGACTTATGAGTCATACTTGGGGTTCTATGAATGAAATTATCCCCACATTTTGTATATCAATCACTTAAGGCTAAGACATGCCAAAACAAAAGAAGGACAGCTTCACATACTTATGCCAATGACATGCGAAGAGAAGAGAAATTATAGCTTTACATACCTCTTTAGGGATTAATCGTAACGCAGCTTGACTGGATATCTCCTTAACCTATTGAACATGAAATTAATACTAAGATTAATAGCCTTTTACTTTCCAATATCCCACTCTACAACCAAGTACTAATAGGAGTCATTTCCTTATCCATTACCCTCGACTAGTTTGTTACTAGTTCCAATGCTACCGAAAATTGGGCAGCATTTTCCCTATAACTTCAACATCTCCGAGATTTCAACTCGGCCACAGTGTCAACAACCATTCCAATAACAAAAACCAGCAGCATATATACAAGTAAACCACCTCAACATTACCCAATACAACTCCAAACAACTAGCTCAAAACTATGATACGAGAATAGAGCTTTTAATCTTTATTTTACAAAATCTTTAACCATATCAAACGGAGGGTCATGTGGCTACAAGCAGAAGCACCCACACCTTTTTTAAAATACTTTAAATCCCTATAACACACAACCCAACTATCACGACCCAACCCCGTAGGCTGTAACTGGGGTCCGACCTGGACCCCTCGTATATATATCTATCAGCTGTGGTCACATCGAATTATAAACATACAATGTATATAAATCAAGTGTAGTCAAACCGGACTACAAACAACACAACGCCATGCATCAGAGTCCTATAGGCGATAACATTTTCTTATATCTGTAGCCTTTTTCATTTGCATCATAGCATGAAAGGGCACGTAAGCCAACAAGGCTACCATAACATAATAACATATATTATACATCATGTAGACCCAACTAAACCAAACTGATATATACAACCCATATATACATGTCTGCAGACCTCTAACAATATTAATGACAACACATGGCAGGACAGGGCCCCCGCCGTACCCCTGAATAACAAAACAATACTATACATCAACGGCCAGTGCCAAAAACTAGGCTTCGATACAATGAAGCCTCTTCCAGCTAAGCTGAGCGTAATCCTAAGCTAACAGACTCCCAAAACCTGTACCTATACCTGCGGGCATGAAACGCAACCCCCCGAGAAAAGGAGGTCAGTACGACATATGTTCTGAGTACGACTAGAGGCATATCTAAAATAGAGAAGCAGGGGATAAAATATCATATAAGGAATCTGTACCTATACTCTGTGATTTATAAAAATATGCATGCTCAAATTTTCAATATAGCCGGCTCCATCAGGGATCCGGTGAATCATATCTGTAGAACCATCACTTTTTTATTACATCACATCATCACATCATCACATATATACATACGTACTCGGCCCTCTAGTGAGGGCGCGATGGATAATGCAGTGGAATTATGCACGAATCCGATAACCGGCTCGGGACTCAGGGAAAAAGTATTACAGTATACGCAAGTATAGTAGTGAGAAATAAAACACAGTTTAAATTGTTATCTGAGACTCAATGAAGTCCTCAAGTGAACCATCACTTGGAGATCAGGGTAGGAAGTATCTGACGTATACCCTCTAACTATCACTAAGGACTAAGTAAAAAGGAGTTTTGGAAATCTTAGACACATATCAATGTGAAATATCTTATAGAAGTCTGAGCGTTAATTATCTCAGTCTTTAGGAAAAAGAAGGGCTCTGTCTAATCAATCACTATACATTCATAGAGAAGACTCGAGGAATAGAGGCTTAACGATTTTTAGAGTCTAAACATTCAGAAGTGAATATGAATTATGAATCATGAATAATGTTCAGAGCTCATGAATAGAGTTACCCCAAGCTTCATACACATATCATTGGTCACGTAAATCAAAGACATGCCCCAAATAAAGGAAGGATAGGGTTATGTCAAAAACATGTCAAGAGAAAGCTTCACATATCTGTTTCGGGTTACTTCTTATCCCATTCATCTCATCGTTCTTTGAACCTAAGTAACATAAAAGCAACACGAGTATTAACAACCTTTGGCTTTCCAGCACCTTAGGCTACACATGAGTATTCATAGAACTCAACCCCTCATTCGCCTTCTCAATTAGTTCCTTAATTAGCTAAGGCGTTAACGAAAATCGGGCAGCACCTCCCCTAAATGTGCCCTATCCGAATTCCCAATTTCACTCCTAATACCTACAACCAAACAACAACAAAAACCTGAAGAATATGTTTAAGCAATTCACATCAACAATATACAACATAAACTCCAAATGACTCACTCGAAACTACGATACCAAAATAAGGTTTCTAGTTTCCATTTTGCAAAACCTTTAACCGTACGAAGCGGGGGGTCGTGTGGATGCAACCAGAAGCTCCCCAATCTCTTTTAGAACACTTTTATGCCCTGAAACACACCACCACACGACTAGAAGCATCCCCCACACGCATAATGCCTCATTTCGACTACAATTTAACTATAATGACTCCAATTTAGTTTATTTCGAATGTCGAGCATTTCCATGACTTTCTTAGACTTCCAGAAGTATACAAGGTGTATAATAAACTTCATAACGACCCCATAAAGTCCAAATTTAAAGGAGAAGCAAAATTGCGCCTCGGAAACCTTTTTAACGTGATGAAAGTAGAGGACTCTTTGTAGCTCCTCCTTGCTGCCCCAAATGGATTTTTACGTTTTCAAACATCTCTATATCATCATAGGATATGCTAAATAATTAATTTGTGGAACAAAATTGGGACTTAACCTATTTTTTCGTCCAAGCCGTCGCTAGTTTCTCTCTAGACTTAGGGTTTGTTTTCTTTGTTTTCCTGTAGATTTAAGTGTAGGAACTGAAGTATATGTTACATATACATACATATATGGGGTCCCAATAGGTGACACATGTCATCCCCTAAGGGGGACACATGTCCAGCCCTTATTGGGCTACCGTGTCCATACAAGTAAGGTGGGGCTGCCACGTGGCAGTGGGGCCCACCTCCCCCAAGCAAGTGGGTCACCTAGTTGACCCCAAGCAGGTTGTTCACCTGATTTCTTGAGGTGCTGCCACATGTTACACCATCATTGGCTGCCACGCGTCATCTTCTCCTCCTCCTCGTGGGTTCGTAATCTCATCTTATTTTAAGAGCCTATGTAATCCGTGCTACGTAAGCTTGGTACGTACTCAAGTAGCTTTGGTATGTAGGACTTCCAAGTTTGTATCTTACATGGGTAAATCGAGTCCTGTGACTCATCACCTAGACTCCAATTCCTTCTGGATTCTTATGACTCTATTTTCAACCTTCTCTACTATGGGGTATCACACTCTCCCCTCCTTAGAGTCGTTTGATAGTGTCATAGCGTATCCGGCTCACATGATAATGTCTAAGGAACTTAAGATACATTCTGAGTTTAAAAGTGTGGGGTGTAACACCAACCATCTTCACCCGCAGCACCACAACGACAGCCCACTACTCGACTTCGATTTAGTTACAACCACTTTAATTTATTTTGTTTCTAAAGCCATGCATCCTTATGCAATTTTTCTACTTCTAACCTTATTTAAGACATGTAATATACCTCATAACAATATCATAAACTCTAATTTGAAAGGGAAGCCCTTACCTTGCCCAAAACTTGTCAAACTCGTCGAAACTTGCCTCGGAAGTTCCTTTAGCGCGCCTAAAACTTCGTGACTGTTTGCTAACGTTTTGGGGATAATCCAAACCATATATTTACATTAATAACACCTTCATAACTTTATGGTATACCCCATATAATTAATTCATGGAACGGAATCGGAGAACTTACTTTTTTCTCCTCCCAAAACCGTAGCTCTTTCTTCTCTCTAGCTTAAGTTTCTCTTCTCTTCTTTTCTCTAGAATTTTCTTGTCTTTTGGAAATAAGAATGAAACTTATAGGATAAAGATGACCATAAAAGTCATAAATTATATATATAGGCCACTTTAGGAGGTGACACGTGTTAAGCCCCAAGTGGTGACATGTGTCAAGCCATCATAGGGCCAATGCACCACCTTCTCCACTTAGGGGCTGCCACATGGCATATGGGGCCCACCCCCTTGCTGTATCTGCTGCCATGTGGCATCTCCAGCTACTTCCATGTGGCACTTTCCCATGCTGCCACGTGTTGCTCTCTTCTTCTCTTCGTGGGTTCGTAATCTCGTCTTGCTTACGAACCTATGTAATTCTTGCTACATAAGCTTGGTATGTACTCACGTAGTTTAAGTACGTAAGATTTCCAAGTTGGTAGCTTAAGTAACTAAGTCGAGTCCTACGACTCACTTTTTGGTCTCTAACTCCTTTCGGATTCTTACGACCCTATTTCCAATCTTCTCTATTTTAGGGTATCTCATTGTCCCTTCCCTGAAGTTATTTGGTAGCGTTATAGATTATCCGTCTCACATGGTAACTTTTAAGAAGCTCAAGATCTTTAAGTAGCTCCAAGAAACTTAAGAAGCTTAAGTAACTTAGGAACCTTCCAAGGTACAAAAGTATGGGGTATAACACAAGAGAAGCTCAAATCCCAACAATTGTGCGAGAGGCCATGTGGTTAGGCGAGTCGACGAAACCATTGGCGAGCTTGCATGAGCTCGCAAAACAAAACAGAGCAAAACAAACCAATAACATCAATCCATGGGAATAAAGGATGAGGAAATATGCAGAAGAGCGAGTCACCTACCGAGTTTGGTGAGCCATCAGGAGCTCTCTAAAATATACCGAAAGGACTAGCAATTGAAGCACAAAGGTCGATAAAAACAGCCCTTTGGCGACCCTTAAAATGTTAGGCAAGCGCACAGATGCTCGCCAACATGTCCAATTTCATAATTTAAACCAATCTTTCAAAGTTTTCATCCCCACAGTATATTTATAGCTTAACATGCAAAATTTATGCGATGATTTCAACAACCCACAAGCTATACATCAACGTAAATACTCAGAACTCCCTATAAACTAATCCAACCACCACAAAATGACAAATTAGTCATTAAGAATGAAATCACCCATCTATCATCTAGCAAAATTTTATATTTCATTAGGTATGGGATTACTCAGAATTCACCCAAAACATATATGACTCAGACCCAAATGATTTGTAATTAACACCCATAACGAGGAATACCTTGCAACACACAATCGCATACCCAATTAAATTTCAGGCAAAACAGGGATTCTAAACAGAGGATTCAACAATTTCAAAAAACAATACTAACATACTCATTTGATAACCCAGCACAAAATGCAAGTTAAATCAAAACCTCATTAAGTAGAACATTATGAACAAGGAAATCATGCATAATAGAGATCAAAATTAAAATTCTAATAGTGCACTCACATAGCACAATAGCATGGGAAAAGAGAAGTTATGAAGTCTAACCCTTTGAATGTACTTTAGATGATACAGACAATTGAAGGCACACAAGGAAGCAATCCACAAAAATGTACAAGAAATAAAAGAAATGCAAAAAGATTGACTTAAAATAAAGAAAAGAGGGGAGGTGAACAGTGTATGGCAGAACAAGGAGCGAAATTTAAAGATTAAGAATTTCAATGAGCAATGGACCCTTTAATTCCATTCAAGCGGTGACGATCTTCAATGAGCAATTGCTACACTAGCACCAGAATGTTTCTTTACCTGCAATTAAAACACATCTATTAAAGGGAAAAGGCCAAAATGGAGAAAGCAGGACCTTCCCTTTCCTTTGACCAATGGGTCCTCAAACCTTTATGATTTCGTGCCAAACATGGCCTCCATCTGAGAGCCCAGGTCTCTAAATTAAAGTGAATGCAAGGTCTAAGCTGCTTTCAATCATGAGTTTCATCAATAAATGCATTGAACTGGATCTGAACATCAAATCAGAATTATAGAGAGCCCAGATGAAACATGAGAAGCTTGCACCATCACAGTACGCAGTTTATTAAAATGGAAAAAGGGAAAACCTAAATACACAACCAAACATCATAAGATAACAGAGAACAAAAAAAAATGTATTTATGTTGAGCCAATTACCAGGAGGGAAGCGGGAGGGAGAGATTTGACGCTCTCTTGTAATTTGGTAACAGCGTGTTGTAGTAGAAGAGGTAAACTCGGCTTGTCGGACTTGACAAGCATAACTTGGTGTGGAAGATTCTTCGAATTCTTGGCATCACCATTGGCAACTACGTCAAGCTTCTTGAAGGTCCTCTTCCTAGTACTACTATTAGTATACCTCTGGAATGCATAATCCAACAAATAATCGGTTCTGAAGTTGACTGGACTTCGAAGCTTTTGAAACATTTAAATGTAGAAAAATTAGTGATGATTAAACAGAAAGAGACTGTTTAAAATATGAAGTGAGAAGTGGTACCGGAACTGAGATGGTATGAAGTTGTAGACTCCAAATTGAAGCTGCCATTTTTTCACTTATCTGAAATGCCTGTCAAAATTAGGGCTTCAGATTCAAAATCCCTCCTAAAACAAAGAGAAAACATATCGAACTTGCCCGAAAACTCAGTTTAGCAATTAAACTTAAATTTTATTTATATATCCTTTAATAATTTTCATTTCAATTATTTTCGACCCTCAAGAAATAATACCACTTTCACAACTGACTATGAGCCCATTTGGATGAGATTAAAAGAAGTAATTTTTATGTATGAAGTTTTTTAGAACTTTGAAGTGCTGAAAGTTATTTTTATAAATAAGCAGTTGAATGTTTGGATAAAAGTACTTATGTTGAAAATAAGTGTTTGAATTTTAGGGTTAAAAGAATAAAAAAGATAGTTTGGGAATTTAGTTAAAATATTAGAGATATAAAAGTAATTTTCATGGTCAAACAAAATGGATTTAAGCACTTAGAAAAAAAAAGTTAGAAATCCTAACTTTTCATTTTTGACTGACTTTAAGAACTTTATGGCTTAAAGTTAGCATTAGGCAAACACGTCCAAAAGCTAAAGCCCATCCAAACGGGCTCTATGTATTATCCATTCAAATTAGATGAATTGTCCTCTAAAAAAAATATCATCATCTTTAATCCCCACCTACCATCATCATCATCAACTCCCTCCAAATTCCATCTAATTCATTCACAAAATAATCCCACTTACACTCAAATTCATCTAAATTGATTGTTTTAATTGTTATTGTTGGTCATTATTAATTTGGACAAATTGCCCTTTAAAAAGGAAAAATCATCACTATCATCTTTAACCTATACTCATCACCACCACCATCATCTCCCCACCAAATTTTATTTAATTCCTTCTCAAACTAGTCCTACTTATACTCAAATTCATCCAAATTAGTTGTTTTTATCATTATTGTTACCCATTTATTATTATCATTAACAACCCCATTTCTTCCATAATCATTGTTCTATAACTTTAGTTTTGAACTAAAACAAAAATAAAAAAAATGATGAAAATGATGAAAATGAAAAGAAAAGAATTATGAGAATATAGAGAGAAAGAGGGATTTGTGAAAAAGAAAAAGGACGAAGGTGGGGGGACTGTGGGGTGAGGTGGGGATTGTGAAGAAGAAGAAGAAGAAGGTGGTGGTGGCGGGATTGTGGAGCGAAGAAAAAGAACTTTGGGGTGGGACTGTGGGGGTTTGGCCATTTGGTTGGGGGTAAGGGGTAGAGCGTGAAGAATAAGGAAGTAAAGGTAGGGACTGAATGGGGGGGGGGACAGGGATGGATGGGTGGGTTGTAAAGAAGAAGTAGTATTTTTATTTTATTTTTTAATTCTATAATAATGCATATATATCAACTGGTCCATTTTTTTGTGTTCGTCACTTTCTTAATTTATTTGTTTTTGCCATGTCAGCATTTGGGGTGGAAAATAACTGAAAGGTAAGTTGTTAAGGAGATATATAAATACAACTTAAGGTTAGTTGTTAAAGTGAATTTTCGTGCCAAATTTGAGGTGAAATAATGTCTTTTCTCTAAAATAACACTAAACAGTAAATACTCACGCATATATCGAGAGCTAGAGGTCATACATCATCTTTACATAAATTCATAGATCCCTCAGTTTCAAATGAGAATTATTCTCTTCTTTTTTCCTTTTTTTGTTTCTAAATAACAAAATTTTATTAAACTTTAATCACAAGAAATTCAAATTAATACAATATTTATTGAGATATATTTATCCAAATAAATGAGTAGAAAATATAATTGAATTAATTATTTAATTAAGTTCAATAAATATGAATTTCATTTAAAAGGTCCAAATACACTGGGCTAACCCATTTAATTGGCCTATAAATGATAAATTCACTTTGTCAAGTACAAAATATCATTTTATCCTAGAGGCTTAATGTCATGACCCAACCCCGTAGGTCGCGACTAGGGTCCGACCTGGACCCCCGTATACATATGTATCAGCTATGGTCAAGTCGAATTATAGACACGTAATGCATGTAAATCAAGTGTAGTCAAACCGGACTACAAACAACATGATACGTACATGAGAACCCCCATGGGTCATAGCATTTCATATATTTGTAGCCTCTTTCATTTGTATCATAACATGAAAGGGCACGCAACTCGACAAGGCTGCTATAACACAATAACACATACAATACATCATATAAACCCAACTGAACCAAACTGACATACACAACCCACATACACATGTCTGCAGACCTCTAAAAATATTAACGACAACATATGGCGGGACAAGGCCCTCGCTGTACCCCTGGATAAACAAAATAATGATATACATCAGCGGCTAGTGCCAAAAACTAGGCTCTGATACAATGGAGCCTCTTCCAGCTGAGCTGAACGAAATCCTAAGCTGACGGACTCCCAAAACCTGTATCTGTACCTGCGGGTATGAAACACAGCCCCCCAAAGAAAGGGGGTCAGTACGACATATGTACTGAGTATGTAAAACATAACATCATACAACTGGAAGCATATCTGAAATAGAGAAGCAGGGGATAAAACAGCAAATCAGAAATCTGTACCTGTACTCTGTGAATCATAAAAGTATGCATGCTCAAATTATACAATATAGCCGGCCCCATCAAGAATTCGGTGAATCATATCTATAGGACCATCATAGGCCCGGTGCCATCACCACCTTATTACAACACATCATCATATATATACATATGTATCCGGCCCTCTAGTGAGAGACTCAGTGAGTAATGTAGTAAACTGTGCACGAGAACATACCCTGGCCCGGGACTCAATGATAGAAGGGTTATAGTATGCACGAGTAGAGTAGTGAGTAACCATATGCAATTTAAAACGTTATTAGATACTTGACCGTATAAGAAGATTAAACTTTCATCTGAGGACCCAAATAGTAGTGTAGTCATCTCGAGTGCCCTCTAAATGCCATTATGGGCTATATCAATTGTAATCCTGGGGACCTTAGACATGTATTAACATAAGGCCAAATCGCTTATCGACTTAAAAACACTTGTTATCATATAGTCTTTAAGACTTGGAGCCCGTACATTTGGTACCTTTTTAACATATAGAAGTTTTCAGGGAAATAGTTTAACTACTACAGGAGCTCAATACTCAGAAGTAAATAGGAGAAGCTTAAGAATGGAATCACCCCGGGGCTCGTATCATAGTTAACTTACAACTAAGACATGCCAAAAGAAGAAAGAGAATAAGCTTTATGTAGTCTATACTTTCCTTCAGGTGTTTATTATGTACATATTTCATACCCGTCCCATCCTGGGCTCGATGAATAATCATGGCATCATAACCTCATTTTCATACCAAGTACATATCAAGAGAAAGGAGAGATATCTTTCCACACACTACTTCTTAACATGTAGAAGCCTTAACAGGCAATACTCAATTCTTGCAGGGGTTCCAATATCAAGCAGTGGATAGGGATTATGAGGCGTACTTAAAGTTCTGGAAATGGAATTATCCCCGTATTTCATACACAATCCACTTAAGGCTAAGACATGCCAAACGGAAAGAGAGATAACTTTACATACTTATGCCAAAAATATGCCAAGAGAAAGCTTTACATACCTCTTACGGGCTATTCTTTATCACGTTTACCTCATCGTCCTTTGAACCTATTCAACATAGAAGTAATACGAATAACAACCACCCTTGACTTTTCAGAATCTTAAGTTGCACACGAGTATTCATAAAACTCATTTTCTTGCTCGTCTTCTCGACTAGTTCTTTAGTTAGTTAAGGCATTACCGGAAATCAGATAGCACCTCCCCTATAACATGCCCTATCCAAATTTTCCATTATATCCCTAATCACTACAGCCAACCAACAACAATAACCTGTAGCTAATATACACACAAAACATAGCAACATTACACCACATAAGCTCCAAACAACTTCCTGAAAATTACGAGATACCAAAATAGGATTTCTAGTCTCTATTTTATAAAACATTTAACCGTACAAAGCGCAGGGTCGTGTGGCTGCAACCAACAGCTCTCACACCTCTTTTAGAATACTTTAAAGCCCTGCAACACATCACCACACCACCTATAACTGCAGAACCACAAGCACAATACCCAACTCGACCTTAATTTAACTATAACGACTTTAATTTGGATTGTCTCCAACATCAAGCATTCCTATGCGATTTTTATATTTCCAGCCACCCACAAGGTGTATAATACACTCCATAACAACACCATAGACTCCAAATTGAAAGAAAATACCTTACCTTTCCCGAAATTGGCCTAAACTTGCAAAAACCCGCCTCGGAAATCTCTTAATTGCGGCTGAAAGTAGTGGACTGTTTGTATTACTTCTCTGCTGCCCCAAATTAAAATTTCTTTTTATTAAACACCGTCATATCATCATAGGATATCTTAAATAATTAATTCATGGAGCGAAAGTTGGAGGCTTACCTCAAGGTAGCCAAACCCGTAGCCCCTTGTCACGACCCAACCCCGTAGGCCACGACTGGGGTCCTACCTGGACCCCCCATACATATATCTATTAGCTGAGGTCACATTGAATCATAAATAAAACAATATCATGTAATAAAGCCCCACTGGGCGATAACATTTTCATAAACCTGTAGCCCTTTTCATTTGTACCACAACCCGATAGGGCACGCAAGCCGACAAGGCTGCCATAACATAATAACATATATCATATATCATGTAGACCCAGCTGAATCAAACTGACATACACAACCCACATATACATGTCTGCAGACCTCTAAACATATAAATGACAACATATGGCGGGACAGGGCCCCCGCCGTACCCCTGAATGGATAAAACAATTTCTATACATCCGTGGACAGTATCAAAAACTAGGCTCCGATACAATGAAGCCTCTTCCAGCTGAGCTGCATGGAATCCTAAGCTGACGGACTCCTAAAATCTGTATCTGTACCTGCGGGCATGAACGCAGCCCCCCGAGAAAGGGGGTCAGTACGATATGTGTACTGAGTATGTAAAACATAATATAATACAACTGGAAACATATCCGAGATAGAGAATCAGGGGATAAGATATCAATTCAGAAACCTGTACCTGTACTTTATGAATTACAAAAACATGCATGTTCGAGTCATATCATATAGCCGGCCCTTTCGGGGGTCCGGTGAATCATCTCTGTAAAATCATCTCTGTAAAACCATCATGGCCCCAGTGCCATCACCACCTTATTACAACACATCATCATATATTTATACACGTATCCTGGCCCTCTATTGAGGGACTCAGTGAATAATGCAGTGAACTGTGCACGAGAACATATCCTGGCCCGGGACTCAGTGAAAGAAGTGTTACAATATACACGAGTAGAGTAGTGAGTAACTATATGCAATTTAAATCATTATCAGAGACTCGACAGAATAAAAAAAAATTAAGCTTTTATTTGAGAACCCGAGTAGCGGTGTAGTAATCTCGAGTGTCCTCTAAATGCCATTATGGGCTGTCTCAATTATAATCTCGGGGCTCCTAGACATGTACTAAAGTAAAGCCAAATCGCTTATGGAACCAGAAACATTTGTTAACATATAGTGTGTAAGACTTAGAGCCTGTACATTTGTTACCTTTTTAACATATAAAAGTTTCCAGGGAAATAGTTCGATTATTATAAAAGTTCGATATTCAGACGTAAATAAGAGATGCTAAGAATGGAGTTACCTCGGAACTCATATCATTTTAATCTAGAACTAAGACATGCCAGAAGAAGAAAGAGAATAAACTATATGTGGTCTGTACTTTCCTTTATGGGATCTGCATACACATATTTCATACCCGGCCCATCATGGGGCTCGGTGAATCATTATGGCATCATAATCTCACTTTCGTATCAAATACGAATCATAGGAAATGAGAGATAGCTTTCCACATACTAGTGTTTAACACATAAAAGCCTTACTAGGCAATACTCAATTCTTGCAGAAATTCCAATACTAAGCAGTGGATATGGGTTATGAGGCATACTTGGAGTTTTGGGAATAGAATTATCCCCACATTCCACACACACTTCACTTAAGGCTAAAACTTGCCAAAAGGAAAGAAAGATAGCTGTACGAACTTATACCAAAACATGCCAAGAGAAAGCTTTACATACCTTTTGGGAGTTACCCTTTATCCTGCTCGTCTCGTCGTCTTCCGAACCTATTCAATATGAAAGTAATACGAATATCAACTACTCTAAACTTTCCAGCATCTTGGATTATGCCTTAATGTTAATGGAATCTATTTCCTTAGTCGTTTCCTCGACTAGTCCTTTAGTTTGTTAAGGCGTTAACGAAAATTGGGCAGCACCTCCCCTATAATATGCCCCATCAAAATTTCCAATTAGGTCCCTAAGACCTACAGCCAACCAACAACAACAACCTGCAGCAATTCATACCAACAATATACAACATACACTCCAAACAACTTATAAAAAAAATACGATATCTCAATAGGGCGTCTAGCCTTTATTTTGTGACGCCTTTAATTATACGTAACGAGGGGTCATGTGGCTTATACCAGCAACACCCTAACCCACATTAGGACATATTTAGGCCCTGCAACAACAAGCCACACCCCTGCAGCAGCAACTCACAAGAACGACACTTTATTTCGACAACAATTCAACTATAACGACTACAAATTAGTTTATTACGAACGCCAAGTATTTCTAAGCCATTTTCATATTTCCAGCCACCAATAGAGAGTGTAACATGCTCCATCAGAACACATAAAGCTCAAATTTAAAGAAGAAACCTTACCTTACGTTAAACTCGTCAAACTCGCCAAAACTATCCAAAATGTGAAATCTGGACAGTTTATTGTTTCACCTTGTCGCTTCGTTTCGAAGGGGTAATGGAGGGAAACAGGATTTACGCCCTTCATGAAAGTTATATACATATGTCTTAGGGTCGCAAACAATTTCGAATCAACCCTACATCAATTTTGTACAAAAAGATATGACCAAAATACTTACAGTTGTCCGTGTAGAATTTCCCAAAACCAAATCTGAGCAGAACCTCCTCTACACTTTATTACCATTTTTCGAACTGATACAAGTACAACTGGATTTTGGAGTCTGAATGAAAGATATAGAGCCACGAAATACCTTTCCAAAACATATTAAATCACTCGAAACAAATCTGTACACAAGAAGTTATACCAATATTACTAATCACTGTCCCTTCCAAAAACGGGTTGGTTAATTAATTCTTAACATTTTCTCCTTCGACTTTCTCTTATTTTCTCTTCCAAATTCCAATTGAAAAGCTGGAGTTTTACTTCCATGAAGGTCTTAAAATACATATATACGTATCCACATACTTAAGGTACACCGTATATAATTAATTCACGGAAGAAAATTGGAAAACTCACCTTTAATTCTTCCAAAATGTTGCTGCCTTGTTCCTTTTGGTTCTTCACGTTTTTGTTTTCTATGTTGGCTGCTGTTTTTGGATAATGAACAGCTTAAGAATCATATATACATATATATATGAGGTGACACATGTCAGCCCCTAAGGGTGACACGTGTCATCCCCTTATTGGGCCACCTCAACATGCGGCCAATGGGGTGCTGCCATGTGGCAGTGGGGTCCACCTCCCCCCAAGCAGGTGGGTCACCTACTTTACCCCAAGCAGGTGGGTCACCTGCCTGCTTAGGTGCAGCCACGTGTCACCCTCCCATTGGCTGCCCCGCGAAATTTTTTTCTCTTCCTCCTGGGTTCGTAATCTCGTTCGTAATATCGTCTCACTTTAAGAGCCTATGAAACCCTTGCTACGTAAGCTTGGTATGTAATCAAGTAACTCATGTATGTAAGATTTCTAAATTAGTAGCTTACGTAGATAAGTCGAGTCCTACGACTCGTTACTTGGCCTCCTATTCCTTCCGGATTCTTATGATTCCCCTTCCAACCTTCTCTACCATGGGGTATCACATCCTCCCTTCGTTGGAGTCATTTGATAGTGTCGTATCATATACGGTTCATATGGTAATGTCCAAGGAACTTATGAGACATTCTGAGTTTAAAAAGGGTGGGGTGTAACATCCTTCCCCCTTTAGAACATTCGTCCCCGAATGTTAAACAAAACCTCCCTTAGAACTTATACAGACCATCGGGGGATTCGTTTCTATTTCCTTACACATATTTCCATCGAAGTACTTAGTATACGAGTTTCAGGAGTTGGGGTTACCTGTTGACCTGGTGTTTTATGTCCTATTTTTAATTTCTTAGGTCATCCCCTTTTCTGGTTTTGATTTTTCTATCGTATCTTGACGGTAGACACGTCTTTATTCTACAATCTTCCAGTTCGCCAATCTAGGATGGCGGTAGGTTTTTCCTCATCGGATTCCATCTTCTAGACCTCACCTATGGCATACACCCTGGGTGTCTCATTAGTATCTTTGTGAAGCATTCTTATCTGATGGACTGGGCGTATAGTTTCCAAATGAGGTGGTAAGCTGAACTTACCAGCCACGTTGCCCACCTTATGAGTAACTTGATACCGTCTAACATATTTTGGGTCGATTTCCTTTTCTAGGTGACCCTATGATGAACATCCAATCATCAACTTAAACTCTCTTTGTCAATGTCGATTATCTGTATATCATTCTTGCCGACTCTAGCTTTTAGTCAATAGCTTGCTTAATCATGTCGGGGCCATTGGAATACTGGAGTAGTAATTATTATTGTAGGAAACTTGATAAGTGAGGGATAATTATTCCGACTACCTTCAAAGTTAGTCTTCCGGCTTGTGACATATCTTCTAGCGTCTAATAGTGTGCTCAGTCTGTTTAGTAGCTTGAGGGAGGAATGCGGTACTAAGACCTGTCTGTGCTCCTAATCTTTTCTTGGACTGATCTCAAGGCATTAATTATAATTAAAGTCCCTTTATATGGGATATTAGATGACAAAACCTCACGAAACCTTACTACTTCCTTGTCATATAACTTCACCTAGTTCTAGCAGCATAGGTGGTCTTGCTTGGAAGCAAATAAGAAGATTCGTTAGCCTACTCACAATAACCCATATAGCACCCTACTCTTACAGAGTACAAAATAGGTTCCTAATGACGTTAATAATCTGGGAACCATTAGCCTCGTATAGTCCTTCTCGACTCCTTTCAGAACTTTAACTGGCGTTTGATCTTTTGGATCCTGCTTTTTTTTTTTTTGCCCTCAAAGTTGGCTACCAAGTGGTGTCAAAATTCCCTCGCCCACTGGCCTATATAGCCATTCTGCGGTTTCCCTCTCATTAACTAGCTCTATGTTGACGAGTTGTGGCATTCGAGTGCGTCATCAATTAGCAATTAGCTAATCCTTCTTTTTTTTCTTAAGCCCTTGTTACAATTTCCTTAATGTATCTTATAATACTCTGGGTACACAATCTTATATCGTTTCTCCGTTACTAGTTCAGATTCTTCCATCTCACGCGATCACACCAGTACTAACGCATTAAGTTCCATCAAAATATTGAAGTTAAGCGTGCTGGGGTGAGAGTAAGATCGGGATGGGTGACCTTCATGGGAAGTCTTTGTGTCGCGTTTCATTGTAACCTTTTCCATGAGGTGCGGGCACTCAACTTAGCTCTAGATTTACCTCAGTGTTGTCTCGCGAGTCTTTATGTTTTGCCCTGTCCTTTAGTCTGTTATCTTACATCTAGTATCGGCGTAGACCTTTAGCTCCACGATCCTTTATTCCCTTTGTGTTCTCCTTATTTTCTACCACAGGAGGATTTCTATTCCTTTTTCTTTGGTTATTTATCTATCGCAACATCATTTGCGACTAACTCTACAACTAACATTTGGCTTTTGGTCTAGCATACTGTCGTTATCCTTTGTAGTGTCTCTTGAATTATTCGATATCCTTTCATTGGTACATTCTTCTGTTTTTATACGCAGCCGCCTTCTAGTGTTATGTTTTTGAGGGTCTCGTCACAAACTTCTTAACGCTACCTTATGTAGCATTCCGACTTCCATCCAATTATTGGTAACTTCCGGACCTTTCCAACTTGGTTTAGCAAGATATCTTATCGAAGTTTAGACGTCTATCTCACATTTATTGCTATATCAATTGCCTCCTCATACCTTTTCCATTTTCTCATTAACTTCCCCCCTTTAGGGGGTACCCGCACTTTCCTCTGTTTGTACTTTGTTCTACGTCTCTATGTCCAGTCTAAATTTTTGTCCAATTCCTTTCACCAATCTATTTGGTACCGCATCATGTCTTCGTTTATCAGCATGTTTCTAATCTGACTATCCGCGTACGGAGACTTGATTAAATTATGAAGCGATGAGAACCTTTCCATATCTAACGTGACGTCTTATCTACTAATCAGTACTTGAACAATGTGACCCAGGGAACAACTCGTCCAAGGCCACCTTCTACTTTTTCTTTTTCCAAGAATTACTTAGCACATGTAGTTGTTCCGATCCCAATTAGGTAGTGCTAGTATTCCGACAATAACTATTCCAGGTTTTCTCGAAGTAGTGGTTTTGTCTCAACCTATATCCTTTGTTTCTTCGGATGAATGGAAGTTGTTCCAATTATTCTTTAAGTTTGCCATCCTCGTCCCTTGAGGGTTCCACTATTTTTAGGGCGACGTGGTGTACCCGCGTCATTTTTTGTATCTTAAGCTCCATGCTCTTACTGCGTTCTCAATGCAGACTTTTAACTTAGTTAGCCGCTACCAATGGCGCCTTATTAGCTGTCTCACTTTATCCTTGCATACTGGTATCACACTATTTAATTCATACTCATATATCCCCTTTTTAATTCGTATCTGCATTCAGTTTCTGACATCTCTTTGTGGTGCTTCTATTAGAAGTTCTTTCCCTAATTAGTCGGTGGCAAATTATAAATTATTGTCATACATCATTTTCCAACCATTGTTGGAAGAAATCAGAACCTCTAAAACATCACAGTACCCCCTTTTGTTTTGTACTTGACCTACCTGGTGTCCTTCTGAGTTTATGTTCGAGTTATGAACACTCATCTAGTTTAGAATTAGGAGTTGAGGGCTTGGTATTTTATTTATTTTTAAAAAAAAAGTGAAACTCATTCGCGGGACATCTTATCCTTCATTCTGAGCCTTCTGTGTATATTCCTACAATACAAATATGGCTAGAGATACCGTAATCTGAACTTTACTACTTAAATAAGCCTTTGTTCCTCCGAAATAAAATTCTTCGAGTGAAAAGGGTGCCCCTTATCGACCACCTAAAGGGTACCTCTTACAGCTTTAGTTGAACACAGTAGGGGTACTTGGTATTAATTCCTTAGACATCTCAAAAATCTATGTTTCATTCCCTGTTCTTTGTTCTGGGAAAATTTCGGCAGAGTTTCCTCTATATTTCTTACTATCTCAAAACCTGCACGCAGAAAATACCAACAATGCCTCACAGGGGCAACATATATATATACATATCATATCACAGCCGCACAGGGCTTTCAATATCATCTCATATCGCAGCCACACAGGGATTTCAACGTCAACAATCATATAAAAATACTGGACTTACCTCATATGTCCCACTTCACACTGCATCTGTTGCACTTTCTATCTGCTTTTCTTTCAGGTTTCAACTTTACATTTCAATAATACTTCTACTTCAATACCTTACCCGACGAATATCTTTTGTGGCTTAACTTTACTTACCTTCATGATTTGTAACTTTCCATGTCGTCAATTACTTCTTTCTGTTGGTGTCGTCCTTCTGTTAAGATCCAAGGTTATTATAAGGAATTTTTCCTATGACTCGGATCTAAAGCACGATCTCAGATGTAGAAGAAAGGTAACATCCTAAATGTCCTATAGCTTCCTGTTTATAGATGTGGCGCGCAACACATCGATAACCAAGACTCTATTAGACACGGTCTGCAGATACTCCAAGGACGAACTGCTCTGATACCACTTCTGTCACGACCCAACCCCGTAGGCCATGACTGGGGTCCTACCTGGACCCCCCATACATATATCTATTAGCTGAGGTCACATTGAATCATAAATAAAACAATATCATGTAATAAAGCCCCACTGGGCGATAACATTTTCATAAACCTGTAGCCCTTTTCATTTGTACCACAACCCGATAGGGCACGCAAGCCGACAAGGCTGCCATAACATAATAACATATATCATATATCATGTAGACCCAGCTGAATCAAACTGACATACACAACCCACATATACATGTCTGCAGACCTCTAAACATATAAATGACAACATATGGCGGGACAGGGCCCCCGCCGTACCCCTGAATGGATAAAACAATTTCTATACATCCGTGGACAGTATCAAAAACTAGGCTCCGATACAATGAAGCCTCTTCCAGCTGAGCTGCATGGAATCCTAAGCTGACGGACTCCTAAAATCTGTATCTGTACCTGCGGGCATGAACGCAGCCCCCCGAGAAAGGGGGTCAGTACGATATGTGTACTGAGTATGTAAAACATAATATAATACAACTGGAAACATATCCGAGATAGAGAATCAGGGGATAAGATATCAATTCAGAAACCTGTACCTGTACTTTATGAATTACAAAAACATGCATGTTCGAGTCATATCATATAGCCGGCCCTTTCGGGGGTCCGGTGAATCATCTCTGTAAAATCATCTCTGTAAAACCATCATGGCCCCAGTGCCATCACCACCTTATTACAACACATCATCATATATTTATACACGTATCCTGGCCCTCTATTGAGGGACTCAGTGAATAATGCAGTGAACTGTGCACGAGAACATATCCTGGCCCGGGACTCAGTGAAAGAAGTGTTACAATATACACGAGTAGAGTAGTGAGTAACTATATGCAATTTAAATCATTATCAGAGACTCGACAGAATAAAAAAAAATTAAGCTTTTATTTGAGAACCCGAGTAGCGGTGTAGTAATCTCGAGTGTCCTCTAAATGCCATTATGGGCTGTCTCAATTATAATCTCGGGGCTCCTAGACATGTACTAAAGTAAAGCCAAATCGCTTATGGAACCAGAAACATTTGTTAACATATAGTGTGTAAGACTTAGAGCCTGTACATTTGTTACCTTTTTAACATATAAAAGTTTCCAGGGAAATAGTTCGATTATTATAAAAGTTCGATATTCAGACGTAAATAAGAGATGCTAAGAATGGAGTTACCTCGGAACTCATATCATTTTAATCTAGAACTAAGACATGCCAGAAGAAGAAAGAGAATAAACTATATGTGGTCTGTACTTTCCTTTATGGGATCTGCATACACATATTTCATACCCGGCCCATCATGGGGCTCGGTGAATCATTATGGCATCATAATCTCACTTTCGTATCAAATACGAATCATAGGAAATGAGAGATAGCTTTCCACATACTAGTGTTTAACACATAAAAGCCTTACTAGGCAATACTCAATTCTTGCAGAAATTCCAATACTAAGCAGTGGATATGGGTTATGAGGCATACTTGGAGTTTTGGGAATAGAATTATCCCCACATTCCACACACACTTCACTTAAGGCTAAAACTTGCCAAAAGGAAAGAAAGATAGCTGTACGAACTTATACCAAAACATGCCAAGAGAAAGCTTTACATACCTTTTGGGAGTTACCCTTTATCCTGCTCGTCTCGTCGTCTTCCGAACCTATTCAATATGAAAGTAATACGAATATCAACTACTCTAAACTTTCCAGCATCTTGGATTATGCCTTAATGTTAATGGAATCTATTTCCTTAGTCGTTTCCTCGACTAGTCCTTTAGTTTGTTAAGGCGTTAACGAAAATTGGGCAGCACCTCCCCTATAATATGCCCCATCAAAATTTCCAATTAGGTCCCTAAGACCTACAGCCAACCAACAACAACAACCTGCAGCAATTCATACCAACAATATACAACATACACTCCAAACAACTTATAAAAAAAATACGATATCTCAATAGGGCGTCTAGCCTTTATTTTGTGACGCCTTTAATTATACGTAACGAGGGGTCATGTGGCTTATACCAGCAACACCCTAACCCACATTAGGACATATTTAGGCCCTGCAACAACAAGCCACACCCCTGCAGCAGCAACTCACAAGAACGACACTTTATTTCGACAACAATTCAACTATAACGACTACAAATTAGTTTATTACGAACGCCAAGTATTTCTAAGCCATTTTCATATTTCCAGCCACCAATAGAGAGTGTAACATGCTCCATCAGAACACATAAAGCTCAAATTTAAAGAAGAAACCTTACCTTACGTTAAACTCGTCAAACTCGCCAAAACTATCCAAAATGTGAAATCTGGACAGTTTATTGTTTCACCTTGTCGCTTCGTTTCGAAGGGGTAATGGAGGGAAACAGGATTTACGCCCTTCATGAAAGTTATATACATATGTCTTAGGGTCGCAAACAATTTCGAATCAACCCTACATCAATTTTGTACAAAAAGATATGACCAAAATACTTACAGTTGTCCGTGTAGAATTTCCCAAAACCAAATCTGAGCAGAACCTCCTCTACACTTTATTACCATTTTTCGAACTGATACAAGTACAACTGGATTTTGGAGTCTGAATGAAAGATATAGAGCCACGAAATACCTTTCCAAAACATATTAAATCACTCGAAACAAATCTGTACACAAGAAGTTATACCAATATTACTAATCACTGTCCCTTCCAAAAACGGGTTGGTTAATTAATTCTTAACATTTTCTCCTTCGACTTTCTCTTATTTTCTCTTCCAAATTCCAATTGAAAAGCTGGAGTTTTACTTCCATGAAGGTCTTAAAATACATATATACGTATCCACATACTTAAGGTACACCGTATATAATTAATTCACGGAAGAAAATTGGAAAACTCACCTTTAATTCTTCCAAAATGTTGCTGCCTTGTTCCTTTTGGTTCTTCACGTTTTTGTTTTCTATGTTGGCTGCTGTTTTTGGATAATGAACAGCTTAAGAATCATATATACATATATATATGAGGTGACACATGTCAGCCCCTAAGGGTGACACGTGTCATCCCCTTATTGGGCCACCTCAACATGCGGCCAATGGGGTGCTGCCATGTGGCAGTGGGGTCCACCTCCCCCCAAGCAGGTGGGTCACCTACTTTACCCCAAGCAGGTGGGTCACCTGCCTGCTTAGGTGCAGCCACGTGTCACCCTCCCATTGGCTGCCCCGCGAAATTTTTTTCTCTTCCTCCTGGGTTCGTAATCTCGTTCGTAATATCGTCTCACTTTAAGAGCCTATGAAACCCTTGCTACGTAAGCTTGGTATGTAATCAAGTAACTCATGTATGTAAGATTTCTAAATTAGTAGCTTACGTAGATAAGTCGAGTCCTACGACTCGTTACTTGGCCTCCTATTCCTTCCGGATTCTTATGATTCCCCTTCCAACCTTCTCTACCATGGGGTATCACATCCTCCCTTCGTTGGAGTCATTTGATAGTGTCGTATCATATACGGTTCATATGGTAATGTCCAAGGAACTTATGAGACATTCTGAGTTTAAAAAGGGTGGGGTGTAACACCCCTCTCCTTGGTTCTCCAAGCTTACGTAGCAAGGAGTGCATGGGCTCTTAAAGTAAGATGAGATTACAAACCCACGAGGAGAGAGGAAAATGACATGTGGCAGCAACAGAAGGCGCCACATGGCAGCCTAGGAAAGTGACACGTAGAAGCATGTATCCCAACCAGGTAACCCACCTACTTGGGGGTGGGCCCCACTAAGGACACGTGGCAGCCCCTAATTGGTTGCATGGTTACGTTGGTCCAATAAGGGTTGGACACGTGTCACCCTATGGAGATGACATGTGTCACCTCCTAAGCCAACATATATATGTATGTTATATGACTAATAATCTGATCCTTAGCCAAAAATTCAGCCAAGAAGAGAAAAGAAAGCCTAGAAACTAAGAGAGAAATCGTGAGAGAAAGAGAGACTACCTACGGAAACAAGGAAAAAAAAGGTAAGTCTCCAATTTTCCTCCATGAATTAATTATCTACGGTGTTCTTCAAGCACGTGGAGATGTATATATGTATCTTACGATGCCTACGGAATCATTTCTTTAGTTGTACACTTGGAAAAAATAAGAGAGTTGAAAGAAAACCCTTATTGGACCAACGTAACCATGCAACCAATTAGGGGCTGCCACATGTCCTTAGTGGGGCTCACCCCCAAGTAGGTGGGTCACCTACTTAATCCCAAGCAGGTGGGTCACCTGCTTACACGTGTCACCTTCCTAGGCTGCCACATGGCGCCTTCTCTTGCTGCCACATGTCGTTCTCTTCTCTCCTCGTGGGTTTGTAATTTTATCTTACTTTAAGAGCCCATGCACTCCTTACTACGTAATCTTGGTATGAACTCAAGTAGCTTAAGAATGTAAGATTTTTTCAAGTTGGTAGCTTTCATACGTAAGTCGAGTCCTACGACTCATTTCTTAGCCTCCAACTCCCCTCAAATTCTTATAACCTATTTCCAACCTTTCCTACCATAGGGTAACACATTCTTCCTTCTTTAGAGTTGTGTGATATAGTAGTAGATTATCCGACTCACATGATATCTTCTAAGAAGCTTAAGAAATATTCCGAGCTCGAGAGTGTAGGGTGTAACACTTAAACTGGTGTCATGTGTCAAAAAGTCAAATACAGGAGCCAATAGAATCATGTCATATGCCAAAATGACATATTATTCTTAGTCAAATCAAAGGTCAATAAAAATGTGTTATGTGTACAAGTGACTTATTTTGACCAATCAAATATCATTGTGTCAACTCCAAGATGATTGGCCGGAAAGAGTTTATTCTTGTTACAACCTATCCATCCTATAACTATAAATAGAGGCCCCTCATAATTTAGAAAAGAGTTCAGAATTTTATAAAAGCTAGAGAGAGGTCGTGGATCAAACATCGTAAATGCAAAAAGTCAAGCTGATAGTAAATGCTTCGAGATAGCTGAAGGTTCACCAAAAGAACTAGTCTACTCATGATCTAGAGTTGCAAGCAATAGTATTTGGTTTGAAGATTTAGAGACATTACCTCCGTGCATTATGAGGTTTTCATGGATCTTGCTACTTTCAATATATTTTAAGTAAGAGGGATCTCAATTTGAGACAACAATGATGTTTTGAGAAGCTTAATGATTATGATATGATCATTTTTATCATTCGAACAACACTAATGTAAAGGCGGATGCCTTGGGTCATAAGGAATGGTTAACATGGGTAGCTTGACAAAGTTGTAGATAGAGGGGATCTTTGGATATAGATGTTCAGTCCTTGGATAATAGCTTTGTGAGACTAGATACTTTGGAGATTGAGAGAGTTCTTGTTTGTGTTGAGGCATAAACACTTTTGGTTGAGTAGATTAAGGCTTGACAGTTTGAAAATGAGAAATTGTCATGATCCGAATTAGGGAAAACCTTGACATGACCATTAGAATCCCATGGGACCCCAACCATGCCTCTTAGCATATCGTTCATAGCATATATAAGGTAAATAACGTAAACAATACCAACTAAAGATATAGAAGCGAAATCTCATTATAGAACATAAGTCTCAAAATAAGTAAAAGAAACAACATAGACTCGTACTATCTAACATACCTTTACTAACTCGACGGGGGCATAAGACAAGTCCCTAGCTCCCCATTACAGCATAAGAGAAATGAAGAAGTCAAAATGATAACATGAAAGTAAAATGTCTCGTCCTCGTAACATGAGGACTCACCACCAATACTACTATAGCAAGCTCTAGCCACGAGCGGGAGGAGGATAAATGTGATCGTTGGACCCTATATTATGATACAATGTAGGCAAAAAGTATAAGTTAGTAAAGTATATGAGAACATACATGAACAAAATCATGGGATGCAAGACCAATATCTCTTAAAACATGAGTAAAACCATGTAAATATTAAAATATTTATCTCATTGGTCAATGCATCAAAACATCATAAGGACTTACATATGTGGATGATAACCGTAACTGACATTAAGACCATCATAGCTATTGTATGGAATCAGATGATCCCTACATCGAGAAGGGGGAGACTACTTGCCACGGTAGACTCCATCCAAACATTATCATAATCATGTGCTATATGTGGATCCACTAACTAGGACATATTGGTAATCCTATGGTGACAACATAGTTTAAGGGACTAGAGGTTGCTACTAGGGCTTACATACCAGTACATTTTATTCTTACTGATGTGTTGTTGCCTAGGGACACTACATTTTTGTTTAGTGCGTACAGGTCTAGGTAGGGATTCTGATCGACCCCTCCGCTAGGATTCGGGATTCAGCTGTGAGTTGGTAAGCTCCACCTCTTCCTAAAGCTTTCATAGGATGTTTAATTTTGTTGTACAGTTTGGGTATAGTCGGGGCCTAGTCCTGACAGTGCTTGTGACACTTTTAGAGGCTATTGTGGACACAATATTCTAGGTTTCCTTTTTGTAGCTTTAAGTCTCCAGCCCAAAGGCTTGGTATGTATATATATGTGTGTGTATGCATGTATGTCTTCTGTTGCAGCCTCGTCGGCTAGCTAGTACTTTATCATCTTGGCTTATATACCTTTGATTTTATGATTTACCGTTATCCAAGTCATGACCATAACGGTCCAGGCTTAGAATTTAAGATGTTGTGTTGCCCGATATTTTGGGCCCCCAGTTTAGTTAGTTAGTATGTTCTGTGGCTAACTCAATCAATTACGGTATCGAGTGCCAGTTGTACCTCCCCTATTTTGTGGTGTGACAAACACACTCATATCATAGTCCTTCAATAATTCAAGCCTTCTCCTTTAACGAAGGTTCTAGTCCATTTGCTTAAACAGATATTGTAAACTCTTATGATCGGTGAACATATCCACATAGACACCATAAGGATAATGTCTCCAAATCTTTAAAGCAAACTCAACCGCCGCTAGCTCCAAGTCATGAGTTGGATAGTTTTTTTCATGCACTTTAAGTTGCCTAGAAGCATAGGATATCACCTTACCATGTTGCATCAAAACACAACCAAGACCAACTCTTGAAGCATCGCAATACAACACAAAACCATCAAACCCTTACGGCATGGTCAAAATAGGGGAGGTGGTAAGATGATCTTTCAGCTCTTGGAAACTCTTATCACAAGCTTCCGACCATTAAAATTTCACTTTCTTTTGGGCGAACTTAGTCAAAGGTGACGAGATTGATTAGAACCCTTCTACAAAACTCCTATAGTATCCATCTAGGACCAAAAAACTTCTAATATCTGAAGGGAACAATAGTCTAGGCCAATTTTTAACTGCCTCAATTTTCTTGGGATTAACCATAATCCCTTCACCGGACACAATGTGACCAAGAAAAACCACTTCCCTTGACCAAAACTCACACTTATTGAACTTGGCAAATAATTGTTTATCCCTTAGAGTTTGCAACTCAATCTTTAAGTGATTAGCATGTTCCTCCTCATTTAGAGGGTAAACCGGAATATCATCAATCAACACAATCACAAACACATCTAAATAATATTTAAACACCCTATTCATCAAATCAATGAATGCCACGGGGGCATTTATTAAACCAAATGACATTACTAAGAACTCATAATGGCCATACCTTGAATATCACACCCCCTCACCCTTAGTTGGTGATAACCGAAATGGAGATCAATCTAAGAAAAGTAATTTTCCCATTGTAATTGGTCAAACAAATCATCTATCCTTGGAATTAGATATTTATTCTTGATGGTTACTTTGTTCAATTGGTATTAGTCAATGCACATACGTAGTGAACCATCCTTATTTCTATCAATCAAAATGAGAGAACCCCTTGGGGATATATACTTGGTCTAATGAAACCTTTGTCTTACAAGTCTTTAAATTGATCTTTTAACTCATTTAGTTCCGCCGGAGCCATTTGGTAAGGAGGGATAAAAATGGGTTGAGTACTCGAAAGAAGGTTTATACCAAAATTAATT
Source organism: Solanum dulcamara (assembly GCF_947179165.1). Lineage (NCBI taxonomy): Eukaryota > Viridiplantae > Streptophyta > Magnoliopsida > Solanales > Solanaceae > Solanum > Solanum dulcamara. The sequence continues at coordinate 29,003,271 of NC_077241.1, read as the reverse complement.
TCCCATTCGAGAGGAACACTGGGTAGATCATCGGGAAACACATCTGAAAACTCATTAGCAATGGGGACCAACTCTAGAGTAGGGGCTTCAGAATTAGTATCCCTAACCCTCACAAGTTGGTAGATACAACCCTTAGAAATTATTTTCTGAGCTTTAAGGCACGAAATGACTTGACCTTTGAACACAAAATTACTACCCTTCCATTCTAGGATAGGCTCATTTGAAAATTGAAACTTAACCACTTGGGTTCTACAATTAATAGAAGCATAACATGCATATAGCCAATCCATACCAAGGATAACATCAAAATCAGTCATCTCAAGCTCAACTAGATCTCACAGAGTAACTTTATGAAAAACAAAAATCGGACAACTTCTATAGACACTTTTAGCCATAACTGACTCATTTACGGGAGTATATACGAAAAAGGGCTCTATCAATATTTCGGGGATAACGTCAAAACTCATGGCCACATAAGGAGTAACAAAAGATAAATTTGCACTCGGATCAAGTAAGGAATAAACAGCATAGTGAAAGACCCGCAACATACTGGTAACAACATTGGGAGTCTTCTCTACCTCTTGTCTACCATGAAGATCATAGAATCGGTTATTGCCTTGACCACCTTTTGGTTGCACTTGGGCACCTTGAGTAACTTGGCTTTGAGGACGATCATATTTAGACTTATACTCCTTAGCATGATGACCCGGCTGACCATATCGATAACACATATTCAAACCCGCTAAACACTCACCCTTGTGGTTCTTGCCACACTTCTTGCATGCGGGGGTAACTTGTCCAATAGGGGCACCTTTTTGAGGAAAGGTTGGACACCCTATCCTTATCAAACCTTAGAGTAGTAGCATTTGAGGATCCTTGCTCAAAATACTTTTGGCGAAAATGAGGACGATCGCCACTTCTAGACTTAACATAAGAGGAATCACCACCATCGGTCATTGCCCTCTTGGACTCCCTAGTTTTCTCTTTTAGCTTCTCACTATATATGAGTTCCACATAGGTCATAAGTCTAGAGATGTCCATTTTTCGAATCAACATAACCATCTTGCACTCTTTAGAGACCACATCAGACACACCATACACAAACTTGCTCATACGAGCTCTTGGATCAGCAACCACAAATTGAGCATATTTCGACAATTGGGTAAAATTGAAGGAATACTCCATCACACTCATGCCACCTTTCTTAAGGTTGATGAACTCTTTTACCTTGGCCTCCCTTAACTCCAATGGGAAATAAAGATCAAGCAACACTCTTTTGAACTCCTCCCAAGTAATAGAATCTGCCTCCCTAGGATTCTCGCTTTTCCATTGATCAAACTAAATTTGAGAAACACTTTTCAATTAATATGTAGACAACTTCGGTCTCTCAACCAGGCTAACCCCCATAATCTCTATAATCTCCACCATAGAATTCAAAAATATTGGAGGATTCATCCTCATGAAATCACGAACTCTTGTCACCATCGTACCCACATTTGGGTTCACGGGAGCAACCACCTCATGATTGGCTTGAGCAGTAACGGCTTGAGAAAATACTTAAAAGGTAGCTCGGAACTCGGTATTGAAAACTTGGTCATTCAAAAGATCTTCAGAGCTTGTTGCTCCTCTTCAACCATATTCCTTCTAGAGGAGTATCTTCATAGAGGAATTTTCTAAAAATCGCAAGAACAAGTGTTAGAGGGAAACACTTAGTGTACCACTCTACCACGTGACATAAATTATGAAAGAAGTGAGATTTTCCTAAGATATTTCATAGCCTCCTATTCATAGATGCGGCACGCTTCGTACTAATGAACAAGACTCTACTCAATGCGGCATGTTAGACTCCCTAGGACACTCCTAAACCTTGTACCCTATTTCCAAGCTTGTCAAGCTCTAAGCCTAGGGCCTAGATGTGACATAGTGATCGGGATTATGAGGGATCCCAACCAAGCTATCTTAGCATACATCGCATACCTAAGGTAAAGAAATTTAACAAGATAAGAAGAAGTAACAACTCAAACGTGAAGTCTAAGAGATAGAAATACTCAATAAACATCTAAAATGGACTACATCAAAGTAGCGTCTAAACATGCCTCTAAGTCTATGCTTGATGCGGAATTAGGACAAGATCCTAGCTCACCCAAATCATAAGAAGAAAAATTAAAGTAGAAATGTGAAAAGAAAGTCATGTCTTCGATGGAATGAGGACTCACCAAATCTTTGATAACTAAAGCAACACTAGCCACAAATAGGATGGTCGTCTTCCGCCCCGTACATTATGAGACAACGTAGGATAAATATGGGTTAGTATATAGATGGTAATAAGTATGTGATATATGCATGAACAAGTAAAGGAATGTGAACAATATGACATGAGATGTATGAACACCATAATAAACATGAAGAAGGTTTAAACATTTAAAAGTATATTAAACTTGTGGTCAATGCATCATAAAAACTTCATAGTAAATCTCATATCTCTACATTCAACTTGTGTGGGATAAGATATTTAACCGACATCTTAAGACCATGCGGGCTATAATATGGAATCCGATGTAATTCTCACATCGAGAAGAGAGAGGCTACTTTGCCAAGGTAGACTCTGTGAGAAACAACTTTAACTTTATGAGCTATATGTGGATCTACTTGCAAAGCCATAAAGGCAACCTACATGGGCAACATAGTTTGGTACATTAGGTTGCTGCTAGGATTCCCTTAGGTAACAAACTTCATTACCATACCGAATCGAACCTCACCTAGAAGTCCTCTCGGTAGTTATTCAATATCCCAACGGAACTCATTAAAATATGATCATAAACATTTATAGGGGAAGATAGTAACTACTTACCAATCCATCTTTATAAAACATAATAGGAGTAGCTTATTAACTTTAGTGATTCATAGGAATCCATAACTTCGGTAAGAATTGTCCTTATCACCATCTTAAACATAATTATGTGAGAATTGTATTTATAACACCATAGTAACTTTCTTGTATCATAATTAATCATCATCATAACTTCATTATTAAATCATAATCTCAACTTCATTCATGAAAAGTTTCTTTGAAATCATTGAACTCATGGTCAAGACTCATGTAAATCATCATTGAACTTCATAATTATAATTAAAAGCAGCTTTATGCATGGGCATGCATAATTCAACTTAAAAAATCATGTAATCTATGTAGAAACATGATTAAAATAATCATCGATAATAATTCAAAATGAAATTGAAACAACCCAATGCAATTCATCAAAAGTAGGGTTCGTAGAAACCTGAAAATTTAAGAAAACAACTTTTAGAAAACTTTGGGTCTCCATGGGTGAAAGGAAACCATGGAAAATTCCCCACATACCTTGATTGAATTCACTTAGAATTAGAGAAGAAACCTTGATGAAATCTGAAACCTTAGTTTGAAACTTAAAGGAGAAACCTTGAGAGAATTGTGTTCTTGCCTTAGAGAAATTTGAAGAGTGATTTAGAATAGAGGGAAAATTGAAGGGTTAGGTATATATAGACCTTTAACGTGGCCATAGTAATGTCTCGATATATTGAATCGAACCTTGGAAAAAGACACAATTTCCCTTCATTAAAACTAGAATTTTGGACTTACGACTCCAACTCTATGACTTGTCCTCAAGTCTACGACTCGTAAACTTGAGTCATAGTGCGTGGCTTGAGAAAAACCTTAAAAAACAAGCCTCAAGAGTTTTCTTACGATTCAAGTTTACGACTCATCATCATGTCTATGAGTTGTCAAACTGATTCATCCTACAAGTCTTGATTTCTTAAATTTTTTGAGCTTTTGAAGTGCACTTACGAGTCAATATTATGACTCATCGTTGTGCTTATGAGTCTTCATCTAGACTCATCTTACAGGTCTGAAAACTTGCAAATTTAATAGCCTCTAAAGTTTTGAATTAAGTCATTTTTATGACTTGTCAATAGATGATGACTCATCTTGGTGAGTCATAGAACCTCTCCTAAGGATGGTACTAAAAAATACTCAAGAGGTCACTCTACGACTCCCTCTTACGAGTCATAGAAAGCTCTACGAGTCGTAAAGAGACTCGTAAACATGTAGTCAGACCAAAATTCTAGAATTTCTCCTTGGTTCAAACTTTCAAACTTCTGGGGTCTTACACATAAGAACCATGACGAGTCGTCAACTCCAGTGTTAGAACATCCAAATACTTGCCTATAATTCTAACTACAGGATCTATCCTATTAGTGGTGTCTATAATTCATCAAAGATTCTACGGGTTGTAGAACCCACTCGTCCTGCAACTCTTGAAAACATTGCAAAACCTAAGTCTCTGAACCTCTTTTATGGGTCTTTCCTATGAATCGTAGGAACTCCTACGAGTAGTAGGAACCCCTCATAGGGTGGGTTTACACTTGCAGAAATTTCCATTCCTCGGGGCCTTTCTTGTGAGTTATTTCTACGACTCGTAAACTTCCCTACAGATCGTCAACTCAACTCATCACATAACTCAATTTTCCCCAAGTACTGGTCTTCCTACGAATTGTTTCTACAAGTCGTAATACTTCTTCCTATGGATTGTAGGTTGACTCGTAGGAACCTACACCAGAAGTTTTCTGTAATGTTTTCCCCCATCCCGTATTTTGTTTGGCCTTCCAACTTCCGAAGTCTTATAATATCTCCCCTTTGGGAACATTCATCCTCGAATAGGACTCAAACTAGCATGAACGACATAGGAAAGGAACATAACAGCCCAACATGAATGTAAAACATCTCAAAAATGCATAAAATGTGGAATATTCTCTCTTAAGATAAAATATGACTTTAAAACTTATTTCAGGAACATGAATGCATATGAAACCATAGGATTAATTAAAATACATTATTTGGGCTGAAAGTGTTACACCCTATACTTTTGTACCTTGGAACGTGTTCCTAAGTCTTTTGAAAGCCTCTTAAGTTTCTTGGAAAGATCGTAAGCCTCTTAAGTTTCTTAAGGTTTCCTAAAGTTTCTTAAAGCTTCTTAAGACTTCTTAAGATCTATTAAGCTTCTTAAGAGTTACCATGTGAGCTGAATAATCTATAACGCTATCAAACAACTCTAAGGAATGGAGAATGTGATACCCCATAGTAGAGAAGATTGGAAATAGAGTTAGAAGAATCTGGAAGAAGTTGGAGACCAAACAATGAGTCATAGGACTCGACTTATATACGTAAGCTTCCAACTTTGAAATCTTACATACTTAAGCTACTGGAGTACATACCAAGCTTACGTATCAAGAATTACATAGGTTCGTAAAAGAGGATGAGATTATGAACCCACGAGGGAAAAACGAAAGTGCCACATAGCAGCATGGGAGAGTGCCACATGGCAACAGCTGGGAGTGCCACATGGCAGCAGCTGGAGCAAAGAGGGTGGGCCCCCACATGCCACATGGCAGCCCATGTTTGGAGGAATAGATGTGTTGGCCCAATGAGGGTTTGACACGTGTCACCACTTAGGGCTTGACACGTGTTATCCCCCTAAGGTGGCATATATATATGTTTGATGACTTTAATTCATTCTTATCCTTTAAGCTTCATATTTACCAAAATAATATTCAAGAAAAGAAGCAAAGAGAAAACTTGAAGCTAGAGCGAGAGAGCTACAGTTTTAGGAAAAAAAAGGTGAGTTCTTCGATTTTGCTCTGTGAATTAATTATCTAGGGTGTACCATGATGTTATGAAGGTTTTAGTAACTAAAATTTATGCTTTGTATCAGCCCAAAACGTTGGCAAACAGCCACAAAATTTTAGGCGCGCTAAAGTTACTTCCGAGGCAAGTTTTGACGAGTTTGACGAGTTTTGGGAAAGGTAAGGGCTTCCCTTTAAAATTTGAGTTTATGATGTTTCTATGAGGTATATTACATGTCTTAAATAAAGTTGGAAGTGGAAAAATTGTATAAGGATGCTTGACGTTAGAAACAAACTAAATTGAAGTGGTTATAGCTAAATCGAAGTCGAGTAGTGGGTTGTCGTTGTGGTGCTGGGGGTGCAGCTGGTTGGGTTGCATGTTGTAGGGATTTAAAGTGTTTTAAAAAGGGTGTGGTTTCTTCTGGTTGTATCCATACGACTCTCCGTTTGATATGGTTAAGGATTTTGTGAAATAAAGATTAAAAAACTCTATTTTCGTATCGTAGTTTGGAGCTAGTTGTTTGGAGTTTGTATTGTGTAAGGTTGAAGTGATTTACTTGTAAATATGATGATGGTTTTTGTTTATGGTATGATTGTTGATATTGTGTCCGAGTTGAAATCTCAGGGATGTTGAAGTTATAGGGGAGATACTGCCCGATTTTTTGTAGATTCGGAACTAGTAACAAACTAGTCGAGGGTAATGGATAAGGAAATAGCTCCTATGAGTACTTGGGTGTAGAGTTTGAATTGGAAAGTGAAATGTCATTAACCTTAGTATTACTTTCATGTTAAATAGGTTCAAGATATGATGAGGCGGACGTGTAAGAATAATCCATAAGAGGTATGTAAAGCTTACCCTTTCTTTTCTTTTCGCATATCTTAGCCTTAAGTGATTGATATACGAAATGTGGGGATAATTCCATTCATAGAACCCCAAGTATAACTCATAAGTCTTATTCACTTCTCGATGGTAGAATTCCTATACTAGTTGAGTTATTGCATCTCAAGGCTTCTATATGATGGAGAGTAGTAAGTATGTGAAGTTATGTCCTTTCTCTTGGCATGTTTTGGCATAAGTACGCAGAGCTACCCTTATTTCCTCTTGATATATATTTGGCATAAGTGTGGTGCTATGATGGTAAGGTAATGCAATAATAAGGTTATGATATCGATCCCATGACGGGCTGGGTAAGATATATGTAAATGATGACTCCTTGAGGAAAAGTAGAGACTAGGTAAAACTTATTCTTTCTCTTCTTTTGGCATATCTTAATTGTAAGTAAAATGTGATACGAGCTTCGGGGTAACTCCACTTTTAATTCCTAAATATAATCCGTATCTCTTATTCACTTTTGAATGTCAAACTCTTGTAGTAAGTTGAACTACTTTCCTTGAACTCCATAGGTTGAGAAGTACTGGATGCATAAGCACCTAGTCCTAAGGACTATGTGACGACGGGTATCCCTGATTCTATGAACTGTTAGTATTACTTTAGTACATGTCTAGGTTTCCCGAGATCCTAAGTGATATAGGCCTCAATGGCATTTAGAAGGCACTCGAGATGGCTACACTTCTATTTTGGTCCTCAGACGATAGCTTAATCTTCTTACATTGTTGAGTCTCTGATAATTATTTAGATTGTATATGGTTACTCACTACTTGATTTATGTATACTATAATACATCTTTCACCAAGTCCTATCAAGGGCTGGGTACAGTATAGGAGATTATGACACCGAGTCCGAAAAAGGGTCATATACGATATATGATGATATGATGACTCCGATTCTTATAAAGGACCGGGTATGGTATTTGATGATATGATGACACCGAGTCCCATAAAGCACCGGGTATGGTATATGATATGTGGATCAGGCCGAACGTTCCTCAGAATTACTATATGATACATGGATCCGGCCGAACATTCCTTGGTATTACTATATCATATGTGGATTGGACCGAATATTCCTCGGATTATTATACAATGTGTGGATCGGGCCATATATTCCTTGGCATGTACTTACTATATACATGGATCGGGCTGTACATTCTACAGCGCTAATAATATGTATTTTTTTATGATGACAGAATGATGTAGATGGTACACCGAGTCCCCTAACGGGCCAGGCACAATACCTGATTGTAATATGTATGACTTTATTTTATACAATGCGAGTACGGTAAATGGTTAAATGTTATACTTGCCCCCTGTATCCCTACGCCAACTATAATCTCCTTATGATGTCTATGCTTTACATACTCAGTACATATGTCGTACTAATCCCCTTTTCTTTGGGGGGCTGCATTCATGCCCGCAGGTACAGATACACACTTTGGGGATCTGTCAGCATAGGAGTTCCACTCAGCAGTTCAGAAGCGTTCCATTATGTCGAATCCTAGTTTTGGTATTAACCTTCGATGCATATATTTATTTGTTCATGGATACAGTGGAGGCCCTGTCCTGCCTTATGTTACTGTTCTTACTTTAGAGGTCTGTGGACATATATGTGAGTTGTGTATGGGTTATATATGCATGTATGTATAGTGGTGCCTATGATAAGCCTCGCTGGCTTATATGTTATCCTGGCTTTTGATGTGTTATAACTTAAACAGGGGATATATTTACTTACAGATAGCAGGGATATACGCGAGTGCCTAGTTCGGGCACCCATCACGGCCTACGGGGTTGGGTTGTCACAAAAGTGGTATTAGAGCGATTTGGTCCTCGGAATATCTACAGACTGTGTCTAGTAGAGTCTTATTTATCGGTGTGTGATTCACCACATCTATAAGTTGGAGGCTACAGGACATTTAGGATGTTACATTTCTTTCTTGTCTTAGATCATGCGATAGAGCCCAGCCATAGGAAATGTAATTCCTTTTTTCTAACCTTTAGTTTCAGCTGAAGAACAACATCGACAGAAGAAAGTGACGGATGATATTGGAAGCTACACATTATATAGGTAAGTAATAATGCAAAAGAGGCATGCTGGGTAAGGTAAGAAGATTGAAATATGATTGAAATGTATAGTTGAAAATTGAAAGGAAAAGTAGATAGAAAAGTGTAACAGGTGCAGTTCGAGTTGGACATACGAGGTAAGTCCATCATTTTATACTATTATTGATATTAGGCGCCCTGTGAGGCTGTGATATGATTATTTATGTATTGGTCCTGTGAGGCATTATTGATATTTTCTTAGTGCAGGTTTGGGATAGTAAGGAATATAGAGAAAACTCTATCGAAATGTTTTTGGAAATAGAAAAAGAATGAGATATAAGGTTGTAATATATCTTGAGAGATCGTATCCACGGTAACAATAAGATCTGACTAAACTAGGAGTACAACTGACTTTTGGAAATAAGTTAATTGCGATATGTGTGGCAAGTAGAAGGTCAATACTGATATGGTGAGAAGAATGGTGATGGATATGAATGTTTTAAGACAGCCTACAAGGTATTAAGGATGAGAATGACGAGAAAGGATATGGGTTAAGTACGCTTGCTCCACCAGGTGGAATTAGCCTAGAGTAAGGATCGTGAATAAAAGTTAAGAAATATTACCCTTCGGGATTGACCTTGAGCAGAATATAGTGTGAATATAATGAGGATCATCATGGAAGTACGTAGAGCATAGTAAAGAAGTAACTAAAGAATGTGATTGTTAGTAAGATTAGGAGTTAGCATCGGGTACACGATAAGGATGAAAGCTCATGAAGCAGAAAGGGGTATTGTGTATATGTACCTCCACTATGGAAATAGTGGGATCCCTCGAGGATAGGGAATGGAAAATTGCAAAACAATTAAGGCATTGTGAAATTATTAATGGAACAAGTGGTATCCTTTGGAAAAAAAGAGGTGATAACAAAACGTGAAACACGTGTCATCAGAGTATAAGTGCCCCTGAATGGAGAATCGGACACGGTTATAAGCACTAGTAACATACTGATTGGGATAAATGGAATATGGCTTCGGCTAAACTACTACATTAGTTATATGACTCGAGTACCAGTACTTGGACTAGATTTGGTACTAGTTATTGAGAATTCTGAGCACCCTATGGTTATATTAAGTTTCTTACAGGGGCAACCTAAAGTATAGATGAGTTAACAGAAGGTGTAGATATGGTGCAGTATGTTAAATGTGTTGGAATAGAATCATATGCGATGAACAGTTGAAACTAAACAGAGGATGAAATGGGTACACCCTAAAGGGGGGAAGTATACAAGATAAATACAAGCGTGAGAGGAAATCAACTGACACTGTCACATGTTGACGAGACCTCTTAAATTTCAAGTGAGATCCCATACTGGCACGAGTTAGCAAGAGCTTAAGGCCAATAATAAATAGATAGAAGCCGCGGTATCTGAGACCGTGCGAAGAATTATGGGTGCCTAGCAAAAAGGGGTGAATACAATAAGAGAGTAGGACTGAGCAAACTAAGGGCTGCGAAAAGGGTAGTAGGGTTGTGTTTGAGTAAAGATTAAGATATAGGAACAACGTCATTAGTCGCTGATATCGAGACATACAAGTATCAAGGAGAATAAAAAATCTCCTACGGTAGGAAATGATGATACCAAGGAGTATGTAAAGGAAGAAAATAAAGAAGTAGGATAAAATAGCGTTAGCACGAGCAAGTCCTAGTGTGAAGTTGATATGTAAAGCAAGATGGGACGAGAGATGAAAAGACTGCATTTACCTCATACCAGTGGTATAAGAGTAGTTGTGCAACCTACGAATAGTTATATACAGCATAAGACCAAGCGGAGGAGTACATGATGAAAATGAGTTATGATATTTTGGAGATTTTATAGAGGAATACGAAGAAAAGTTAAATCAAATGGCCAAAAAGGACACAGTTATGGTTGAATTAAAGATCTACCCCTACACCGATTGTAAGAGAGAAAAAGAGAGGGCAAGGCAAAACATGAAGACTAGCAAGAAAATGCTAAGGTAAATCTTGGGCTAAGATAAGTGCCTTCACACATTATTGCAAGAATGGCAATGGAACATGACACGAGGACTTCACAGGAGGGTCACCCATCCTAGTACTACTCTCGCCCAAGCACATTTAACTTTGGAATTCTAGTGGGATCCAGTGCGTTAGTGCTGTTATGATCATATGAGATGGGAGAATTTGAACTAGTGGTGAAGCAACGACATGAGATTATGTACCTAGAGTGTTATAAGTTACGATAAGGGAATTGTAAAAGAGCTTAAGAAAAACAAGCAGGATTAGCCGATTACTAACAGATGGCGCACTTGTATGCCAAAGTTCTTCAACATAATACCAGCTAATGATAAGGCAAACCACGGAATGGCTATACAGGTCATTGTATGAGGGGACTTCAGCACAACTTGGTAGCCAACTTTGATGGGAAAAAAGCAAAACCCAAAAGGTGAGGGTACCAGTTGATGTCATCTAAAGAAGACAAGAATTAATATACGAGGTCAAAGATTCCACAATACGACCTTGGCTACAAGACTGACTTTCACTCCTTGGACAGATAATTCTATATAGAATGTTATCCGCAGATTAACAATATCAGCCCATGTTTCTTCAATCAAGGACTACCTGTCCAGTCAAGATTGTGTAAAATTATAGTTAAGAGGGTGGTAGGACCTTACGGAGTCCCCATACCTATTTTCCCAGATGAAAAAGCCCAAGTTATAGTTAACTACCGAAGATCATTCTACAAAGAGATTGGGAAGACAGATAGGTCTTCATACACCATTTTACCCTCAGACTGATGGATAGACTAAGCTTGGTAGCTACACGGTAGACGATATGTTGCGGCCTATATGGTTGACCCCAAAGGTAATGCAATCTATTGCCTACCACCTATCAAGAGTACTTATGATATTAACTATCATTCTAGTATCTAGGTGGCCCTATATGAGACTTTATATGGCAGACAGTGTAGGTCGCCAATTAGTTGGTTTGGTGTTAGTAAAACATGACTAATAAGCCCAGACGTGGTTCAATAGGCAGTATAGAAGGTGAAGTTTATTTGGGAGAGATTATTAGCAGCACAAAGTCGATAGAAGTCATAAACGGATAATCGACGTCGATCTCTAAGGTTTCAAGTTATAATTAAGCACTCTCGAAAGCTTCTCCCACAGAGAAAGTGATGAGAGCCAACAAGAAAGAGGACCTTAGTCTGAGATGCATTGACCTTATCAGATCCTCCATCGAATAGGCAAGGTTGCCTATGAGCTGGACTTACCAGCAAATAAAGCGGTACATCCAGTCTTCCATGTATCAATGCTTTGCAAGTATCTTGGTAATCCAACCTGGGTATATCCCATAGAGGGTATCCAGGTCACAGAGGAGTTATCCTGTGAGAAGCAACCTATCACTATCCTTGATTAGCAAAGTAGAAGATTGTAAACTAAGGACGTAGCTTCCGTCAAGGTATTATGGCGAAATAAAAATCGTGAAGAGATGACCTGGGAAACAGAGGAGGAAATGAAACACAAGTATCCATACCTACTCCTTACGCTACAGGTAATCCCAACCTTTGGTACTTAGCTCGATGAAAGTATAAGTTATTGCAATGGAACAAAGAAACTCTCTATATAGTCTGTATAAGATATTGAGGAAGGTTTTGGTTCACATTCAAGGACGAATGTTCTAAAGGGGGGAAGGATGTTACAACCCGTACTTTTTTACCTTGGAACGCGTTCTTAAGTCTCTTGAAAGCCTCTTAATTTTCTTGGAAAGATCGTAAGCCTCTTAAGTTTCTTAAGGTTTCCTAAAGTTTCTTAAAGCTTCTTAAGATTTCTTAAGAACTATTAAGCTTCTTAAGAGTACTATGTGAGCCAAATAATCTATAACGCTATCAAACAACTCTAACCAAAGGAGAATGCGATACCCCATAGTAGAGAAGATTGGAAATAGAGTTAGAAGAATCTGAAAGAAGTTGGAGACCAAACAATGAGTCATAGGACTCGACTTATTTACATAAGCTTCCAACTTGGAAATCTTACATACTTAAGCTACTGGAGTACATACCAAGCTTATGTATCAAGGATTACATAGGTTCATAAAAGAGGATGAGATTATGAACCCCACGAGGGGAAAAAGAAAGTGTCACGTGGCAGTAGGGAGAGTGCCACATGGCAGCAGCTGGGAGTGCCATGTGGTAGTAGTTGGACTAAAGGGTGTGGGCCCCAACATGCCATGTGGCAGCCCATGATTGGAGGAATGGATGTGTTGGCCCAATGAGAGCTTGACACGTGTCACCACTTAGGGCTTGACATGTGTTACCACTTAGGGGTTGACACGTGTCACTCCTTAAGGTGTCTTATATATATATATATATATATATATATGTTTGATAAATTTAATTCATCCTTATCCTTTAAGCTTCATCTTTATCAAAAATAGATTCAAGAAAAGAAGAGAAGAGAAAACTTGAAGCTAGAGAGAGAGAGCTACAGTTTTAGGGAAACAAAAGGTGAGTTCTTCGATTTTGCTTGGTGAATTAATTATCTAGGGTGCACCATGATGTTATGAAGGTTTTAGTAACTAAAATTTATGCTTTGTAGCAGCCCAAAACGTTAGCAAACAGCCACAAAATTTTAGGCGCGCTAAAGTTACTTCTGAGGCAAGTTTTGACGAGTTTGACGAGTTTTGGGAAAGGTAAGGGCTTCCCTTTCAAATTTGAGTTTATGATGTTTCTATGAGGTATATTACATGTCTTAAATAAAGTTGGAAGTGGAAAAATTGTATAAGGATGCTTGACGTTAGAAATAAACTAAATTGAAGTGGTTATAGCTAAATCGAAGTCGAGTAGTGGGTTGTCGTTGTGGTGCTGGGTGTGCATCTGGTTGGGTTGCATGTTGTAGGGATTTAAAGTGTTTTAAAAAGGGTGTGGGTTCTTCTGGTTGTATCCATACGACTCTCCGTTTGATATGGTTAAAGATTTTGCGAAATAAAGATTAAAAAACTCTATTTTCGTATCGTAGTTTGGAGCTTTTATTGTGTAAGGTTGAAGTGATTTACTTGTAAATATGCTGCTGGTTGTTGTTGGTGGTATGGTTGTTGATATTTTTGCCGAGTTGAAATCTCAGGAATGTTGAAGTTATAGGGGAGATGCTGCTCGATTTTCGATAGATTTGGAACTAGTAACAAACTAGTCGAGGGTAATGGATAAGGAAATAACTCCTATGAGTACTTGGGTGTAGAGTTGGAAATTGGAAAGTGAAAGGTTATTAACCTTAGTATTACTTTCATGTTAAATAGGTTCAAGAGACGACGAGGCGAACATGTAAGAGTAATCCGTAAGAGGTATGTGAAGCTTACCCTTTCTTTTCTTTTGGCATGTCTTAGCCTTAAGTGATTGATATACGAAATATGAGGATAATTCCATTCATAGAACCCCAAGTATGACTCATAAGTCTTATTCACTTCTCGATGGTAGAATTCCTATACTAGTTGAGTTATTGCCTCTCAAGGCTTCTATATGATGGAGAGTAGTAAGTATGTGAAGTTATGTCCGTTCTCTTGGCATGTTTTGGCATAAGTACGCAGAGCTACCCTTCTTTCCTCTTGATATATCTTTGACATAAGTGTGGTTATATGATGGTAAGGTAATGCAATAATAAGGTTATGATATCAAGCCCATGACGGGCCGGGTACGATATATGTAAATGATGACTCCTTGAGGAAAAGTAGAAACTAGGTAAAACTTATTCTTTCTCTTCTTTTGGCATATCTTAATTGTAAGTAAAATGTGAAACGAGCTTCGGGGTAACTCCACTTTTAATTCCTAAATATAATCCGTATCTCTTATTCACTTTTGAATGTCAAACTCTTGTAGTAAGTTGATGTTATATCCCGTATTTTATACGGTTGGATATTTTAAAGTAACCGTTGTAAAGTGAAGGAAATGACCATCTTCCAATTTTTTTTATATACAAGTTGGTTATGAATATTATTTATGAACATTAGTAGTGTGGAAATATTGGGAAAGGCTAAGGGCAAAAAGAAAATTTGCAAAGTGGCCTATGGTAATATTGTGGAAGGCTAGGGGTAAAACGGAAATTTCACAAAGTGTTCAAGAAAATTCATGTAAGAGGTGTATGTGGGCCCTACTCTTTTATGACCATGTGATGAGTATATATGAACCAAAGTGTACATGGCAAGGCAATTAAGCCATCTTTATTTGCTAAAGAAGGTTCTAGAAAAAAAATGGAAAAGGGGTCATTTGTCTATATTCATAATTGAGGGACTTATTTTCAAATAAGGGATAAGTGATGGAAGATATTTAAATATATATATATATATGTGTGTCTTATGACTCATTAGAGCCATTCTTATCCCAAGAGAGTTCTAGAAAATTCAAGAGGAAGAAGAGAAGAGAAACTTGAAGCTAGAGGAAGAATGGGTTCGGCCAAAGGAAAAAAAAAAAGGTAAGTGTCCGATTTTGCTTCGTGAATTAATTATCTAATGTGTACCAAGATGTTATGAAGGTATTGGTAACGTAAATATATGGTTTGTAGCATCCCAAAAATGTTACTAAACAGCCCCAAAGTTTTAGCCGCGCTAGGAGAGCTTCCGAGGCAAGTTTTGGAGAGTTTCGGTAAAGGTAAGGTCTCTCCTTTCAAATTGGAGTTTATGATGTTGTTATGAGGTGTATTAAGTATCCTAAATATGTCTGGAATCAGAAAAAAATGTATAAGGAGGTATGATGTTGGAAACTACTAAATTAAAGTCGTAGTAGCTAAATCGAAGTCGCGTAGTGTATGGTCGTTGAGGCGCTGCGGGTGCAGCTGGTTGGATTGTATGTTGCTGGGCTTTAAAGTATTTTAAAAGGGGTGTGGTTTCTGCTGGTTGCAGCCACACGAACCCCCGTTTGGTATGGTTAAAGATTTTATGAAATAAAGGTTAAAAACTCTATTTTGGTATCGTAGTTTATGCTAGTTGTTTCGAGCTTGTGTTGTGTAAAGTTGAGGTGATTTGATTGTATATATACTGCTGGTTGTTGTTGTTGATATGGTTGTTGACATGGTGGCCGAGTTGAAATCTCGGGGATGGTGTATTTATAGGGGAGATGCTGCCGAAATTTTGGCAGATTGGAAATTAATTTGTTTGAAGGATTGAGACAAGTATATGGTGATGAATCTAATGACTATGTCAAATCTCTTGAATGTAGAAAAACAAGTTGGACATAAGCGTAGCTAGTAAGGCACGACACAGGTACGTAAAGCGAACCTTTCTTTCTTTTGGCATGTCTTTGTCATAAGTATGTAAAGCTTATACTTTCTCTTCTTTTGGCATGTATTTGTTATAAGTATGTAAAGTCCAGAATTCCTTTTGGCATGTCTTTAGCATAAGTATGTGAGGCTTACCCTTTTTTTTCAAGGCATGATCCCGATGTTATGGTTTCATAAGTTCTTCCATATTTTTTTTTTGTTTCCAAAAGTTAGGTGTCAATGGTCCCAAGGGAATGACTACTTTTTCTATAACCCGTCAATGTTTTCCAAAATGTCTATAGCTTTCCAAGACAAAGGTTTATAGTATTACAAGCTTTTATGATAGTAACGATAGATATGTTTTACAACGACATTGATGATGTCGAGGATAAGAATATGTCTATGATGGCTATGATAAGAACGGCTTCATATATGTAATGTTTACTCTTCTTTATCTTGGCATGTTTTGACATAAGTATATAGAGCTACACTTTCTTTTGGCATGATTTTTATGAAACAAGTATATGTCATTTTGTACAATTTCAAGGAAGTCCTATTCGTAGAGCCACTAGGATGGTCAATTTTCTTGAGTTTCCAAAAGATATTTTTCTCGTGCTTAAATACGTGTATATGATTCCAAAAGTTTTATGTTGATATAATCCATGGTAATTTTCGAAAGGTACTTGACATGACTCTTATCTTGATTTGTGAATCATAGCTCATTCCGACTATTCTACGAGTCTTGAAAATTGGTCATATGTGCATATGTATACGATTTGACGCCTTATAAGATTGTGACCTTATTCTACGTTCTCTTAATATTATCTTTCGTTAATAGTCTCATCCTATAATAATTGTTCCTTCAAGGTGAGACAAAGCGACCATGGTTAGTCTATAATACAATCGGAGGTTGCCGACTTTCCGTCACTCCGATAAATACACGACTTTCGTTGGGCTCTCGTGCATGCTGTCTATATGTATATGTATATGTATATGTATATGGGGGATATGGAGAGGTGTATATGTGGCGCTATAGACACATTGTTCGGTGATATGACTTCTATTTTCTATGCATATGAAAAAGATATGTTTTATATGATAAGACAAGCATGCATGGCATCCGGCCTAAAAGGGCACTCATATGTACAGGTTACTCTCTTATCTCACTATATGTTCTATGATTCTATGATATGGTTGTTCATACCTTATGTTCTTTGTTATGCTGATTTTCATGCCTTACATACTCAGTACATTACTCGTACTGACCCCCTTTTCTTTGGGGGCTGCGTTTCGTGCCACGCAGGTACACCCAGACAAGTAGAAGCTACTATAGAAGATGTTCCAGCGGGGCTGGCAACTCCACTTGTTCTGGAGTGCTGCCGAGTCAGAGTTTATGCGCTATGATGTTTCGTTCGAAGTTAGAGACTTTGCAGACAGAGTTGTGGGTATAGAGTGTCATATTTGTAAGCGGCGTCACCAGCCGATATGTTATTATGTTGTATGTTATGAGTTTTATGGGATGATAGATTTTGGAAAAAAATAATTCACGAAGCTTGGTTATGTTTTTCATTTCTTGTTGATGTAAAAGTCTAAGAGATTAAGTATGTTCTATGAAGCAGCGGGTTCGCTCGGCTCCAAGCATGGGGTCGGGTGCCCATAACACCCTGTTGAGATCGGGGTGTGACAGTTGAACTACTTTCCTTGAACTCCATAGGTTGAGAAGTACTGGATGCATAAGCACCTAGTCCTAAGGACTATGTGACGACGGGTATCCCTGATTCTATGAACTGTTAGTATTACTTTAGTACATGTCTAGGTTTCCCGAGATCCTAAGTGATATAGGCCTCAATGGCATTTAGAAGGCACTCGAGATGGCTACACTTCTATTTTGGTCCTCAGACGATAGCTTAATCTTCTTACATTGTTGAGTCTCTAATAATGATTTAGATTGTATATGGTTACTCACTACTTGATTCGTGTATACTGTAATACATCTTTCACCGAGTCCTATAAAGGGCCTAGTAAGGTATATGATAATTATGACATCAAGTCCCATAAAGGGCCGGGTACAGTATATGATGATATGATGACTACGATTCCCATAAAGAGCTGGGTATGGTATATGATGATATGATGACACCGAGTCCCATAAAGGCTCGGTATGGTATATGATATGTGGATCAGGTCGAACATTCCTCGGCATTACTATATGATACGTGGATCGGGCCGAACGTTCCTTGGCATTAATATATGATATGTGGATCAGACCGAACGTTCCTCGCATTATTATATGATGTGCAGATCGGGCCGTACATTTCTCGGTATGTACTTACTATATGTATGGATCGGGCTGTACATTCCACAATGCTAATAATATGTATGTGCTTATGATAACAGAATGATGTAGATGGTACATCGAGTCCACTAACGGGACGGGCACAGTACGTGATGGTAATATGTATGACTTTTTTTTATACGATGCGAGTACGGTAAATGGTTAAATGTTATAGTTGCCTCCTGCATCCCTATGCCAACTGCAATCTCCTTATGATGTCTATGCTTTACATACTCAGTACATATGTCATACTGACACTCGTTTCTTTGGAGGGCTGTATTCATACCCGCAGGTACATATACATACTTTTGGTATCTGTCAGTGTAGGAGTTCCACTCAGTAGTTCAGAAGTGCTTCATTATGACGGAGCCTAATTTTGGTATTAACTTTAGATGTATATATTTATTTTTTCATGAGTACGGTAGGGCCCCTATCCTGCCTTATGTTACTGTTCTTATTCTTAGAGGTCTGTGGACATGTTTGTGGCTTGTATATGGGTTGTATATGCATGTATGTACAGTGGTTCCTATGATAAGCCTCGTCGGATTATATGTTATCCTGCCTGTTGATGTGCTATAACTTAAACAGGGGATAGATTGACTTACAGATAGTAGGGATATACATGAGTGCCCAGTTCGGGCATCTATCACGTCCTACGGGGTTGAGTCATGACAGAAAGGGTCATGAAGGAACTAAATACCTCAACTATACACAAAGGGAAATAGATGAGGATATCTGGATATCATATCGGCTTCAGCCTCCCATGTAGCACCCTCTATCTCTTGGTCCCTACATAACACTTTAACTGAAGTTATTTCCTTATTTCTTAACTTTCTAACTTGCCGGTCTAAGATGTTAATCGGAACCTCCTCATATGAAAGACTCTCTTTCACCTAAATGATATCCAATGGCATAATAGAGCTAGTATCACCAACAAACTTCCTCAACTAAGGCACATTAAACACCGGATGCACCAATGCTAAATTTGAAAGCAAGTATAACTCATAAACCACCTTACCAATCCGCCTCAAAATCTGATACGGGCCAACATAGCAAGGAATTAGCTTCCATTTCTTACCAAAGCGCATTACACCCTTCATGGGTGAAATTTTCAAATAAACTTAATCATAAACCTCAAATTCAAGTTCTCTTCTCCTCACATCCGAATAGGACTTTTATCGGGTTTGAGCCATCTTTAATCTTTCTCTAATGAGTCTAACCTTCTCCATAGCCCCAAATATCAACTTTGGTCCTATCAAAGCAACTTTCCCAACCTTAAAACCATTCGATAGGGGATCTATACCTCCAACTATACAAAGCCTCAAAAGAGCCATCTCCATGTTGGAGTGATAACTGCTATTATAGGAAAACTCGATCAATGGGAAATAATCATCCCAATTTTCTTTAAAATAAAAGATGCATGCTCTCAACATGTTCTCTAGAGACTAAATGGTACACTTGGCCTATCCATCTCTTTGAGGGTGAAAACCTATACTAAGCTTCACTCAGGTACCAAGACCCCTTTGGAAAGATCTCCAAAACTGAGATGTGAACTGAGTACCTTGATCCGAAATGATAGAGAATGGAATATCTTAAAGCTTAACTACCTCTCAGATATATAATATAGCATAGTCCTCGGCTGAATATAAAGTCTTAATAGAAAGAAAATGAGCCGACTTAGTCATTCGGTCAACAATCACCTAAATAGAGTCAGTTGCTTATGAGTGCGAGGCAAATCAGTAATGAAGTCCATATTCAAGGCTTCCCACTTTCACGTAGGAATCTCGATGTCTTGAGCCAAGCCTCATGGTTTTTGATGCTCAACTTTCACTCCATTGACAATTTGGACACTTAGCCACAAACTACAAAATATTCCTTTTCATGCCATTCCACTAATACACTTCCCTCAAATCTCGATACATCTTTGTGGAACCTAGTTGAATAGAATATCATAAACTATGAGCCTCGGACAATATCATATCTCTCAAGGCATATACTTTGGGAACACATAATCGGCCTTGATATCTCAAAACACCATCTCCCTCTTGGTAGAAAGCCTTAATGGCTTTTTTGGCAACTGCTTTCTTTAATCCAACCAAAGAAGTATCACTATCTTATTTTTCCTTAGCATTCACCACAAGAGATGATTTAAAACAATTTTGCAAAATAACACTACCATCCTTGGAATCTACCAATCAAACTCCCAAAGGGTCTAATCTATGCACATCCCGTACTAACTCTTTCTTTTCATCCTCAATATGGGCAACACTATTCATGGACAATTTACTAAGAGCTTCGGCAACCACATCTTACCTGGATGGTATAGCACATTCATGTCATAATTCTTTAACAATTCAAGCAATCTCCTTTGCCGAAGATTCAATTCCTTTTGGGTGAAAACATATTGCAAACTCTTGTGATCGGTGAAAACATCTACATGGACACTATACAAGTAGTTTCTTCATAATTTCTAAGCAAATACTACTGACGCTAAGTCCAAGTCATGGGTGGGGTAGTTCTTTTCATACACCTTAAATTGCCTTAAAGCATAGGCTATTACTTTACCATTCTACATTAGAACACAACATAGATCAACTCTTGAAGCATCACAATACACAATGAATCCATCGGAACCTTCCAGTAAAGTCAACATCCGAGCGGGATTAAGCCTATCCTTTAACTCTTGAAAGCTTTTCTCATAAGGACCATTGGAATTTAACCTTCTTTTGAGTAAAAGTAGTCAAGGGTGATGTAATGGAAGACAAACCTTCCACAAACCATCTATAATAATCCGCTAAGCCTAATAAACTCTAAATACCAGAAAGAGACAAGGTCTAGGCCAATTCTTAACCGCCTCATTCTTCTGTGGATCAACCATAGTTCCTTAACTAGAAACGATATGACCTAGGAAAGCAACTGACAATAACCAAAATTTACATTTACTAAATTTTGCATACAATTGACGGTCCTTGAGAATTTGCAACACAATTCTCAAATGATCAGCATGCTTTTTCTTACTCCGAGAGTAGATTAAAATATCATTAATGAACACAATAACGAACATAACTAAGTATTGTATGAACACCCTGTTCATCAAGTCCATAAAAGCTATAGGGGCATTCATTAGTCCAAAAAACATAACCAAGAATTTAATATGACCATGCTGAGTTTTGAAAGCTATTTTTGAAATGTCACATTCCCTTACTCAGAGTTGATGGTAACCTAATCGAAGATCAATCTTTGAAAAGTGGCTCGCTCCTTGAAGTTGATCGAATAAATCATCAATCCTTGGAATGGGGTACTTATTCTCAATTGTGACCTAGTTCAATTGTCGATAGTCAATACACATACAGAGAGAACCATCCTTCTTTCTAACAAAGAGAACCAGAGCACCCTATCGAGAGATACTCGATCGAATGAAACCCTTATCTAGTAAATCCTTCAACTGGTCGTTTATCTCTTTCAATTCTATTGGGGCCATTCGGTAAGGATGAATAGAGATAGGCTGAGTATTAGGGAGGATATTAATACCAATGTCTATTTCCCTTTTAGGTGGAATGCCTTGGAGATCATTTGGAAAAACTTTTAAAAACTCATTAACAACTGGAACTTACTCTAGGTTGGATATCTCTAACCTGAACTAGATGGTAGATACAACCTTTGGAAATCATTTTTTGAGCTTTAAGGCATGAGATAAATTGACACTTTAATATGGAATTACTACCTTTCCATTCTAGGACTAGCTCATTTGGAAACTAAAACTTAACCACACGAGTTTTACAACATATAGAAGCATAACATACATGAAGCCAATCCATACACATAATAGCATCGAAATCAGTCATATGAAGCTCTACAAGATCAACTGAGGTGATTTTATGAAAAACTAAAATTGGGAAATTTCTATAGACTCTTTTAGCTATAACCGAATCACCAACAAGAGTATAGACAGAAAAAGGCTCTAGCAAGATCTTAGGACTAACAATGAATCTCATAGCAAGATAAAGAGTAACAAATGATAGAGTAGCACCCGGATCTAACAATGCATAAATATCAAAATCAAAGACTTTCAACATACCTATAACTACATTAAGAGACACCTCAACCTCTTTCTTAACTTTAAGGGCATATAACCTATTTTGGCTCGGACCACCACCTTGTGGAGCTTGTCCACCTTGAGTAATTTGACCTTGAGGACACCCTTCTCTCCCCTTGTTAGGGAATTCAGAGATCTTGGGCCCCATCTTACCGCATCCAAAGCATGCACCCGTACCAACCAAAAATTTACCTCTGTGATTTGTCCCACAATTGGTACACTTAAGAAGAGTAGATCCACTCACACTACCTTGTGCCTTAGGGTTAGAGGCCCTATCCTTATCAAATCTTTGACCTAGAGCTTGTGAAGTACCTTGGCCTTAAAACTTTTGGCCTTGTTGGAAATGGCCATTACCGCTATCAGATTTTGAATGAGAAAACCCACCTTCATACCGAGCCCTCTAGGACTCCCTTACCTTCCCCTCCTTAAGCTTCTCCCCTTCAATTTGCTTGGCATAAGTCATGAGCCTAGAAATATCCATCTCCTTGATGAGTATATCAGTTCGACATTATTTCATCACCAAGTTCGATACACTCGAAATAAACTTATTCATTCGAGCACGAGAGTCGGCTACCAAGTATGGATCATACTTGGACAACTTTATGAACTTGAGGGAATACTCCCACACTCATGTTTCTTTGATTGAGGTTTCTAAACTACACCTTCGCCTCTCTCAACTCAAGTGGGAAGAAGTGATCAAGAAAGACAACCTTGAAATTTTCCCAACATATGGGGCCTCTTCCACTCTTTTGGTTTTCTAGTTATACCAAACTTGAGCGAAACCCCTGAGTTGGTAGGCCTCTATTCCTCCTTCTCCTTCGAAGACACTCCCATAATATCAAGATCTTGTACAACTCATCAAAAAAGTCTTGGGTATTCTCATCTACCTTGGATATGACAACATAGACTCAAACATATATCCAATGAGATGCCTCTAAACATGAGTAAGGGCGGGGGCTAAGACATGTCCTTAGCTCACCCTCAATACACAACATAAGCAAAAGTATTTTGACAAGAAAACAATAAGTAACTTGAAACTAGTCCCCGGTCAATGAGGACTAACCAAAACTCCTTGGAATAGGAACGCCTACTAGTTACGTGGAAGATAAGGATCTTCAACCTCAAATCCCTATATTATGAGACAATGTAGGCAAAAAGTATGCATTAGTATGTTGGAATGTACTAAGTATGAGGGCGTGATATGCAACGTAAATCAGGGAATGCAAAGGTTAAGTAAAACACATGATAAGATGGAATACATAAACTCATAAGAAAATCATATTGACCAAAGCATTTAAAAATATAAATTTGAAATCATAACGTACTTAAGAGATCATACATATGTGGGATATGAACCATAACCGATAATAAGACCATGCGAGCTATAACATGGAATCCGATGATACCCATATCGAGAAGAAGGAGGCTACTTTGCCAAGGTAGACTCCTACATGCCTAAGTGGATCCACTAAGCGATCGTATGTACCGGCTACTCACCTCTAGTTCTTAGACTTGGGTACTCACCTCCAAGCCTTGATATTTTGGGTACTCACCTCTTAAAGATTTGGGGTATTCACCTCTAATCCCTTTGTTCCTATGGTGGCACATAGTTATGAGACAAGAGACTTTATATAAGGACCCTTTGCTTTGAGCCCCCACCTCAAGTCCACATTCAGTGCTAAGTCAAATTCCACGGAATACATACATAACATAAAATCATAATATCATATATCATAGTCATGATTATAGACTTGAAATCATAGAGTATCTCATTTTCATAACATATTTGTAATGTGAGAATTTTCCCTTTCTTCATTACAATCATATTTGTATAATTCATATACTTAGACCTTAGGTCACCACATAGGATCCTAAGTCACCTTACTTCATAACTTGCATGTAATTCTATAATTTCAGACATACTTATAATTAATGATCATAATGGAAATACATAGTCATAATTCATACTTTGAAAATTCATGACCATAGCTTGTACTTGAAATTTGGGTATAACATGGATGCATGATTAATTGACTTAAAAATTATGAAATTAACTCAAAAATATGCATGATCATAAACTTTATATCAGCCCATACATAATTCATATAGATAATATCCTCTAGAAGTATAAATCAAAATACTCATAATTTACATCATGAACCCTAGAAATTAAAATAGGAGAATTCATGAAAAAACTCTTCAATTTAATTTAATAACTATCAATTTATATCAAAATAGACTCATGATCATATTTTAAATCAGAATACATGCAATTGAGATGGAGATCACAAAACCCATAAAATACCACACTTTAATTTGATAGAAAACCTTGAGAAATTGATTGGGATTGATGGATAAATAGATTAATGAATCAATATCCACATATCTTGAGTGAGAACACAAATTAATTTGGAAGAACTTGAGAGTTTTGATGGAGAAATTGAATGAATATGCTTGAAGTATTCAATGGAAACCCTTGAGAGCCTTTTTGTAGAGAGAGAAATATTTGATAGATGATTTGTAGAAGAATGAAATGAAATAGAGGTTTAGGTTACTTTATAGAGTTGAATTAGGTCCTAAAAATGTCTAGGTTCATTAACTAATAATTTGGAAAAAGTCTAAAACACCCTTAAAAAAACTCACCTCGGCCAGAAATCCTTCTTAGGTCCGCGATGCGGACCTATCGCGGTCAACTTGGACGATATTCCAAAATCGAATTTTCCATAAAGATTAAGGATCATGCGTTACATGAACTACCTATTTTCAAGGCATTCTTAAGGTATTTTTTGGGCATTTTTGAGAGGTGTTACAATATCTCCCCATTGGGAACATTTGTCCTCGAATGAGATTCAACTAATATAGGATAGAGGTGGAACAAGGATTTAGAAACCCAACATGGGCATGAGGACACTTTGAAAAATGCATAGAACGTGTAGAGCTCGTACTTAAAATAAAACATAGTCCTTGAGAGAAATCATTTTCATAAATCATGCATGCATATGAATGACATATGAAACTGAAGCATAGAAGTTTAATTGATTTGATGATGAGCAACTTAGTACCTTTAGGCTTGAGTGAAAGGAAAGAGATAAGGATATTGCTTCATCATGTCTGATTCCGCTGCCCACGTAGCACTCTCTATTTGTTAATTCCTCCATAACAGTTCGACGGATACGTCTTTTTTTTAACTTCTTTACTTGCCAGTCCAAAATCTCTATCGCGATCTCCTCATAAGTCAAACTCTCTTCGATACTCTTATTCCCTATTGGCACAATAGATTTCGGATCACCCACAAACTTTGTCAATATTGACACATATACCTTAGGCTACTACATCTCTATAGGAAAATAGAGTACTACTCTTTACTACCCGTACTCATCAAACTTCGAAACCTAATAAAGAAACACACAATGCATTGGACATTCACTCATATGTCATTAACACTACATTCAAGCCTAGTTCTATAACAACTCTAATACACTCACTTGAAACCCTTAACAAGAAGTCATCAATAGACTACTACAGTAATTCACATATCTACAACTACACATTCAAGCCTACCATTTTAACCACTTTATGGCTCCCTTGAAGTCAACATCAGTTAATAATTTTCATGTCTACCCTTAAATACTGAATCATGACCCTTCCATTATAGAATAGGCCCATTTGGAAATTAAAACTTAACTCAATGATTTCCACAATCTATAGAAGCATAAGATACCAATTCATACCAATCGTTACTATTTCAAAAAGGGAATTTACACTTATCGGATAAAGTACCATGCTAAGTTTGGGGACCCACAGAGGGGTAGGACAGAGATCGCCGATGACTATCCTTCTCATTCTTAGCAACCCTTGGACAATGCCTCAACTTGTGATCCTTCACACCACAACAAAAACATACACCTAAACCGGCTAGACAATCTCCCAGATGGTACCGTCCATACTTTTGACATGCGAGAAAAGCTTGACCACTATAATTGTCACCTTGATATCTAGGGTTAGGAACCCTATCCTTGTGATACTTAGGCACTGAAGTATTATTAAAAAATGATCCATTTTCAATCCGGGCCTTCTTAGTCATCCTAAGAATCTCCTTAAGCTTTTCCTCTTCAATTTGTTTGGCATGAGTCATTAGTCTAGAGATATACATTTCATTTATTGCCATGGCCGTCTTACATTCTTGAAAAACCAAATCTGAAACCCCTGATATAAACTTACTCATTCAGGCTCGAGGGTTGGACACCAAAGTCGGAGCATACCTGGACAACTTCATGAAGTTGAGGGCATACTCCCTCATACTCATACTCCCTTGCTTCAAGTTGATAAATTCCCTCACCTTCGCCTCCCTCAACTCTAAGGGAAAGAATTGGTCAAGAAATGCACCCTAAAAACTTTACCAATCAATAGGACCCTCATTCACTCTTTCATCCTTCCATTAGTTGTACCACACTTGAGCGACACCCTTGAGTTGGTAGGCCATAAACTCCGCAAGCTCACTATCTTGTAGACCTCATCAATGAACTCTTGAGGATCCTCATTGACTTTTGATCCATGAAACTCTGGAACGTTATGAGGAGTCGCAACCCCTTGGTTGGTCACTACTTGGGCTAGCATAGTAATGGAAGTTTAGAACTCCACATTAGTCACTTGGTCCAGTAAATTACCATGTCTTGAGGAGACAGGGGAGCTTAGGCTTCATTAGCATTGTCTCTCTTTGGCGACGGTGGTCTTCTTAGAGCCATCTTTTTGAAAATCACAAAGAAAGATTATTAGAGAAAAGAAGTCTTATGATAAATTCCTAAATACCTCATAGCCTCCTACTCATAAGTTTGGTGCGATTCACACCCATGAATAAGACTCTACTTGACGCGGCATATTGGACACCCTAGGACACTTGGAAAACGTTATACTTTGATATGAAGTTTTTCACGACCCTACCTAGGGCCTAGTCATAACACAACGATTGAAACCCTGAAGGGCTCTAACTAAGCCTCTTGTACATAATATAAGCATACATAAGGTGAAATATAAAAGTAGAAACATCATAAGAGAGTCTAAAACCATGAATAGAAATCCAAAAATGTCTTATGACAACATAGAGTCAAACATATGTCCAATGAGATACCTCTAAACATGAGTAAGGGCGGGGGATAAGACATGTACTTAGCTCACCCTCAATACACAAATAAGCGAAAGTCTTTTGACAAGAAAATAATAAGTAAATTGAAACTAGTCCCCGATCAATGAAGATTTACCACAACTCCTTGGGATAGGACCGCCTACTAGTTACGTGGACAATAAGGATCTTCAACCTCAAACCCCTATATTATGAGATAATGTAGGCAAAAAGTATGCATTAGTACGTTGGAATGTACTAAGTATGAGGGCGTGACATGCAACATAAATCAGGGAAAGCAAAGGTCAAGTAAAACACATGATAAGATGGAATACGTAAAGTCATGAGAAAATTATATTGACCAAAGCATTTAAAAATATAAATTCGAAATCATAACAAACTTAACATATATCATACATATGTGGAATAGGAACCACAACCGACAATAAGATCATGCGAGTTATAACATGGAATCCGATGATATCCACATCGAGAAGGAGGAGGCTACTTTGCCAAGGTAGACTCCTACATGCCTAAGTGGATCCACTAAGTGGTCATGTGAATTGGGTACTCACCTCTAGTTCTTAGACTCGGGTAGTCACCTCCAAGCCTTGATATTTTGGGTACTCACCTCTTAGAGATTTGGGGTATTCGCCTCTAATCCCTTTGTTCCTATGGTGGCACGTAGTTATGAGACAAGAGACTTTATATAAGGACCCTTTGCTTCGAGCCCTCACCTCAAGTC
Source organism: Solanum dulcamara (assembly GCF_947179165.1). Lineage (NCBI taxonomy): Eukaryota > Viridiplantae > Streptophyta > Magnoliopsida > Solanales > Solanaceae > Solanum > Solanum dulcamara. The sequence goes on along the minus strand of NC_077241.1, from coordinate 28,975,119 downwards.
CACATTCGGTGCTAAGTCAAATCCCATAGAATACATACATAACATAAGATAATCATATCATATATCATAGTCATGATTATAGACTTGAAATCATAGAGTAGCTCAATTTCATAACATACTTGTAATGTGAGAATTTGTCTTTTCATCATTACAATCATATTTGTATAATTCATATACTTAGACCTTAGGTCACCACATAGGATCCTAAGTCACTTTACTTCATAACTTGCATGTAATTCCATAATTTGAGACATACTTATAATTCATGATCATAATGGAAATCCATAGTCATAATTTCATACTTTGAAAATTCATGACCATAGCTTGTACTTAAAATTTGGGTATAACATGAATGCATGATTAATTGACTTGAAAAATTATGAAATTAACTTGAAAGTATGCATGATCATAAACTTTATATCAGCCCATACGTAATTCATTTAGTTAATATCCTTTAGAAGTATAAATCAAAATGCTCATAATTTACATCATGAACCCTAGAAATAAAAATAGGAGAATTCATAGAAAAATTCTTCAATTTAATTCAATAACTATCAATTTATATCAAAATAGACTCATGATTATATTTTAAATTAGAATACATGCAATTGAGATGGAGATCACAAAACCCATAAAATACCACACTTAAATTTGATAGAAAACCTTGAGAAATTGATTGGGATTGATGGATAAAAGGATTAATGAATCAATATCCACATATCTTGAGTGAGAACACAAATTAATTTGGAAGAACTTGAGAGTTTTGATGGAGAAATTGAATGAATTTTCTTGAAGTATTCAATGGAAACCCTTGAAAGCCTTTTTGTAGAGAGAGAAATATTTGATAGATGATTTGTAGAAGAATGAATTGAATTAGAGGTTTAGGTTAATTTATTGAGTTCAATTAGGTCCTAAAAACCTCTAGGTTCATTAACTAAAAAATTGGGAAAAGTTTAAAACGCCCTTAAAAAAAATCCAAGGTAGACTCCTACATGCCTAAGTGGATCCACTAAGCGGTCGTGTCAACCGGGTACTCATCTCTAGTTCTTAGACTCGAATACTCACCTCCAAGCCTTGATATTTCGGGTACTCACCTCTTAGAGATTTTGGGTATTCGCCTCTAATTCCTTTTTTCCTATAGTGACACGTAGTTATGAGACAAGAGACTTTATATAAGGACCCCTTGCTTCGAGCCCCCATCTCAAGTCCACATTCTGTGCTAAGTCAAATCCCACAGAATACATACATAACATAAGATAATCATATCATATATCATAGTCATGATTATAGACTTGAAATCATAGAGTAGCTCAATTTCATAACATACTTGTAATGTGAGAATATGTCTTTTCATCATTACAATCATATTTGTATAATTCATATACTTAGACCTTAGGTCACCACATAGGATCCTAAGTCACTTTACTTCATAACTTGCATGTAATTCCATAATCTGAGACATACTTATAATTTATGATCATAATGGAAATACATAGTCATAATTTCATACTTTGAAAATTCATGACCATAGCTTGTACTTGAAATTTGGGTATAACATGGATGCATGATTAATTGACTTAAAAATTATGAAATTAACTCAAAAATATGCATTATCATAAACTTTATATCAGTCCATACATAATTCATTTAGATAATATCCTCTAGAAGTATAAATCAAAATGCTCATAATTACATCATGAACCCTAGAAACCAAAATAGGAGAATTCATAGAAAAACTCTTCAATTTAATTCAATAACCATCAATTTATATCAAAATAGACTCATGATCATATTTTAAATCAAAATTCATGCAATTGAGATGGAGATCACAAAACCCATAAAATACCACACTTTAATTGATAGATCACCTTGAGAAATTGATTGGGCTTAATGGATAAAAAGATCCATGAATCAATACCCACATATCTTGAGTGAGAACATAAATTAATTTGGAAGAACTTGAGAGTTTTGATGGAGAAATTGAATGAATTTGCTTGAAGTATTCAATGGAAACCCTTGAGAGCCTTTTTGTAGAGAGAAATATTTGATAGATGATTTGTAGAAGAATGAATTGAATTAGAGGTTTAGGTTAATTTATTGAGTTGAATTAGGTCCTAAAAACCTCTAGGTTCATTAACTAAAAAATTGGGAAAAGTTTAAAACGCCCTTAAAAATAATCCAAGGTAGACTCCTACATGCCTAAGTGGATTCACTAAGCGTTCGTGTGAACCGGGTACTCACCTCTAGTTCTTAGACTCGAGTACTCACCTCCAAGCCTTGATATTTCGGGTACTCACCTCTTAGAGATTTTGGGTATTCGCCTCTAATTCCTTTGTTCCTATAGTGACACGTAGTTATGAGACAAGAGACTTTATATAAGGACCCCTTGCTCCGAGCCCCCATCTCAAGTCTACATTCGGTGCTAAGTCAAATCCCACAGAATACATACATAACATAAGATAATCATATCATATATCAGTCATGATTATAGACTTGAAATTATAGAGTAGCTCAATTTCATAACATACTTGTAATGTGAGAATTTGTCTTTTCATCATTACAATCATATTTGTATAATTCATATACTTAGACCTTAGGTCACCACATAGGATCCTAAGTCACTTTACTTCATAACTTGCATGTAATTCCATAATCTAAGACATACTTATAATTCATGATCATAATGGAAATACATAGTCATAATTTCATACTTTGAAAATTCATGACCATAGCTTGTACTTAAAATTTGGGTATAACATGGATGCATGATTAATTGACTTGAAAAATTATGAAATTAACTTGAAAGTACGCATGATCATAAACTTTATATCAGCCCATACGTAATTCATATAGATAATATCCTTTAGAAGTATAAATCAAAATGCTTATAATTTACATCATGAACCTTAGAAATCAAAATAGGAGAATTCATAGAAAAACTCTTCAATTTAATTCAATAACTATCAATTTATATAAAAATAGACTCATGATCATATTTTAAATCAAAATTCATGCAATTGAGATGGAGATCACAAAACCCATAAAATACCACACTTTAATTGATAGATAATCTTGAGAAATTGATTGGGCTTAATGGATAAAAAGATCCATGAATCAATACCCACATATCTTGAGTGAGAACACAAATTAATTTGGAAGAACTTAAGAGTTTTGATGGAGAAATTGAATGAATTTGCTTGAAGTATTCAATGGAAACCCTTGAGAGCCTTTTTGTAGAGAGAAATATTTGATAGATGATTTGTAGAAGAATGAATTGAATTAGAGGTTTAGGTTAATTTATTGAGTTCAATTAGGTCCTAGAAACCTCTAGGTTCATTAACTAAAAAATCGGGAAAAGTTTAAAACGCCCTTAAAAAAAATCCAAGGTAGACTCCTACATGCCTAAGTGGATCCACTAAGCGGTCGTGTGAACCGGGTAGTCACCTCTAGTTCTTAGACACGAGTACTCACCTCCAAGCCTTGATATTTTGGGTATTCGCCTCTAATTCCTTTGTTCCTATAGTGACACGTTGTTATGAGACAAAAGACTTTATATAAGGACCCCTTGCTTCGAGCCCCCATCTCAAGTCCACATTCGGTGCTAAGTCAAATCCCACAGAATACATACATAACATAAGATAATCATATCATATATCATAGTCATGATTATAGACTTGAAATCATAGAGTAGCTCAATTTCATAACATACTTGTAATGTGAGAATTTGTCTTTTCATCATTACAATCATATTTGTATAATTCATATACTTAGACCTTAGGTCACCACATAGGATCCTAAGTCACTTTACTTCATAACTTGCATGTAATTCCATAATCTGAGACATACTTATAATTCATGATCATAATGGAAATACATAGTCATAATTTCATACTTTGAAAATTCATGACCATAGCTTGTACTTAAAATTTGGGTATATAACATGGATGCATGATTAATTGACTTGAAAAATTATGAAATTAACTTGAAAATATGCATGATCATAAACTTTATATCAGTCCATACATAATTCATATAGATAATATCCTTTAGAAGTATAAATCAAAATGCTCATAATTTACATCATGAACCCTAGAAATAAAAATAGGAGAATTCATAGAAAAACTCTTCAATTTAATTCAATAACCATCAATTTATATGAAAATAGACCCATGATCATATTTTAAATCAAAATTCATGCAATTGTGATGGAGATCACAAAACCCATAAAATACCACACTTTAATTGATAGATAACCTTGAGAAATTGATTGGGCTTAATGGGTAAAAAGATCCATGAATCAATACCCACATATCTTGAGTGAGAAAACAAATTAATTTGGAAGAACTTGAGAGTTTTGATGGAGAAATTGAATAAATTTGCTTGAAGTATTCAATGGAAACCCTTGAGAGCCTTTTTGTAGAGAGAGAAATATTTGATAGATGATTTGTAGAAGAATGAATTGAATTAGAGGTTTAGGTTAATTTATTGAGTTCAATTAGGTCCTAAAAACCTCTAGGTTCATTAACTAAAAAATTGGGAAAAGTTTAAAACGCCCTTAAAAAAATCCAAGGTAGACTCCTACATGCCTAAGTGGATCCACTAAGCGGTCGTGTCAACCGTGTAGTCACCTCTAGTTCTTAGACTCGAGTACTCACCTCCAAGCCTTGATATTTCGGGTACTCACCTCTTAGAGATTTTGGGTATTCGCCTCTAATTCCTTTGTTCCTATAGTGACATGTAGTTATGAGACAAGAGACTTTATATAAGGACCCCTTGCTTCAAGCCTCCATCTCAAGTCCACATTCGGTGCTAAGTCAAATCCCACAGAATACATACATAACATAAGATAATCATATCATATATCATAGTCATAATTATAGACTTGAAATCATAGAGTAGCTCAATTTCATAACATACTTGTAATGTGAGAGTTTGTCTTTTCATCATTACAATCATATTTGTATAATTCATATACTTAGACCTTAGGTCACCACATAGGATCCTAAGTCACTTTACTTCATAACTTGCATGTAATTCCATAATCTGAGACATACTTATAATTCATGATCATAATGGAAATACATAGTCATAATTTCATACTTTGAAAATTCATGACCATAGCTTGTACTTAAAATTTGGGTATAACATGGATGCATGATTAATTGACTTAAAAAATTATGAAATTAACTTGAAAGTATGCATGATCATAAACTTTATATCAGCCCATAGGTAATTCATATAGATAATATCCTTTAGAAGTATAAATCAAAATGCTCATAATTTACATCATGAACCCTAGAAATAAAAATAGGAGAATTCATAGAAAAACTCTTCAATTTAATTCAATAACCATCAATTTATATCAAAATAGACCCATGATCATATTTTAAATCAAAATTCATGCAATTGTGATGGAGATCACAAAACCCATAAAATACCACACTTTAATTGATAGATAACCTTGAGAAATTGATTGGGCTTAATGGATAAAAAGATCCATGAATCAATACCCACATATCTTGAGTGAGAACACAAATTAATTTGGAAGAACTTGAGAGTTTTGATGGAGAAATTGAATGAATTTGCTTGAAGTATTCAATGGAAACCCTTGAGAGCCTTTTTGTAGAGAGAGAAATATTTGATAGATGATTTGTAGAAGAATGAATTGAATTAGAGGTTTAGGTTAGTTTATAGAGTTGAATTTGGTCTTAAAAACTTCTAGGTTCATTAACTAATAATTTGGGAAAAGTGTAAAACGCCCTTAAAAAAAGTCAACTCGGCCAGAAATCTTTCTCAGGTCTGCGACGCGGACCTGTCGCGGTCAACTTGGCCGATAAACTATCCCAGGTCCGCGACGCGGTCCTGTCGTGGACCACACTATTTTGTGGATTCTTCAAAAATCTTTCTTTCGATCTACGGTTCCTAAAAATCCATCGAGACCATTTTCCCGCAGGTTATGACCCGTTGATCAATATTCCAAATTCAGATTTTCCAAAAAGATTAAGGATAATGTGTTACATGAGCGGCCTATTTCCACGGCATTCTTAAGGTATTTTGTAGGCATTTTTGAGGGGTGTTACAATTACTACTACTATTATTATTATTATTACTACTATTATTATTATTACTATTATTATTATTATTACTATTATTATTATTATTACTATTATTATTATTATTATTATTATTATTATTATTATTACTATTACTACTACTACTACTACTACTACTACTACTACTACTACTACTACTACTACTACTACTACTACTACTACTACTACTACTACTACTACTACTACTATTATTATTATTATTATTATTATTATTATTATTATTATTATTATTACTTCTACTATTATTATTATTATTATTACTATTACTATTATTTATCCTTTACAAACACTTTTATTAAGTGCCTTTACAGGTACCTAGAGTTGCTTCTCAAGGAAGCTATTCAAATTAAGCTCGAATAATATTTTTAATTTATTATTGTGTATACTATTAACGTTAGGCAAATATTAGGTCGTTCCTTATATTATTGATTTAGTTTACTCTATGTGTATACTTCATTATATATTTGTGTAATAGTTTTATCTCCTTAATTTAAAAAATGAGTTCATTCGGAATCCACAATTATAGATTCCGAAGGAGTTAATACCTTCCCTTTGGAATCACTTGAACCCTTACTTAGAATCTATTGGTTTTGTAGATATTTTTTAAAAATAATTAATTGGTTTCTAATTATCCTAAAATTATGGTAAATCATTAAATTAAACTATTTTCTTTTAAATTATGTTTTAAACAATTGAATTGAGTCACCACAACATTGCTCATTATTTGCAAAATCAAAAATAAAAAAAATAGGGATGTAACACTTATTAGAGTTACACATCCAAGCTCACATTATAGTAGAATTTTATTTTTTATAGTATATATACAAACACATATATTTTTAAATTATTTTGACAATTATTTATTCTTTCCTAATATTTTACCAAGCGTTTGTATAGGTATTCTGAGATATCTTATAAAAAATGATATTCAAAAGTATTTTTCTTTTCATATGGTAAAAGAGTTCTTTTTATTTTTATATTAATAATTTGTTCCTCCGAGATAAAATTCTTCAAGTGAAAAGGGTGCCCCTTATCGACGACCTGAAGAGTACCTCTTACAGCTTTAGTTAAACACGGTAGGAGTACTTGGTATCAATTTTTCTAGACATCTCAAAAATCTATGTTCCATTCCCTTTTCCTTGTTCTGGGAAAATTTTGGCAGAGTTTCCTCTATACTTCTTACTATCCCACAACCTGCACCTGTAGTCGTTCCAATTCCAATTAGATAGTGCTAGTATTCCGACGATAACTATTTAAGGTTTTCTTGAAGTAGTAGCTTTATCCCAACCTATATCCTTTGCTTCTTGGGGCGAATAGAAGTTGCGCCATTTGTTCCTTAAGTTTTCCATCCACGTCCCTTAAGGGTTCCACTATTTCTGGGGCGACGTTGTGTACACGCATCATTTTTTTGTATCTTAAGCCCTATGCTCTTACTGCGTTCTCAACGCAGGCCTTTAACTTAGTCAATGTGTACTAAGTGCGTATTACTAGTTGTTCCACTTTATCCCTGCATACTCGTATCACACTGTTCAATTCATACTTATGTATCCCCCTTTTAATTCGTATTCATGTTCAGTTTCTGACATCTCTTTGAGGTGCTTCTGTTAGAAGTTCTTTTCCCAATTAGTCGGTGGAGAACTATAAACTATTATCGTGAACCATTTTCCAACCATTGTTGGAAGAACCCAAAACCTCTTAAACATCACAGTACTTCTCTTTTAATACTTGCCCTACCTGGTCCCCTTCCGAGTTTATCCTCGAGTTATGAACAACTCGTCTAATTTACGATAGGAATTAAGGTCTTGGGGCTTTCAAAAAAAGTGAAGCTCAATTACTAGACACCTTATCCTTCAACCTGAGCTTCTCTTTTTTTTTTCTACAACATAGTTACAGTTGGAGATACTGTGGTCTGATATGCATATTAGTTTTGTTCACGGGTATGGCGGGGGCCCTGTCCCACCTTATGTTACTGTTTTCTTACTCTTAGAGATCTGTGGATATGGATGTGGGTTGTACGTATGTAAGTTGTATATGTATATAAGTGTATCTTATGTGCATTGTATATGAACTGTATATGAGTCGCATATGCATGAATGTATAGTTGTGCTGATATGACTTATGATTTAGGGCGTTCCCTATGTTGTGGTGGCCTTGTCGGATCGCGTATATGTGTATCACGGAACGAACCCACAGGTTATAATAGCCTTGTCAGCTTGTATGTTTTCTTACCTGTTGGTGTATTTTAAGTGTGATCATAAGACAGACTAGGTATAGTTGGCCGGGTATACAGGTGTGTCCAGTTTAGGCACCTGTCACGACCTATGGGGTTGGGTTGTGACACTATCTCCTTCAGCTTTGGTTGTACGTCTGCCAAATTTCCCATAGATCTACGGCTGAATGCATCTGCTACAACATTTGCTTTCCCAGGGTGATATAGAATGTCAACATCATAATCATTGGCAACTCTAGCCACCATCTCTGCCGCAAATTAATCTCCTTCTACTTAAAGATATACTGGAGACTCTTATGATCTATATAAATATTAACATGCACACCATATAAATAATGTCTCCATATTTTTAGAGGATGAATCACCGCTGCCAACTCCAGATCATGGGTGGAATAACTTCTTTCATGCTTTCTGAGCTGTCGGGAGGCATAGACTATAACTTTACCATGCTGCATCAGCACACAACCTATTCCAACACCTAAAACATCACAATAAATGACATAGCCATCCACTGCCTCAGGAAGAGTTAGAACTAAGGCCGTTGTCAACATATCTTTCAGAAAATGGAAACTTTGCTCATAAGCATCGGTCCACTGGAACTTAGCTACCTTATGGGTTAGCCTTATTAAAGCAACTGAAATTGAGGCAAACTTCTCTACAAACCTTCTATAATACCCTGCTAGCCCCAGAAAACTATGTACTTTAGTAGGTGTCGTAGGTCTTGACCAAGTATTCACCGCCTCAATCTTCTACGTATCTACCCGTAAGCCATCAACACCAATAATATGCCTGAAGAATGCTACTGAAGTCAACCAGAATTCATATTTAGAAAACTTAAGCATACAATTTCTGGTGCTGAAGCACCCTAAGTACCATTCTCAAGTGATTTGCACGCTCCTCTTTTGATTGACCAGAATATCATCAATGAATACAATCACGAATAGTTCAAGAAATGGCTTGAACACTCTGTTCATCAAATTCATAAATACTGCTGGAGCATTGGTCAACCCGAAGGACATCACTCTAAAATCGTAATGCCCGTATCGGGTCCTGAATGCAGTTTTTGGAATGTCTTCCTCTTTCACCTGCACTTGGTGATAACCTGACCGCAGGTCTATCTTCGAGAAACACTTAGCACCCTACAACTAGTCAAATAGATCATTGATCCTAGGGAGAGGATACCTGTTCTTTATAGTCACTTTATTCAGCTGCCTATAATCAATACACATCCACAGCGACCCATTCTTCTTCTTTACAAATAATACCGGTGCTTTCCAAGGTGATGTAATAGACCTAATGAAGCCTTTTTCTAATAGATCTTTCAATTACTCCTTTAGCTCCTTCAGTTCTGTAGGTGCCATTTTGTAAGGAGGAACAAATATTGGCTGAGTGTCTGGTAATACGTCTATAGCAAAATCTATCTCCCGCTCAGGCGGAAGCCCTGGGAGTTTATTTGAAAATATATCGGGAAACTCGCTAACCACCGGCACTAATTTAATGGTCGGCGCCTCTGACTTTAGGTCGTGTACCCATACCAAATGATAAATATAGCCTTTTCTGACTATCTTCCTTGCCTTGAGGTATGAAATAAACTTTCCCCTCGGCGATGCTGTATTTCCCATCTACTCTATAATTGGCTCTCCTGGGAATTAAAATCGGACTATCTTGCCTCGACAATCAATGTTAGCGTAACAAGAATCTAACCAATCCATACCCATAATAACATCAAACTCAGTCATATCTAGCTCTACCAAATCTACCTTAGTGCAACGACTATATATGTTCACTGTACAATTTTTATATACTTGTCTTGCTATAACAGAATCTCCTACTGGTGTAGATACCTCAAATGGTTCTATTGATTCAGGTTTTATCCCAATTCTACTAGCAACAAGTAGGGAAATATACGATAATGTGAAGCCTGGGTCTATCAATGCATACACATCTCGAGAGAAAATCGATAGCATACCTGTAACCACATTAGGTGATGCCTCCTGCTCCTGTCTAGTGGCCAAAGCATAGATGTGATTTAAAGGGCCGCTGGAACTAAAAGCTCCACCATGACCTCTAACATGGCTTGCCGGTGCCTGGAAACCCTGTCCCATAGGGCGCACAACCACAGAAGAAGATGAACTAGCAACTGATCCAGTAGGATGAGCCGCACCACCTAGATTTCCTCTATAGGGAAATTCCCTCATAATATGGCCTTGATGGCCAAAACCAAATCAAGCACCAGTAGCGAGACAACACTGTTATGACTCAACCCCGTAAGCCGCGACTGGGGTCCGACCTGGACCCCCCGTGTACCTAGCTATCAACTATGGCCAAATTGAACTGTAAATAAAACAATATCATGTAACAGAGCCCCACTGGGTGATAACATTTTCATAAACCTGTAGCCCTTTTCATTTGTATCACAACATGACAGGGCACGCAAGCCGACAAGGCTGCCATAACATAATAACACATATAAAATATCATGTAGACTCAGCTGAATCAATCTGACATACACAACCCACATATACATGTCTGCAGACCTCTAAAAATATAAATGACAACATATGGCGGGAGAGGGCCCCCGCCGTACCCCTGAATAGAGAAAACAATTTTATATATCAGTGGACAGTATCAAAAACTATGCCACAATACAATAGGACCTCTTCCAGCTGAGCTGCATGGAATCCTAAGCTGACGAACTCCCAAAACTTGTATCTATACTTGCGGGCATGAACGCAGTCCCCCGAGAAAGGGGGGTTAGTACAACATATGTACTAAGTATGTAAAACATAACATGATACAACTGGAAGCATATCTGAAGTAGAGAAGCAGAGGACAAAATGTCAAATCAGAAATCAGTACTTGGAAAAGTAAAATCATGCATGCTCAAACTTTCAATATAGCCGGCCCTATCAGGGATCCGATGAATCATATTTGTAGTATCAGTATCAGGCCCCATGCCATCGTCACCTTATTACAACATATCATATTAGTATCAGTATCAGGACCCATGCCATCGTCACCTTATTATAACATATCATCATCATATATATACATACAGAGGCCGGCCCTCTAGTGAGGGACTCGGTGAACAATGTAGTGAATTGCATGAATCTGTTAACCGGCCCGGGACTCGGAGAAGAAGTGTTACAGGATACACGAGTAGAGTAGTGAGAAACAAAACACAGTTTAAATTATTATCTGAGACTCAATGAAGTCATCAGGTGAACTATCACCTGGGGATCAGGGCAGAAGGTATCTGATGTATACTCTCTAACTGTCACTAAGGACTATGTAAAAAGGAGTTTTTGGAAATCTTAGACATCTACCAATGGGAAACATCTTATAGAAGTCCGAGCATTGGTTATCTCAGAGCCTTTCTTTTTTACAAACTCTGCTTAGTCGAATCAATTGTTATACAATCATATAGAAGACTCGAAGATAGCAGCTTACTACTTTAAAGTTTAACATTCAAAAGTGAGTGAGGGTCCTAAAGTCATATTCAAAACCTGGGAATGGAATTACCCCCAAAGCTCATATCATATCCTACTTATATCTAAGACATGCCAAAATAAAGAGAAAAGATAGGCTTTACATACCTATACCAAAAACATACCAAGAGAAGCTTCGCATACCTCTTGTGAGTTACTCTTTATCCCATTCGTCTCATCGTCCTCTGAACCTATTCAACATGAAATTAATAGGAATATCAACTACCCTTATCTTTCCAGCATCTTAGGTTGTACCTTAGTATTCATGGAATCTATTTCCTTGTTCGTTTCCTCGACTAATTCTTTAATTAGTTAAGGCGTTAACGAAAATTGGGCAACACCTCCCCTATAATGTGCCCTATCTAAATTTCCAATTAGATCCCTAAACACTACAGCTAAAAAACAACAACAACCTTCAACATATGTTTACACAATTCAAATCAACAATCTACAACATAAACTCCAAACGACTCGCTCAAAAATACGATATCAAAATAGGGTTTCTAGTTTCCATTTTGCAAAACCTTTAAATGTATGAAGCGGGGAGTCGTGTGGATGCAACCAGAAGCTCCCCCACCTCATTTAGAACATATTTAGACCCTGAAACAACAAGCCACACCCCTTCAGCAGCACCTCACAAGAACAATACTTTATTTCGATGACAATTCAACTATAGCGACTCCAATTTAGTTTATTCCAAGCGTCAAGTGTTTCTATGCGATTTTCAAATTTTCATCCTCCTATAGGGTGTGTAACACACTCATTAAAAACACCATAAAGTCCAAATTAAAAGAAGAAACCTTACCTTACCCGAAATTGGCCAATATTATCAAATCGCAACTCGGAACTTCTTCAAACGCGTTGAAATTGAGCGGGATGTTTGTATGACTTCCTTGATGCCCCAAGAAGTAAATTTATGTTATTAGCACCCTAAAATAATCATAGTATACCTTAGATAATTTATTTATGGAGCGAAGCTCTGAGGCGTACCTTGGCAGCCCCTAGGCCGTAGCCCTCCTCTCTTCTTCCTCTAACGTTTCTGTCCAACTTTTCCAAGTATACAGCTGAAGAAATGACTTCTTAGTTATCATAATATACATATATATAAATATATACATCTCCACGTTCTTGAGGAACACCGTAGATAATAAATTCATGGAAGAATAATGAAGAACTCACCCTTAATTCTTCCAAACCAAAGCTGCCGTAGGTACTCTCTTTCTCTCACGTTTGCTCTCTATGTTTTGGCTGATTTTTTGGATACATAATGACTTAAGAGTCATTAACATATATATCCACCTTTTTTAGAAGGTGCCATGTGACAGCCCTTTGGGGGTGACACGTGGCAGCCCCCTAGGGCGCCACCTAGATTCATCAGCCTATCGCACGCCGCCACGTGGCAGCGGGTCCACCCCCCAAGTAGGTAGGTGAGTCACCTGCTTGCTTGTAACCTGCTTGCTTGAGGTGCTTGCTTGTCACCTGCTTACTTGAGGTGCTTGTTTGTCACCTACTTGCTTCACTTTCGTAAGTTCGGAAACTAGTTTTTGCTCCCTCTCATAGGTTTGTCATCTCACTTTATTTTAAGAGCCTATGTAATCCGTGCTACGCAGGCTTGGCATGTCCTCTAGTAGCTCAAGTATATAAAACTTTTACATTAATAACTTACGTTGGTAAATTGAGTCCTACGACTCGTTACTTGGCCTCTAATTCCTTCCGGATTCTTATGAATCCACTTCCAACCTTCTCTACTAGGGGTATCACATCCTCCCCTCCTTGGAGTCGTTTGATAGTGTCGTAGCATATCCGGCTCACATAATAATGTTTAAGGAACTTATGAGACATTCCGAGTTTAAAAAGCATGGGTTGTAACATCCTTCCCCCCTTTAGAACATTCATCCCTGAATGTTAGACAAAATTTCTCTTAGCACCTTATACAAATTGTAGGAAGATTCTTTATTGTTTTCATAACAAATACTTCTATCCAAGCACTTAATATACGAGTTTCAGGAGTTGAGGTTACTTTTTGATGTTGGGAATAGGTGAGAATACTTGTTTCATGCTCTCATCAGTTTCCCGGGTCACTCTCTTTCTGGTTTTAGTTTTTCCACCGTATCTTGATGGAAGGCACGTCTTTAGTCTACAATTTTCTAGTTTGCCGATCTATGATGGCGATAGGTTCTTGCTCATGGGATTTCATCTCCTGGACCTCATCTATGGAATATACCCTGGATGACTCGTCAGTACCCTTGTGAAGCATTTTTATCTGATGGACTGGGCATATAGTTTCCAAATGAAGTGGTAAGCTCAACTTACCAACTATGTTGCCCACCTTATGAGTAACTTGATACAGTCAAATATATTTTGGGTTAAGTCCCCTTTTCTGGGTGACTCCGTGATGAACATCCAATCATCCATTTGAACTCTGAATGTCGATGTCAATTATCTGTATCTCATTTCTGCCAACTCTGGGTTGTTAGTCAATAGTTTGCTTAATCCTGTTTGGCCTACCAACTTAGTCTTTTTCCCCAACAGGGGGACTTATACACTTTGACTTACACATCTTATAGGGGGTCATCTGAATGCTGGAATAGTAGCCCTTCTCGTAGGCAAATTCAATAAGTGGTGGGTGATCATCTCAGTTACTCTTAAAGCCAACCATATTAGTCCGCAATATATCTTCTAACGTCTGATAGTATGCTTAGTCTATTCAACAGTTCGAGGGAAAAACTAGGGTACTAAGACCTATCTGTGTTCCCAATCTCTTCTTGGACTGATGTCCAAATGTTAATCTTAAATGAAGTTCTTCCATCTAAGATATTAGCTGGGGAAACCTCACGGAACCTTACAATCTTCATGTTCTATAATTCGACCTAGTTTCAGCTGCCTAGGTGCTCTTGCTTGAAAGCAAATAGGCTGATTCGTTAGCCTCGTATAGTTCTTCTCAACTCTTTTCAGAACTGTAATTGGCATTTTATCTTTTGGGTCCTTCTTCTCCTATTTCTTTCCACTCCTTAGGGTTGGCTACCGAAAAATGCTGCAATCCCCTCATGTAATGGCTCTCGTAGTCGTTCTGTGCTTTGTCTAACATGATCTGGTATAATTCTAAAAGAATTTTGGCGTATATACTCGCCATCCTATAGTAACCAGCTAGTTCTGCCAGTTTCGTTTAAACTCTTTCACCACTTTCCTTACTCCCACTTGTAACCCTCTAGACACCTTATCCTATGCCATTTTCTTCCTTATAAAATGACGAGAGGGCACAAGAAGTATCCTAGCGTTATCTCGCTAGTCCTCATGTTTTACCTTGCCTTTTTCTCCCTTATCCTACATTCGATGTCGGGGGAGATCTTTGGCCCAATCGTGGCCATGTATTATGTCACCCGTAGTACTAATTCCATCTCGATAGTTTGGCTTAACCTATCTTTGCATCTCTTGGTAGTTCATTGTAACTTGGGCTTCTTTGCCTAGAATAATTGCTATGGGGACTCCGTAAGGTCTTACCATTTATTCACCCTACAATTTTACACCTTCTCGGCTGATTAGGTAGCCTTTGATCAAAGGAACAGGGGCCAATATCGTTAATCCACGAGTAATATTCCCTTCAGAGTCATCCGTCGATGGAGTGTGAAATGAGTCTTGTAGTCCTAGTCATAGTATGGAATTGTCGACCTTGGGTATTACTTCCTGGCTTCCATAAATTATATCAACTAGTACCCATACCTTTTTGGGTTTTGCTTTTCAAGCCTTAGAGTTGCCTGCCAAGTGGTGTCGAAATTCTCTCGCCCACTAGCCCGTATAGCTATTCAGTCATTTTCCTATCATTAACTAATACTATGTCGACGAACTGTGGCATTCAAGTGCATCATCAGTTAGCTGTTCTTCTGTCACGACCTAACCCCGTAGGCCGCGATTGGGGTCCGACCTGGACCCTCCATGTACCTAGCTATCAACTATGGTCAAATTGAACTGTAAATAAAACAATATCATGTAATAGAGCCCCACTGGGTGACAACATTTTCATAAACCTGTAGCCCTTTTTGTTTATATCACAACATGAAAGGGCATGCAAGCCGACAAGGCTGCCATAACATAATAACATATATCATATACCATGTAGACTCAGCTGAATCAAACTGACGTACACAACCCATATATACATGTCTGCAGACCTCTAAAAATATAAATGACAATATATGGTGGGACAGGGCCCCCGCTGTACCCCCGAATGGAGAAAACAATTTTATACATCAGTGGACAGTATCAAAAACTAGGCCCCGATACAATGGAGCCTCTTCCAACTGAGCTGCATAGAATCCTAAGCTGACGGACTCCTAAAACGTATATCTATACCTGCGGGCATGAACGCAACCCCCGAGAAAGGGGGGTCAGTATGACATATGTACTGAGTATGTAAAACATAACATGATACAACTAGAAGCATATCTGAAGTAGAGAAGCAGGGGATAAAATGTAAAATCAGAAACCGGTACTTGGAAAAGTAAAATCATGCATGCTCAAACTTTCAATATAGCTCACCCTATCAAGGATCCGGTGAATCATATTTGTAGTATCAGTATCAGGCCCCGTGCCATTGTCACCTTATTACAACACATCATCATAGTATTAGTATCAGGCCCCGTGCCATCGTCACCTTATTACAACACATCATCATCATATATATATATACGGATGCCGACCCTCTAGCGAGGAACTCGGTGAACAATGTAGTGAATTGCACGAATCTGTTAACCGGCCCAGGACTCTGAGAAGAAATGTTATAATATATATATATGAGTAGAGTAGTGAGAAACAAAACACAGTTTAAATCATTATCTGAGACTCAATGAAGTCATCAAGTGAACTATCACCTGGGGATCATGGCAGAAGGTATCTGACGTATACTCTCTAACTGTCACTAAGGACTATGTAAAAAGGAGTTTTTGGAAATCTTAGACATATACCAATGTGAAACATCTTATAGAAGTCCGAGCATTGGTTATCTCATAGCCTTTCTTTTTTACAAACAAGAGCGTAGTCGAATCAATTGTTATACAGTCATATAGAAGACTCGAAGATAGCAGCTTACTACTTTAAAGTTTAACATTCAAAAGTGAGTGAGGGTCATGAAGTCATATTCAGAACCTGGGAATGGAATTACCCCCAAAGCTCATATCATATCCTGCTTACATCTAAGACATGCCAAAAGAAAGAGAAAAGATAGGCTTTACATACCTATACCAAAAATATACCAAGAGAAGCTTCACATACCTCTTGTGAGTTACTCTTTATCTCATTCGTCTCATCGTCCTCTTAAACTATTCAACATGAAAGTAATACGAATATAAACTACCCTTAGCTTTCCATCATCTTAGGTTGCACCTTAGTATTCATGGAATCTATTTCCTTGTTCGTTTCCTCGACTAATTCTTTAATTAGTTAAGGCGTTAATGAAAATTAGGCAGCACCTCCCCTATAATGTGCCCTATCCAAATTTCCAATTAGATCCCTAAAAACTACAGCTAACCAAAAGAAACAACCTGCAACATATTTTCACGCAATTCACATAAAAAATATACAACATAAACTCCAAATGACTCGCTCAAAAATAGGATATCAAAATAGGGTTTCTAGTTTCCATTTTGCAAAACCTTTAACTGTACAAAGAGGGGGGTCATGTGGATGAAACCAAAAGCTCCCCCACCTCATTTAGAACATATTTAGACCCTTCAACAACAAGACACACCCCTTCAGCAGCACCTCAAAAGAATAATACTTTATTTCGACGACAATTCAACTATAGCGACTCCAATTTAGTTTATTCCGAGCGTCAAGTATTTCTATGCAATT
Source organism: Solanum dulcamara (assembly GCF_947179165.1). NCBI lineage: Eukaryota > Viridiplantae > Streptophyta > Magnoliopsida > Solanales > Solanaceae > Solanum > Solanum dulcamara. Next base: position 28,957,441 of record NC_077241.1, on the reverse strand, counting down.
TTCAAATTTTCAGCCACCTATAGGGCATGTAAAACACTCCGTAACAACAACATAAAGTCCAAATTAAAAGGATAAACCTTACCTTACCCGAAATTGGCCAAAATTATCAAATCACAACTCGAAACTTCTTCAAACGCGCTGAAATTGAGCGGGCTATTTGTATGACTTCCTTGCTGGACCAAGCAGTAAATTTATGTTATTATCACCCTAAATTCATCGTAGTATACCTTAGATAATTTATTTATGGAGCGAAGCACGGAGGCGTACCTTGGCAGCCCCTAGGCCGTAGCCCTCCTCTCTTCTTCCTCTCACTTTTCTGTCCAACTTTTCCAAGTGTACAACTGAAGAAATGACTTCTTAGTCATCATAATATACATATATATAAATATATACATCTCCACGTTCTTGAGGAACACCGTAGATAATTAATTCACGGAAGAATAATGAAGAACTCACCTTTAATTCTTCCAAACCAAAGCTGCCGTAGGTACTCTCTTTCTCTCACGTTTGATCTCTATGTTTTGGCTGATTTTTTGGATACATAATGACTTAAGAGTCATTAACATATATATCCACCTTTTTTAGAAGGTTCTACGTGGCAGCCCCTTGGGGGTGATACATGGCAGCCCCCTAGGGCACCACCTAGGTTCATGCGGCCTATCGCACGCCGCCATGTGGAAGTGGGGTCTACTCCCCCAAGAAGGTAGGTGAGTCACCTGCTTGTTTGTCACCTGCTTGCTTGAGGTGCTTGCTTTTCACCTACTTGCTTGAGGTGCTTGTTTGTCACCTACTTGCTTCACTTTCGTAAGTTCTTAAACTAGTTTTTGCTCTCTCTCGTAGGTTCGTCATCTCACTTTATTATAAGAGCCTTTGTAATCCGTGCTACGCAGGCTTGGAATGTCCTCTAGTAGCTCAAGTATATAAAGCTTTTACATTAATAACTTACGTAGGTAAATCGAGTCCTACGACTCATTACTTGGCCTCCAATTCCTTCCGGATTCTTATGATTCCACTTCCAACCTTCTCTACTACGTGTATCACATCCTCCCCTCCTTGGAGTCATTTGATAGTATCGTAGCGTATATGGCTCACATGATAATGTCTAAGGAACTTATGAGACATTCCGATTTTAAAAAGCGTGGGGTGTAATAGACACTCTTCAAAATAAGACTTACCACACCGAGAACACCGAGGCAAAGGTGGCCTCAACTGACTCAGAGCCCTAGGCATTTGTGAAGTTGAAGCCTTGGAGCTCTGACCAGCTCCTGAATACTCTGTACTATTAAGTCTCCTACAAGCGAACTATGGGGGTGCACTCTGTGCAGGCTGAGAGGAATATCTATTAGGCTATTGCTGAGGCTACCTGCCTCGAAATTCACCCAGATAGCCAGCTGACCTAGCTCTCTTATGATAGCCTCTGTCATAGTCTCTATCGAGCTAACGTCCCCTGTGTCGATTTTCCTTCCCTTGGGCATACGCCTGCAATCGAGCAATATCCATCTTTGGCTGAGAGGCCATTACCATACAACTATCAACCAGATAACGATCCAACCCCATCACATACCGATGAATCCTATCAGTCATATTAGCTATAATAACAGGCACATATCTGGCCAATGAATCAAACCCAAGGCTATAATCTCGAATGCTCCTGCCATTCTGCCTCATACGTAAGAATCTATTTACTCTGGCTCATCTCATCTCCGGAGGTAGGAAATGGCCAAGGAAAGCCTCAATGAACTCATCCTATACTACTGGAGGAGCATTTGTGGCCCTAGACAACTCCCACAACTCATACCAGTTGACAGCTATATCCCATAGTCGATATAAATCCAAGTCAACAGACTCAGTCTCAGAAGCCTTGATTAGTCTCAGCGTACGCTGCATCTTTCTAACAAACTCCTGCGCGTCATCTTCAAGCTTCGACCCAAAAAATTCTAGAGGGTTACAACTCAGCAAGTCACGTACCCTCAAACTATCATGTCTATCCGCCTGGTCAACCCCTAGTCCATGCCTGTGAGCCTGTCCTGCTGCTAATCTGGTAAGCAACTAAATGGCATCTCTCATAGCTGTATCCTCCGCCCCTGGCTGAGGAGCTGGAGGTTCAGGTGCTGGGTCCTCGATAACTAGTAGTGGAGACACCCCCTGATTCGGAGATGTCGCTATCCTAGGTTCCTCTGGAAGTTGCAGTATAGCAGAACTCACAGACTGGAGCACAACCTCAGGCATAATCTGGGCACGACCTCTAGTGACTCTCCTAGCTTGGCTAGTTTCCCCCGCTATCGATTTGCCCTTCTAGGAAGCTGTCACTTTCTTCAAAGGCATCCTAATAATATAGCTCCATCGCACGATCTAAGGTAAGAAGGAGAGATGACATCCTAAATATCCTGTATCTTCATATTTATAGATGTGGTGCACAACACACCGATAAACAAGATCCTACTAGACACGGTCTGTAGACACTCAGAGAATAAACTGCTCTGATACCACTTTTGTCACGATCCAACCCCGTAGGCCGTGACTGGTGCCCGACATTGACACCCGTATACATATTCTTTAACTATATGTTCATTTCTCATCAAACTCAATATGGATCTTATAATGACCAAACTATGGTCTCGGGACCGTCACATAAATATTCATATAAATACAAGCCGACAAGGCTGCTACCACAATCATGATAATATCCGCAAGCCGGCGAGGCTGCTGCAAAAAATAGTATTTGCATACTGATATTATACACCCAATTGATCATATTTGAATACGACTCACACACATGTCCACAGACCTTAAGAGTTTCAACAGTATAATATGACTGGACAGGGCCCCATCGTACCCTTAGTCAACATATTTATATATTTAGATTAGAAAAGATTTATACCAAATCTGGGATCCAGAACAACAAAACTCTCCAAGATAGCAAGAGAGAAGTCTTAAGCTGGCGGCTCACTAAAACAAGTATCTGCAGCTGTGGGCATGAAATGTAACCCCCCAAAGAAAGGGGGTCAGTACGGAATATGTACCAAACATGTAAAGCGTGCAATACAGTAAAAGAATCATAATTGAAATATGGACTACAATAAATTTGTACAATATCTAGAATGCCAAAACACTTGCCTTTGTAACATAATCATATTTGTCAGTAACATATATCATATGAATGTATATATCATACCCGGCCCTTAATGAGGGACTCGCTGAATAAGATTATCATATGCCCTCCTGGTTGCCATATCATATCATCATTTCATTATATCATCATATCTTCATACCATCATATATATATATATACTGTACCCGGCCCTCTAGTGAGGAACTCGCTGAATGATGCATTTAGATTGTACGCGAATATATACCCGACCTAGGACTCGGTGAAAGATACATTAAGGTATACACGAGTAGAGTAGTAAGTAACCATATGCATTTAAATTATCATTTGAGACTCAGTTGAATAATTAAAATGAACCATTATTTGAAAATCAAGAAAATAGTCATTTCATGTAACCTTCGATTGCAATTATAAATCATGCAAAATATGAATTATACTGTAGCATGAATTGTACTAAAATATGAATTTTACCAACTAGGATGACTGAAATCATATATATGAGTCAAGACATAACGATATAAATTATAAAATTTAAGGACATTAGCCTTCCTAGTATATCTAAGAATAAGAGCTTCATTGGAATTTTATAAATTCGTCGTCCGTTTATTTCATAAGATCATGCCAAAAGAAAGGAAGGTTAGATTTACATACCTTTAGTGCTTATTAGTCTCACAATATGTATACACTACCCAATAATACTTCAACCTATATTATGACGCCAATAACTATGGTTAAGCTACGAGGAGATTCAAAACATATTCTAATGTTAGTAATTCCTTTCTAGATGTTTAGACGATATTTTCTCTTGTATCTAAACCAACTACATACAACCAACTCAACATGAATCATTATATATTCAATACCAATTCGGACATCCCACACAATATTCCAAACATCCCACATTCACAACATACAATAACAATTCACAAACGACTACTACATTCTCAAGTTACTTCTATGGTTCGTAGCCTTAATATTTGTATGTAACAACTTATAACAGCCCATCCAACATACAACATAATTGTCACGACCCAACCCCGTAGGTCATGACTGGGGTACGACCTGGACCCCCCGTGTACCTATCTATCAACTGTGGTCAAATTGAACTGTAAATAAAACAATGTCATGTAACAGAGCCCCATTGGGCGATAACATTTTCATAAACTTGTAGCCTTCTTCGTTTGTATCATAATATGACAGGGCATGCAAGTCGACAAGGCTGCCATAACATAATAACATATATCATATATCATGTAGACCCAGCTGAATCAAACTAACATACACAACCCATATATACATGTCTGCAGACCTCTAAAAATATTAACGAAAATATATGACGGGATAGGGCCCCCGCCGTACCCCTGAATAGACACAACAATTTTACACATCCATGGTCCATATAAATAACTAGGCTTCGATACAATAGAGCCTCTTCCAACTGAGCTGAATGGAATCCTAAGTTGACGGACTCCTAAAACCTATACCTGTACCTGCGGGAATAAAACGCAGCCCCCGAAGAAAGGGGGTCAGTATGACATATGTACTGAGTATGTAAAACATAACATGATACAACTGGAAGTATATCTGAAGTAGAGAAGCAGGGGATAAAATGTCAAATCAGAAACCGGTACTTGGAAAAGTAAAATTATGCATGCTCAAACTTTCAATATAGCCAGCCCTATCAGGGATCTAGTGAATCATATTTGTAGTATCAATATCAGGACCCATGCCATTGTCACCTTATTACAACACATCATCATAGTATCAATATCAGGCCCATGCCATCACCTTAATAGAAAACATCATCATATATATATACATACGGATGCCAGCCCTCTAGTGAGGGACTCGGTGGACAATGTAGTGAATTGCGCGAATCTGATAACCGCCCCGGGTGTTACACCCCACCCTTTTTTGTAAACTCGGAATGTCTCATAAGCTCCTTGGACATTATCATGTGAGCCAAATATGCTACGACACTATCAAATGACTCTAAGGAAGGGAGAAGGTGATACCCCATAGTAGAGAAGGTTGGAGATGGAGTCATAAGAATCCGGAAGGAATTGGAGGCCAAGTAATGAGTCGTAGGACTGGATTTACCTACGTAAGCTACTAACTTGGAAGTATTACATACTTAAGCTATTGTAGTACGTACCAAGCTTGCATAGCACATATTACATAGGCTCTTAAAATAAGACGAGATTACGAACTCACGAGGGAAAAAAAAGGATGACGTGGCAGCCTAGGAGGGTGAAACATGGCAGAACCTCAAGCAGGCAGGTGAACCACCTTCTGTTCAAGTAGGTGACCCACTTTCTTGGGGGAGGTGGACCCCACTGCCATATGGCAGCACCCTATTGGCCGCATGGTTGAGGTGGCCCAATAAGGGCCTAACACGTGTCACCATTAGGGGCTGACACATGTCACCTCATATATATATATATGTATAATGTGACTACTCCCTTTTTCATTATCCAAATAATCAGCCAAGCATAGAGAGAAAATGTGAGAGAGAGGCAGCCATGGCTTTGGAAGCTTAAAGGTAAGTTTCTTGATTTTTATTCCGTAAATTAATTATCTACGGTTTTCCTTAAGTACGTGGATATGTATATATGTATTTTACGATTTTTACGGAACCAAAACTTCAGCTTTACAATTGGAAACTTAGAAGAAAGAAGAAGAGAAAAACATTGGAGGCAAGAGAGAGGGGCTACGGGTTAGGCTTATTGGAGGTAAGCCTCCAAATTTCATTCCATTAATTAATTAATTATGGTACCCCGTGGTTATATAGAGATGTTTAATAACGAGAAAATCCAATTTGGGGCAGCGAGGAAGTCAAACAAATAGCCCGCTCAATTTCAGCGCGTTTGAAGAAATTCCGAGTTGCGATTTGATAATTTTGGCCAACTTCGGGTAAGGTAAGGTTTCTCCTTTTAATTTGGACTTTATGGTGTTGTTATGGAGTGTGTTACACGCCCTATAGGTGGCTGGAAGTGTGAAAATGTCATAGAAACACTTGACGTTCGGAATAAACTAAATTGGAGTCACTATAGTTGAATTGTCATCGAAGTATGGCGTTGTTCTTGTGAGTTGCTGTTGCAGGGGTGTGATGTGTCATTGCAGGGCCTAAATATGTTCTTATGTGGGTTAGGTTGCTTCTGGTTGAAGCCACATGACCCCCCATTGCGTATAATTAAAGGCGTTACAAAATAAAGGCTAGACGCCCTATTGTGATATCGTATTTTTGAACGAGTCATTTGGTGTGAATTGTGTAAACATATGTTGCAGGTTGTTGTTGTTGGTTGGCTGTAGTGTTTAGGGGTCTAATTGGAAATTTGTATAGGGCAAATTATAGGGGAGGTGCTTCCCAATTTTCGTTAACGCCTTAACTAGTTAAGGAACTAGTCGAGAAGGCGAGCGAAGGGATGAATGCTATGAATACTCGTGGGTAGTCTAAGTTGCTGAAAAGTCTAAGGTTGTTAACACTTTCATTACTTCCATGTTAAATAGGTTTCAAGGACAACGACGTGAACACGATTAAGGGGAGTCCATAAGAGGTATGCGAAGCTTCTCTTGGTATGTTTTTCGTATAGGTATGTAAAGCCTATCTTTTCTCTTTTGGCAAGTCTTAGATGTAAGCAGGATATGATATGAGCTTTGGGGGTAATTCTATTCCCAGGTTCTGAATATGACTTCAGGACCCTCACTCACTTTTGAATGATTAAACTTTAAAGTAGTAAGCTGCTATCTTCGAGTCTTCCATATGACTGTATAACAATTGATTCGACTAAGCTCTTATTTGTAAAACAGAAAGCCTCTGAGATAACCAATGCTCGGACTGCTATATAAGATATTTCACATTGGTATATGTCTAAGATTTCCAAAAACTCCTTTTTATATAGTCCTTAGTGACAGTTAGAGAGTATACGTCAGATACCTTCTGCCCTGATTCCAGGTGATGGTTCACTTGATGACTTCATTGAGTCTTAGATAATGATTTAAACTGTATTTTGTTTCTCACTACTCTACTCATGTATAATGTAACACTTCTTCTCTGAGTCCCGGACCGGTTATCAGATTCGTGCAATTCACTACATTATCTACCGAGTCCCTTACTAGAGGGCCAGCATCCATATGTATATATATGATGATGATGTGTTGTAATAAGGTGATGATGGAACGGGGCCTGATACTGATACTATGATGATGTGTTGTAATAAGGTGACGATGGCAAGAGGCCTAATACTGATACTTCAAATATGATTCACCGGATCCCTGATAGGGCCGGCTATATTGAAAGTTTGAGCATGCATAATTTTACTTTTCCAAGTACTGGTTTCTGATTTGACATTTTATCCCCTACTTCTCTACTTTAGATATGCTTCCAGTTGTATCATGTTATCTTTTACATACTCAGTACATATGTCGTACTGACCCTCTTTCTTCGAGGGGCTGCGTTTTATGCCCGCAGGTATAGGTACAGGTTTTGGGAGCCCGTCAGCTTAGAATTCCATTCAGCTCAGTTGGAAGAGGCTCCATTGTATCAAAGCCTAGTTATTTATACAGACCATGGATGTGTAAAATTGTTGTGTCTATTCAGAGGTATGGCGGGGGCCCTATCCCGCCATATGTTGTCGTTAATATTTTTAGAGGTCTGCAGACATATATATGTGGGTTGTGTATGTCAGTTTGATTCAGCTGGGTTTACTTGATATATGATATATGTTATTATGTTATGGCAGCCTTATCGGCTTGCATGCCCTGTCATGTTGTGATACAAACGAAGAGGGATATAATTTTATGAAAATGTTATCGCCCAATGGGGCTCTGTTATATGACATTGTTTTATTTATAGTTCAATTTGACCATAGTTGATAGCTAGGTATGCGGGGGGGTCCAGGTCGGACCCCAGCCACGGCCTATGGGGTTGGATCGTGACAGAAGTGGTATCAGAGCAGTTCATCCTTGGATTGTCTATAGACCGTGTCTAGTAGAGTCTTGGTTATCGATGTGTTGCGCGCCACATCCATAAATAGGAAGCTACAGGATATTTAGGATGTTACTTTTTTTTTCCACATCTGAGATCGTGCTTTAGATCGGAGTCATGGGAAAATTCCTTATTCTAAGTTTGGATCTTAACAGAATGAGGACACCAACAGAAGGAAGTAATTGATGACATGGAAAGTTACGAAGCATGCAGGTAAGTAAAGTAAAGCCACAAAAGATATCCGTCGGGTAAGGTAGTAAAGTACTATTGAAATATAAAGTTGAAACCTGAAAGAAAAGCAGATAGGAAGTGCAACAGATGCAGTTTGAAATTGGACATATGAGGTAAGTCTAGTATTTTTATATTATTGTTGACGTTGAAAGCCTTGTGTGGCTGCGATATGAGATGACATTGAAAGCCCTATACGGATGTGATATGATATGTATATATATATATATGTTGGCCCTGTGAGGCATTGTAGGTATTTTCTGCGTGCAGGTTTTGGGATAGTAAGAAGTGTAGGGGAAACTCTGCCAAAATTTTCCCAATACAAGAAGAAGGGAATAAAACATAGTTTATAACATATCTTGGAAATTGATACCGGGTACCTATATGATGCTAAATTAAAGCTGTAAGAGATGCTCTTCATGTCATCGATAAGGGATACCCTTTTTACTTGGGGAAATATTTTTCGAAGAAACAAAAGTCTGTCTGAGCAGTACAGTTCAAAGGAGAAGCTCAGGTTGAAAGATAAGATGTCCAGTAATTGAGCTTCACTCAATTTTGAAAATACCAAACCCCCGACTCCTATTGTAAATTAGATGAGTTGTTCATAACTCGAGGATAAACTCGGAAAGGGAACAGGTAGGTCAAGTATTAACAGAAGTACTGTGATGTTTAAGAGATTCTGGTTTTTTCCAACAATGATTGGAAAATGGTTTAGGATAACAGTTTATAGTTCTCCACCAACTAATTGGGGAAAAAGCTTCGAATAGAAGCACCTCAAAGAGATGTCAGGAACTGAACACGAATACAAATTAAAAGGGGGATATGTAAGTATTAATTGAATAGTGTGATACGAGTATGTAGGGAAAAAGTTGAACCACTAGTAAGACGCACTTAGTACTCATTGACTAAGTTAAAGGCTTGCATTGAGAACGAAGTAAGAGCATGGGGCTTACGATACAAAAAATATTGACGCATATACACAACGTCACCCCAGTAATAGTGGAACCCTTACAAAACGAGGATGGAAAACTTAAGGAACAAATGACGCAACTTATATTCGCCCCAAGAAGCAAAGGATAAAGCTACTACTTCAAGAAAACCTTAAATAGTTATCATCGGAATACTAGCACTGCTTAATTGGAATTGGAACGACTACAGGTGCGAAGTAATTCTGGGAAAAAGAAGAGTAGAAGGTGGCCTTGGATGAGTTGTTCCTTGGGTCACATTATTCAAATACGGATTAGTAGACAAGACATCACATTAAATATGGAAAGGTTCTCGTCGCTTCGTAATTTAGCCAAGGCTCCATATGCGGATAGTCCGATTATAAAATATGTAGATAGACGGAGACATGATGCAGTACCAAGTAGATTCAAGGAAGAGATTGGGCAAAATTAAGACTGTACAAAGAGACATAGAGCAAGGTACAAGTAGATGAAAGTACGAGTACCCTCTAAAGGGGGGAAGTTAATGAGAAAATGGCAAAAGTAGGAGAAGGCAATTGATATCGCATATATTTGAGATAGACATCTAAACTTCAATAAGATATCTTGATGAACCACGTTAGAAAGGTCCGAAAGCTACCAATAATTGGATGGAAACCAGAATGCTACATAAGGTAGTGTTAAGAAGTTTCCAACAAGACCCGGGACAACATAACACTAGAAGGCTGCTGCATATAAAAACAGAAGAATGTACCAATGAAAGGATATCGAATAATTCAAGAGACACTATGAAGGATAATGACAGCATACTAGACCAAAAGCCAAAACGTTGGTTATAAAGTTAGTCGCAAATAATGTTGCGATAGATAAATAACCCAAGAAAAAGGAATAGAAAGCCTCATATGGTAGAAAATGAGGAGAACACAAAGTGAATAGAGGATAGTGGAGCTAAAGGTCTACACCAATACTGGATGCAAGATAACAGGCGAAAGGATAGGGAAAAACATAAAGACTCACGAGACAACGCTGAGGTAGCTCTAGAGCTAAGTTGAGTGCCTCACACATTATGGCAAGGATTATAATAAAATGCAACACGAAGACTTCCTAGGGAGGTCACCCATCCCAGTATTACTCTCACCCCAGCATACTTAACTTCTAAATTCAGATGGAACTTAATGTGTTAGTGCTGGTATGATCATGCGAGATGGAAGAATCAGAACTAGCGGCAGAGAAACGGCATGAGATTATGTTCCTGTAGTACTATACGTTACATTGATGGTATTATAAAAAAGATTTAAGCAAGACAAGAAGGATTAGCTAACTGCCAACTGACGACACACTCGAATGCCATAGCTCTTCAACATAGTACCAGTTAATGAGAGGAAAACCATAGAATGGCTAAATGGGCCAGTGGGCGAGAGAATTTCGACACTACTTGGCAGCCAACTCTGAGGGCAAAAAAGCAAAACCCAAAAGGTAAGGGTACCAGCTGATGTAATATACGAATGATAGAAAGCAATATCTAAGGTCAAAAATTCAATAATATGACCAGGACTACAAGACTCACTTCGCATTCCAGCGCCAGATAAATCTGGAGGAAATGTTACTGGTGGATTAACGATATTAGTCCATTCTCCTTCGATCAAAGGTTACCTACTCCATCGAGAAGGTGTAAAATTGTAGAGTAAAAGAGTGGTAGGACCTTACGGAGTCCCCACAGCTATTGTCCTAGGCAAGGGAGCCCAAGTTGTAATTAACTATCGAGAGATACAAAGATAGGTTAAGCCAAATTACCGAGATGGAATTAGTACTACGGGTGGAGTAAGACATGGCCACGAGTGGACAAAAAATATACCCCGACATCGAGTGTAGGATAAGGGAGAAAAAGGCAGGGTAAAACATGAGGACTAGCGAGGTAACGCTAGGATACTTCTTGTACCCTCTCATATTCTTGTGAAGGTAAAGAATGACACAAGATAATATGTCTAGAGGATTACAAGAGAGGGTAAGGGAAATTGTGAAAGGGTCTAAGTAAAACTGGCAGAACTAAATGGTTACTATAGGATGACGAGCTTATATGCCAAAATTCCTTCGAAATTATACCAGATCATGTTAGACAAAGCACAGAACGACTACGAGACCCATTATATGAGGGGAATGCAACATTATTCGGTAGCCAACCCTAAGGATTGGAAAAAAGAAAGGAAGAAGGACCCAAAAGATAGAATGCCAATTACAGTTCTGAAAAGAGTTGAGAAGGACTATACGAGGCTAATGAATCAACCCATTTGCTTTCAAGCAAGAGCATCTATGTCACGACCCAACCCCGTAGGCCGCAACTGGGGTCCGACCTGGACCCTCCATATATATATCTATCAGCTGTGGTCACATTGAACTATAAATAAAATAATATCATGTAACAGATCCCCATTGGGCGATAACATTTTCATAAACCTGTAGCCCTTTTCATTTGTATCACAACATGACAGGGCACGCAAGACGACAAGGCTGCCATAACATATTAACATATATCATATATCATGTAGACCCAGCTGAATCAAACTGACATAAACAACCCACATATACATGTCTGCAGACCTCTAAAAATATAAACGACAACATATAGCGGGACAGGGCCCCCGTCGTACCCCCGAATTGACAAAAATATTTTATACATCAGTAGACAGTATCAAAAACTAGGCCCCGATATAATAGAGACTCTTCTAGCTGAGTTGCATGGAATCCTAAGCTGATGGACTCCCAAAACCTGTATCTGTACCTGCGGGCATAAACGCAGCCCTTATGAAAGGGGGTCAGTACAACATATGTACTGAGTATGTAAAACATAACATGATACAACTGGAAGCATATCTGAAGTACAGAAGTAGGGGATAAAATGTCAAGTTAGAAACCGGTACTTGAAAAAGTAAAATCATGCATGCTCAAACTTTCAATATAGCCGGGCCTAATAGGGGTCTGCTGAATCATATTTGTAGTATCAGTATCAAGCCCCGTGCCATCGTCACCTTATTACCACACATCATCATAGTATCAGTATTAGGCCCCATGCTATCATCACCTTATTACAACACATCATCATCATATATATACATACGGATGCCGGCCCTCTAGAGAGGGACTCAATGAATAATGCAGTAAATTGCACGAATCTAATAACCGGCCTGGGACTCAGAGAAGAAGTGTTACAGTATACACGAGTAGAGTTCTGAGAAACAAAACACAGTTTAAATAATTATTTGAGGCTCAATGAAGTCATTAAGTGATCCATCACCTGGGGATCAGGGCAGAAGGTATCTGACGTGTACTCTCTAACTGTCACTAAGTGTCACGACCCAACCCCGTAGGCCGCGACTGGGGTCCGACCTGGACCCTCGTATACCTACCTATCTGTTATAGTCATACTGAACTATGAACAAGGAGATACTACTATAAAAAAAAAAAACCAACGAGTTAAAACTTTTTCATGTACATGTAGCCTCTTTCATTTGTTTCATATCATGAAAGGGCACGCGAGCCGACAAGGCTGCTATAACAAAAACATTCACAATATATCGAATAGGCAACATCGAAACTATCTCACAAACAACCCACATATACACATGTCTACAGACCTCTAAGAATAGTAACAATAACATATGGCGGGACAAGACCTCCGCCGTACCCCTGAATGTACAAATATATACATTAAGTGACCAGCATCAAAATTTAGGCTCCAGAACAGTGAAGCACTTCCGACTCAGCTGAGAGGAACTCCTATGCTGATGAATCTCCAGAATAAACATCTGTACCTGCGGGCATGAAACGCAGCCCCCCGAGAAAAAGGGGGTCAGTACGATATATGTACTGAGTATGTAAAGCATAACACATCGTAACTGAGATCATAACTGAAATAGGGATGCAGGGGACAAGTATAATAACTAAATAAATTACTGTACCTGCACCTTAGGACACATAAATCATACACATCATCATATGTTGTGCCCGGCCCTCTAGTGAACTCGGTGTTATAATCACTTTTTCATAATCACATATCATCATATCATAATGCATTTCATTTCATCATATCATCGTATACGGTATCATACCATCGTATACGGTATCATCTTATCATATATATCATCGTATCACACCCGGTTCACTGCGGGGCTCAGGGTCATAATGTATTGCTTTAATCTCATATGCATGCCTACATAAAGTATCCGGCCCTTTAGTGAGGGACTCGGTGAATGGAGTGGTGTACGTCTATAGCGTACCATCATAATATACATATATACCCGGCCCTCTAAGGAGGGACTCGGTGTTCCTTCCTTATTTCACCACATATACTATCATATTACAGCCGGCCCGGGACTCGGTGAATAATCGTATCGTCATAACATATAACATATATCACACCTCACGTATGGCATCGTCTCCTCGTGCGTGGAACTATACACATCCGACCCGGGACGCGGTGAAAGAAGTAGTAACACTGTGCACGATAACATATCCCGGCCCATCGTGGGACTCGAGGAAGGATGGGTTACAGTATGCACGAGTAGAGTAGTGAGAAACCATATGCAACTAAGTCATTATCTAAGACTCGATGAAACAGTCAAGTGAACCGTCACCTGAAGACTGGGGGAGTAATTATCTGAGGTATCCCTTTAGATGTCATTAGGGCTTATATCAGTTGGGGCTTCAGGGATCACAAACATGCATCAAAATAATGCCACATAATTCATGCAATCAGAAATACAATTTATCTAGTCAAAGACTCAACTCATGCAATCAACGGCATTTATCATTTCAGAGCCTCTAAATAGAGGAGCTAGTACCTCTACTTACTATTCATTATATAGCAGGCTCGAGAATAGTAGTTTGACTACTTTCAGACTCTTGATGTTCAGGAGTGACTACAAGTCACGAGTTACAATCAGAGCTCATAAATGGAATTACCTCTAAACCTATATCATATACCATTTCACTTAAAGTTAAGCCATTCCAAAGGAAAGAAGAAATAGGCTTTACATATATTAATTTTCATCACATAGAAGACTAAAAGGAAATGACTCAGCTATTATAGGAGTTCTAATATCAAGAAGTAAACAAGAGTCTCGACTCATACTCAGGGCTTTACGAATGGATTAAATCCCAAATATCGTATACATATCATTCATAACTTATATCTAAGACATGCCAAAAGAAAAGAAGAATAGTTCTACATATCTATTCCAAAAACACGCCAAAGGAAAGCTTCACATACCTTGTATGGACTTCTCTTTATCCTGTTCGCCTCGTCATCCTTTGAACCTATTAAACAGGAGAGTAATATGCATATCAACTCTTCTTAATTTTCCAGCATCTTAGGTTACACCCTAGTGGTAATGGAATCTATTCCCTTAGTCGTTTCCTCGATTAGTTGTTTAGTTTGTTAAGGCGTTAACGAAAATTGGGCAGCACCTCCCCTATAATGTGCCCTATCCGAATTCCCAACCATGTACTTAGAACCTGCAGCCAACCAACAATGCAACCAGCAGACCATACATATACATATTACGACCAAAATTATACAATATAAACCCCCAACAATTCACTTGAAACTAAGATACCAAAACTAGAGTTTTTAATCTTTCTTTCGCGAATTCTTTAATTGCAAAGCGGAGGGTCATGTGGCTGCAACCAGCAGCTCCCACACCTCATTTAGATAACTTTTAGACCCTGCAACACGCCACAACACAACCAGCAGCAGCCCCTACGCGTACAACACCTTATTTCGACAACAACTTAACTATAGCGATTCTAAATTCGTTTATTTCGAACGCCGAACTTTTGAAACATTTTCCCCAACTTCCAGCAGGTCCTAAGGTGTGTAATATAGCATAATTTAACGTCATAAACTTCAAATTAGAGGGGAAGCACTTACCTTTCCCGAAATTGACTAAAACTTGCCGAAATCGCGCCTCGGAATTTTATTTACGTGCTGAAACTGTGTGGACTGGTTGCTGTTCGTTTTGGCTGCACCAAGCCATAATTTTATACTTCTAATACCTCCATATCATTGTATTATACGCTAATTAATTAATTTACAGAACGAAAACGGGACTTACCTATTTTTTTCTCCCAAGCCGTCGAAATTTTCTCCTTAGCTCTTAAGGTCTGTTTTCTCACGTTGCTGCTGGAAATTTTTCAATGAACTGAAGCTTTTTGGATACATATAAACTTATATAGGTGGTCCCAAGGGGTGACACGTGTCAGCCCCTAAGAGGGACACGTGTCCAGCCCCTATTGGGCCACCGTGTCCATGCAAGAAGGGTGGGGCTGCCACGTGGCAGTGGGGCCCACCTCCCCCAAGCAGCTGCGTCACCTACTTGTCCCTAAGTAGGTGCATCACCTGCTTGCTTGAGGTGCTGCCACGTGTCGCTCCTCCATTGGCTGCCACGCATCGTCTTTTTCCCTTCCTCGCGGGTTCGTAATCTTGTCTTACTTTAAGAGCTCATGTAATCCGCACTACGTAAGCTTGGTATATCCTTAAACAACTTAAGTGTATAGGACTCTTAACTTAGTGCCTTACGTAGGCAAATTGAGTCCTACGACTCATTTCTTAGCCTCCAACTCTTTCCGGATTCTTATGACTCTATCTCCGACCTCCCTTCTCGCGAGGTATCACAATCTTCTTTCCTTAGAGTTGTTTGATAGTGTTGTAGCTTATCCGGCTCACATGATAGTGTCTAAGGAACTTAAGAAGACGTTCCGAGCTCAAGAGTGCGGGGTGTAACATCCTTCCCCCCTTTAGAACATTCGTCCCCGAATGTTGAATAAAACTTTCCTTAAGACTTTATACGGATCATAAGGAGATGCCTTTCTACTGTAATGACATATATTTTCATCCAAGTAATTAATATACGAGTTCCAAGACTGGGGCTATCCGTAGACATCGGGAATAGGTATGGACACTTGTGTTTCATGTCCTTTTCAACCTCCAAGTTTATGTCTTCACGATTCTTATTCCGCCACAGTACTTTGACGGAAGCTATGTCCTTGGTTCGCACCCCTTTTAATCTTCTGATCTAGGATGGCAATAAGTTGCCCCTCGTAGGATAACTCCTTGTTACGTGGACCTCCTCCACGGGAAATATTTTGGGAGCGTCGTTCCCATTCTTACGGAGCATTGATCTGTGAAAAATGAATGTATTGTTTCAAATCAGACGGTAGGTCCCACTCATAGGCAGCTTTATCTATTTTAAAAATGCTTTGCGAAGGATCAATGTATCCTCTTCTTGTTGACTTTAGGCTGCTAATCGATATCTTGTCTCGGAATAAGCTTTACTTTATCAATAATTTAGTGGATCACATCTAGGACTGTCCCTTAATCGAAGGGAAAAATGTCATACTAAGATTCATCTGGGTTCCTCAATCCCTTTCGAAATGATTTCCAGTAGTTAGCTGTAAATTGAACTTTTCTATCAGAGATAATAGATGTGGGGACTCTGTGAAATCTTATTGTTTCCCTACTTTGTCATTTCGCAGAACCCTCAGCTGAATATGACTTTCTCACTGGAGGGGAACAGGTTGATTCTGTCAGCCCATCTACCATAGCCCGTATGAACTCCCAGTTCCTTAGAATGTTAGGTCAGCTCGTACTATAATACATATTAACTGCTTTCCACCTCTGATTCGGGGTTTCCATTCCCTGAGATAGGCTATCAGACTGCTGATGCTTCTTTTAACTTAAGCTATTGTACAACTCCTCTTAATCCAACTTGTAATACCTTAGGTATGCTATCTTTCTCTTTTACTTAGATCTTTTCTCCAGTTTTCTTACCATACATCATATTGTAATCCTTACATAAACGTGTGTACGCATATAGAGCAGTCCAGAAAGTTCCTTAGCGTTGCTATACTAGTGGCTTACTTCCTTTAGTCGAGGTTAAGGCTCCACTATGGCTATTGTTCTTAATACCGATTATATCTGAATAGTTCTGCCTCGAACCATCTTACACTTTTCCTGAATAGATTCTAAATATGGCAATCACATTGTTATTACTGACTTTTTTTTATCGAGTAATCATTTGACCTCGCTCTTAGTATGCCAATATTCATAAGCTGCACAACTATTTTTATGCCATTTTCACGAGGTGCGTTGTATTTCAGTCATAATCTTTTCTGCTCTTGGCTTACTCTGTTCTATATGTGTCGTTGTACCAAAACGCCTTTATAATCTCTTTTTGTCATACTTGTTTTGTTCTCTTTCTCACTTCCCAGGGGTCACCCATCCCAGTGCTACTCTCATTCGAGCACGCTTAACTTCAGAGTTTTGACGGAATCCGGTGCATCAGTTTGGGTATGATCACGTCCATCTCTTATGGGGTCTCGTTTGACGTTTAAGCGTCCCCATTTACATGCGATAGCATCAATTGATTTTATGTTACGCTTGTACTTATTTTGTCCACTTCCCCCCTTTAGGGTGTACCTATGTCATTCTCCGTACATCTTCAGTTATTTACACGCGAATGATTCTATTCCAACATATTTAACGGGCTGTACCATATCTACTTCTTCTATTAAATCATCCCCACGTTAGGTTGCCTTTCTAGGAAACCCTAGAACAACCGTAGGGTGCTTTAATATTTGGAATATCTCGAATCGAGTCTCATCTAATGATTGATACTCGAGTAGTATCCGTAATGTAGCAGTGCATTCAAAGCCACATTCCATTCATCCAAACCAGTAATTAGGGAGGGCTCATAATTGGTGCACATTCCCCACTCGAGTGTACTTATACTTTAATGACTCATGTTTCGAGCTTCGTCATTATACTAACTTTATTCCAGTGGATACCACTAATCATTAGAGTGGAGTCACGTGCACACCATACTTCTTTACGCCTCCTGAGCTTGCACCTTTGTTGTGTGCTTTAAGGCTCATTTCTAATCCTGCTAAAAACCATATCAATTTCGTGGTAGTAGTGGCCTTGTCTTAATACTTTTTCATCGTACTATACCTCCAGTTCGTAACTGTCTATGTCTCTTTTTGTTCGATACTTATACTTAATTAATTGCATCTATCTTGAGTGCCTCTATTAGAACTTCTGTATTATTCCTTCAACTCATTTCCATTTTTGGTTGGGCATAAGGAATTCCATATTACCCTTTATTTCCTTGCACTAGCCATCCTTTTCGTCATCATATAACCTTTATTCGAAATTTTCCTTATGGAACTTGATAAATCTTCCTTATTTGTTCCATAGCTTGCTTTTCCGTTCCACACCTATCTTTACATTCCATTTACATGGACCACATCATACCTTCTAGTTAATTCCTTACTAAGTTTTGCTTATTCTAATAATGGTTTTTGTTATTTTCACCTGGTACCTTGTTCGCATTCGCACCCATAGTATAATACCGCTTGACTTTCTTCACGATTCTTACTATGGGTTACTTACCCTTGTTAGCTAGTCTTGTCCTTAATGTCTCATAAGCTATCCTATTAACACTTCATATCCGTCACAATTCTCTTCCCTTTGTACTCTTGTCTTACTCTTGTCTTAACCATACTGTTACTTCCTTCAACTATCACTTGTCATAGTTTATCCCTATGTATCAATTCAGGCAATGCCTTACTATCTCGTTTTATCCCGATCTATCATTCCTCTCTAAGTCATTTTCTTTGGCTTATAGTTCCTTTCTAACTTATTCTACTATTCCAGTATCGTCCTCCTAGTTTCTATTGCCATTAACTCAGCAATTAACTTATTTCTCGAGGTCAGCCATATTTGTTTAGTCAAATCTCATCATTGTTGTGAGGACAACCTTTCAAAACATACTATAGCCCTGTATCTCATTCTCCTCTTATTTCTAGGAAAATTTGGGCAGAGTTTCCTCTGTATTTCTTACTATCTCAACACCTGCACGCAGAAAATACCAACAATGCCTCACAGGGCACACAAATATATATTCATATCGTATCATATCGCAGCCACCCAGGGCACACATATATATTCATATCATCTCATATCGCGGCCGCACAGGGCTCCTATAATTAACAGTATGGAAATGAACTTACCTGTTATGTCCACTCGAGCTTCACCTGTTATACTTTCCTGTTTACCTTTCCTTTCATTTTTCAATTGTATCTGTCAATCGCATTTTAATACCATACCTGACATAGGGCTTTCGTGCCTTTGCTTACCTGCGTGCTTTGTAACTTTCAATATCGTCAGTTACTTTCTTCTATCGACGTTGTCTTCCTGCTAAAATCATAGGTTAGTATGAGTAATTTCATTTCCTATGGCTCGGCTCTATCGCACGATCTTAGATTTGAAAGAAAGTAACATCCTAAATATCCTGTAGCCTCCTGTCTATAGATGTGGTGCACAACACACCGATAGACAAGACTCTACTAGACACGGTCTGTAGACATTCTAAGGACGAACTGCTCTGATACCACTTCTGTCACGACCCAACCCCGTAGGCCGCGACTGGGGTCCGACCTGGACCCTCGTATACCTACCTATCTGTTATAGTCATACTGAACTATGAACAAGGAGATACTACTATAAAAAAAAAAAACCAACGAGTTAAAACTTTTTCATGTACATGTAGCCTCTTTCATTTGTTTCATATCATGAAAGGGCACGCGAGCCGACAAGGCTGCTATAACAAAAACATTCACAATATATCGAATAGGCAACATCGAAACTATCTCACAAACAACCCACATATACACATGTCTACAGACCTCTAAGAATAGTAACAATAACATATGGCGGGACAAGACCTCCGCCGTACCCCTGAATGTACAAATATATACATTAAGTGACCAGCATCAAAATTTAGGCTCCAGAACAGTGAAGCACTTCCGACTCAGCTGAGAGGAACTCCTATGCTGATGAATCTCCAGAATAAACATCTGTACCTGCGGGCATGAAACGCAGCCCCCTGAGAAAAAGGGGGTCAGTACGATATATGTACTGAGTATGTAAAGCATAACACATCGTAACTGAGATCATAACTGAAATAGGGATGCAGGGGACAAGTATAATAACTAAATAAATTACTGTACCTGCACCTTAGGACACATAAATCATACACATCATCATATGTTGTGCCCGGCCCTCTAGTGAACTCGGTGTTATAATCACTTTTTCATAATCACATATCATCATATCATAATGCATTTCATTTCATCATATCATCGTATACGGTATCATACCATCGTATACGGTATCATCTTATCATGTATATCATCGTATCACACCCGGTTCACTGCGGGGCTCAGGGTCACAATGTATTGCTTTAATCTCATATGCATGCCTACATAAAGTATCCGGCCCTTTAGTGAGGGACTCGGTGAATGGAGTGGTGTACGTCTATAGCGTACCATCATAATATACATATATACCCGGCCCTCTAAGGAGGGACTCGGTGTTCCTTCCTTATTTCACCACATATACTATCATATTACAGCCGGCCCGGGACTCGGTGAATAATCGTATCGTCATAACATATAACATATATCACACCTCACGTATGGCATCGTCTCCTCGTGCGTGGAACTATACACATCCGGCCCGGGACGCGGTGAAAGAAGTAGTAACACTGTGCACGATAACATATCCCGGCCCATCGTGGGACTCGAGGAAGGATGGGTTACAGTATGCACGAGTAGAGTAGTGAGAAACCATATGCAACTAAGTCATTATCTAAGACTCGATGAAACAGTCAAGTGAACCGTCACCTGAAGACTGGGGGAGTAATTATCTGAGGTATCCCTTTAGATGTCATTAGGGCTTATATCAGTTGGGGCTTCAGGGATCACAAACATGCATCAAAATAATGCCACATAATTCATGCAATCAGAAATACAATTTATCTAGTCAAAGACTCAACTCATGCAATCAACGGCATTTATCATTTCAGAGCCTCTAAATAGAGGAGCTAGTACCTCTACTTACTATTCATTATATAGCAGGCTCGAGAATAGTAGTTTGACTACTTTCAGACTCTTGATGTTCAGGAGTGACTACAAGTCACGAGTTACAATCAGAGCTCATAAATGGAATTACCTCTAAACCTATATCATATACCATTTCACTTAAAGTTAAGCCATTCCAAAGGAAAGAAGAAATAGGCTTTACATATATTAATTTTCATCACATAGAAGACTAAAAGGAAATGACTCAGCTATTATAGGAGTTCTAATATCAAGAAGTAAACAAGAGTCTCGACTCATACTCAGGGCTTTACGAATGGATTAAATCCCAAATATCGTATACATATCATTCATAACTTATATCTAAGACATGCCAAAAGAAAAGAAGAATAGTTCTACATATCTATTCCAAAAACACGCCAAAGGAAAGCTTCACATACCTTGTATGGACTTCTCTTTATCCTGTTCGCCTCGTCATCCTTTGAACCTATTAAACAGGAGAGTAATATGCATATCAACTCTTCTTAATTTTCCAGCATCTTAGGTTACACCCTAGTGGTAATGGAATCTATTCCCTTAGTCGTTTCCTCGATTAGTTGTTTAGTTTGTTAAGGCGTTAACGAAAATTGGGCAGCACCTCCCCTATAATGTGCCCTATCCGAATTCCCAACCATGTACTTAGAACCTGCAGCCAACCAACAATGCAACCAGCAGACCATACATATACATATTACGACCAAAATTATACAATATAAACCCCCAACAATTCACTTGAAACTAAGATACCAAAACTAGAGTTTTTAATCTTTCTTTCGCGAATTCTTTAATTGCAAAGCGGAGGGTCATGTGGCTGCAACCAGCAGCTCCCACACCTCATTTAGATAACTTTTAGACCCTGCAACACGCCACAACACAACCAGCAGCAGCCCCTACGCGTACAACACCTTATTTCGACAACAACTTAACTATAGCGATTCTAAATTCGTTTATTTCGAACGCCGAACTTTTGAAACATTTTCCCCAACTTCCAGCAGGTCCTAAGGTGTGTAATATAGCATAATTTAACGTCATAAACTTCAAATTAGAGGGGAAGCACTTACCTTTCCCGAAATTGACTAAAACTTGCCGAAATCGCGCCTCGGAATTTTATTTACGTGCTGAAACTGTGTGGACTGGTTGCTGTTCGTTTTGGCTGCACCAAGCCATAATTTTATACTTCTAATACCTCCATATCATTGTATTATACGCTAATTAATTAATTTACAGAACGAAAACGGGACTTACCTATTTTTTTCTCCCAAGCCGTCGAAATTTTCTCCTTAGCTCTTAAGGTCTGTTTTCTCACGTTGCTGCTGGAAATTTTTCAATGAACTGAAGCTTTTTGGATACATATAAACTTATATAGGTGGTCCCAAGGGGTGACACGTGTCAGCCCCTAAGAGGGACACGTGTCCAGCCCCTATTGGGCCACCGTGTCCATGCAAGAAGGGTGGGGCTGCCACGTGGCAGTGGGGCCCACCTCCCCCAAGCAGCTGCGTCACCTACTTGTCCCTAAGTAGGTGCATCACCTGCTTGCTTGAGGTGCTGCCACGTGTCGCTCCTCCATTGGCTGCCACGCATCGTCTTTTTCCCTTCCTCGCGGGTTCGTAATCTTGTCTTACTTTAAGAGCTCATGTAATCCGCACTACGTAAGCTTGGTATATCCTTAAACAACTTAAGTGTATAGGACTCTTAACTTAGTGCCTTACGTAGGCAAATTGAGTCCTACGACTCATTTCTTAGCCTCCAACTCTTTCCGGATTCTTATGACTCTATCTCCGACCTCCCTTCTCGCGAGGTATCACAATCTTCTTTCCTTAGAGTTGTTTGATAGTGTTGTAGCTTATCCGGCTCACATGATAGTGTCTAAGGAACTTAAGAAGACGTTCCGAGCTCAAGAGTGCGGGGTGTAACACTAAGGACTATGTAAAAAGGAGTTTTTGGAAATCTTAGACATATATCAATGTGGAACATCTTATAGAAGTCCGAGCATTGGTTATCTCAGAGCCTTTTTTTTTACAAACAAGAGCTTAGTCGAATCAATTGTTATACAGTCATATAGAAGACTCGAAGATAGCAGCTCACTACTTTAAAGTTTAACATTCAAAAGTGAGTAAGAGTCCTGAAGGCATATTCAGAACCTGGGAATGGAATTACCCCCAAAGCTCATATCATATCCTGCTTACATCTAAGACATGCCAAAAGAGAAAAGATAGGCTTTACATACCTATACAAAAAACATACCAAGAGAAGCTTCACATACTTTTTGTGAGTTACTCTTTATCCCATTCGCCTCGTCATCCTTTGAACCTATTCAACATGAAAGTAATACAAATATCAACCACTCTTAGCTTTTCAGCATCTTTGGTTGTACCTTAGCATTCCTAGAATCTATTTCCTTGTCTGTCTCTTCAACTAGTTCTTTAATTAGATAAGGCGTTAACGAAAATTAGGCAGCACCTCCCCTATAATGTGCCCTATCCGAATTTCCAATCACACCCTTAATAACTAAAGCCAACCAACAACAACAACCTGCAACATATATACAAGCAATTCACACCAACCTTACATAATACAAACCCCAAACAACTCACTCAAAACTATCCAAACGTGAATTCTGGACAGCTTACTATTTTACCTTGTCTCTTCGTTTCGAAGGGGTAATTAAGGGAAACAGGATTTATGTCCTCCATGAAAGTTATAGATATGTATCTTAGGGTCGCATAAAATTTTGAATCACCCCTACATCAATTCTGTACAAAAAGATATGCCCAAAACACCAACAGCAGTCCGTGTAAGATTTCCAAAACCAAAATCTGGGCAGTA
Organism: Solanum dulcamara; assembly: GCF_947179165.1. NCBI lineage: Eukaryota > Viridiplantae > Streptophyta > Magnoliopsida > Solanales > Solanaceae > Solanum > Solanum dulcamara. The sequence continues at coordinate 28,933,374 of NC_077241.1, read as the reverse complement.
CCTCATCTACACTTCATCACCCTTTTTCGAGAAGATAAAAGCAAAGCTGGATTTTAAATACTAAATTAAAGGTATAGACCTGTGAAATACCTTTCCAAAACATATTGAATCACTCGAAATGAAGCTGTACACAAGAAGTTATACCAATATTACTAACAACTGTCCCTTCTAAAAATGGGTTTGTTAACTAGTTTTTAACGTTTTCTCTCTTTGTTCTTTCAACTTTCTCTCAAGATCCAAGCTAAAGAATTAATTCCATAAACATCATAAGATACATATATACATCTCCACATGGTTGAGGAACACCGTAGATAATTAATTCATGGAGGAAAATTGGAAGACTTACCTTTAATTTTCCAAACCCATGGCTGCCTTTCTCTCACGTTTTCTCTCTTATTTTGGTTGCTGGAGTTTCAGCTCCAAATGAAATAAGGATGACTTAGTAGTCATCCAAATACACATATATACCCCTCTTTAGAAGGTGCCATATGGCATCCCCTTAGGGGTTACACGTGGCAGCCCCTTAGGACGCTACCTAGGCTCATGCGGCCTATCACACGCCACCATGTGGTAGCGGGGTCCACCCCCCCAAGCAGGCAGGGGAGTCACCTGCTTGCTTGAGTTTCTTTCTTGTCACCTGCTTGCTTCACTTTCGTAAGTTCAGAAACTATTTATTGCTCCTTCTCGTAGGTTTGTCATCTCACCTTATTTTAAGAGCCTATGTAATCCGTGATACGCACGCTTGGTATGTCCTCCAGTAGCTTAAGTATATAAGAATTTTTAATTAATAACTTACCTAGGTAAATAGAGTCCTACGATTCATTACTTGGCCTCCAATTCCCTCCGGATTCTTATGACTTCATTTCCAACCTTCTCTACTATGGGTATCACATTATCCCTTCCTAAGAGTCGTTAGATAGTGTCATAGCGTATTCGGCTCATATGATAATGTCTAAGGAACTTATGAGACATTCCAAGTTTAAAAGTGTGGGGTGTAACATCCTTCCCCCCTTTAGAACATTCATCCCCAAATGTTAAACAAAACTTCCCTTAGCACCTTATACAAATCGTAGGGAGATTCTTTATTGTTTCCATAACACCTACTCCTATTCAAGTACTTAATATATGAATTTCAGGAGTTGGGGTTACCTTCTGACGTTAGGAATAGGTGTGAATACCTGTGTTTCATGTTCTCTTCAGTTTCCCTAGTCATTCTCTTTCTGGTTTTGTTTTTTCCACTGTATCTTAACGGAAGGCACGTCTTTAGTCTATAATCTTCCAGTTTGTCGGTCTAAGATGGCGATAGGATTTTTTTCCTCACAGGATTCCATCTCCTCGACATCATTTATGGAATATACCCTGGGTGACTCATCAGTACTCTTGCAAAGCATTCCTATCTGATAGACTAGGCGCATAGTTTCCAAATAAGGTGGTAAGCTCAACTTACCAGCCATGTTGCCCACCTTATAAGCAACTTGATACAGTCTAATATATTTTAGGTTAAGTTCTCTTTTCTGGGTAACTCCAATATGAATATCCAATCATCCATTTGAACTCTGAATGTCGATGTCGATTATCATTATATCATTTCTGCCGACTATGGGTTGTTAGTCAATAGTTTGCTTAATCCTGTTTGGCCTACCGATTTAGTCTTTTCCCCAACAGGGGGACTTATACACTCTGCCTTACAACATTTTGTAGGGGATCATCTGGATACCAGAATGGTAGCCATTATGGTAGGTAAACTCAATAAGTGGTGGACGATCACCCAGTTACTCTTAAAGCCAACCATATAAGGTTGCAATATGTCTTCTAGCATTTGATAGTATGCTCAGTCTGTTCAGCAGTTCAAGGAAAAATGCGGTACGAAGACCTGTCTGTGCTCCCGATCTCTTCTTGGACTGATCTCCAGATGTTAATCATAATTGAAGTCCCTCTATCTGAGATATTAGCTGGGGAAACCTCACGGAACCTTACTACCTCCTTGTCCTATAACTTCACCTAGTTCCAGCTACATAGGTGGTGTTGCTTGAACGCAAATGGGCTGATTCGTTAGTTTCTCGCAATAACCTGTATAGCACCCTACTTTTGAAGAGTATAGAATAGGTGCGTGATGACATTGATAATTTGGGAACCGTTAGCCTTGTATAGTCCTTCTCGACTCTTTTCAGAACATTAACTGGCATTCGATCTTTTGGGTCCTTCTTCTCTTCCTTTTTCCCAATCCTTAGGGTTGGCTACCGAATAATGTTGCAATCCCCTCATATAATGGCTCTCGTAGTTGTTCTGTGCTTTGTCGAACATGATTTGGTATAACTCCAAAGGAATTTTGGCATATAAGCTCATCATCCTGTAGTAACCAGTTAGTTCTGCCAGTTTTTCTTAGACCCTTTCACAATTTCCCTTACCCCCGCTTATAATCCTCTAGACACATTATCTTGTGTCCTTCTTTACCTTTACAAGAATATGAGAGGGTACAAGAAGTATCCTAGCATTACCTCGCTAGTCCTCATGTTTTACCCTGCTTTTTTGTCCCTTATCCTACACTCGATGTCGGGGTAGATCTTTGGTCCACTCGTGGCCATGTCTTATTCCACCCATAGCACTAATTCAATCTTGGTAATTTGGCTTAACCTATCTTTGTATCTCTCGATAGTTAATTGTAACTTGGGCTCCCTGCCTAGGACAATAGCTGTGGGGACTCCGTAAGGTCCTACCACTCTTTTACTCTATAATTTTACACCTTCTCAGCGGAGTAGGTAACCTTTGATCGAAGGACCATGGACTAATATCGTTAATCCACAAGTAACATTCCCTCCAGATTCATCTGGCGCTGGAATGCGAAGTGAGTCTTGTAGTCCTGGTCATATTATGGAATTTTCGACCTTAGGTATTGCTTCCTATCATTCGTATATTACATCAGCTGGTACCCTTACCTTTTGGGTTTTGCTTTTTTGCCCTCAAAGTTGGCTGCCAAGTGGTGTTGAAATTCTCTCGCCCTCTGGCCCATATAGTCATTTTGTAGTTTTCCTCTCATTAACTGGTACTATGTTGGAGAGCTATTGCATTCAAGTGCGTTGTTAGTTAGCAGTTAGCTAATCCTTCTTATCTTGCTTAAATCCTTTTTACAATACCCTCAACGTAATGTATAGTACTCCAGGAACATAGTCTCATGTCGTTTCTCCGCTGCTAGTTCAGATTTTTCCATCTCGCGCGACCACATCCGCACTATCGCACTAAATTCCACCATAATTTAGAAGTTAAGCGTGCTTCAGTGAGAGAAATACTGGGATGGGTGACCTCTTTGGGAAGTCTTCTTGTTGTGTTTCATTGTAATCCCTGCCATAATGTGTGGGGAACTCAACTTAGCTCTAGATTTACCTTAGCGTTGTCTCTTGAGTCATTATGTTTTGCCCTGTCCTTTCGTCTGTTATCTTGCATCCAGTATCGGCGTAGACCTTTAGCTCCACTATCCTTTTTTTACTTTGTGTTCTCCTCATTTTCTACCATTGGAGGCTTTCTATTCCTTTTTCTTTGGTTATTTATCTATCGCAACATCATTTGCGACTAACTCTATAACCAATATTTTGGCTTTCGGTCTAGTATGCTGTCATTATCCTGCGCAATGTCTCTTAAGTTGGTTGATATCCTTTCATGGTTACACTTTTTTGTTTTTATACGCAGCCTCCTTCTAGTGTTATGTTGTTCAGGGTCTTATCACAAACTTCTTAACGCTGCCTTATGTAGCATTCTGGCTTCCATCCAATTATTGGTAGCTTTCGGACCTTTCTAACTTGGTTCACCAAGATATCTTATTGAAGTTTAGACGTCTATCTCACATATATTGCTATATCAATTGCCTCCTCCTACCTTTTCCATTTTCTCATTAACTTCCCCCCTTTAGAGGGTACTCATACTTTTATCTGCTTGTACCTTGCTTTATGTCTCTTTGTCCAGTCTCAATTTTGCCCAATCTCCTCCTCCAATCTACTTCGTACTATATCATGTCTCCGTCTATCTTTATATTTTATAATCAGACTATCCACGTATGGAGCCGTGGCTAAATTACGAAGCGACGAGAACCTTTCCATATTTAATGTGATGTCTTGTCTACTAATCGGTATTTGAATAATGTGACCCAAGGAACAACTCATCCCGGGCCACCTTCTACTTTTCCTTTTCCCAAAATTACTTCGCACCTGTAGTCGTTACAACTCCAATTAGGCAGTGCTAGTGTTCCGATGATAACTATTTAAGGTTTTCTTGAAGTAGTAGCTTTATCCTAACCTATATCATTTGCTTCTTCGGGCGAATAGAAGTTGCGCCATTTGTTCCTTAAGTTTTCCATCCTCGTTCCTTAAGGGTTCCACTATTTTTGGGGTGACGTTGTGTATACACATCATTTTTTTTGTATCTTAAGCCCCATGCTCTTACTGCGTTCTCAACGCAGGCCTTTAACTTAGTCAACGCGTACTAAGTGCATCTTACTAGTGGTTCCACTTTGTCCCTACATACTCGTATCACACTGTTCAATTCATACTTACATATCCTCCTTTTAATTCGTATTCGTGTTCAGTTCCTGACATCTCTTTGATGTGCTTCTGTTCGAAGCTTTTTCCCCAATTAGTCGGTGGAGAACTACAAACTGTTATCGTAAACCATTTTTCAACCATTGTTGGAAGAAACCAAAATCTCTTAAACATCACAGTACTTCTGTTAATACTTGACCTACTTGGTCCCCTTCTGAGTTTATCCTCGAGTTATGAACAACTCATCTAATTTACAATAGGAGTCGGGGGTTTGGTATTTTCAAAAATGAGTGAAGCTCAATTACTGGACATCTTATCTTTCAACCAGAGCTTCTCCTTTTTTTACAGCATAGTTACAGTTGGAGATACTGTGGTCTGAACTGTACTGCTCAGACAGACTTTTGTTTCTTTGAAATAAATTTCCCCAAGTAAAAAGGGTATCCCTTATCGATGACATGAAGAGTATCTCTTACAGCTTTAATTTAGTATCCTATAGGTACCCAGTATCAATTTCCAAGATATGTTATAAACTATGTTTTATTCCCTTCTTCTTGTATTGGCAAAATTTTGGTAGAGTTTCCTCTACACTTCTTACTATCCCAAAACCTGCACGCAGAAAATACCAACAATGCCTCACAGGGCCAACATATATATATACATATCATATCACAGCCGCACAGGGCTTTCAATGTCATCTCATATCGCAGCCACACAGGGCTTTCAACGTCAACAATAATATAAAAATACTGGACTTACCTCATATGTCCAACTTCAAACTGCATCTGTTGCACTTCCTGTCTGCTTTCCTTTCAGGTTTTAACTTTACATTTCAATAGTACTTCACTACCTTACCCGATGGATATCTTCTGTGGATTTACTTTACTTACCTACATGCTTCGTAACTTTCCATGTCATCAATTACTTCCTTTTGTTGGTGTCGTCATTCTGTTAAGATCCAAGGTTAGTATAAGGAATATTCCTATGACTTGGATCTAAAGCATGATCTCAGATGTGAAAAAAAAGTAACATCCTAAATGTCCTGTAGCTTCCTATTTATGGATGTGGCGTGCAACACATCAATAACCAAGATTCTACTATACACGGTCTGCAGACAATCCAAGGATGAACTGCTCTGATACCACTTCTGTCACGACCCAACCCCGTAGGCCATGACTGGGGTACGACCTGGACCCCCTGCGTACCTAACTATTAACTGTGGTCAAATTGAATTGTAAATAAAACAATGTCATGTAACAAAGCCCCATTGGGCGATAACATTTTCATAAACTTGTAGCCCTGTTCGTTTGTATCACAACATGACAGGGCATACAAGCCGACAAGGCTGCCATAACATAATAACATATATCATATGTCATGTAGGCCCAACTGAATCAAACTGACATACACAACCCACATATACATGTCTGCAAACCTCTAAAAATATTAACTACAACATATGGCTTGACAAGGCCCCCTCCGTACCCCTGAATAGACACAATAATTTTACACATCCATGGTCCATATAAATAACTAGGATTCGATACAATAAATCCTCTTCCAACTGAGCTGAATGGAATCCTAAGCTGACGGACTCCCAAAACATGTACCTGTGCCTGCGGGCATGAAACGCAACCCCCCAAAGAAAGAAGGTCAGTAGTGAATTACACGAATCTAATAACCGGCCTGGGACTCAGAGAAGAAGTGCTACAGTATACACGAGTAGAGTAGTGAGAAACAAAATACAGTTTAAATCATTATCTGAGACTCAATGAAGTCATCAAGTGAACCATCACCTGGGGATCAGGGCAGAAGGTATCTGACTTGTACTCTTTAACTATCACTAAGGACTATGTAAAAAGGAGTTTTTGGAAATCTTAGACATATACAAATGTGAAATATCTTATAGCAGTCAGAGCATTGGTTATCTCAGAGCCTTTCTTTTTTATGAACAAGAGCTTAGTCGAATCAATTGTTATACAGTCATATGAAATACTCGAAGATAGCAGCTTACTACTTTAAAGTTTAATCATTCAAAAGTGAGTGAGGGTCCTGAAGTCATATTCAGAACCTGGGAATGGAATTACCCCCAAAGCTCATATCATATCCTGCTTAAATCTAAGACATGCCAAAAGAGAAAAGATAGGCTTTACATACCTATACCAAAAACATACCAAGAGAAGCTTCACATACCTCTTCTGGACTCCCCTTAATCGTGTTCATGTCGTTTTCCTCAAAACCTATTTAACATGGAAGTAATGCAAGTGTTAAAAACCTTAGACTTTTCAGCAACTTAGACTACACGACTATTCATAGCATTCATCCCTTCGCTCACCTTTTTGACTCGTTCCTTAACTAGTTAAGGCGTTAACGAATATTGGGCAGCACCCCCTCTATAATGTGCCCTATCCAAATTTCCAATTAGACCCCTAAACACTACAGCCAACCAATAACAGAAACCTACGACATATGTTTATATAATTCACACCAACAATATACAACATAAACTCCAAACGATTCATTCAAAAATACGATATCACAATAGGGCATCTAGCCTTTATTTTGTAATGCCTTTAATTATACACAACGGGGGGGTCATGTGGCTTCAAAAAGAAGCACCCTAAACCACATCAGAACATATTTAGGCCCTTCAATGACACATCACACCCCTGCAACAGCAACTCACAAGAACAATGCCTTACTTCGATGACAATTCAACTATAGCGACTCCAATTTAATTTATTCCGAACGTCAAGTGTATCTATGCCATTTTCACACTTCCATCCACCTATAGGGCATTTAAAACACTCCATAACAACACTATAAATTCCAAATTAAAAGGAGAAACCTTACCTTACCCGAAGTTGGCCAAAATTGTCAAATCGCCACTCGGAACCTCTTCAAACGCGCTGAAATTGAGCGGGCTGTTTGTATGACTTCCTTGCTGCCCCAAATTGGATTTTATTGTTATTAAACATCGCTATACAACCACAGGATACCATAATTAATTAATTCATGGAACAAAACTCAGAGGCTTACCTCCAATAGGCCTAACCCGTAGCCCCTCTCTCTTGCCTCCAACGTTTTTCTCTTCTTCTTTCTTCTAAGTTTCCAATTGTAAATCTGAAGTTTTGGTTCCATAAATATCGTAAAATACATATATACATATCCACGTGCTTAAGGAACACCGTATATAATTAATTCAAGGAGGGAAATTCAAAAACTTACCTCAAAGTCTTCAAACCATGGCTGCCTCTTCCTCTCACATTTTTCCTCTATGTTTTGGCTGATTTTGGATAATGAATAAGTGAATAGTCACATAGTACATATATATATGAGGTGAAACGTGTCAGCCCCCTAAGGGTGGCACATGTTAGGCCCTTATTGGGCCATCTCAACCATGCGGCCAATGGGGTGCTGCCACATGGCAGTGGGGTCCAACTCCCCCAAGCAGGTGGGTCACCTACTTGACCCCAAGCAGGTGGGTCACCTGCCTGCTTGAGGTGCTGCCACGTGTTACCCTCCTAGGATGCCATGTCATCCTTTTTTTTCCCCTTATGGGTTCGTAATCTCATGTTATTTGAAGAGCCTATGTAATCCGTGCTACGCAAGCTTGGTACGTACTCCAATAGCTTAAGTATGTAAGACTTCCAAGTTAGTAGCTTACATAGGTAAATCGAGTCCTACGACTCATTACTTGGCCTCCAATTCCTTTCGAATTCTTATGACTCCATCTCCAACCTTCTCTACTATGGGGTATCACATTCTCTCTTCCTTAGAGTTGTTTGATAGTGTCATAGCGTATCTGGCTCACATGATAATGTCCAAGGAACTTATGAGACATTCCGAGTTTAAAAAGGGTGGGGTGTAACAACAATGCATAATCTTAATTATCATTCATCTTCCAAGTTCAATAACAACAACGTGTTAAAACAACCCATACCTTACAATGCTAGATAATAGTGTACATGTGATTATGACACATTCAATTTATTCTTGTTAATCCATAGTAATATTATTTTGTCGAAACGATTCTATAACAGCCCAACCACTATGAAAACATGATGTATACTCTTAACTATAATTATTTTTTTCCAACTTGGTGAAAAAAACAAGTCCAAAACAGTCCATTACCACAATACGTCCAAAACAGTCCAATAACATGTCCAAAATAATCCCTAAACAATGCTCGAAATTCTTGCAAACGTTTACGAACATACTAAGCAAACCACATATTATTCTTACACATTATTTCATGTCTTCTTTTCATATAATTTTAGTAGGTTATGACCAGCTATCCACACGAAAAGTACAACATCAATTCATACGCAACTAAGCTACATCGTCATTTCTATAATCCTTACAACAACTCACAAACGACTTTAGTTTCAACTCCAATCATTAAACACCTTCATTTACATCATAAAATTCATGATAATAACAATCAAAATATCAAGTAAAAATAGTTCACTAAGTTCCTCACAAAACAGTCCACACATGGTTTCAACATGCTTCAACATCACTCACATAGAATTATAGATTCCATTATTTTCATACTAACACAACTTCACCATTAACATTCCAATTCTTTTCATTCTTTTTACCATGAGATCTATGATAGTAAAAACTATAATTATTAAAGAAAATCAGTCTATCAATGCCACCAAAATAGTTCCCACAGCCACAACAACATTCCAACACCAATGTTCATGATTTTATGCATGCAATTCATGTTTATCAAGTTGCAACCATACTTCAACATCAACACATATAACCTCATGGTTACTATCATATTCCAACATCAACACACGTTATTTCATGCCTACAAATTATGTCTACATATCTACATCACCCTTTATACATGAAAAGAAAGTTTGATCTTACCTTGACGACTTGACTTCTCAACTTGGCTAGATTTTGTGAAATGAACCAATACTTTTTCTTGTTGCTCCAATAACTATATTAACATTTCCAGGGGGCTTCTAAAGGGTTAAAATACCTAGGAAAATAATTTTTGTATCAAGACTCAAAGAGCTCAAAATCAGCCAATATGGCCGAGAGCTTTCTCCCTCTAGACTTTGGTTCTAGTTTAGAAATTAAAAATCTGAGGTTTCTATCTCACATCGATTCCTTTGCAAATAACTCGACGTATACAATACGGGGTCTAACAAAAGGGTTCTTAAGTTTCTTTGAGCTTCTTAAAGGTTACCATGTGAGCCAGATAATCTATAATGCTATCAAATAACTATAAGGAAGGGAGAATGAGATACCCCATAATAGAGAAGATTGGAAATAGGGTTGTAACAATTCGGAGGAAGTTGGAGACCAAATAATGAGTCGTAGGACTTGACTTACTTACTTAAGCTACGAACTTAGAAGTCTTACATACTTAAGCAACTTGAGTACATTCCAAGCTTACGTAGCAAAAATTACATAGGTTCGTAAAGTAAGATGAGATTACGAACCCACGAGGGGGAAAAGAAGGTGCCACATGGCAGCATGGGAGAGTGCCACATGGAAGCCGCTGGAGCAAGGGGTGGGACCCACATGCCATGTGGCAGCTCATAGTTGGAGGAGATTGTGTGTTGGCCCAATGAGGGCTTGACACGTGTCACCACTTAGGGGTTGACACGTATCACCACTTAGGGGTTGACACGTGTCATCACTTAGGGGTTGACACGTGTCACCCCTAAAGTAACCTATATATATGTGTGTTTTATGAATTTTAGCTTCATCCTTATCCCATAAGTTCAATACTTCTCTAGAAAATTCAATAGGAAAAAGGAAGAGAAGAAACCCTAGAGCTAGAGAGAAAGTAGTGGCGGCCAAGGGGAGAAAAAGGTAAGTTTTCCGATTCCATTATGTGAATTAAGTATTTAAGGTATACCATGATAGTATGAAGGTATTAGTAATGTAAATTTATGGTTTGGAGAATCAACAAAAGGTAAACAAATAGCTACTAAGTTTTAGCCACGCTAAAAAAACTTCCAAGGCGAGTTTTAGCAAGTTTTGGCAACTTTCGGGCAAGCTAAGTTTTTTTCCTTTAAAATTGGAGTTTATGATGTTTTTATGAAGTATATTACATGTCTTAAATGAGGCTATAAGTGTAAAACTTGTATAAGGATGCTTGACGTTAGAAAGAAACTAAATTGAAGTCGTTATAGTTAAATTGAAGTCGAGTAGTGTGTTGTGATTATTTTGCTGCAATTGAAGCTGGTTGGATGGCGTGTTGTAGGGATGGAAAGTGTTCTAAAAGGGGTTTGTGTACTTCTGGTTTCAGCCACACGACCCTCCGTTTCATATTGTTAAAGGTTTTACAAAATAAAGGTTAAAAACTCTATTTTGGTATCATAGTTTTGAGCTAGCTGTTTGGAGCTGTATTGAGTAATGTTGAAGTGACTTGATTTTATATAAAGATGCTGGTTGTTTTTGGTAATATGGATGATAATATTAGCAGTTGGATAGGGCAAGTTACAGGGGAGATGTTGCCCGATTTCCGGTAACTTCGGAACTAGTAATAAACTAGTCGAGGGAAAGGGACAAGGGAATGATTCCTATGAATACTTGGATGTGGATTTGGAAGTTGGACAGTGGAAGGTTATTAATCTTAGTATTGCTTCCATGTTAAATAGGTTCAAAAGAAGACGAGGCGAATGTGGTGAAGGGTAAACCATAAGAGGTATGTGAAGCTACCTTCTTTCTCTTGGCATGTTTTTGGCATAAGTATGTAAAGCTACTCTTGTTCTCTCTTGATATGTCTTTCACATCAGTTATGATATTGTTATACCCCGTACTTTTGTACCTTGAAACGTGTTCCTAACCTTCTTAAAAACCTTGGCCAATGACTGTAAGTATACTCTAATAGGCAAATTCACAAACACAATGCCTAAGATGGAAACCATTAGAAAGGAATTCATCTTGCAAATAGAGCTTAGAGGAGGAGTCAAACTTACCCACTTTAAACTCTAGGCATCTGTATATAGACTTGGACAATAAGTATGACTACTCTACTATATGGTCCAAAGGAAATATGTACATAAATGGCCAATTTATGAGAATCCAGCTATGGACCCCCACCTTCAAGCCTGACGAAGAAACTCCTTTAGTTCCTATATGGGCTATCTTACTCGAATTACCTTGGCACTACTATCGTCTTGAAGTGGTAATCCCATTATTATCTCCAATTGGAAAGGTCTTGTTCTTGGACTTGGAAACCTACAAGAAAACAAGGGGTAGTGTTGCAAAAGTCAAAGTTCAAATTGATCTTACCAAACAAAGTGTCACGACCTAACCCCATAGGCCGCGACTGGGGTCCGACCTGGACCCCCATATACTTAACTATCAGCTGTGGCAAAATTGAACTTTAAATAAAAATATCAAGTAACAGAGCCCCATTAGGCGATAATATTTTCATAAACATATAGCCCTTTTCGTTTGTGTCATAACATGAAAGGGCATGCAAGCCGACAAGGCTGCCATAACAGAATAACATATACCATACATCATATAGACCCAGGTGAATCAACTGATATACACAACCCACGTATACATATCTGTAGACCTTTAAAAATATTAACGACAACATATGGATGGACAGGGCCCCCGCCGTACCCCTGAATAGACAAAACAATTTTATACATCAGTGGACAGTATCAAAAAGTAGGCTCCGATACAATGGAACCTCTTCCAGCTGAGCTGCGCAGAATTGTAAGCTGACAGACTCCCAAAACCTGTATAATATACCTATGGGCATGAAATGCAGCCCCCCCGAGAAAAGGGGGTCAGTACGACGTATGTACTGAGTATGTAAAACGTAACATAACACAACTAGATGTATATTCGAAATAAAGAAGAAGGGGAACAAATTATCAAATTAGAAGCCTATACCTATACTCTGTGAATTACAAAAGCATGCATGCTCATATCATACCATATAGCCAACCCTTTTAGGGGCCCGATGAATCATATCTGTAAAATTATCATGTCCCTAGTGCCATCACCTCCTTATTAAAATACATCATCATATATATACATATGTACCCGGCCCTCTAGTGAGGGGCTCGGTAGACAATGTAGTGAATAATGCAAGATAACATACTCGGCCCAGGACTCGGTGAAAGAAGGGTTACAGTATACACGAGTACAGTAGTGAGTAACTATATGCAATTTAAATCATTATCAGAGACTCGACAAAATAATAAAGTTAAACTTTTGTTTGAGGACCCGAGTAATGGTGTAGTCATCTTGAGTGTCCTCTAAATGCCATTATGGGCTGTCTCAAAAGTAATCTCGGGGACCCTAGACAAGTATTAACATAGGGCCAAATCATTTATGGAATCAAAAATACTTAATCTCGTATAGTCTTTAAGACTTGGAGCCTGTACATTTGGTACCTCTTTAACATATAGAAGTTTCCAAGGAAATAGTTCAACTACTATCAGAGTTCGATATTCGAAAGTAAATCAGAGATGTTAAGAATGGAGTTACTCTGGAGATCACATCATATTTAACTTACAACTAAGACATGCCATAAAAGAAAGAGAGTAAACTCTATATAGTCTGTACTTTCCTTTAGGTGGTCATTATATACATATCTCATACCCGGCCAATCCTGGGGCTCGGTAAGCAACTATGGCATTATAATCTCATTTTCATTCCAAGTACATATAAAATTTCTAATCACCCCTACATCAATTCTGTACAAAACGATATGTCTAAAATACCAACAACAGTCCGTGTAAGATTTCCAAAACCAAAATCTGGGCAGTACCTCCTCTATATTTCATCACCATTTTTCGAGAAGATAAAAGCAAAAATGGATTTTAAAGGCTAAATGAAAGTTATATACCTATGAAATACCTTTCCAAAACATATTGAATCATTCGAAACAAAGCTGTACACAAGAATTTATAGCAATATTGCTAACAACAGTCCCCTCCAAAAACGGGTTTGTTATCCAGTTCTTAATATTTTCTCTCTTTGTTCTTTCAACTTTTTCTCAAGTTCCAAGATGAAGAATTAGTTCCGTAGACATCATAAGATACATATATACATCTCCATGTGGTTGATGAACACCGTAGATAATTACTTCACGGAGGAAAATTGGAACTTACCTTGAAAAGGAGCCATCCGTAGCTATGTTCCTTTGCTCTCAAACCTTTTCATCTTTTGGCTAAGTTTTAAGGTAAGGAATGAATTCCTTAGTCACTTAAAATACATATATAGGGTGGCTTTGGAGGTAACACGTGTCATCCCCATAGGGTGACACATGTCTAGCCCTTATTAGGCCACGTATGCATGCTTCCAATAGGGTACTACCACGTGGCAATGGGGTCCACCTCCCCCAAGCAGGTAAGTGAGTCACCTGCTCGCTTGTCACCTGCCTACTTTTAACCTGCTTGCTTCGCTTTCGTAAGTTCAGAAACTAGTTTTGCTCTCTTTCATAGGATCGTCATCTCACCTCATTTCAAGAGCCTATGTAATCCGTGCTTCGCAAACTTGGTATATCCTTAAGTAGCTCAAGTGTATAAAACTTCTAAGTTTAGTAGCTTACGTAGGTAAATCGAATCCTACGACCCATCACTTGGCCTCCAATTCCTTCCAGATTCTTATGACTCTATTTCAAACCTTCTCTACTATGGGGTATCATATTCTCCCTTCCTTAGAGTCGTTTGATAGTGTCGTAGACTATCCGGCTCACATAGTAACTTCTAAGAAGCTTAAAAGGCATTCCGAGCTCAAGAGTGTGGGGTGTAACATCCTTCCCCCTATAGAACATTCCTCCTCGAATGTTAAATAAAACTTCCCTCAAGACTTTATACCAATTGTAGGTAGATTGTTTTCTATTGCGATCACATATATTTTCATCCAAGTAATTAATATACGTGTTTCAGGAGTTGGGGTTACATGCAGACATCGAGAATAAGTATGAATACTTGTGTTTCATGTTCTCTTCAGCTCCTCCGGTCATCCTCTTTCTGGTTTTGGTTTTGCCACAGTATCTTGACAAAAGGCACGTCTTTAGTCTATGATCTTCTGGTTTACCGATCTAAGATGGTGATAGGTTGTTCCTCGTAGGATTCCATTTTTTGGACATCATCTATGGAACATACTCTAGGTGGCTCGCTAGTACCTTTGCAAAACATCCTTATCTAATAGATTGGGTGTATAGTTTTGCAATCAGGTGGTAAGCTCAACTTACCAGAAACTTTGTCCACCTACGAGCAACTTGATGAGGTCTAACGTATTTTGGGTTAAGCTTTCTTTTCTAGGTGACTCTTTTATGCACACCTAATTATCGATTTAAACTCTGAATATCGATGGCAATTATCTATATATCATTTCTGCCGACTCTGGGCTTTGAGTCAATAGGTTGCTTAATCATGTCGAAGCCTTTTTAGCTTAGTTTTTCTAACATCGACCCATCCAGTAGGGGACTTACAAATCTTGCTCTACCAGTCTTGTACGGGGCCATTGGGATACTAGAGTAGTAATTATCATTGTAGGCAACTTGATAAGTGATAGATAATCATCCCAGCTATCTTTGAAGTTAACAACACCAGCTCATGACATATCTTCTATCGTTTCAGTGGTACACTTTAGCCTGTTCATTAGGTTTGAGGGTAAAGTAGTGTATGAAGGCTTATCTGTCTTCCCAGTTTCTTTGCGGACTGATCCTCAGTAGTTAAATGTAACTTGGGCTCCTTCTTCTAGGATAATAGCTATGGAGGCTCCATAAGGTCCTACCACTCTTTTCCCCTATAATTTTACACCTTTTCGGCTGATTAGGTAGCCTTTGATTGAAGGAGAAGGGGCTAATATTGTTAATCCACAAGCAAAATTCCCTCTAGAGTTATCTAGCGCTGGAGTGCGAGGTGAGTCTTGTAGCCCTGGTCATATTGTGGGATTTTTGACCTCGCGTATTACTTCCTGTCTTCCGTAAATTACATCAACTAGTACCCTTACCTTTTGGGTTTTGCTTTTTTTTTCCGCCCTAAGAGTTGGCTGTCAAGTGGTGTCGAAATTCTCTCTCCCACTGACCTGTATAGTCATTCTGTGGTTTGCCTCTCATTAACTAGTACTATGTTGAAGAACTGTGGTATTCAAGTGCGTCGTCAGTTAGCAATTAGCTAATCCTCCTGGTCTTGCTTAAATCCTTTTCACGATACCCTTAATTTAACTTATAGTACTCCAAGAACATAATCTCATCTCGTTTCTCCGCCGCTAGTTTAGATTCTTCCATCTCGCGCGATTACACCCGCACTGTCGCACTAAATTCCACCAGAATTTAGAAGTTAAGCGTGCTTGGGTGAGAGTAATAATGGGATGGGTGACCTACTTAGGAAGTCCTCATGTCGCGTTTCATGGTAATCCTTGCAATAATATGCAGGGCACTCAACTTAGCCCAAAATTTATTTTAACATTGTCTCACTAGTCTTTATGTGTTGCCTTGCCTTTCCTCTGTTATCTTGGAACCTGTATAGGGGTAGATCTTTAGTTCCACTATGACCATGTCCCTTTTGGGTCTTTTTGGTTTAAATCCTTCTATTGTATTCACCCCTTTTTGTACGCACCCATTCATTAGGGTTGGCTACTGAGTAGCGCTAAAGTTCGTTCATATAGTGCCCTTTGAGCCACTTTGAGTTCTGTCTATCATTAGCTGGCATAGTTTTAAAGGAATTTGACATATAAGCTTGCCAATCCTATAGTAACCAGCTAGTCCTGTCCTTCTTATTTAAACCATTTCACAATTTTTCCTTACTCCCGCTTGTAACCTTCTTGACACATTCTCGTGTCATTTTTTATCTTTACGATAATATGAGAGAGTGCAAGAAATACCTTGTCGCATTTCTTTATATTTCCTTATTTACTCCTTGCTCATCTTATCTCCTACCATATGAGTCTTGCTATTTCTTTTCCTTGGTTATTTATCTCTCGTAATATCACTTGCGACCAACTCTATAGTCAACATTTGGCTTTTGATCTAGCATGCTGTCATTATCCTTCGTAATGTCTCTTGAGTTATTCAATATCTTTTCATGGTTACACTTTTTTGTTTTTATACGCAGCCGCCTTTTATTGTTATGTCATTCAGGGTCTCATCAAAACTTCTTAACCCTGTCTTACATACCATTCTGACTTCTATCCAATTACTGGTGGCTTCCATATCTTTCTAGCTTTGTTCAGCAAGGGATCTTATTGAAGTTTAACCATCAATATTAAGAATTTTATCATATCAATTTCCTCCATCTTACCCTTGCAGTTCTCTCACTTGCTTCCCCCCTTTAGAGGGTACTCATACCTTTATCCGCTTATACCTTGCTCTATCTCTCTAGGTCTAGTCTCAAATTTGGCCGGTCTCCTTCCCCAGTCTACTTAGTACTCCATCATGTCCCCGTTTTTCCATACATTTTATAACCTGATTATCCACGTATGGAATCTTGGCTAAATCACAAAGTGACTGGAACCTTTCCATACATAGTGCGACACCTCATCTAATAATTTGTACTTGAGTAATGGGACCCATGGAACAACTCATCCGAGGCCACATTCTACTTGTCTTTATAAAAATTTAATATACACTTGTAGCCGTTCTAAATTTTCTTTTAACTAGGCAACATTTGTATTCCGGCATTCATTGTCCCATGTTCTCTTGGAGTAGTGGCTTTCCCAACCTATATCCTTTGTTTCTTGAGATGAATGGAAGTTGCGCCTTTTATTCCTTGGGGTGAATGTAGGTTACACCAATTATTCCTTAAGTTTACCATCCTCGTCCCTTAAGGGTTCTACTATTTTCAAGGCGACGTTGTGTACCTACGTCATTCCTTTATATATTAAGCTCCATACTCTTGTTGCGTACTCAACCCAGGCTTTTAACTTAGTTAGCCTCTACCAAGTGCGCCTTAGTAGAGGACTCACTTTGTCCCCCTACTACTATACCATACCTTTAAATTCATACTCATATTCAGTTCATGACATCTCTTTGGGGCGCTTTTATTAGAATTTCTTTCTCCAATTAGTCGGTGGGAAACTAATAAAATGTTATCACAGAACACTTTTCAACCACCGTTAAAAGAAAACTAGAGTCTTTTAAACATCACAATACTTCTTAATGTTTGACTTCCCTAGTTCCCTTCCAGGTTAATCCTCAAGTTATGAACAACTTATTCAATTTCTAACTACAAGTTGGGGCTTGGTACTTTTCAAGAAAAGTGAACTCAATTGCTGGACATTTTACCCTTTACTCGGAGTTTTTCTTTCCGTTCCTACAACACAAATACAGCTGGAGATAACGTGATCTGAACTTTACTGTTCAGATAAGATTTTGTCTTGGGAAAATTTTGGCAGAGTTTCCTCTATATTTCTTACTTATCCCAAACCTACACGCAGAAAATACCAACAATGCCCCACAGGGCCAATGAGGCATTGCTGGTATTTTCTGCGTGCAGGTGTTGAGATAGTAAGAAATACAGAGGAAACTTTGCCCAAATTTTTGTAGAAATAAAAAGAGAATGAGATACAGGGCTATAGTATGTCTTGAAAGGTTGTGCTCACAACAATGATGAGATTTGACTAAACAAGTATGGCCGACCTTGAGAAATAGTTAATTGCAAATTAATGGCAATAGAAACTAGAAGGTCAATACTTGTATAGTAGAACGAAGTTAGAAAGGACCTATAAGCCAACAAAGCTGACTTAGGAAAGACTGATAGATCTGAATAGAACAATATAATAAGGCACTGACTAAATTGGCACATAAGGATAAACTATGGCAAGTTATAGTTAAAAAAGTAACAATATGATGAAGACGAGAGTACAAGGGACAAACGATGGTGACAGATGTGAAGTATTAATAAGACAGCTTGTGAGACATTAAGGATAAGACTGACAAAGAAGGGTAAGTAACCCATAGTAAGAATCGTGAAGAAGGTTAAACAGTGTTATACTATGGGATTGAATGCGAACAAGATACTATGTGAATATAACGAAGATCGTTATGAGAGTAAGGAAAGCCTAGTAAAGAAGTAATTGAAGGATACGAGGTGATTTAGGAAGAATAGAAGGGAAAATAGTGAACGAGTAAGAAGGACTTGCACAAATTTATAGGGAGAGTTCAGAATAAAAGGTCAATGGGTAGTAAAAGTGAAAATGAGCGACAAGACAGGATGAATGCCAGAAATGACTGGTATACTAAGAGCAGATAGAGATAAACAAGAAATGTTTTGAAAATGAGAAAGGAAGGTCATGTAAAACTAATGTTTTTCAGAGGATATAGGAGTAACATGGAACTTCTTGAGCACAAAAACAAATGGACATAGACAAGAGGAGTGAAAGGATTACCAGGGGAGGCACTCGAGATAGATCTGATTAATTAAGTATGAGTATTGAACGAAAAGGGAAATAGATAGTTACGAACTGAAGGCATAGTATGATAGAAAGGTGATAAGATAAGGCCACTACTACAATGAAATTGATATGGTTTTAAGCAGGATTAGAAGTGAGCCTTAAGCACATGACAAATATGAAAGATCATAAGGCATAAAGAAGTATTATGTATACGTGACTCTACTTTGGAGATTAGTGAGATCCTGCAAGGAGAGATAATGTCGATTTACAGAACAACTACTGCATTATGAGGTTATTAGAAGAATAAGTGGTATCCACTGGAATTAGGCTAGTGTTATGATAAAGCTCGAAACATGGATCATCAAAGTATAAGTACTCTCGAGTGGAGAATTTGAACTAATCATGGGCACGAGCCAATTACTGATTGGGATAAATGGAATATGGCTTTGAATGCACTGCTACATTACGGATGTTATACCAACCATCAGATGAGATTTTATATGATATATTTCGAATACCAAAGCACCCTATGGTTGTACTAGGGGTTCTTATAAGAGCAATCAAACATATGGATGCGATCATACCCGCACTAATGCACCGAATTCCGTCTAAACTCTGAAGTTAAGCTTGCTTGGCTAAGAGTTGCACTGGGATGGGTGACCCTCTGGTAAATGAAAAAGGAAACGAAACAAGTATGACAAAAGAAACTGTAAGTGCGCGGTAGTACAATGACATATGTAGAGCAGAGTAAGCCAAGAGAAGGAAAGATTAAAACTAAAATGGAATGCACTTCATGCAAATAGCGCAGGAATAGTTGTGCGGCCTACGAGCATTGGCATATTAAGAGTAAGATCAAGGGATTACTCGATAAAAAAAAGTCAGTAATAGCAACGTGATGGCCACATTTAGAATTGATTAAGGAAAAGTGTAAGATGGTTTGAGGCAGAACTAGAAAGATATAATCGATATTAAGAACAAAAGCTATAGTAGAGCCCTAACCTCGACTGAAGGAGGTAAGCCGCTAGTATAGCGATGCTAAGGCATTTTCTAAATTTCTCTAAGTACCTACACACGTTTGTGTAGGAATTACAACATAATGTTTGGTAATAAAACTGGAAAGAAGATCCGAGTAAAAGAGAAAGATAGCATACCTAAGGTGTTACAGGTTGAATTAAGAGAAATTGTATAATAGCTTAAACGAAGTGGAGCATCAGAGGCTTGATAGCTTGTTACGGGGGATGGGAATCCCGACTCGGAAATGGAAGGTAATTAAGGTAGGTTAAGTCCAAGCTGACCTCACACTCTATGGAAGTATAAGTTATATGTGTTATGATGGATAAAGCTGCCTATGAGTGGGACCTACGATCCGATTTGAAGCAATATATTCAGGTTTGCAGATCAATGCTACGCAAGTATATAAACGACCCTCCCAGAATATTTTCCGGGGAGGAGGTCTATGTTAACAGGGAGTTATCCTATGAGGGGCAACTTATTGCCATCCTGGATCGGTAGATTAATATGGGTGCAGTGGCAGAATAAGAATCATGAACAAATAACTTGGGAAGCTGAAGAGGACATGAAACACAGGTATCCATACCTATTTCCAAATGTCTACGGGTAAACCCCCACTCCTACAACTCATATATTAATTACTTGGATGAAAATATATGTTATTGCAATAGAAGGGAATCTCCCTACAGTTTGTATAAAGTCTTAAGGGAAGTTTTATTCAACATTCGGGGACGAATGTTCTAAAGGGGGGAAGGATGTTACACCCCACACTCTCGAGCTCAAAATGTCTCTTAAGTTCTTTAGACATTATCATGTGAGCCGGATAAGCTACGACACTATCAAACGACTCCAAGGAAAGGAGAATGTGGTACCCTATAGTAGAGAAGGTTGGAAATAGAGTCATAAGAATCCAAAAGGAATTGGAGGCTAAATAATGAGTTGTAGGACTCGATTTACCTACGTAAGCTACTAATTTAAAAGTCTTATACACTTGAGTTGCTTAAGGACTTACCAAGCTTACGTAGCATGGATTACATAGGCTCCTAAAATAAGACGAGATTACAAACCTACGAGGAAGGGGAAAAGACGACACGTGGAAGCCAATGGAGGAGCGACATGTGGCAGCACCTCAAGCAAGAAGGTGACCCACCTACTTAGGGTGAAGTAGGTGACCCACCTACTTGGTAGGTAGGGCCCACAAAGACACGTGGCAGCCTAGGGGTAAGGCATGGATCCGTGGCCCAATAGGGACTGGACACGTGTCACCATATGAGGATGACACGTGTCACCTCCTAGGACCACATATATACATGTATATGTGTCTTATACTTCAGTTCTGATCCATTAAACTTCAGCAAAAACTCAAGAACAAAACCCTAGTTTAGAGAGAAACTAGCGACGGCTAGGAGGAAAAAAAAGAGGTAAGTCCCGATTTTATTCCATAAATTAATTATCTAGAATATACCACGATAATATGGAGGTATTAAAAGTATAAAATCATGGCTTGGTGCAGCCAAAACGGACAACAACCAGTCCACACAGTTTCAGCACGCTAAGAAGGGTTCTGAGGCGTGATTTTGGCTAGTTTGGCCAATTTCAGGTAAGGTAAGGTTTCTCCTTTAAATTTGGACTTTATGGGGTTTTTATGGAGTGTATTATGTACTTTTTATACTGATGTAAGCATGGAAAAATCGTGGGGATGCTCAGCAAAAGAAACAATCTAAATTGAAGTCGTCGTAGTTAAATTGTAGTCGAAGTGAGGCGTGGTGTGTTTGGAGGCTGCTGCTGGTTGGGTGGTGTGTGTTGAAGGGTATAAATGTGTTCAAAAATAGGTGTGGAAGTTTCTGGTTGCATCCACACGATTCCACGCTTCGTACGATTAAAGGTTTCGCAAAATAGAAACTAGAAACCCTATTTTGGATATCGTAATTTCGAGCGAGTCGTTCGGAGGTTGTAATGTATAATGTTGAAAAGTATTCTATATATACGAGCTGATGGTTATGTTGTTGGTTGGCTGTAGATATTAGGGACGTGATTGGGAATTCGGATAGGGAAAATTATAGGGGAGGTGCTGTCCGATTTTTGTTAATGCCTTAACTAGTTAAGGAACTAGTCGAGAAGGCAAGCGAGGGAATGGGGTTTATGAATACTCTTAAGTAATGTAAGACTCTGAAATGTCTAAAAAGGTTGATGTTCGTATTGATTTCATGTTACCTAGGTTCATGAGACGACAAGGCGACTGGACAAAGACTAACCCATAACAGGTATGCGTAGCTTTCTTTTGGCATGTTTTTGGAATAAGTATGTAAGGCTTATCCCTTATCTTGGCAAGTTTTTGGCATAAGTAGGTAAAGCTATTCTTCTTTATTTTGGCATGTCTTAGATATAAGTTATGAATGGTTTGTATATGGAACTTGGGGATAGTTCCATTCGTAAAGCTCCAAGTACAGTCCATAATTCTTATCCACTTTGTAATGGTAGAACTCCTGTAATAGTTGAGCTATTGCCTTTTTAAGGCTTCTATAGGATAAAAGGTAATATAGGTAGATTCTATTGACTCGTGTTCACTTCTAAATGCTAAGGCTCTTAAGGTAGCCGAGCTATCACCCTCAACCCTTCTATATAGGAAATAGTAACCGGATGCATGGGAAGCATGAACTATAACTCCTATTCATTTCTTAATATCGAAGTTTTTGAAGTAGTTGAACTGCTACGCTCGAGTCCCTATATGATGAATACTAATTAAATATATGAGCTCCCATGCCTAAGAAATCTATAATGACAAGTGTCTCTGATTGCATAAGCCGTTTGGTATTACTTTAATAAAAGCCTAGGACTCTTGAGACTCCGTCGATGTGGCCCCTAATGAAAGTTAGAGGATACGTGAGACGATGATAGTTTTGATCCTCAAATGATAGTCCATGACGATTGTTATACCGAATCTCAGATGATGAACTAATCGCATATGGTTCCTCGTTACTTTACTCGTGCAGGCTGTTAATACGTCATTCACTGCGTCCCATGAAGGGTCGGGCATGATAAATTCATCGTGTCCCATGAAGGGCTAGGCATGATAAATTCACCGCATCCTATGAAGGGCCGAGCATGATAAATTCATCGCGTCCCATGAAGGGCCAGGCATGATAAATTCACCGCGTTCCAAGAAGGGCCGGGCATGATAAATTCACCACATCCCATGAAGGGCTGGACATGATATATGATGAAATGATTATTCACCGCGTCCCATGAATGGCCGAGCATGATATATGATGAAATAATTATTCACCGCATCCTATAAAGGGCCGGGTATGAGTAATCTGTTAACTGTTATACATGTTTTCTGTATCCCCATTTCAGTTGTTGTTTCAGTTATGATATGTTATGCTTTATATACTAAGTACATATGTCGTACTGACCCTCCATTCTCTGGGGGGCTGTGTTTCATGCCCACAGGTACATATGTTCATTTTGGAGATCGGTCAGCTTAGGAGTTCCTCTCAGCTATGTCGGAAGTGCTTCACTGTTCTGGAGCCTAATTTTTGATACTGGTCATTTAATATACATATTTATTTATTCAGGGGTACGACGAGGGCCTTGTCCCACCATGTGATGCAGTTATTATTCTTAGAGGTCTGTAGTCATGTGTATGTGGGTTATTTGTAAGTTTGTTTCAGTTGTGCTCATACGATATATTGCAAATATTTTCGTGGTATGGCAGCCTCATCGGCTTGCGTGCCCTTTCCTATTATGATATAGGTGAATGAGGCTATAGGTTCCTGAAAAAAAAAGTTTTTGACCCACTGGGTTTGTATTTAGTATCACATCATACACGGTTCAACTTAAGGGTAGCTGATAGATATGCCTAAGGGGGTCCAAGTCGGACCCCAGTCGCGGCCTACGGGATTGGGTCGTGACACTGTACATTTGGTACCTCTTTAACATATAGAAGTTTTCAGGGAAATAGTTCAACTACTATTAGAGTTCGATATTCAAAAGTAAATAGGAGATGTTAAGAATGGAGTTACTCCAGAGATCACATCATATTTAACTTACAACTGAGACATGCCAGAAAAGAAAGAGAGTAAACTCTATATAGTCTGTACTTTTCTTTAGGTGGTCATTATATACATATCTCATACCCGGCCCATCCTGGGGCTCGGTAAGTAACTATGGAATTATAATCTCATTTTCATACCAAGTACATATCAAGAGAAAGGAAAGATAGTTTTCTATACACTACTCTTTAGCACGTAGAAGCCTTAACAGGCAATGCTCAATTCTTGTAGGGGTGTCAACACCTAACTGTAGTTAGGGATTATGAGGCGTACCTGGAGTTCTGGGAATGGAATTATCCCCGCATTCCACATACAATTCACTTAAGGCTAAGACTTGCCAAAAGGAAAGAAAGATAGTTGTACGTACTTATACCAAAACATGCCAAGGGAAAGCTTTACATACCTCGTATGAGTTACTCTTTGTCATGTTTGCCTCGTCGTCCTTTGAACCTATTCAACATGGAAGTAATACAAATATCAACCACTCTGGACTTTCCAGCACCTTCAGTTGCACCTTAGTATTCATGGAATCTATTTCCTTGTCCATTTCCTCGACTAGTCCTTTAATTAGTTAAGGCATTAACGAAAATTGGGTAGCACCTCCCCTATAATGTGCCCTATACAAATTTCCAATCAACCCTTAGTAACTACAGCCAACCAACAACAACAACCTGCAAGACATATACAAGCAATTCACACAAACATTACACAATACAAACCCCAAACAACTCACTCAAAACTATCAAAACGTGAATTCTGGACAGCTTACTGTCTTGTATTGTCGCTTCGTTTCGAAGGGGTAATTGAGGGAAACAGGATTTATGTCCTGCATGAAAGTTATAGACATGTGTCTTAGGGTCGTATACAATTTCTAATCACCCCTACATCAATTCTGTACAAAACGATATGCCCAAAATACCAACAATAGTCCGTGTAAGATTTCCAAAACCAAAATCTGGGCAGTACCTCCTCTATACTTCATCACCCTTTTTCGAGAAGATAAAAGCAAAAATGGATTTTAAAGGATCATTAAAGTTATAGACCTATGAAATACCTTTCCAAAACATGTTGAATTATTCGAAACGAAGATGTAACAAGAAGTTATACCAATATTGCTAACTGTCCCATGTGGTTGATGAACACCGTAGATAATTAATTCACGGAGGAAAATTGGAACTAACTTTGAAAAGGATCCATCCGTAGCTATGTTCCTTTGCTCTCAAACTTTTTCAGCTTTTGGCTAAGTTTTAAGGTAAGGAACGAATTCCTTAGTCACTTAACATACATATATAGGGTGGCTTTGGAGGTGACATGTGTCAGCCCCATAGGGTGACACGTGTCTAGACGTTATTGGGCCACGTATACATGCTTCCAATAGGTGCTGCCACGTGGCAGTGGGGTCCACCTCCCCCAAGAAGGTAGGTGATTTAGCTGCTTACTTATCACTTTCCTGCTTGTCACCTGCTTTCTTCGCTTTCGTAAGTTCGGAAACTAGTTTTTCTCCCTTTCGTAGGATCGTCATCTCGCCTCATTTCAAGAGCCTATGTAATCTGTGCTTCACAAACTTGGTATATCCTCAAGTAGCTCAAGTGTACAAAACTTCTAAGTTTAGTAGCTTACGTAGGTAAATTGAATCCTACGACCCATCACTTGGCCTCCAATTCCTTCTGGATTCTTATGACTCTAATTCCAACCTTCTTGTTACACCCCACCCTTTGTAAACTCGGAATATCTCATATCTTACTTGGACATTATCATGTGAGCCGGATACGCTACGACACTATCAAATGACTTTAAGGAAGGGAGAATGTGATACCTCATAGTAGAGAAGGTTGGAGATGGAGTCATAAGAATCCGGAAGGAATTGGAGGCCAAGTAATGAGTCGTAGGACTCGATTTACCTACGTAAGCTAATAACTTGGAAGTCTTACATACTTAAGCTATTAGAGTATGTACCAAGCTTACGTAGCACAGATTACCTAGGCTCTTAAAATAAGATGAGATTACGAACCCATGAGAGAGGGGAAAAAAAGATGACGTGGCAGCCTAGGAAGGTGACACATGGCAGGAGCTCAAGCAGGCAGCTGACCCACCTTCTTGGGGTCAAGTAGGTGACCCACCTTCTTGGGGTCAAGTAGGTGACCCACCTTCTTGGGGGAGGTGGACCCCACTGCCACATGGCAGCACCCCATTGGCCGCATGGTTGAGGTGGCCCAATAAGGGCCTGACACGTGACACCCTTAGGGGCTGACATGTGTCACCTCATATATATATGTAATATGTGACTATTCACTTATTCACTATC
The DNA here is from genome assembly GCF_947179165.1 of Solanum dulcamara. Taxonomy (NCBI): domain Eukaryota; kingdom Viridiplantae; phylum Streptophyta; class Magnoliopsida; order Solanales; family Solanaceae; genus Solanum; species Solanum dulcamara. Next base: position 28,907,131 of record NC_077241.1, on the reverse strand, counting down.
CAAAATCAGCCAGAACATAGAGGGAAAACATGAGAGGAAGAGGCAGCCATGGTTTGAAGACTTTGAGGTAAGTTTTCCAATTTCCCTCCGTGAATTAAATATATAAGGTATTCCTTAAGCACGTGGAAATATATATATGTATTTTACGATGTTTACGTAACCAAAACTTCAGCTTTACAATTGGAAACTTAAAAGAAAAAAGAAGAGAAAAACGTTGGAGGCAAGACAAAGGGGCTACGGGTTAGGCCTATTGGAGGTAAGCCTCCGAGTTTCGTTCCTTGAATTAAATAATTATGGTATCCCGTGGTTGTATAGAGATGTTTAATAACGATAAAATCCAATTTTTGGCAGCGAGGAAGTCATACAAACAGCCCGCTCAATTTCAGCGCGTTTGAAGAGGTTCCGAGTGGCGATTTGACAATTTTAGCCAATTTTGGGTAAGGTAAGGTTTCTTATTTTAATTTGGACTTTATGGTGTTGTTATGGAGTGTGTTAAAAGACCTATAGGTGGATGTAAATGTGAAAATGACATAAAAATACTCGACGTTCGGAATAAACTAAATTGGAGTCGCTATAGTTGAATTGTCGTCGAAGTAAAGTGTTGTTCTTGTGAGGTGCAGTTGTAGGGGTGTGGCTTGTTGTTGTAGGGTCTAAATATGTTCTAAATTATGTGGGGGAGTTGGTGGTTTCATCCACATGACCCCCCACTTCGTACGGTTAAAGGTTTTGCCAAATGAAACTAGAAACCCTATTTTGATATCGTATTTTTGAACGAGTCATTTGGAGTTTATGTTGTATATTGTTGGTGTGAATTGCGTAAGCATATGTTGCAGGTTGTTTTTGTTGGTTGGCTGTAGTGTTTAGGGTTCTAATTGGAAATTTGGATAGGAAACATTATAGGGGAGGTGCTGCCCAATTTTCGTTAACTCCTTAACTAGTTAAGGAAGTAGTCGAGAAGGCAAGCGAAGGGATGGATGCTATGAATACTCGTGGGTAGTCTAAGTTGTTGAAAAGTATAAGGTTGTTAACATTTGCATTATGTCACGACCCAACCCCGTAGGCCGCAACTAGGGTCCGCTCTAGACCCCCCGTATAACTACCTATCAGTTGCAATCATATTGAACTATGAACAAGGTGATACTATTCACAAAATAAAATAAAATAAAAACCCAATGAGTTCAAACTTTTTCGTGTACGTATGGCCTCTTTCACTCGTCTCACAACACATAAAGACATGCAAGCCGACAAGGCTGCTGTAACATAAAATACTCATAAAATGCAGTATAGGCACAATCAAAACGAACTCACAAACATCCTACATCCATATGTCTACAGACCTCTAGGAATAGTAACAACAACATATGGAGGGACAAGGCCCCCGCCATACCCCTGAATGTACAAATATATACATTAAGTGACCAGCATCAAAATTTAGGCTCCAGAATAGTGAAGCACTTCCGACACAGCTGAGAGGAACTCCTATGCTGATGGATCTCCAGAATAAACATCTGTATCTGCGGGTATGAAATGCAGCCCCCCGGGAAAGGGGGGTCAGTACGATATATATACTGAGTATGTAAAGCATAACATATCGTAGTTGAGACCATAACTGAAATAGGGATGCAGGGGACAATTATAACAAATAAATGAATTACTGTACCCGCACCTTAGGACACGTAAATCATACACATCATCATATGCTATGCCCGACCCTCTAGTGAATTCGGTGTTATAATCACTTCTTCATAATCATATATCATTGTATCATAATTTATTTCATGTCATCATATCATCGTATACGGTATCATATCATCGTATATGGTATCATCTTATCATGTATATCATTATATTTCACCCGGTTCACTACGGGGCTCGGGGTCACAATGTATCACTCTAATCTTATATGCATGCCTACATAAAGTATCCGGCCCTTTAGTGAGGGACTCAGTGAATGGAGTGGTGTACGTGTATAGTGTACCATCATAATATACATACGTACCTGGGCCTCTAAGGAGGGACTCAGTGGTGCCTCCCTGATTTCGCCACATATACTATCATATTGCAGCCGGCCTGGGACTCGGTGAATAATCGTATCGTCATAACATATAACATATATCACACCTCACGTATGACATCATTTCCTCATGCGTGGAACTATACACATCTGGCCTAGGACGCGGTAAAAGAAGTAGTAAAGGTGTGCCCGACATAATATCCGGCCCATCGTGGGACGTAAAGAAAGAAGGGTGATAGCATGCACAAGTAGAGTAGTGAAAAACCATATGCAACTAAGTCCTTATCTGAGACTCGATGAAACTGTCAAGTGAACCGTCACCTGAAGACCAGGAAGGTACTTATCCGAAGTGCCCTTTAGATGTCATTAGGCTTACATCAGTTGGGGCCTCAAGAATCATAGACATGCATCCAGACAATGCCACATAGCTTATGCAGTCAGAAATATGGTCTATGCAATCAGAGACACAATTATGCAATCAGAGACATAGTTATGTAATCAGAGACATTGATCATTTCAGAGGCTTCAAGGAAAGGAGCTTCTATCTCCACTTACTATTCACTATATAGCAGGCTCGAGAATAATAGGTTGACTACTTTCAGACTCTAAATGGTCAGAAGTGACTGCAAGTCATGAGTTACACTCAGAGTTCATAAATGGAATTACCTCTAAACCCCTCTCATATATCAATTTACTTAAAAGTAAGTTATTCTATAGGAAAGAAGGGATAGGATGTACATGTACTAGTTTTCATCACATAGAATACTTAAAGCCAGTGACTCAGCTATTGCAGGAGTTCTAATATCAAGAAGTAAATAAGAGTCTCGACTCATACTCAGGAATTTACGAATAGATTAAATCCCAAATATCATATACATATCATTTATAGCTTACGTCTAAGACATGCCAAAAGAAAAGAAGAATAGCTCTACATACTTATTCCAAAAACACGCCAAAAGAAAACTTCACATACCTTGTTTGAGTTATTCCTTATCCTGTTCGCCTCGTCGTCCTTTGAACCTATTAAACAGGAGAATAATATGCATATCAAATCTTCTTAACTTTCCAACATCTTAGGTTACATCTTAGTATTAATGGAATCTATTTCCTTAGTCGTTTCCTCGACTAGTTCTTTAGTTTGTTAAGGCGTTAACGAAAATTGGGCAGCACCTCCCCTATAATGTGCCCTATACAAATTTCCAATTAGGTCCCTAAGACCTAAAGCCAACCAACAACAACAACCTGCAGCAATTCACACCAACAATATACAACATAAACTCCAAACGACTTATTCAAAAATACGATATCACAATAGGGCGTCTAGCCTTTATTTTGCAACGCCTTTAATTACATGCAATGAGGGGTTACGTGGATTAAACCAGCAGAACCCTAAACCACATTAGAACATATTTAGGCCCTGCAACAACACATCACACAACCAGAAGCAGCCCCCACGCACACAACACCTTATTTCGACAACAATTTAACTATAGCGATTCCAATTTAGTTTATTTCGGCCGTCAAGCATATTCATCATATTTTCACATTTACAGCCACTTACACAATGTATAATACCCTATATAACAACACCATAAACTCCAATTTTAAATGGAAGGCCTTACCTTACGTTAAACTTGTCAAACTCACCAAAACTATCAAAACGCGAAATCTGGACAGCCCACCGTCTTATATTGTCGCTTAGTTTCGGAAGGGTAATTGAGGGAAACAGGATTTGTGGCCTCAATGAAAGTTATATCCATGTGTATCAAGGTTGCAAAAAATTTTGAATTACCCCTACAACAATTTTGTACGAAAATATATTCCCAAAATACTCACAGCTGTCCGTGTAGGATTTCCAAAACAAAATCTGGGCAGTACCTCCTCTACACTTCATCACCAGTTTTCGAGATGATACAAGTAACACTGGATTTTGGAGTCTAAATGAAAGTTATATAACCATGAAATAACTTTCCAAAACATATTGAATCACCCGAAACGAAGCTATACACAAGAAGGTATACCAATATTACTAACCACTGTCCCTTCCAAAAATGGGTTTGTTAACTAGCGTTTTCTCTTTAAGTTTCTCTTAGTTTTCCAAGTAAAGAACTGAAAATATAGTTTTGTAGGCATTTTAATATACATATATACACCTCCACATATTTTAGGAACGTCGTATATAATTAATTCATGGAGAGAAAATTAGAAAACTCACCTTTAAACTTCAAGAACCATGGCTGCCTCTCTATCTCTCTCCCTCACATTTTTTTTTCTCTATGCTGGCTGATGTTTTGATGGATAACTGAAGTATATGATATATATCAACATATATATGTGGCTTTAGGGTATGACACGTGTCAACCCTAAGAGGTGACACGTGTCCAGCCCCTATTGGGCCACCGCACCTACCTGTTCAAGGAGGGGCTGCCACGTGGCAGTGGGGCCCACCTACTTGAACGCAAGTAGGTGGGTCACCTACTTGATCCCAAGCAGGTGGGTCACCTACCTTCTTAGGTGCTGCCACGTGTCACCCTCCCATTGGCTGCCCCGTGATTTTTTTTTTCTTTCTCGTGGGTTCGTAATCTCGTCTCACTTTAAGAGCCTATGAAACCCTTGCTACATAATCTTGGTATGTAATCAAGTAACTCACATATGTAGGACTTTTAACTTAATAGTTTACGTAGATAATTCGATTCCTACGACTCGTTACTTGGCCTCCAACTCCTTTCGGATTCTTATGACTCTATATCCAACCTCCCTTCTCGTGAGGTATCACAATCTTCTTTCCTTAGAGTTGTTTGATAGTGTCGTAGCTTATCCGGCTCACATGATAGTGTCTAAGGAACTTAACAAGATGTTTCGAGCTCAGGAGTGCGGGGTGTAACACATGACTTCCATGTTAAATAGGTTTCGACGACAATGACGTGAACACGATTAAGGGGAGTCCATAAGAGGTATGTGAAGCTTCTCTTGGTATGTTTTTGGTATAGGTATGTAAAGCCTATCTTTTCTCTTTTGGCATGTCTTAGATGTAAGCAGGATATGATATGAGCTTTGGGGGTAATTCCATTCCCAGTTTCTGAATATGACTTCAGGACCCTCACTCACTTTTGAATGTTAAACTTTAAAGTAGTAAGCTTGTTACACCCCACATTCTTCATCTTGGAAGGTTACTTAAGTTACTTAGAAATCATGTGAGCCACCTAAGTTATGACACCATCAAACGACTCTAAGGAAGGGAGGATGTGATACCCCATAGTAGAGAAGGTTGGAAATAGAGTCATAAGAATCCGGAAGGAATTGGAGGTCAAGTAATGCGTCGTAGGACTCGATTTACCTACGTAAGCTACTAACTTAGAAGTATTACATACTTGAGCTATTTGATTACATACCAATCTTGCGTAGCAGGGATGACATATACTTTTCAAATAAGACGAGATTACGAACCCACGAGGAAGAAAAAAAATGACGCGGGGCAGCCAATGGAAGGGTGACACGTGGCAGCACCTCAAGCAAGAAGGTGACCCACCTGCTTGGGGTCAAGTAGGTGACCCATCTGCTTGGGGGAGGTGGGCCCCAATTCCATGTGGCAGCCCCTCCTTGACTGCATGGATGCGGTGGCCCAATAGGGGCTGGACACGTGTCACCTCTAGGGGATGACATGTGTCACCTCTAGGGGCTGACATGTGTCACTCCCTAGTACCACATATATATATATGTATATACAGTATACACTTCAGTTCCTTCATCAAATTTCCAGCCAAAGTGAAGATGAACAAACCCTAAGCTAAGAGAGAAAAGGGTGACGGCTTTGGGAAAAAAAAGAGGTAAGTCCCGATTTCGTTCCGTAAATTAATTATCTAGTGTCTACCACGATGATATGGAAGTATTAGTAGTATAAAAGTAGAGTTTGGTGCAGCAAAAAAATGGACAGCAAGCTTTCACGACGTTACAGCGCGCTAAAAAAAGTTCCGAAGCGCGATTTCGGCGAGTTCTAGTCAATTTCGGGAAAGGTAAGGTCTTCCCCTCTAATTTGAAGTTTATGATGTTATTATAGGGTGTATTACATATCTTTTGGGCTGCTTGAAGTTGTGAAAAAAACGGGAAAAGTTTGACATTCGAAATAAACTAAATTGGAATCGTTATAGTTAAATTGTTGTCGAAATAAGGTGTTGTGCCCGTGGGGGCTGCTGATGGTTGTGTTGTAGAATGTTGCAGGGACTAAAAGTGTTATAAATGAGTTGGGGGATCTTATGGTTACAGTCACGCGACCCCCCGCTTCATACGGTTAAAGGTTTTGCAAAATAGAAACTAAAAACTCTCTTTTGGTATCGTAACTTCGGGCGAGTCGTTTGGAGTTTATATTGTGTAATGTTGCCATGTTATATATATATGAGCTTCTGGTTATGTTTTTGGTTGGATGTAGGTGTTAAGGACATGATTGAGAATTCGGATAGGGCACATTATAGGGGAGGTCCTGTCCGATTTCCGTTAACGCCTTAACTAGTTAAGGAACTATTCGAGAAGGCGAGCGAGGGGATGAATGATATGAATACTCGTGAATAGTCTGAGTTGCTGAGAAGTATAAGGTTGTTAATACTTGCGTTACTTCCATGTTAAATAGGTTTCGAGGACAACGATGTGAATGCGATTAAGGGGAATCCATAAGAGGTATATGGAACTTTCTTTTGGAGTGTTTTTGGAATAAGTATGTAGAGCTATTCTTCTTTTCTTTTGGCATGTATTAGACATAAATTATGATTGATATGTATGTGATATTTGGGATTCAATCCATTCATAAAGCCCTGAATATAAGTCGAAACCCTCGTTTACTTTTTGATGCTAGAACTCCTGCAATAGTTGGGTTGTTGCCTTTAAGTCTTCTATGTGATGAAAAGTAGTACATGTAAAGCTTATCTCTTCTTTCCTTTAGAATGACTTAATTTTAAGTAAAATGATATATGATATGGGTTTAGAGGTAATTCCATTTATGAGCTCCGAGTGTAACTCGTGACTTGTAGTCACTTCTAACCATTAAAAGTCTGAAAGTAGTCAAACTATTATTCTCGAGCCTCCTATATAGTGAATAGTAAGTGGAGATACAAGATCCTTTTCTTGAAGGCTCTAAAATGACCAATGTCTCTGATTACATAACTGTGTCTCCGATTGCATAAACCATATTTCTAATTGCATAAGCTATGTGGCATTGTCTTGATACATGTCTGTGATTCCTGAGGCCCCAATCGATGTAACCCCTAATGACATCTAAAGGGCACTACGGATAATTACCTTCCTGGTCTTCAGGTGACGGTTAACTTGAGTATTTCATTGAGTCTCAGAGGGTGACTTAGTTGCAAATAGTTTCTCATTACTCTACTCGTCCATGCTGTAACCCTTCTTTCTTTGCATCCCACGATGAGCCAGATATTATGTAGGGCGCAGCTTTACTACTTCTTTCACCGTGTCCTGAGCTGGATGTGTACAGTTCCACGCACGAGGAGACAATTCCGTACGTGAGGTGTGATATATGTTATATGTTATGATGATACAATTATTCACCGAGTCTCGGGCCGGCTGTAATATGATAGTATATGTGGCGAAATAAGGAAGGAACACCGAGTCCCTCCTTAGAGGGTCGGGTACGGTATGTATATTATGATGGTACGCTATAGACGTACACCACTCCATTCATTGAGTCCCTCACTACAGGGGACAAATACTTTATGTAGGTATGCATATGAGATTAGAGTGATACATTTATGACCCCGAGCCCCATAGTGAACCGGATGTAATACGATGACATATATGATAAGATTATACCGTATACGATGATATGATGAAATAAAATACATGATGATACGATGACATATGAATATGAGAAAATGATTATGAGCCGAGTTCACTAGAGGGTCGGGCACAACATATGATGATGTGTATGATTTACGTGTCCTAAGGTGTAGGTACAGTAATTGGTTAAGTTGTTATACTTGTCCCCTGCATCCCTATTTCAGTTATGGTCTTAGTTATAATGTGTTATGCTTTACATACTCAGTACATATATCGTACTGACCCCCCTTTTCCCAGGGGCTGCATTTTATGCCTGCAGGTACAGATGTTCATTCTGGAGATCTATCAGCTTAGGAGTTCCTCTCACTATGTCGGAAGTGCTTCACTGTTCTGGAGCCTAATTTTGGATACTGGTCACTTAATGTATATATTTGTATATTCAGGGGTATGGCGGGGGCCCTATCCTGCCATATGTTGTTGTTACTATTCCTAGAGGTCTGTAGACATCTAGATGTGGGATGTTGGTGAGTTCATTTCGATTGCGCCTATACAGCATTTTGTGAATATTGTTATGTTACAGCAGACTTGTCGGCTTGCATGCCCTTATGTGCTATGAGACGAGTGAAAGAGGCCACTCGTACACGGAAAAGTTTTAACTCATTGAAGTTTTTTTTTGTGAGTAGTATCACCTTGTTCATAGTTCAATTTGACTACAACTAATAGGTAGACATACGGGGGTCTAGGTCGGACCCCAGTCACGGCCTAGGGGTTGGGTCGTGACAAAGCTGCTATCTTCGAGTCTTCTATATGACTATATAACAATTGATTCAATTAAGCTCTTGTTTTTAAATAAAGAAAGGCTCTGAGATGACCAATGGTCAGGCTGCTATAAGATATTTCACATTGGTATATGTCTAAGATTTCCAAAAACTCCTTTTTACATAGTCCTTAGTGACAGTTAGAGAGTATACGTCAGATACGTTCTGCCTTGATCCCCAGGTGATGGTTCACTTGATGACTTTATTGAGTCTCAGATAATGATTTAAACTGTGTTTTGTTTCTCACTACTCTACTCGTGTATACTGTAACACTTCTTCTTTGAGTCCCGGGCCGGTTATCAGATTCGTGCAATTCACTGCATTGTTCACCGAGTCCCTCGCTAGAGGGCCGGTATCCGTATGTATATATATGATGATGATGTGTTGTAATAAGGTGATGATGGCACGGGTCCTGACACTGATACTATGATGATGTGTTATAATAAGGTGACGATGGTATGGGGCCTGATACTGATACTGTTACACCCCGCACTATCGAGCTCGGAATGTCTTCTTAAGTTCCTTAGACACTATCATGTGAGCTGAATAAGCTACGACACTATCAAACAACTCTAAGGAAAGAAGATTGTGATACCCCATAGTAGAGAAGGTTGGAAATAGAGTCATAAGAATCCAGAAGGAATTGGAGGCCAAGTAATGTATCGTAGGACTCGATTTACCTACGTAATCTACTAACTTAGAAGTCTTACATACTTGAGATATTTGAGTACATACCAAGCTTGCGTAGCATGGATGACATAGATTCTTAAAATAAGAAGAGATTACGAACCCACGAGGAAGAAAAAAAATGATGACGTGGCAGCCCAGGATGGTGACACATGGCAGTACCTCAAGCAAGCAGGTGACCCACCTACTTGGGGTCAAGTAGGTAACCCACCTGCTTGGGGGAGGTGGACCCCACTGCCATATGGATGCACCCCATTGGCCGCATGGTTGAGGTGGCCCAATAAGGGCTTAACACGTGTCACCCTTAAGGGCTGACACGTGTCACTTCCTAAGGGACCATATATATGTATGTTAATGACTCTTAAGTCATTTCAAGTATAAAAATCAGCCAAAGTATAGAGAGAAATGTGAGAGAAAGAGAGTACACAACGACAGCCACAAATTGGAAGAAATTAAGGTAAGTTCTTCACTTTTCTTCCGTGAATTAATTATCCACGGGTTTCCCTAAGTATGTAGATATGTATATATGTGTTTTATGATGTTTATGGAACCAAAAATTCAGCTTTATAATTGGAAAGTTGGAAGAAAAAGAAGAGAAAAACGTTAAAGGGGCAAGGAAGGAGGGCTACGGGTTTGGCCCTTTTGGGGTAAGCTTACGGGTTTCGTTCTGTGAATTAATTATTTGAAGTGTCCCTAAGTTGTATAATGGTGTTTAATAACATAAAATTTCAATTTGGGACAGCGAAGAAGTAACACAAACAGCCCGCTCAATTTCAGCGCATTTGGAGAAGTTCCGAGTTGCGCTTTGAAAATCTTTGCTAAATTCGGGTAAGGTAAGGTTTCTCCTTTAAATTTGGACTTTATAGTGTTTTTATGGAGTATATTATACACCTTTTGGGTGGCTGGAACTCTGTAAATATTATTGGAACACTTGATGTTCGGAACAAACTAAATTGGAGTCGCTAGAAGTGAATTGTCGTCGAAATAAAGTATCGTTCTTATGAGTTGTTGCTGCAGGGGTGTAATGTATTGTTGCAGGGACTAAATGCATTATAAAAGGGGTGTGTATTATTCTAGTTTCATCCATACGACCCCTCATTTCGTATAGTTAAAGATGTTACAAAATAAAAGCTAGACGCCCTATTGTGATATCGTATTTTTGAATAAGTTGTTTGGAGTTTATGTTGTATATTATTGGTCTTTATTGCTGCAGATTGTTGTTGTTGTTTGTCTGTAGGTCTTAGGGACCTAATTCGAAATTTGGATAGGGCACATTATAGGGGAGGTGCTGCCCAATTTTCATCGATGCCTTACCGAATAACAGAACTAGTCGGGGAAACGACTAAGGAAATAGATTCCATTAATACTAAGGTGTAACCTAGGGTGATGGAAAGTAAAAGGGGTTGATATTCATATTACTTTCATGTTGAATAGGTTCAAAGGACGGCGAGGTAAACAGGATAAGGAATAATTTCAGACAAGGTATGTGAAGCTTTCTTTTGGCATGTTTTTGGCATAAGTATGTAAAGCCTATCTTGTTTCTTCTTTTGGCATGCATTCAAGTTAAGTAATGAATGATATGAGATTGAGGGTAAATCTACTTATAAATTCCAAGCGTAATTCACGGTCCTCATTTACTTCTTGATGAAAGCACTTTTACAGTAATTGAACTAGGGCTTCTCAAGCCTTCCATACGTTAGGAAGTGATGAGTATGTAAGGCTATCCTTCCCTTCTCTTGGTGTGTCTTAGTCCTAAATATGATATGTATATAACATGTGGGGAAAAATCTACTCATGAAGTTCTGAATATGATTCACGACCCCTACCTACTTCTGGAGGTGAAAGCTCCTATGCTAATTAAGTTAGTGTCTCTTACGGTCTCCTAGATAATGGAAAGTAGAGGGTACGTAAAGCTAATTCCTTGCTCTTGGCATATCTATGATAGAAGTGAAATATATATATCTGCGTATGCAAGTGGGGATAATCCCATTCATAAGTCCCCAAGCATACCTCCTGATTTTTATCCACTGCTGAATACTAGGACGCCTACGATAGGTGAATTATTATCTCTCAAACTCCTTAGGGATAGAAAGGGACAAACAGGTGAGGCCTACCCTTTCTTTCTTTTAGCATGTCTTAAAGAAAATGATATATGATACGAGCTCTAGAGTAAGTCCATTCTTAACCTCCAAATACGCTTTATGTCTCATATTCACTCCTTGGCAGGAAAACTCTCATCGTAGTTGAGCTACCTTCCCTGAACCGTCTATATGTCGATTAATAATGGGACTTAGAGATCCTATTCCTAAGGACTCTATGATGATAGATGTTTATGATTTCCTTAAGACGGTTGGCATTACCCTAAAATATATCTATAATTCCCAAGACTTCACTTAATATAGCCCTAGTGGCACTCAAAAGGCACCTGAGATGATTATTATCCTGATCCACGAATGATAGTTCAGTATGATTACCCTAGTGAGTCTCAGATAATGATCTACCTATATATGATGATTATGACACCGAGTCCCCTAAAGGGCCGGGTACGGTATATAATGATTTGATTATAACACCGAGTCCCCTAATGGTCCGGGTACAGTATGTGATGATATGATTATAACACCGAGTCCCCTAAAGGGCCAGGTATGGTATATGATGATATGATGATAACACCAAGTCCCCTAATGGGCCGGGTACGGTATGTGATGATATGATTATAACATCGAGACCCATATTGGGCTGGGTACAGTATGATATGTAATGATAGATAGGCATGCATGTGAAAACATAATAATGTAATCTTAATATATGAAATGACGCCGTATGCGATGACATGGTAACACTGAGTCCCCTAGCGGGCCGGATACAATATATGAAGATGGTGTACATGCCCTTATGTTATAAGATGCAGGTATAGTGCCTTATTAACTGTTATACTTGTTCCCTGCATCCCTATTTCAGTTGCTCTCTCACTTAAGATGCGTTATGCTTTATATACTCCATACATATATCGTTCTGACCCCCATTCCCTAGGGGGCCTGCGTTTTATGCCCGCAGGTACATATGTTCATTCTAGAGATTCATCAGCTTAGGAGTTCCTCTCAGCTATGTCGGAAGTGCTTCACTATTCTGGAGCCTAATTTTTGATACTAGTCACTTAATGTATATGTTTGTACATTTAGGGGTACGGCGGGGGCCCTGTCCTGCCATATGTTGCTTTTACTATTCCTAGAGGTCTGTAGACATATGGATGTGGGATGTTTGTGAGTTCGTTTCGATTGTGCCTATATGCCATTTTGTGAATATAGTTATGTTACAGCAGCCTTGTCGGCTTGCATGCCCTTATGTGCTATGAAACGAGTGGAAGAGGCCACATGTGCACGAAAAAGTTTTAATTCATTGGGGTTTTTGCGAGTAGTATCACCTTATTCATAGTTAAGTGTGACTACAACTGATAGGTAGGTATACGGGGGTCCAGGTCAGACCCCAGTTGTGACCTACGGGGTTAGGTCATGACAGATACTACAAATATGATTCACCGAATCCCTGATAGGGCTGGCTATATTGAAAGTTTGAGCATGCATGATTTTACTTTTCCAAGTACCGGTTTCTGATTTGATATTTTATCCCCTGCTTCTCTACCTCAGATATGCTTCCAGTTGTATCATGTTATGTTTTACATACTTAGTACATATGTCGTACTGACCTTCTTTCTTCGGGGGACTACGTTTCATGCCCGCAGGCACAGGTACAAGTTTTGGGAGTACGTCAGCTTAGGATTCCATTTAGCTCAATTGGAAGAGGCTCCATTGCATCGAAGCCTAGTTATTTATACGGACCATGGATGTGTAAAATTGTTTTGTCTATTCGAGGATACGGCAGGGGCCCTGTCCCGCCATATGTTGTCGTCAATATTTTTAGAGGTCTGCAGACATATATATGTGGGTTGTGTATGTCAGTGTAATTCAGCTGGGTCTACATGATATATGATATATGTTATTATGTTATGGCAGCCTTGTCGGCTTGCGTGCCCTGTCATGTTGTGATACAAACAAAAAGGGCTACAAGTTTATGAAAATGTTACTGCCCAGTGGGGCTCTATTACATGATATTATTTTATTTATAGTTCAATGTGACCACAGTTGATAGATATGTTTACAGGGGGTCTAGGTCAGACCCTAGTCGCGGCCTACGGAGTTAGGTCGTGACAGAAGTGGTATCAGAGCGGTTCGTCCTTGGAATGTCTGTAGACCGTGTCTAGTAGAATCTTGTTTATCGATGTGTTTTGCGCCGCATCTATAATGAGGAAGCTACAGGGCATTTAAGATGTTACCTTTCTTTTGTATCTAAGATCGTGCGATAGAGCTATGTCGTTAGGACAATACCTCCTTAATAAACTGTTATGTGTACAATAATGTCTCTAAAAAGGAAATTGTTTCTAATGTATTTTCTCGTAGATATGTACAGATTGGGGTGAAGGATGGAAAAACCAACTCCTAGGCAGCAGAAGGGATGTGGGAAAGGCCCCCAAGGTGCCTTCAGGACTGAGATCTCTGGCTCCAGGACCGAGCAAGAAGAGTCTGAGCTATTCTATTGAGACTAACCCTTCGGAGGACCCCAACTATTCGATCGAGACTGATCCTTTAGAGGACTTCCAGTATACTAGTAAGGTTGATTCCTTGGAAGGCCCAATGGCGATAGCCCCAGAATGTCCGATGACCCAGGAAGCTGTTCCGGAGGCCACGCTAGGTGCTCGGATGATGGAGCACTATGTTAGGCCGGCTTCTACGGTAAGTGTTACTGCATACTCGAGCCCTTTATCTTGGACCTCGGTAAACTAAGGGACGCCGCGTTATTCATGTCTTGTGGACTTAAGTGCGGAAGATGATGAGGGATAGACAAGTAGATGGCACACAGATGAGGAGGAAGAGTATACTTCACCTCCTAGGTCACCGGGACGAACAAGGGACTAAATGAGCTACAGGCACAGGATAGGTGAAGTTTTGTTAACTAAATGGGGTAATTTTGTCAGTGTTGTTTTGAGATAATGTAGAAGGCCCCGTGCGGCTGTAATAGGAAATGTGATAAACACATGTGTATATTGGCCCTATGAAGCATTATGGCGGTAGTATGATATGACACGAATATATGTATATATGTTGGCCCTGTGAGGGCGTTGTTGGTATTCTCTGCGTGTAAGTTGTGGGATAGTAAAGAGTATAGAGGAAACTCTGCCGAAATTTTCCCAATACAAGAAAAAAAAAAGGGGGAATAAAACGTAGTTTATAACATATCTTGGAAATTGATACCGAGTACCCATATTATGCCAAACTAAAGCCGTAATAGGTACCCTTCAGGTCGTCCATAAGAGGTACACTTTTCACTCGAGGAAGTTTATTATGGAGAAACAAAAGTCTGTCTGAGCAGTACAATTCAGACCACAGTATCTCCAGCTGTAACTATGTTGTAGAAAAAAAGAGAAGCTCAGGTTGAAGGGTAAGGTGTCTAGTAATTGAGCTTCACTCTTTTTGAAAGCCCCAAGCCCTCAATTCCTATCGTAAATTAGATGAGTTGTTCATAACTTGAGGATAAACTTGGAAGGAGACCAGGTCAGGCAAGTATTAAAAGGGAAGTACTGTGATATTTAAGAGGTTCTGGTTTCTTCCAACAATGGTTGAAAAATTGTTTATGATAACAGTTTATAATTCTCCACCGACTAATTGGGAAAAGAACTTCTAACAGAAGCACCTCAAAGAGATGTCAGGAACTGAACACGAATACGAGTTAAATGGGGTATATATAAGTATGAATTGAATAGTGTGATACGAGTATCCAGGGATAAAGTGGAACCACTAGTAAGACTCACTTAGTACGTGTTGATTAAGTTAAAGGCCTGCGTTGAGAACGCAGTAAGAGCATGGGGCTTAAGATATAAAAACAATGACGCATGTACACAACATCTCCCCAAGAATAGTGGAACCCTTAAGGGACGAGGATGGAAAACTTAAGAAACAAATGGCGCAACTTCTATTCGCCCCAAGAAGCAAAGGATATAGGTTGGGATAAAGCTACTACTTCAAGAAAACCTTAAATAGTTATCATTGGAATACTAGCACTGCCTAATTGGAATTGGAACGACTACAGGTGCGAAGTAATTCTGGGAAAAGGAAAAGTAGAAGGTGTCCTTGGATGAGTTGTTCCTTGGGTCACATTATTCAAGTACCAATTAGTAGACATGACATCACATTAAATATTGAAAGGTTCTCGTCACTTTGTAATTTAGACAAGGCTCCGTACGCGGATAGTCCAATTATAAAATATAAAGATAGACGGAGACATGATGCAGTACCAAGTAGATTGGAGGAAGAGATTGGGCGAAATTGGGACTGGACAAAGAGACATAGAGTAAGGTACAAGCAAATAAAAGTACGAGTACCCTCTAAAGGGGGGAAGTTAATGAGAAAATGACAAAGGTAGGAGGAGGCAATTTATATAACAATCTATGTGAGATAGACGTCTAAACATCAGTAAGATATCTTACTGAACCGAGTTAGAAAGGTCCAGAAGCTACCAATAATTGGATGGAAGCCAGAATGCTACATAAGGCAGCGTTAAGAAGTTTGTGAGGAGACCCTGAACAACATAACACTAGAAGGCGGCTGCGTATAAAAACAAAAGAGTGTAACCATGAAAGGATATCAACCAACTTAAGAGACATTACGAAGGATAATGACGGCATGCTAGACCAAAAGCCAAAACGTTGGTTATAGAGTTAGTCGCAAATGATGTTGCGATAGATAAATAACCAAAGAAAAAGGAATAGAAAGACTCCTGTGGTAGAAAATGAGGAGAACACAAAGTGAATAGAGGATAGTGGATCTAAAGGTCTACACCAATACTGGATGCAAGATAAAAGACGAAAGGACAGGACAAAACATAAAGACTCGCGAGACAATGCTGAGGTAAATCTGGAGCTAAGTTGAGTGCCCCACACATTATGGCAAGGATTACAATGAAACGCAACACAAAGACTTCCCAGGGAGGTCACCCATCCCAGTACTACTCTCGCCCCAGCACGCTTAACCTTTAAATTCTGATGGAACTTAATACGTTAGTGCTGGTGTGGTCACGCGAGATGGAAGAATCGGAACTAGAGGCGGAGGAACGACATTAGCTTATATTCCTGGAATACTATACGTTACGTTGAGGGAATTGTAAAAAGGATTTAAGCAAGATAGGAAGGATTAGCTAACTGCTAACTAACAACGCACTCAAATGCCACAACTCTTCAACATAGAACCAGTTAATGAGAGGAAAACCGCAGAATGACTATATGGGCCAGTGGGTGAGGGAATTTCGACACCACTTGGCATCCAACGCTGAGGGCGAAAAAGCAAAACCCAAGAGGTAAGGGTACCAGCCGATGTAATTTACTAATGATAGGAAGCAATACCCTAGGTCAAAAATACCACAATATGACTAGGACTACAAGACTCACTTCGCACTCCAGTGCCAGATGAATCTGGAGGGAATGTTACTTGTGGATTAACGATATTAGTCCCTGCTCCTTCGATCAAAGGTTACCTAATCCACCGAGAAAGTGTAAAATTGTACAGTAAAATAGTGGTAGGACCTTATGGAGTCCCCACAACTATTGTCCTAGGCAAGGGAGACCAAGTTGCAATTAACTATCGAGAGATACAAAGATAGGTTAAGCCAAATTACCGAGATAGAATTAGTGCTACGGGTGGAGTAAGACATGGCCACGAGTGGACCAAAGATCTACCCCGACATCGAGTGTAGGATAAGGGAGAAAAAGGCAGGGTAAAACATGATGACTAGCAAAGTAACGGTAGGATACTTCTTGTACCCTCTCATATTCTTGTAAAGGTAAAGAATTACACAAGATAATATGTCTAGAAGATTACAAGTGGGGGTAAGGGAAATTGTGAAAGGGTCTAAGTAAAACTGGCAGAACTAACTGGTTACTATAGGATGACGAGCTTATATGCCAAAATTCCTTCGGAATTATACCAGATCATGTTAGACAAAGCACAGAATGACTACAAGAGACATTATGTGAGGGGATTGCAACATTATTCAATAGCCAACCCTAAGGATTGGAAAAAAAAGGGAAGAAGGACCTAAAAGATCGAATGCCAGTTAAAGTTCTGAAAAGAGTCGAGAAGGGACTATATGAGGCTAACAGTTCCCAAATTATCAATGTCATTATGAACCTATTTTATACTCTATAAGAGTAGGGTGCTATACAGGTTATTGCGAGTAGGCTAATAAATCAGCTCATTTTCTTTCAAACAAAACCACCTATGCAGTTGGAACTAGGTGAAGTTATGGGACAAAGAGGTAATAAGGTTCCGTGAGGTTTCCCCTGCTAATATCTCAGATAAAGGGACTTCAATTATGATTAACGTCTAGAGATCGATCAAAGAAAAGCTCGGGAGCACAGATAGGTCTTCGTACCGTATTTTTCTTTGAGCTACTGAATCGACTGAGCATACTACTATATGGTTGGCTTTAAGAGTAACTGAGATGATCGTCCACCACTTATTAAGGTTAACTACCATAATGGCTACCACTTTGGTATCCTAATGACTCCGTACAAGACTGGTAGAGTAAGATGTATAAGTTCCCTATTGGATGGGTAGATGTTAGAAAGACTAAGATAAAAGGCCCCGGCATGATTAAGCAAGATATTGACTAAAAGCCTAGAGTTGGCAGGAATGATGTACAGATAATCGACATCGACATACAGAGTTCAAACTGATGATTGGATGTTCATAATAGGGTCACCTAGAAAATGAAACTTAACCAAGAATATGTTAGACTGTATCAAGTTGCTCATGAGGTGGGCAACATGGCTGGTAAGTTGAGCTTACCACCTTATTTTGAAACTATGCACCCAGTCCATCAGATAGGAATGCTACGCAAGGGTACTGACTAGTCACTCAGGGTATATTCCATAACTAATGTACAGGAGATGGAATCCTGTGAGGAAAAACCTATCTCCATCTTAGATCAACAAATGGGAAGATTGTAGACTAAAGACGTCCCTTCAGTCAAGTTACGGTGGAAAAACCAAAACCAGAAAGAGGATGATCGAGGAACTGAAGAGAACATGAAATATAAGTATTCGCACCTATAACCGATATTTACAGGTAACCCCAACTCCTAAAACATGTATATGAGGTACTTGTATGGAAGTATGTGTTAATAAAATAGCAAAGAATCTCCCTACGATTTTTATAAGGTGCTAAGAGAAGTTTTGTCTAACATTCGGGGACGAATGTTCTAAAGGGGGAAGGATGTTACACCCACCCTTTGTAAACTTGGAATGTATCATAAGTTCCTTGGACATTATCATGTGAGCCGGATATGCTACGACACTATCAAATGACTCTAAGGAAGGGAGAATGTGATACCCCATAGTAGAGAAGGTTGGAGATGGAGTCATAAGAATCCAGAAGGAATTGGATGCCAAGTAATGAGTGGTAGGACTCGATTTACCTACATAAGCTACTAAATTGGAAGTCTTACATACTTAAGCTATTAGAGTACGTACCAAGCTTGCGTAGCACGGATTACCTAGGATCTTAAAATAAGACGAGATTACGAACCCACGAGGGACAGAAAAAAAGATGACGTGGCAGCCTAGGAAGGTGAGACGTGGAAGCACCTCAAGCAGGCAGGTGACCCACCTACTTGGGGTCAAGTAGCTGACCCACCTTCTTGGGGGAGGTGGACCCCACTGCCACGTGGCAGCACCCCATTGTCCGCATGGTTGAGGTGGACCAATAAGGGCCTGACACGTGTCACCCTTAGGGGATGACACATGTCACCTCATATATATATGTAATATGTGAATATTCACTTATTCATTATCCAAAATCAGCCAAAACATAGAGGGAAAACGTGAGAGGAAGAGGCAGCCATGGTTTGAAGACTTTGAGGTAAGTTTTCCAATTTCCCTTCGTGAATTAATTATATACGGTGTTCATTAAACACGTGAGTATGTATATATATATTTTACGATGTTTACGGAACCAAAACTTCAGCTTTACAATTGGAAACTTAGAAGAAAGAAGAAGAGAAAAACGTTGGAGGCAAGAGAGAGGGGCTACGGGTTAGGCCTATTGGAGGTAAACCTCTGAGTTTCATTCTGTGAATTAATTAATTATGGTTTTCAATGGTTGTATAGTGATGTTTAATAACGAGAAAATCCAATTTGGGGCAGCGAGGAAGTCATACAAACAGCCCGCTCAATTTCAGCGCGTTTGAAGAGGTTACGAGTGGCGATTTGACAATTTTGGACAATTTAGGGTAAGGTAAGGTTTCTGCTTTTAATTTGGACTTTATGGTGTTTTTATGGAGTGTGTTACATGCCCTATATGTGGCTGGAAATGTGAAAATGTCATAGAAACACTTGACGTTCGGAATAAACTAAATTGGAGTCGCTATAGTTGAATTGTCGTCGAAGTAAAGTGTTGTTCTTGTGAGGTTATGTTGCAGGGGTGTGGATTGTTGTTGAAGGGTCTAAATATTTTCTAAATTAGGTGGGGGAGCTTCTGTTTTCAGACACATGACCCCCGGCTTCATACGGTTAAAGGTTTTGCCAAATGGAAACTAGAAACCCTATTTTGATATCGTATTTTTGAATGAGTCGTTTGGAGTTTATGTTGTATATTGTTGGTGTGAATTGCATAAGAATATATTGCAGGTTGTTGTTTTTAGTTGGCTGTAGTGTTTAGGGGTGTAATTGGAAATTTGGATAGGGCACATTATAGGGGAGGTGCTGTCCAATTTTTGTTAACGCCTTAACTAGTTAAGGAACTAGTCGAGAAGGCAAGCGAAGGGATGGATGCTATGAATACTCGCGGGTAGTCTAAGTTGCTGAAAGGTCTAAGGTTGTTAACACTTGCATTACTTCTATGTTAAATATGTTTCGAGGACAACGATGTGAACACTATTAAGGGGAGTCCATAAGAGGTATGTGAAGCTTCTCTTGGTATGTTTTTGGTATAGGTATGTAAAGCCTATCTTTTCTCTTTTGGCATGTCTTAGATGTAAGAAAGATATGATATGAGCTTTGGGGGTAATTCCATTCCCAGATTCTGAATATGACTTCAGGACCCTCACTCACTTTTGAATGTTAAACTTTAAAATAGTAAGCTGCTATCTTCGAGTCTTCTATGTGACTGTATAACAATTGATTCGACTAAGCTCTTGTTTGTAAACAAAGAAAGGCTCTGAGAAAACCAATGTTTGGACTGCTATAAGATATTTCACATTGGTATATGTCTAAGATTTCCAAAAACTCCTTTTTACATAGTCCTTAGTGACAGTTAGAGAGTATACGTCAGATAACTTCTGCCCTGATCCCTAGGTGATGGTTCACTTGATGACTTCATTGAGTCTCAGATAATGATTTAAACTATGTTTTGTTTCTCACTACTCTACTCTGTATACTGTAACACTTCTTCTCCGAGTCCTGGGCTGGTTATCAGATTTGTGCAATTTACTGCATTGTTCATCGAGTCTCTCGCTAGAGGGCCGGCATTCGTATGTATATATATGATGATGTGTTGTAATAATGTAACGATGGCACGGGGACTGATACTGATACTATGATGATGTGTTATAATAAGGTGATGATAGCATGGGGCCTGATACTGATACTACAAATATGATTCACCGGATCCTTGATTGGGCTGGCTATATTGAATGTTTGAGCATGCATGATTTTACTTTTCCAAGTACCGGTTTTTGATTTGATATTTTATCCCTTGCTTCTCTACTTCAGATATACTTCCAGTTGTATCATGTTATGTTTTACATACTCAGTATATATGTCGTACTGACCCCCTTTCTTCGGGGGGCTGCATTTCATGCCCACAGGTACAAGTATAGGTTTTGGGAGTCCGTCAGTTTAGGATTCCATTCAGCTCAGTTGGAAGAGGCTCCATTGTATCGAAGCCTAGTTAATTAGACGGACCATGGATGTATAAAATTATTGTATCTATTTGAGGGTACGGCAAGGGACCTGTCCTGCCATATGTTGTCGTTAATATTTTTAGAGGTTTGCAGACATATATATGTGGGTTGTGTATGTCAGTTTGATTTAGCTGGGTCTACATGATATATGATATATGTTATTATGTTATGGAAGCCTTGTCGGCTTGCGTGCCCTATCATGTTGTGATACAAACAAAAAGAGCTACAGGCTTATGAAAATGTTACCGCCCAGTGGGGCTCTGTTACATGATATTATTTTATTTACAGTTCAATGTGACCACAACTGATAGATATGTATACGAGGGGTTCAGGTCGGACCCCAGTCACAGCCTACGGGGTTGGGTCATGACACTTCTCTACTATGGGGTATCACATTCTCCCTTCCTTTGAGTCATTTGATAGTGTCGTAGACTATCCGGCTCACATAGTAACTTCGAAGAAGTTTAAGAGGCATTCCGAGATCAAGAGTGTCGGGTGTAATACAAAGACCCCAGCATGTCTAGATGGGCTTTGATGAAGATGAAAATGGAGCAGGTAGGTGGTAGACTATTCCCTATGAGGGGGTGCCAGACAACTGTCACCACTGCAAGGCATCAAGGTCACACCATTCATGTGTGTACTATTAAAAAAAGAGACGAGGATAATACGAAAAAGAAAGAGCAAGAAGACGAAGCAATAAACAAAGACAAGGCCAGCAATGACAAGAGTAAAGAACTGAAGTACCGAAAAGATAAACAAACTAAGGAACAATAAAACACTAGCAGGTATGAAGCTGAAAAAAGAGACCAAGAACATGTAGGATGGCAAATTCAAAGGAGGGAAGGCAAAAAAGATAGACAGAACTTCCAATAACAACCACAACAGCACAAAACATAAGTATCCATGTCAAAAGAGGAAAGCTTAGTACCACCCCAGCATAATATCAGCAACAGCAATAAAGGAAAAACTCAACAGCAGGCAGGTATGCTTATTAACTCTAACTCTAATACTTGTAATATCCAAACTTGTAATGTTGACTTTGGAGTCCAGAACCAACCCTCCTCTCTCCATACAACATTGGATCCCAGACCCCATAATCCCATGCAGCAGGTTTTACATGTTAATGGAACTAGCAGACTTGCAGACAAACAAAAAGATCATAATATTACTCTCAAGTTTGAACCAAATACTGATTTGGATAATGTGGAATGCAATAATACCAAAGGAAAACTACTAGGTATTAACTCAATGATCCCACACCCCCATGGCTCCCCCAATTATTTTAATGTGTTAAACAATATTGTTGTTGTGGTTGAAGAAGTCTGTGGAGGTGAGAATGGGGAAATACATGAGAAAATCACTAATCTACAGGAAAGGAGAACTAAGGAGAGGGAAAATATCACGACCAAACCCCGTAGGCCGCTACTAGGGTCTGACCTGGACCCTCATACGCAGAACTATCAGATATAAGAACTATACATATGAACCCCAGTGGGTGATAGAATTTTCGTACATGTGTAGCCTCTTTTATTTGCATCATATCATGAAAGGGCAAGTAAGCCGATAAGGCTTCCATAGCATAATAATGTTTACAACTCATCGTACAACCATATTCGAATAAAACTTACACATAACCCACATACATATGTCTACAGACCTCTAAGAATAGTAATAGCAACATGTGGGGGGATAGGGCCCCTGCCGTACCCCTGAACAAAGAAATATATACATAGGAGGACCAGTACCCAAAAGGCTAGGTTTCAGAACAGTGGAGCACTTCCGACATAGCTGAGCGAAATAAAGACTAGAAACCCTATTATGGTATCATAATTTTCAGCAAGTTGTTTGGAGCTTATATTGTGTAATGTTGCCATGTTTTAGTTGTATATGAGCTGCAGCTTGTTGATATCAGTTGGCTTTAGTGATTAGGGATCTAATTGGAAATTCGGATAGGGCATGTTATAGGGCAGGTGCTGTAGGATTTCAACTCCTTAACTAACTAAGGAACTAGTCGACAAGGCGAGCGAAGAGATGAGTTTGATGAATACTCGTATGTAACTTAAGATGATGGAAAGTCGAGGGTTGTTGATGCTCGTATTTCTTTCATGTTAAATAGGTTCAAGAGACAATGAGGCGAACGTGTTAAGAGTTATCCGTAAGAGGTATGTAAAGCTAACCTTTCCTTCTTTTGGCATATTTTTGGCATAAGTGTGTAAGGCTTAGACTTTCTTTTGTCATGTCTTCGGCATAAGTGTATTAAGCTTATTCTATCTCTTGGCATGTTTAGGGAAAAAATATGTAAAGCTAATCTTCCTTGTTGAGATGGTTTTTATGAATCAAGTATATGACTTTTATATGATCCCAAAGCAGTTCCTATTCGTAGAGTCATTAAGATGGCCAACTTCTTGATTTTCCAAAATATATTTGTTATGCCTGGATATGTGTATATGATAACCAAAAGTTCTATTTTGATATAACCCATAGTAACTTTCAAAAGGTACTTGATATGACTCTTGTCTTAAATTTGAATGATAGCTCATTTTGATTATTCCATCGAGTTTCAAATATGATTTAAATTGCATATAATTTCTCACTACTCCACTCGTGGATGCCTTAATACTTCCTTTGCTGAGCCCAGGCTAGGATTTGTTATCACGTGTACTTCTCTGCATTTTTCGTCGTGCCCCGATGTGAGAAGGCAGGTACTACCTGGACATGGGATTTGTGGAGTTATGATGTGCCATGTACACATATGATATGATATGATCTGATATGACTATCTGATATGATATGATCTGTTATGGAGATATTTCCTAGTCTAGAGTTATGATATACTGTGGCATCGGTGACGGAGCAGAAACCATAATTTATTCACTGAGTCCCATAATAAGTCCGGATATGGCATATATTTTTTTGCATACCTTATTTGTGGTTATGATAAGCATTTCGATATTTCTGGATACTTTGCTTATTTTTGCACATTCTGCTCTAGTAATGACTTTAGTTATTACAGTTCATGCTTTACATACTCAGTACATATGTTGTACTAACCCTCCGTTCTCCGAGGGAGATTCGTTTTATGCCCGTAGGTAATATTCATTTTGGAGATCCATCGACTTAGGGTTTCCACTCAGCGATGTTGGGAGCGCTTTACTGTTCCGGAGCCTAACTTTTGATACTGGTCATTTAATATGTATATATTTATTTGTTCTCAACACCTGCACGCAGAAAATACCAACAGTACCTCATAGGGCACACATATATATAGTCATATCATCTCATATCGCATCCACACAGGGCGCCCAATATCAATGATAGTATAAAATGATGGACTTACCTCATGTGTCCAACTCAAACTGAACCTGTTAAACTTTCCTGGTTAATTTTCCTTTCACTTTGTATGTCATTCGTATTTCAACATCTTACCTGACATATGTCCTTCGTACCTTTGCTTACCTGCGTGCCTTGTAACTTCCAGTATCATTAGTTACTTTCTTCTATCGATATTTCCCTTCTACTGAAAGCATAGGTTAATAGAAGGAATTTCATTCCCTATGACTCGGCTCTATCGCACGATCTCAGATATGAAATAAAGTAGCATTCTAAATGTCCTGTAGCCTCCTATTTATGAATGTGGTGCACAATACACTAATAAACAAGACTCTACTAGAGACGGTATGTAGACACTCCAAGGATGAATTGCTCTGATACCACTTCTGTCATTACCCAAACCCCGTAGGCAATTACTGGGGTCCGACCTGGACCCCCGTATATATACCTATCAGCTGGTGTCAAATTGAACTATAAACAAAGTGATACTACTCATAAAACTCTCAATGAATTAAAACTTTTGCGTGTATGTATGGCCTCTTTCATTCGTACCATATCATGAAAGGGCACGCAAGACAACAAGGCTGTTGTAATATAAAAACATTTACAACATGCCATATATGCATAACCGAAAAAAACTACAAACAACCCACATACATATGTCTACAGACCTCTGAGAATAGTAATAGCAACATATGGAAGGACAAGGCCCCCGCCGGATAAGACTAGCTAAGAAGGGTAAGTAACCCATAATAAGAATCGTGAAGAAGGTCAAGCAGTGTTATAATATGGGACTAAATGCGAATAGGATACCATGTGAATATAACAAATGTCGTTATGAGTATAAGTAAAGCTTACTAAGGAAGTTCTAACAAAGGCACCCAAGATAGACATAGGTAACTGAATACGAGGATGGAACGAAAAGAGAATGTCTGGTCATAGATTTAAAAAGATTGTACAACAACATGGTGTTAAGGTAGAACAAAAATAGATAGTGACATGGGTACACCCGAGAAGTGGCTTCAAGTGAGATCTCACACTAGCACGAATTAACAAGATCGAAAAGCAGTAATGAATGAATAGAACCCATAATGTCGAAGACAGTGTTGAGAATTATTAGTAAGGACCTTGAATAGTATAACATCAAAGAAGGGTGCATATAAAGGGGATGAATACGACAAGGCAATCACAATGAGAACTTAAAGATATTGTAAGGGATAGCCAGGCTACACTTGACTAAAGTTCAAGATGTTCGTAACAGAGTTACTGGCCACCAGCATTGTGAGATACAAGTAGCCAAAGAGAAGGGATAAAGAAACCTCTCCAATATTAGAATATGATAAGACTTAAGAGTAAGTGAAAAAAGCGAAACAAGTATGACAAAAGAGACTGTAAGTGCGTGTTAGTACAATGACACGTGTAGAGCAAAGTAAGCCAAGAGCAGAAAAGACTATGACTAAAATGGAACACACTTCGTGCAAGTTTCACAAGAATAGTTGTGCAGCCTACGAACATTGGTATACTAAGAGTAAGATCAAGTGATTACATGATAAAAAGAAGGCGGTAATAGCAATGTGATTTCCATATTTAGAATCTATTAAAGAAAAGTGTAAGATGGTTCGAGGCAGAACTAGTAAGATATAATCAGTATTAAGGACAAAAGCTATAGTGGAGCCCTGACCTAGACTGAAGGAGGTAAGACATTGGTATAGCGATGCTAAGGCATTCTCTGGACTACTTTAAGTACCAACACACCTTGGTGTAAGGATTACATGATGTGTGGTAAGAGAATTGGAGAGAAGATCTGAGTAAAAGCGCAGGATAACATGCCTAAAGGGTTAAAAGTTGGATTAAGAGGAATGGTACAATAGCTTAAACAAAAATTTAACATCAGAGGCTTGATAGCCTATTATGAGGAATAGGAACCCCGACTCGGAAATAGAAAGCACCCAAAATGGATTATAGACGGTCTGACCTCGCATTCTAAGGAACCATGAGTTCATAAGGGTTATGGTGGATAGGTTGACAAAATCAACCCATTTCCTTCCAGTTAAGAAGGCATGTTCAGTTGAGGGTTATGCAAGATGACATGGCAAGGGGACAATGAGACTTCACAGAGTTCCCACACCTATTATCTCAGACAGGGAAGTTCAATTTACTGCTAACCACTGGAGATCATTCCGGAAGGGATTGGGAACACATATGACTCTTAGTACAACATTTTTCCCTTTGATTAATGGATAGGCCCAGAGGGGATCCAGTAAGTTATTGATGAAGTAAAGCTTATTCAACAAAAAAAAGCTATTAACAGCCCAAAGTTAACAAAAGTCATACGCAGATAGTCGACGTTAACCTTTTGAGTTGAAGTGGATGAATGAGTGTTTGTGAAAATGTCACCAAGGCAAGGTATAATAAAAGTCGACAAGAAAGGGATACATTGGTCCTTATCGAACCAATCGTTGAATAGGCAAAGTTGCCTATGGATTGGACCTACCATCCGATTGGAAGTAATACATTCAATTTTCACGAATTAATGCTCTACAAATATATAAGTCACCCTCCCAGAATATTCTCTGTGGATGAAGTCCACATAACAGAGGGGTTATCCTAAGAGGAACGACCTATCGCCATCTTGGGTCGGCAAATTAGAAGTTTGCAAACTAAGGACGTGGCTCTCATTAAAGCATGCGATGAGACAAAGATAGAGAAGAAATATCCGTATGGAACCCTACATCTACAGGTAATCTAAACTCCTAAATAAATGATGTTGATGAGTAGGAGTCCTATGGGTGACAACTAGTATAGAGAATTCCCAAAGTCCCAGTAAGACCTTATAAGATTAAACAACATTCGAGGAAGAATATTCTAAAGGGAGGAAGAATGTTACACCCTATACTCTTGAGCTCGGAATGTCTTTTAATCTTCTTAGAAATTAGCATGTGATCCGGATAATCTACGACACCATCAATCGACTATAAGGAAGGAAGAATGTGATACCCCATAGTAGAGAAGGTTGGAAATAGAGTCATAAGAATCCGAAAGGAATTAATCGCCAAGTAATGAGTTGTAGGACTCAATTTACCTACGTAAGTTACTAACTTAGAAGTCTTACATACCTAAACTACTTGAGGATGTACCAAGCTTACGAAGCATGGATTACATAGGCTCTTAAAATAAGATGAGATTATGAGATCACGAAAGAGAAATAAGGAAACGACACGCCTACTCGAAGCAAGTAGGTGATTCACCTACTTGGTAAAATAGGTGATGCACCTACTTAGGGTCAAGTAGATGATGCAGCAGCTTGCGGTGGACTCCACTACCACGTGGAAGCGTGTGAGGGGATGCATGGGCTGAGGTGGCGTCCTAGGAGGCTGCCATAAGTCACCCCTAAGGGGCTTCCACGTGGCACCTTCTAAGGAGGTGTATATATGTATATTATTCTGAGATATACTTCATTTTCAGCATGTTCTCTTTGGAAAAAAGAAGAGGAAAATGTTTAAGGCAAGAGAGGGCAGCCACGGGTTGGCTCAATTTAAGGTAAGGTTTCCAACTTCGTTCCGTGAATTAATTATTTAATGTATCCTACGGTGATATAGCGATATTTAATAACAAAAAATTTCTATTTGAGGAAGCAAAGAAGCGACATTATCACCACCCAACCCCGTAGGACGCGACTAAGGTACGACCTGTACCCACCGTACACATGTCTATCAGCTATGGTCACATTGAACTATAAATAAAACAATATCATGTAATAGAGCCCCGCTGGGCGATAACATTTTTATAACCCTATAGCGCTTTTTGTTTGTGTCACAACATAACAGGGCACGCAAGCTGACAAGGCCGCCATAACATAATCACATATATCATATATCAGGTAGACCCAACTGAATCAAACTGACATACACAACCCACATATACATGTCTGCAGACCTTTAAAAATATTAACGACAATATATGGCGGGATAGGGTCCCCGCCGTACCCCTGAATAGACAAAATATTTTTTATACATCAATGGTCAGTATCAAAAACTAGGCTCCGATATAATGGAGCCTCCTCTAGCTGAACTGAGTGGAATCCTAAGCTGACAGACTCC
Source organism: Solanum dulcamara (assembly GCF_947179165.1). Taxonomy (NCBI): domain Eukaryota; kingdom Viridiplantae; phylum Streptophyta; class Magnoliopsida; order Solanales; family Solanaceae; genus Solanum; species Solanum dulcamara. Next base: position 28,878,386 of record NC_077241.1, on the reverse strand, counting down.
CAAAATTTGTACCTGTACTCGCAGGCATGAAACGAAGCCCCCCGAAGAAAGGGGGGTCAGTACGACATATGTACTGAGTATGTAAATCGTAACATAATACAACTAGAGGTTTATCCGAAACAAAGAAGAAGGAGAACAATTTATCAAATCAAAAACATTTACCTGTACTCTGTGAATCATGAAAACATGCATGCTCAAATTTTCAATATAGCCGACCCCGTCAGGGGTCCGGTGAATCATATGTGTAATATCAGTATCAGGCCCTGTGCCATTGTCACCTTATTACAACACATCATCATAGTATCAGTATCAGGCCCCAGGCTATCATCACCTTATTACAACACATCATCATCATATATATACATACGGATGCCGGCCCTCTAGCGAGGGACTCAATGAACAATGCAGTGAATTGCACGAATCTGACAAACGGCCCGGGACTCGGAGAAGAAGTGTTACAGTATACACGAGTAGAGTAGTGAGTAACTATATGCAATTCAAATCATTATCGGTGGCTCGACAAATAAGAAAGTTAAGCTTTTATTTGAGGACCCGAGTAATAGTGTAGTCATCTCGAGTATCCTCTAGATGCCATTATGGGCTGTCTCAATTATAATCTCGGGGGCCCTGGACATGTATTAACATAGGGCCAAATCATTTATGGAATTAGAAACACTTATTACCTTATAGTCCTTAAGACGTAGAGCTTGTACATTTGTTACCTCTTTAACGTATAAAAGTTTCCTGAAAAAGTAGTTCAACTACTGTAGGAGTTCATATTCAGAAGTAATTAAGAGATGTTTAGGAATGGAGTTACCTAGGAGTTCAGATTAGATTCAACTTACAGCTAAAACAAGAACATGCCCAAAAGAAGAAAGAGAATAAGCTCTATATAGTCTGTACTTTCCTTTAGGTGATCTTCATATACATATTTTGTACCCGGACCTTCATGGGGCTCGGTGAACCACTGTGGCATCATAATCTTATTTTTGTATCAAATACATCTCAATGGAAATGAGATATAGCTTCCCAAACATTACATTCTGACACATAGAAGCCCTACTAGGCAATACTTAATCTTCACAGAAACTCTAATATTGAACAGTGGATAGGGTTATGAAGCGTACTCAGAATTCTGGGAATGGAATTATCCCCGCACTTCATATATAATTCACTTAAGGCTAAACATTGCCAAAAGCAAAGAAAGATAGTTGTACGAACTTATACCAAAACATGCCAAGAGAAAGCTTTCCATACCTTGTCTAAATTATTCCTTATCCTATTTTCCTCGCCGTCCCTTGAACCTATTCAACATGAAAGTAATATGAATATCAACCCCTTTTAACTTTCCATCACCCTTAGGTTACACCTTAGTATTAATGGAATTTATTTCCTTAGTCGTTTCCCCAACTAGTTCTGTTATTCGCTAAGGCGTCAACGAAAATTGGGTAGCACCTCTCCTATAATATGCCCTATCTAAATTTTCAATTAGGTCCCTAATACCTACAGCTAACCAACAACAACAACCTGCAGCAATTCACACAAAAAGTATACAACATAAACTCCAAACGACTTATTCAAAAATACGATATCACAATAGGGCGTCTAGCCTTTATTTTATAACGCCTTTAATTATATGCAACGGGGGGTCATGTGGCTTAGAGAAGAAGCACCCTAACCCACATTAGAACATATTTAGGCCCTGAAACAACACATCACACCCCTTCATCAGCAACTCACAAGAACAATACCCTACTTCGACGACAATTTGACTATAACGACTATAATTTGGATTGTCTCCAACGCCAAGCATTTCTATACTATTTTCGCATTTCCAGCCACACAAAAGGTATATAATACACTCCATAACAATAAAATAAAGTACAATTTGAAAGGATAAACATTACCTTACCCAAATTTGGCCAAAACCATCAAAGCGCAACTTGCAACTTCTCCAAACACTCTGAAATTGAGCGGACTATTTGTATGACTTCCTCGCTGCCACAAATTGGATTTTCTTGTTTTTAAACATTGATATATAACCACGAGATACCATAATTAATTAATTCACAGAACAAAACTTAGAGGCTTACCTCCAATAGGCCTAACCCGTAGCCCCTCTCTCTTGTCTCCAACATTTTTCTCTTCTTCTTTCTTCTAAGTTTCCAGTTGTAAAGCAGAAGTTTTGGTTCCATAGATATCGTAAAGTACATATATACATATCCACGTACTTAAGGAACACCGTATATAATTAATTCACAGAGAACAATTTAAGAAATTACCTTTGATCCTTAAAAACCAAGGCTGCCTTGTGCTTTGTTTCTCACGTTGTTCCTCTTCTTTTGGTTGCTGGAGTTTCAGCTCCAAATATAATGATAATGACTTAGTAGTCATCCAAATCCACATATATACACTTCTTTAAAAGGTGCCACGTGGCAGCCCCTAGGACGACACCTAGGTTCATGCAGCCTATCACATGCCACCACGTGGCAGCGGGGTCCACCCACCCAAGCAGGCAGGTGAGTCACTTGATTTCTTGTCACCTGCGTGCTTGAGGTGCTTGCTTTTCACCTGCTTACTTGAGGTGCTTGCTTGTCACCTGCTTGCTTCACTTTCGTAAGTTCGGAACCTAGTTTTTACTCCCTCTCATAGGTTCGTAATCTTGTCTTATTTTAAGAGCCTATGTAATCCATGCTATGCAAGCTTGGTACGTACTCCAATAGCTTAAGTATGTAAGACTTCCAAGTTAGTAGCTTACGTAGGTAAATCGAGTCCTACGACTCATTACTTGGCCTCCAATTCCTTCCGGATTCTTATAACTCCATTTCCAACCTTCTCTACTATAGGGTATCACATTCTCCCTTCCTTAGAGTCGTTTGATAGTATCGTAGCATATCCGGCTCATATGATAATGTCTAAGGAACTTATGAGACATTCCGAGTTTTAAAAGCGTGGGGTGTAACATCCTTCCCCCTTTAGAACATTCGTCCCGGAATGTTAGACAAAACTTCTCTTAGCACCTTATACAAATCATAGGGAGATTCTTTATTGTTTCCATAATACATACTTCTACCCAGGCACTTAATATACGAGTTTTAGGAGTTGGGGTTACATGTTGACATCGGTAATAGGTGATAATACTTGTGTTTCATGCTCTCTTCAGTTTCCCCTGTCACTCTCTTTCTGGTTTTGGTTTTCCCACCGTATCTTGACGGAAGGCATGTCTTTAGTCCACAATCTTCTAGCTTGTCGATCTAAGATGGCGATAGGTTATTCCTCGCAGGATTCTGTCTTCTGGACACCATCTATAGAATATACCCTGGGTGGATCGTCAGTACCTTTACAAAGCATCTCCATCTGATGGACTGGACGTATAGTTTCCAAATAAGGTGGTAAGCTCAACTTACCAGCCACGTTGCCCACCTTATGATCAACTTGATATAGTCTAATATATTTTGGGTTAGTTCCCTTTTCTGGGTGACTCCTATATGAACATCCAATCATCAATTTAAACTCTGAATGTCGATGTTGATTATTTGTATATCATTTCTGCCGACTCTGGATTGTTAGTCAATAGCTTGCTTAATCCTGTTTGGCCTACCAGCTTAGTCCTTTCCCCAATAGGGGGAATGATACACTCTACCTTACAACATCTTGTAGGGGGTCATATGGATACCGGAACGGTAGCCCTTCTCGTAGGCAAACTTAATAAGTGGTGGACGATAGTCCTAGCTACACTTAAAGCCAACCTCATAAGCTCGCAATATATTTTTTTGCAGTTGATAGTATGTTCAGCCTATTCAGCAGCTCGAGGAAAATGCGGTACGAAGGCCCGTCTGTGCTCCCGACCTCTTCTTGGACTAAGGTCCAAACGTTAATCATAATTGAAGTCCTTCTATCTAAAATACTAGTTGGGGAAACCTACCGGAACCTTACTATCTACATGTTCTATAATTCCACCTAGTTTCAACTGCATAGGTGCTCTTGCTTGAAAGCAAATGGGCTGATTCGTTAGCCTCGTATAGTCCTTCTCGACTCTTTTCAGAATTGTAATTGGCATTCTATCTTTTGGGTCCTTCTTCTCCTCTTTCTTTCCACTCCTTAAGGTTGACTACCGAATAATGCTGTAGTCCCCTCATGTAATGGCTCTCATAGTCGTTCTGTGCTTTGTCTAACATGATCTGGTATAATTCCGACGAAATTTTGGAGTATATACTCGCCATCCTATAGTAACCGGCTAATTCTACCAATTTCGTTTAAACTCTTTCACCACTTTACTTACCCCCACTTGTAACCCTCTAGACACATTATGCTGTGTCATTTTCTTCCTTACAAAATGACGAGAGGGTACAAGAAGTATCCTAGCGTTATCTTGCTAGTCCTTATGTTTTACCTTGCCTTTTTCTCCCTTATCCTACATTCGATGTCGGGGGAGGTCTTTGGCCCAATCGTGGCCATGTATAATGCCACCCGTAGTACCAATTCCATCTCGATAGTTTGGCTTAACCTATCTTTGCATCTCTTGGTAGTTAATTGTAACTTGGGCTTCTTTGCCTGGAATAATAACTATGGGGACTCCATAAGGTCTTACCATTTCTTTACCCCACAATTTTACACCTTCTCGGCTGAGTATGTAGCCTTTGATCAAAGGAGCAGGGCCAATATCATTAATCCACGGGTAACATTCCCTTCAGAGTCATCTGTCGATGGAGTGTGAAATGAGTCTTTTAGTCCTGGTCATATTGTGGATTTTCAACCTTGGGTATTACTTCCTGGCTTCCATAAATTATATCAACTAGTACCCTTACCTTTTTGGGTTTTGCTTTTCAATCCTTAGAGTTGGCTGCCAAGTGGTGTCGAAATTCCCTCGCCCACTGGCCCGTATAGCTATTTAGTCGTTTGTCTATCATTAACTGATACTATGTCTACGAACTGTGGCATTCAAGTGCGCCATCAGTTAGCAGTTAGCTAATCCTTTTTGTCTTGCTTAAATCCTTCTTACAACACCCACATCGTAGAGTATAGTACTCCGGGAACATAATCTTATGTTGTTTTTCCGTCGCTAGTTCAGATTCTTCTATCTCGCGCGATCATACCAGCACTAACACATTAAGTTCCATCAGAATTTTGAAGTTAAGCGTGCTGGGGCGAGAGTAATATTGGGATGGGTGACCTCTCTGGGAAGTCTTCTTGTCACATTTCATTGTAATTCTTGCCATAATGTGTGGGGCGCTCAACTTAGCCCAAGATTTACCTTAGCGCTGTCTCACGAGTCTTTATGGTTTGCCTTGTCCTTCCCTCTGTTATCTTGTAGCCAGCATAGGGGTAGATCCTTTAATTCCACTATGGCTACGACCCCCCTTTTTTCCATTTTGATTTAACTTCTCCCATTGTATCCCCCCCTTTCTGTACACACCCATTCATTTACGAATGACAGAAAGAAATACCCAAGGTCGAAAATTCCACAATATGACCAGGACTACAAAACTCACTTCGTACTCCAGCGCCAGATGAATCTGGAGGGAATGTTACTTGTGGATTAACGATATTAGTCCCTACTCCTTCTATCAAAGGTTACCTACTCCACCAAGAAGGTGTAAAATTGTAGAGTAAAAGAGTGGTAGGACCTTACGGAGTCCCTATAGCTATTGTCCTAGGCAAGGAAGCCCAAGGTGCAATTAAATATCGAGAGATACAAAGATAGGTTAAGCCAAATTACCGAGATGGAATTAGTGCTACAGGTGGAGTAAGACATGGCCACGAGTGGGCCAAAGATCTACACCGACATCGAGTGTAGGATAAGGAAAAAAAGGCAGGGTAAAACATGAGAACTAGCGAGGTAACGCTAGGATACTTCTTGTACCCTCTCATATTCTTGTAAAGGTAGAGAATGACACAAGATAATGTGTCTAGAGGATTACAAGCGGGGGTAAGGGAAATTTTGAAAGGGTCTAAGTAAAACTGGCAGAACTAACTGATTACTACAGGATGACGAGCTTATATGCAAAAACTCTTTTGGAATTATACCAGATCATGCTGGAAAAAGCAAAGAATGACTACGAGAGCCATTATATAAGGGGACTGCAGCATTATTCGGTAGCCAACCCTAAGGATTGGAAAAAAAGGGGAAGAAGTACCCAAAAGATCGAATGCTAGTTAAAGTTTTGAAAAGAATCGAGAAGGACTATGCGAGGCTAACGATTCCCAAGTTATCAGCGTCATTACTCACCTATTCTATACTTTTCAAGAGTAGGGTGCTATACGGGTTATTGCGAGTAGGCTAACGAATCAGCCCATTTGCTTTCAAGCAAGAGCACCTATGCAGCTGAAATTAGGTGGAGTTATAGAACATGAAGATAGTAAGGTTCCGGGAGGTTTCCCCAGCTAGTATCTTAGATAGAAGGATTTCAAATTATGATTAATGTTTGGACCTCTGGCCAAGAAGAGGTCAGGAGCACCGACAGGCCTTCGTACCATATTTTCCTCGTGCTACTGAATAGACTAAGCATACTATCAACTGCTAGAAAATATATTGTGAGCTTATGTGGTTGTCTTTAAGTGTGGCTAGGACTATCGTCCACCACTTATTGAGTTTTCCTACGAGAAGGGCTACCGTTCCAGTATCCAGATGACCCCCTACAAGTTGTTGTAAGGCAGAGTGTATGAGTCCCCCTGTTGTGGAAAAAAACTCACCTGGTAGGACAAACAGGATTAAACAAACTATGGACTAACAACCCAGAGTCGGCAGAAATGACATACAAATAATCGAGGTCGACATTCAGGGTTCAAATTGATGATTGGATATTCATAACAAGTCACCCAGAAAAGGGAACTTAACCCATAATATATTAGACTGTATCAAGTATTCGCACCTATTCCCGATGTCTACAGGAACCCCAACTCCTGAAACTTGTAGGTTAATTACCTGGATGAGAATAGGTGTGATCGCAATAGAGATCAATCTCCCTACAATAGGTATAAGGTCTTAAGGGAAGTGTTATTTAACATTCGGGGACGAATGTTATAAAGGGGGGAAGGATTTTACACCCCGCACTTTTGAACGTTGAAACTTGTCCCTAATCTTCTTGGAAGTATCCATGATACCCCTACTATCCACACACATTAAATAACTCGAAGAAAAGAAGAATGTGATACCTCGTGAGAGGGAAGGTTGGAAATAGAGTTGTGAGAATCCGAAAAGAGTTGGAGGCTAAAAAAATGATTCGTAGGACTCGATTTACCTACGTAAGGTACTAAGTTAAAAGTCTTATACACTTGAGCTACTTAAGGATATATCAAGCTTACGTAGTACGGATTACATCGACTCTTAAAACAAGACGAGATTACGAACCCACGGAGGAAAGGAGAAGGCGACACGTGGCAGCCTAGGGAAGTGCCACATGGCAGAATGTGACCCACCTGCTTGGGTCAAGTAGGTGACCCACCTACTTGGGGGAGGGCCCCACCAAGGACACATGGCAGCCTAAGAGGCTAAGGGTGGATCTGTGGCCCAATAAGGGGTTGACACGTGTAACTTCCTAAGGGACCATATATATGTATGTTAATGACTCTTAAGTTATTTGCAACTCAAAAATCAGTCCAAAACATGGAGAGAAAACGTGAGAGAGAGGCAGCCATGGCTTTGGAAGCTTAAAGGTAAGTTTCTCGATTTTTCTTCCGTGAATTAATTATCTACGGTGTTCCTTAAGCACGTGGATATGTATATATTTATTTTACGATGTTTACGGAACCAAAACTTTAGCTTTACAATTGGAAACTTAGAAGAAAGAAGAAGAGAAAAACATTGGAGACAAGAGAGAGGGGCTATGGGTTTGGCCCTTTTAGGGTAAGCTTTCGGGTTTTGTTCCGTGAATTAATTATTTTAAGTGTCCCTAAGTTGTATATTTGTGTTTAGTAACCTAAAATTTCAATTTGGGGCAGCGAAGAAGTAACAAAAACAGCCCGCTCAATTTCAGCGCGTTTGGAGAAGTTCCAAGTTGCGCTTTGATGGTTTTGACCAAATTCGGTTAAGATGATGTTTGTACTTTAAAATTTTATTTTATGGTATTCTTATGGAGTATATAATACACCTTTTGTGTGGCTGTAAATGTGAAAATAGTATAGAAATGCTTTGAATTGAAGACAATCAAAATTGTAGTCGTTATAGTTGAATTGTCATCAAAGTAAGGCGTTGTTCTTGTCAGTTGCTGCTGCAGGGGTGTGATGTGTTGTTTCAGGGCCTAAATATGTTCTAATGTGTCTTAGGGTGCTTCTGGTTGAAGCCACATGACCCCCCGTTGCATATAATTAAAGGCGTTACAAAATAAAGTCTAGACACCCTATTGTGATATCGTATTTTTGAATAAGTCGTTTGGAGTTTATGTTGTATATTGTTGGTGTGAATTGCTGCAGGTTGTTGTTGTTGGTTGTCTGTAGGTCTTAGGGACCTAATTGGAAATTTGGATAGAGCACATTATAGGGGAGGTGCTTCCCAATTTTCGTCGATGCCTTAGCGAATAACAGAACTAGTTGGTGAAACAACTAAGGAAATAGATTCCATTAATACTAAGGTGTAACCTAGGGTGCTGGAAAGGTAAAAGGGGTTAATATTCATATTACTTTCATGTTGAATAGGATCAAAGGACGGCGAGGCAAACTAGATAAGGAATAATTCAGACAAGGTATGTGAAGCTTCTCTTGGTATGTTTTTGGTATAGGTATGTAAAGCCTATCTTTTCTCTTTTGGCATGTCTTAGATGTAAGAAGGATATGATATGAGCTTTGGGGGTAATTCCATTCCCAGGTTCTGAATATGACTTCAGGACCCTCACTTACTTTTGAATGATTAAACTTTTAAGTAGTAAGCTGCTATCTTCGAGTCTTCTATATGACTATATAACAATTGATTCGACTAAGCTCTTGTTTGTAAAAACAAAGTCTCTGAGATAACCAATGCTCGGACTGCTATAAGATATTTCACATTGGTATATGTCTAAGATTTCCAAAAATTCCTTTTTACATAGTCTTTAGTGACAGTTAGAGAGTATACGTTAGATACCTTCTGCCCTGATCCCCAGGTGATGGTTCACTTAATGACTTCATTGAGTCTTAGATAATGATTTAAACTGTGTTTTGTTTCTCACTACTCTACTTGTGTATACTGTAACACTTCTTCTCTGAGTCCCGGGCCGGTTATCAGATTCGTGTAATTCACTGCATTGTTCGCCGAGTCCCTCACTAGAGGGCCGGCATGCGTATGTATATATATGATGTGTTGTAATAAGGTGATGATGGCTTGGGGCTTGATACTGATACTATGATGATGTGTTGTAATAAGGTGATAATTGCCTAGGGCCTGATACTGATACTATGATGATGTGTTGTAATAAGGTGACGATGGAACGGGGCTTGATACTGATACTACACATATGATTCACCGGATCCCTGATAGGGTCGGCTATATTAAAGGTTTGAGCATGCATGATTTTACTTTTCCAAGTACCAGTTTCTGATTTGACATTTTATCCCCTATTTCTCTACTTCAGATATGCTTCCAGTTGTATCATGTTATGTTTTACATACTCAGTACATATGTCGTACTGATCCCTTTTCTCGAGGGGCTGCGTTCATGCCCGTAGGTACAAATATAGGTTTTGGGAGTCCTTCAGCTTAGGATTTCATATAGATCAGCTGGAAGAGGCTCCATTGTATCGAGGCCTAGTTTTTGATACTGTCCACTGATGTATAAAATTGTTTTGTCCATTCAGGGGTACGGCAGGGGCCCTGTCCCACCATATATTGTCATTTATATTTTTAAAGGTCTGCAGATATGTATATGTGGGTCGTGTATGTCAGTTTGATTCAGTTGGGTCTACCTAATATATGATATACGTGATTATGTTATGGCAGCCTTGTCGGCTTGCGTGTCCTGTTATGTTGTAATACAAACAAAAAGAGCTACAGGTTTATGAAAATATTATCGCCTAGTGGGGCTCTGTTACATAATATTGTCTTATTTACGATTCAATGTTACCTCAGCTAACAGATATGTGTATAGGGGGTCCAGGTCGGACCCCAGTCGCGGCTTATCGGGTTGGGTCGTGACACATTATTAGCTGGCATAGCTATAAAGGAATGTGACATATAAGTTCCCCTATCTTCTATTCACTTTGTGTTTTCCTCATTTTCTACCACAGGAGGCTTTCTATTCCTTTGTCCTTGGTTATATATCTATCGCAACATCATTTGCGACCAACTCTATAGCCAATATTTTGGCTTTTTGGTCTAGCATGTTGCCATTACCCTTTGTAGTGTTTCTTAGGTCATTCGATATCCTTTCATGGTTACACTCTTTTGTTTTTGTACATAGTCGCCTTCTAGTGTTATGTTGTTTCTTCAAAATAAGCTTCCCCAAGTAAAGAGGGTGTCCCTCATCGATAACATGAAGAGTATCTCTTACAACTTGAATTTAGCATCTTATGGGTACTCGATATCAATTTCCAAAATATGTTATAAACTACGTTTTATTCCCCCTTTTTTTCTCTTGTGTTGGAAAAATTTCGGCAGAGTTCCCTCTACAATCTTTACTATCCCACAACCTGCACGCAGAAAATACCAACAACTCCACATAGGGCCAACATATATACATATATTCGTGTCATGTCATATTACCGCCGCACAGGGCTTTCAATATCATCTCATTCGCAGCCACACAGGGCTTTTAATGTCAATAATAATATATAAAAAAAATAATACTGGACTTACCTCATATGTCCAACTTTAAACTGCATTTGTTGCAGTTTCCAGTCTACGTTCTTTTCATGTTTCGACTTTACATTTAAATTTTCTTCCAACACTACCACAATAGATATCTTTCATGCCTTTACTTCACTTATTTGGGTTCTTCGTAATGTCCATGTCGTCAATCACTTCCTTCGATTGATGTCACCCTTCTGTTAAGATCCAAAGTTAGTATAAGAAATTTTCTTATGACTCGGATCTATAGCAGGATCTCAGATGTGAAGGAAAGGAAACATCCTAAATATCCTGTAGCTTCCTGTTTATAGATGTGGCGTGCAACACATCGATAACCAAGACTCTACTACACACGGTCTGCAGACATTCCAAGGACGAACTGCTCTTCTACAACTTCTGTCACGACCCAACCTTGTAGGTCCTGACTAGGGTCCGACCGGAGCCCCCGTACACATGTTTATAAGTTGCGGTCACATTGAACTATAAATAAAATAATATCATGTAATAGAGCCTCGCTGGGTGATAACATTTTCATAACCCTGTAGCCCTTTTTAATTGTATCATAATATGACAGGGCACGCAAGCCGACAAGGTTGCCATAACATAATCACATATATCATATATCAGGTAGATCCAACTTAATCAAACTGACATACATAACCCACATATATATGTCTGCAGACCTCTAAAGATATTAACGATAACATATAGCGGGATAGGGCCCCCGCCGTACCCCTAAATAGAAAAAATAATTTTTATACATCAATGGTTAGTATTAAAAACTAGGCTCCGATACAATGGAGCCTCCTCTAGCTGAACTGAGCGGAATCCTAAGCTGACGGACTCCCAAAACCTGTACCTGTACCTGTGGGCATAAAATGCAGCCCCCCGAAGAAAGGAGGGTCAGTACAACATATGTATTGAGTATGTAAAACGTAACATAATACAACTGGAGGTGTATCCGAAATAGAGAAGCAGGAGAATAATTTATCAAATCAGAAACATGTACCTGTACTCTGTGAATCATAAAAACATGCATGCTCAAATTTTCAATATAGCCGGCTCCGTCAGGGGTCCGGTGAATCATATGTGTAATATCAGTATCAGGCCCTGTGCCATCGTCACCTAATTACAACACATCATCATAGTATCAGTATCAGGCCCCTTGCCATCGTCACCTTATTACAACACATAATCATAGTATCAATATCAGGCCCCAGACCATCATCACCTTATTACAACATATCATCATCATATATATACATACGGATGCCGGCCCTCTAGGAAGGGACTCAGTGAACAATGCAGTGAATTATATGAATCTAACAACAAGCCTTGGACTCGGAGAAGAAGTGTTACAGTATACACGAGTAGAGTAGTGAGTAACTATATGCAATTCAAATCATAATCGGTGGCTCGACAAATAAGAAAGTTAAGCTTTTATTTGAGGACCCGAGTAATGGTGTAGTCATCTCGAGTATCCTCTAGATGCCATTATGGGCTGTCTCAATTGTAATCTCGGGGGCCCTGGACATGTATTAACATAGGGCCAAATCATTTATGGAATTAGAAACACTTATTACCTAATAGTCCTTAGGACGTAGAGCTTGTACATCTGTTACCTCTTTAACGTATAAAAGTTTCCTGAAAAAGTAGTTCAACTACTGTAGGAGTTCATATTCAGAAGTAATTAAGAGATGTTTAGGAATGGAGTAACCTCGGAGTTCAGATCAAATTCAACTTACAACTAAAATAAGGACATGCCCAAAAGAAGAAAGAGAATAAGCTCTATATAGTTTGTACTTTCCTTCAGGTGATCTTCATATACATATTTCTTACCCGGCCCTTCATGGGGCTCGGTGAACCACTATGGCATTGTAATCTCATTTTCATATCAAATACATCTCAATGGAAATGAGAGATAGCTTCCAATACATTACATTCTGACACATAGAAGCCCTACTAGGCAATACTTAATCTTTACAGGAACTCTAATACTGAACAATGGATAGGGGTTATGAGCATACTCGGAATTCTGGCAATAGAATTATCCCCGCACTTCATATACAATTCACTTAAGGCTAAACATTGCCAAAAGGAAAGAAAGATAGTTGTACGAACTTATACCAAAACATGCAAAGAGAAAGCTTTACATACCTTGTCTGAATTATTCCTTATCCTGTTTTCCTCGCGGTCCTTTGAACCTATTCAACATGAAATTAATATGAATATCAACCTCTTTTACCTTTCCATCACCCTAGGTTACACCTTAGTATTAATGGAATCTATTTCCTTAGTCGTTTCCCCGACTAGTTCTGTTATTCGCTAAGGCGTCGACGAAAATTCGGCAGCACCTCTCCTATAATATGCCCAATACAAATTTCCAATTAGGTCCCTAAGACCTACATCCAACCAAAAACAACAACCTGCAGCAATGCACACCAACAGTATACAACATTAACTCCAAACGGCTTATTCAAAAATACGATATCGCAATAGGGCGTCTAGCCTTTATTTTGTAATGCCTTTAATTATACATAACGGGGGGTCATGTGGCTTATAAAAGCATCAAACTAACCCAAGTTAGAACATATTTAGGCCCTGCAACAGAACATCACACCCCTGTAGCAGCAACTCACAAGAACAATGCCCTACTTCGACGACAATTCGACTATAACGACTACAATTTGGATTGTCTCCAAAGCCAAGCATTTCTATACTATTTTCACGTTTCCAGACACACAAAAAGTGTATAATACACTACATAACAATACCATAAAGTTAAATTTGAAAGGATAAACATTACCTTACCTGAATTTGGCCAAAACCATCAAATAGCAACTCGGAACTTCTCCAAAGGCGCTGAAATTGAGCGGGCTGTTTGAATGACTTCCTCGCTGCCCCAAATTGGGTTTTATAGTTGTTAAACATCTATATATAACCATGATATATCATAATTAATTAATTCACGGAACGAAACTCGGAGGCTTACCTCCAATAGGCTTAACCCGTAGCCCCTCTCTCTTGTCTCCAATGTTTTTCTCTTCTTCTTTCTTCTAAGTTTCCAATTGTAAAGCTGAAGTTTTGGTTCCGTAGACATCGTAAAATACATATATCCATATCTACATACTTAAGGAACATCGTATATAATTAATTTATGGAGAACAATTTAAGAAATTACCTTTGATCCTTAAAAACCAAGGCTGCCTTGTGGTTTGTTTCTCACGTTGTTCCTCTTCTTTTGGTTGATGGAGTTTCAGCTCCAAATAGAATGAGAATGAATTACTAGTCAACCAAATACATATATATATACACTTCTTTAAAAGGTGCCACGTGGAAGCCCCTTAGGGGTGACATGTGGCAGCCCCTAGGATGCCACCTAGGTTCATGCAGCCTATCACACGCTGCCATGTGGCAGCGGGGTCCACCCCCCAAGCGGAAAGGTGAGTCACCTTCTTGCTTGTTACCTACTTGGTTGAGGTGCTTGTTTGTCACCTGCTTGCTTGAGGTGCTTGCTTGTCACCTGCTTGCTTCACTTTCGTAAGTTTGTAAACTAGTTTTTGCTCCCTCTCATAGGTTCGTAATCTCTTCTTGTTTTAAGAGCCTATGTAATCCTTGCTATGCAAGCTTGGTACGTAATCCAATAGCTTAAGTATGTAATACTTCCAAGTTAGTAGCTTACGTAGGTAAATCGAGTCCTACGACTCATTACTTAGCCTCCAATTCCTTCAAGATTCTTATGACTCCATTTTCAACCTTCTCTACTATGGGGTATCACATTCTCCCTTCCTTAGAGTCATTTGATAGTGTCGTAGCATATCCGGCTCACATGATAATGTCTAAGGAACTTATGAGACATTCTGAGTTTTAAAAGCGTGGGGTGTAACAGACATAAACAGCCAACTACTTTTGAGCATACTAAGAGAACTTTCAAGATAAGATTTAGTAAGTTTTAGCAAGGTATGGCTTGGTTCTCTTGTCCCATGTTTTGGTAAGGGTTTGGACAGGTTATGAGAGTTTTAATGATGTAAAGTTATGGTTTGGAGCAGCACCGAATGTATAGCCAGAACTACGAAATTTCAACAAGTTTAGAGATGTTCTAAGATGCAATTTTGGCGAATATTGGCCAATTTTGGGTAAGATAAGGTCTTTTCTTCAAAGTTGAAGTTTATGGTGTTGTTATAGGGTGTATTACACACCTTGTATGCTGCTGGAAGTGTAAAAATATTGTAGAAATGTTTAATGTTCGAAGCAAACTAAATTGGAGATGCTATAGTTAAATTATAGTTGAAGCAAGGTGTTGTGCTTGTGGTGTGCTGCTGCAGGTGTGTGGTGGTGTGTTGCAGGGCCTAAAATTATTCTAAAATAGGGGTGGGGCTGCTGGTTTCAGCCACACCACCCCTCATTTCGTAATTTTCAGCAAGTTGTTTGGAGCTTATATTGTGTAATGTTCCATGTTTTAGTTGTATATGAGCTTCAGCTTGTTGTTATTGGTTGGCTTTAGTGATTAGGGATCTAATTGGAAATTTGAATAGGGCATGTTATAGGGCAGGTGCTGCCGGATTTCCGTTAACTCCTTAACTAACTAAGGAACTAGTCGAGAAGCCAAGTGAAGAGATGAGTTTGATGAATACTCGTATGTAACTTAGGATGATGGAAAGTCGAGGGTTATTGATGCTCATATTGCTTTCATGTTAAATAGGTTCAAGAGATGATGAGGCGAACGTGTTAAGAGTAATCCATAAGAGGTATGTAAAGCTAACTATTCCTTCTTTTGGCATGTTTTTGGAATAAGTATGTAAGGCTTAGACTTTCTTTTGTCATGTCTTCGGCATAAGTGTATTAAGCTTATTCTATCTCTTGTCATATTTAGGGCACAAATATGTAAAGCTAATCTTCTTTGTTGACATGGTTTTTATGAAGCAAGTATATGACTTTCATATGAGCCCAAAGAAGTTCCTATTCGTAGAGCCGCTATGATGACCTACTTCTTGATTTTCCAAAAGATATTTGTTATGCCTTGATATGTGTATATGATTCCTAAAAGTTCTATTTTGATATAACCCATAATAACTTTCAAAAGGTACTTGATATGACTCTTGTCTTGATTTTGATTTGATAGCTCATTTTGATTATTCGATCGAGTCTTAAATATGATTTAAATTGCATATAGTTTCTCACTACTCAACTCGTGGATGCCTTAATGCTTCCTTTGCTGAGCCCGGTCAAGGATTTGTTATCACACATACTTCTCTGCATTATTCACTATGTCCCGACATGAGGGGGCATGTACAACCTGTACATAGGATATGTGGAGTTATCATGTGTCATGTACACATATGATATGATCTAATATGACCATCTGATATGATATGATTTGTTACAGAGATATTCCCTAGTCTAGAGTTATGATATGCTGTGGCGTCGGTGATTGGGCGGCGACCACAATTTGTTCACCGAGTCCTATAATAGGGCTGGGTATGGAATATATTTTTTTGCATACTTTATCTGTGGTTATGATAAGCATTTCGATATTTCTGGATACTTTGCTCATTTTTGCACATTTTGCTCTGGTAATGACTTTACTTATTACAGTCCATGCTTTACATACTCAGTACATATATCGTACTGACCCCCATTCTCCAGGGGGGCTGTATTTCATGTCTGCAGGTACTAATGTTCATTTTGGAGATCTGCCGGCTTAGGGTTTTCACTCAGCAATGTTGGGAGCGCTCCACTATTCCGGAGCCTAACTTTTGATACTAGTCATTTAATATGTATATATTTATTTATCTAGGGGTACGATGTGGGCCCTATCCCTCCATATGTTGTTGTTACTATTTTCAAAGGTCTATAGATATATGTATGTGGGTTGTTTGTGAGTTTGTTTTGGTGGTGCCTATACAGCATGTTGTAAATGTTTTTATGTTACAGAAGCCTTGTCATCTTGCGTGCCTTTTTATGATATGGTACGAATTAAAGAGGCCATACGTACACAAAAAAGTTTTAATTTATTAGGATTTTTGTGAGTAGTATTACTTGATTTATAGTTCAATTTGACATTAGCTGATAGGTATGTATACAAGGGTCCTGGTCAGACCCCAATTGCAGCTTACGCGGTTTGGGTTGTGACACTAGGTATAGAAGCTTACACATCCCAACACTATTCAACCTATAGAAGGCTCAAGGGTCGTAGTACAACTACTTTAAGGCCCTTATCATTCAAAAGTGAGTATAAGTCATGAGTTACATCCAGAATCTATACATGGAACTATCTCTAACTCATATCATACATTGCTTTACTTACACTAAGCCATTTCAAGAGAAGGGAGGGATAGGCTTCACGGGTAATACTTTTCTTCATGTAGAAGGCTTACAAGACCATAACTCAACTATCGCAGGAGTTCTAACATCGGGAAGTGAATAAGATTTATGAACAATACTAGGTGTTCTATGAATGGAATTATCCCCACTTTACATATATCATCCACTTATGGATAACACATACCAAGAGAAGAGAAGAGTTAATCCTTACATACCCTCTGCTTTTCATCATCTAGGAGATAGTGAGAGATACTAACTCCATTAGCATAGGAGCTCTCACTTCAAGAAGTAGGTAGGAGACGTGAATAATTTTCAGAGCTTCATCAGTAGATTTTTCCCCACATTTCATATACATATTCACACTTACGTCAGACACATGCTAAGAGAAAGGTGGATAGCCTCACATACATACTACTTTCCCTAATATAGAAGGCTTGAGGGCCCTAGTTCAATTACTGTAAGAGTGCTTTCATCAAGGAGTAAATAAGAACTGTGAATAACGCTTGGAATTTATGAGTAGATTTACCCTCAAGCTCATATCATTCATTACTTCACTTGAAGACATACCAAAAGAAAAGAAGAGATAAGCTTTACATACCTCTTATCGATTACTTTTACCCCTGCTTGTCTCGTTGTCCTCCGAACCTATTTAACATGAAGGTAATACTAATATTAATAACCTTTAAATTTCCAGTTTCTAAATCTACAACCAAGCACCCATAGGAATCAATTCCTTATTCGCCTTTCTTGACTAGTCTATTAGTTAGTTAAGAAGTTAACGAACTTCGAGCAGCATCTCCTCTATAACTCGCCCTATCCGAACTTCCAATTAACCTACAAACCTTATAAGCCATATTAATCACAAAAACCAGCAGCCAATTCGCACTTACACCACCTCAACATTACACAAAACAAGCCCCAAACAGCCCGCTCAAACTACGACTTCAAAATATGGTTTTCAATCTTTATTTGGTAAAATCTTAACCCCATGAAATGGGACGTGATGTAGCTGCAACCAGCATAAATCATACCTATATTTAGACATGTTTCCAGTCCTGCAACACTACAAAACAACTCCCAATACAACCCCACAATAACAACGACACTAGTTAAACTTTAAGTCAACTAGAATATGCCAAAACAATCCCTACACGACTTGCCACCTTATTCAATAGTAATATGCATGTTTTTATGTTTCCTACTCACATTTATACATGCATAACATGTCCAAACCCTTCCCAAAACGTGGGAGAAGAGAACCTAGCCATACCTTGCTAAAAATCAACTACGGAAGCTCCTTAACATGCTGAAAGTTAGTGGACTGTTTGTGGCGCTACTCCGCTACCCGAAATAGTTAATTTACACTATTAAACACCTTTATATCACTGTAGGATACCTTAAATAATTAATCTATGGAGCAAAAGTCGGAGGCTTACCTCAATTTGAGCCAACCCGTGGCTGCCTCTTTCTAGCTCTCACATTTTTTCTCTCCTTTTTTGGCTAAGTCCATTGATGAAAATGACTCCTTAGTCATCAATTATGTATATATATACTTCATTGGAAAGTGACACATGGAATCCCCTAGGGGTGACACGTGGCAGCCCCCCTAGGGCACCACCTCACCCATGCGACCACTCATATGCTGCCATATGGCAGTGTGGGCCCACCACAACCAAGTGAGTCACCTACTTGCTTCAAGTAGGTACATCACCTACTTGCTTCACTTAGGTGCATCACCTACTTGCTTCGAGTAGGTGCGTCACCTACTTGCTTCAAGTAGGTGCGTCACCTACTTGCTTGGAGTAGGTGCATCGTCTCCTTATTTCTCTTCCATGGGTTCGTAGTCTTGCCTCACTTTAAGAGCCTATGTATTCCTTGCTACTTAAGCTAGACGTGTACTAAAGTAGCTTAGTTATGTAAGACTTCTAAGTCGGTGGCTTATGCGATTAAGTCGAGTCCTATGACCTATTACTTGGCCTCCAACTCCTTCCGAATTCTCATAACTCTATTTCCAACCTTCACTATTATGGGGAATCACATCCTCCCTTCCTTAGAGTTATTTGGTAACATTATAAATAATGTGGATCATATGATAGTGTCACGACCCAACCCCGTAGGCCGCGACTGGGGTCCGACCTAGACCCCCCGTACACATATCTATTAGCTGTGGTCACATTGAATCATAAATAAGACAATATTATGTAACAGATCCCCACTGGGCGATAACATTTTCATAAACCTATAGCCCTTTTCATTTGTATCACAACATGACAGGGCACGCAAGCCAACAAGGCTGCCATAATATAATACCGTAAATTATATATCAGGTAGACCCAGTTGAATCAAACTGACATACATGACCCATATATACATGTCTGCAGACCTTTAAATATATAAATAACAACATATGATGGGTGGAAAGTATCAAAAACTAGGTCCCGATATAATAGAGCCTCTTCCAGCTGAGCTGCATGGAATCCTAAGCTGATGGACTCCCAAAACCTGTATTTGTACCTGCGGGCATAAAAGCAGACCCCCGAGAAAGGGTGTTAGTACGACATATGTACTGAGTATGTAAAACATAACATTATACAACTGGAAGCATATCTGGAGTAGAGAAACAGGGGATAAAATGTCAAATAAGAAACTGGTACTTGGAAAAGTAAAATCATGCATGCTCAAACCTTCAATATAGCCGGCCCTATCAGGGATATGGTAAATCATATTTGTAGTATCAGTATCAGGCTCCGTGCCATCGTCACTTTATTACAACACATCATCATAGTATCAGTATCAGGCCCCAGGCCATCGTCACCATATTACAACACATCATCATAGTATTAGTATCAGGCCCTAGGTTATCGTCACCTTATTACAACACATTATATATATACATACGAATGCCAACCCTCTAGCAAGGGACTCGGCGAACAATGCAGTGAATTGCACGAATCTGATGACCAACTCAGAACTCGAAGAAGAAGTGTTACAGTATACACAAGTATAGTAGTGAGAAACAAAACACAAGTCATCAAGTGAACCATCACCTGGGGATCAGGGCAGAAGGTATCTGACGTATACTCTCTAACTGTCACTAAGGACTATGTAAAAAAGAGTTTTTAGAAATCTTAGACATATACCAATGTGAAATAACTTATAGCAGTCGGAGCATTGGTTATCTCAGAGCCTTTCTTTTTTACAAACAAGAGCTTAGTCGAATCAATTGTTATACAGTCATATAGAAGACTCAAAGATAACAACTTACTACTTTAAAGTTTAATAATTCAAAAATGAATGAGGGTCCTAAAGTCATATTCAGAACCTGTGAATGGAATTACCCCCAAAGCTCATATCATATCCTTCTTACATCTAAGACATGCCAAAAGAGAAAAGATAGTCTTTACATACCTATACCAAAAATATACCAAGAGAAGCTTCACATACCTTGTCTGAATTATTCCTTCTCCTGTTTGCATCGCCGTCCTTTGAACCTATTCAACATGAAAGTAATATGAATATCAAACCCTCTTAACTTTCCAGCACCCTAGGTTACACCTTAGTATTAATGGAATCTATTTCCTTAGTCGTTTCCCCGACTAGTTCTGTTATTTGCTAAGGCGTTGCAGAAAATTGGGCAGCACCTTCCCTATAATGTGCCCTATCCAAATTTCCAATTAGGTCCCTAAGACCTACAGCCAACCAACAATAACAACCTGCAGCAATTCATACCAACAATTTACAACATAAACTCCAAATGACTTATTCAAAAATACGATATCACAATAGGGCGTCTAGCCTTTATTTTGTAACGCCTTTAATTATACGCAACAGGGGGTCATGTGGCTTCAACCAGCAGCACCCTAACCCACATTAGAACATATTTAGGTCCTGCAACAACACATCACACCCCTGCAGCAGCAACTCACAAGAACAATGCCTTACTTTGACGACAATTCGACTATAACGACTACAATTTGGATTGTCTTCAATGCCAAGCATTTCTATACTATTTTCACATTTCCAGCCACACACAAGGTGTATAATACACTCCATAACAATACCATAAAGTCAAATTTGAAAGTACAAACATCATCTTACCCGAATTTGGCCAAAACCATCAAAGCGCACCTTGGAATAAACACCAATATACAACTTAGGGACACTTCAAATAATTAATTCAAGGAACGAAACCCTGAAGCTTACCCCAAAAAGGCCAAACTCGTAGACCCTCTCTCTTTTCTCCAACATTTTTCTCTTCTTCTTTCTTCTAAGTTTCCAATTGTAAAGCTGAAGTTTTGGTTCTGTAAACATCGTAAAATACATATATACATATCCACGTGTTTAAGAAACACCGTAGATAATTAATTCACGGAAAACAATTGAGAAACTTACCTTTAAGCTTCCAAAGCCATGGCTGCCTCTCTCTCATGTTTTCTCTCCATGTTTTGGACTGATTTTTGAGTTCCAAATGACTTAAGAGTCATTAACATACATATATATGGTCCCTTAGAAAGTTACATGTGTACCTCCTTTTGCTGCCACGTGGTACCTCCTTTTGCTGCCACGTGTCGCCTTCTCCTTTCCCTCATGGGTTCGTAATCTCTTCTTGTTTTAAGAGTTGATGTAATCCATACTACGTAAGCTTAATATATCCTTAAGTAGCTCAAGTGTATAAGACTTTGAACTTAGTAGCTTACGTAGGTAAATTGAGTCTTATGACTCATTTGTTTAGCCTCCAACTGTTTCCAAATTCTCACGACTCTATTTCCAACCTTCCCTCTCATGAGGTATCACATTCTTCTTTCCTTCAAGTTTTTTAATGTGTGTGGATAGTAGGGGTCTCATGGCTACTTCCAAGAAGATTAGGGACACGTTTCAAGATTCAAAAGTGCGGGGTGTAACAGATAGCTTTAGAGAAGCTAAATAGGTTTCCTATGTACCAAAAGTGCTGGCCATAACAAAAAATCTATTGATTTACCATAGGAGAGTCCCTAAAGCCTTTGCCACCACTCTTCCAACAGATACAAGGTCTAATATACAGGTTCAACAAGTTGATGTTCAACAAGTTTCAGAGGATAGGTTCCAGCTTAATGAAATTGATAAGGGAGGTACTGAATCTCCAAATATCAATGAACAAAATATGGGTACAGTGGCTCAGCTCCTGAACAATAAATATACTCTATCTTTGAGTAAGGAGAAGAGGGATGCATTAAAGAAAAAGCAAGCTAAGATAAAGAAATCTATGTCTGGAAAGTTACAACACAGAGTGAACTATGTATTGGTTGAAGAACAAGCAGGGATTCATGTGAATCCTCTTCAAATTCAAGCCATCTCTACTGAGTTGTGTTCTTAATAAAAGAGCCATCTCAGATGACTTTGAAGATAAATACAGAACTATTTAATTTGAAAATGAAGAGGATCCAGATCAAAGGGAACAATCTTATGATGAGAATGAGTTAACTAGTGCCCCTCTTTGGAGAGCACTTGATTCTACCACAGATACTACAACTCAGGATGAAGAGTTGTAGGTCACTGAGAAATAGGGTTTATAACTAGGGGTCAGCAGGACAAGAAGAAGAAGAAAAAAAAGCAACAGATCTATACTAGTTCATGTAATGCTACTTCGAAGAGTAGCATCAACACAAGGTCTAAATCTCTAAAATCTTGATGATGAATACAATATGCTAGAATGCAAGAAGTATTGACACTCAAGGTGCCTTGGATAGACTCCAAAGACTCAAGGATTATCACAACAGTTCTATGCTGGCAATTCTTTAACCATTTGCCAATCAATCACAACTCAACCACTATAGAAATCAGTTGAGAATGGACAATGGCATTCATAATCCCAATAACAAGATTTGGTTGTTTTGGAACTAGGATGTGGATTGCTCCATTTTAGATCAAGATGAACAGTAAGTTACTTGTAAAATCAAACATGTGGCTAATCCTAATTCTTATATTATTACATTTGTTTATGCCAAGTGTAAGGATTATATAAGAAAAAGTCTCTGGGATAAGATGCTGCAGTATGCTGACACAGCCAAGCCATTGTGCATTATTTGAACTTTAATGCGATCATTGATGTTGAAGAAAAGCTAGGAGGGCAACCATACAATATGAACAAAAGTTTTGAGTTTATAAGTGTAATTGAAGCATGTGGACTTACTGATTTGGGCTTCCATGGTCAGAACTTTACATGGTGCAACAATAGGGACAAGGAGGCTATATTATGGAAGAGTTGGACAAGGCCATGGTGAATGATAGGTGGTTAGAGATGATGCCTATGACTACTGTGACTCATCTTTCTTCTACAAGTTCAGACCACTGTCCTCTTATACTTGAATGCAAAAAGACTCAAAGTAATCTTACCAAATACTTCAAATTCCTTAATTGTTGGATGGAGAATGAGACTTTCCTAGACACTGTTAGATCGTGCTGGAAAAGACTAATAGAAGGTAATCCAATGAGAATTTTCCAATTGAAGGTTAAGAGAGTGGCTAAAACTCTTAGTACTTGGTCAAGACAGCAATATGGAGACATATATGAAGTTGTCAAAAAGTTTGAAGAGAAGGTAAAGTAAGCAGAATATGCTCTTATCCAGGAGAACTTTGAAGACAACAAGATCAAGTTGAATCAAGTGAATGCTCAGTACATTAAATACCTGAAGACTGAGAAATCAATCCTTAAACAAAAAACTCAGCTTCAGTGGTTTAAGGAAGGAGATGCCAATTCCAAATACTTCCATGCCATCATAAGAGGAAGGAAAAGAAGATTATTCATCTATCAGATTACTGATGATCAAGATAACACCATTCAGGGTGCTCAGAATATAGCTACTGCAGCATGTAACTACTTTGAAAAGATCTTTACTGGTAAGGAAGAGGTCATGAATGAAGATATTCTCAGGTGCATTCCCAACATCATCACATATCAGCAAAATCAATCCCTTAATGCTATGCCTACTAAAATGGAGCTGAAAGAAGCTGTATTTTCTCTTAGTGATGTATCGGCTGCAGGTCCAGATAGAATTGATGGCAAGTTCTTCCATACTTATTGGGATATCATTAGTGAAGACTTATTAAACTTGGTGAAATTCATTTTCTGTGGTCATTCTCTTCCCAAGTTCATCTCACATGCATGTTTGGTTCTACTTACAAAAGTAGACCATCCTAATAAGCTTTCAGACGTCAGGACCATATCCCTCAGTAATTTTATTAATAAAGTCATTTCTAAGGTTTTATGCCTCAGATTAGCTACCATTCTTCCTCAACTAATCTCTCAAAATTAGTCAGGATTTGTCTAGGGAAGAAACATCTCTGAAAATGTCATGTCAGCACAAGAAATCATTTACAACATCAAAAGACCTAAGATTGGTGATAATGTTGTTATCAAATTAGACATGGCCAAATCCTATGACAGAGTGTCTTGGTCATTCATATGCCTAGTTATGAGAAGGATGGGATTTGGATAAATATTTATAGATATGGTTTGGAGGTTAGTGGCCAATAATTGGTATTCAGTTATTGTGAATGGTGGTAGACATGGTTTTTTCCATTATACAAGAGGCCTCAAACAAGGAGATCTATTATCCCCTGCCCTTTTTGTAATAGGTGCTGATTTTTTTTCAAGAATGCTCAATAATCTGCATCAATATTACCTGTACAGAGGTTTTTACATAAATAAAAAGGGCCCCTTGATTAATCATTTGAGCTTTGTTGATAATATAATCATCTTCACTTGAACTTGCAAATACTCTCTCAAGATAATCATGAAGACACTCCAGAGGTATGAAAAAAGTTCAGGTCAGCTTATTAACAAGGAGAAAAGTTAGTGCATGCTCCCTTTGAATTCCAATCCTGAGATTATGTCAAGGATCACTTCCATTACTGAATTCAAGCATACTAATGGTCCTATATCCTATTTAGGATGTCCTCTATATATTAGAAGATAAAGGATCATTTACTTTACTAGTGTGGTGTCTAAAGTGACCTCTAGAATTAGAGGATGGCAGACCAAAGTCCTCAGCTATGGAGGGAGAGCTGCTCTTCTGAAGTATGTGCTGCAGTCTCTCCCAATTCATCTTCTATCTGCTATCACTCCTACTGCCACTACCCTCAAACAAATAAAGTCTCTTATAGCAAACTTCTTTTGGGGATGGGATAAAAGAAAAGAGGAAATACTATTGGGCTTCACGGGAGACCCTCAGCTATCCAACAGAAGAAGGAGGTATTGGTATGAAAAATCTTAAAGATGTGTTCCTAGCATTGCAGTATAAATAATTGTGGACCTTCAGGTATAAGAAGACTCTATGGGGGAACTTCTTAAGGCCAAGTACGTCCAAAGAGCTCATCCAGTAATCAAGAAATGGGATACTAGTCAATCACTTATGTGGAAGCGCATGATGACAAATAAATCTGACATTGAGCCTCATATACAGTGGCACATTAATTTAGGTTCTTGCAGCTTTTTGTGGGATGATTGGCTTGGAATTGGCCCCCTAACCTACCACAAGGACCATCTACCTAGACTTAAAAATATCATTGTCTCTAAGTTCTTGGTTAATGGAGGCTGAAATGAAGAAAAAGTGAGACAGCATGCACCACACCACCTTATACACAAGATCCTCAATTTTTCCTTCAACTATCAACCTGACCTCTTAGATATAGCCTCCTGGAAACTGACCTCAGATGGCAAGTTCACTTGTGCTTCAGCTTGGAACCAGATCAGGCAAAAAAGGAACAAAACCATGACTGATAATAATATATGGCATAGGAATATCCCTTTCAAGATATCCTTCCTTATTTGGAGAACTCTCAGAAGCAAGCTGCCTACAAATGAAAGTATTGAACACTTTGGTCATGTACCTACTTATTGTTCTTGTTGTTATAGGACAGAGAAGGATACTATAGATCACATATTTATCTCTGGACACATTGCTAGACATATATGGAAGTATTTTTCTAACTGCTGGAGTAAAAAACATAGCAGTAGCCCCATGAGAAGTAAGTTGATGAAATGGTGGCTGTCTAAACCAAATAATGAGGTACATAAACTCTTATTACAAGCTACTCTTATATTTATTTGTTGGAACCTATGGAAGAATAAATGTGCTAGCAAATATGGAGGCAAAAAGTCAAGCAGTACTAGAGTGAGTTTTTCAGTCATCAAAGACCTTTATATGCTGATTTTCACAGCTTTCCCTTACATTAGCTGGCCAAATGACTGGAAGGGGCTAATAGCTATGGTGGAGAGATGCAACCATGAACTAAAAATCATCCAAGTTAGTTGGCACAAACCAACTTACAACTTGGTTAAGCTTAACACTGATGGAAGTGCTTTGGAGAATCCATGAAGAATTGGAGCTAGGGGCATCCTAAGAGATCACAAAGGAAAGCTCATTTATGCCTTTGCTGCACCACTTGGATTTGGATCTAATAACCAAGCTGAGGTGCAGCCTTCTCTGATGGGCATCACTTGGTGCATTCAGCATGGCTACAATAGGGTTCTCTTGGAGATTGATTCTGAATTACTTGTGAAATGGCTAAATCAAGAGATCACACCACTTTGGACCATCAGGAATTACATCATAGACCTGTAGAAGATGATTATAATGCTGGATTACTTTCAATTTAGCCACATCTATAGAGAAGCTAACTTTGCTGCAGATACTCTTTACAAGCATAGCCACAAGTAGACAGCATGTTCCAAGTTTACAATGTTCAACAACTTCCAAAGGAAATAAGAGGATACTATATATTAGACAAAATGGGGATGGCAAGTTTTAGAAGGACAAAACTAAAGAGGATCAAACAACCTCCATGACTTGTATACCTTATTTGTAACTGTAGTATAGAACTCTTTATGTATAATTTCATAGTTAGAAGTTTTGTAAAGGGGAGAGTCTTCCTTGTTTATTGATTTCCTAGAATAATCAACTTACTAGTAGAAGTAAGGACTAGAGTAGTTGTTTCTTCTTTGTTTTTGTTGTGCACGTACATGACTGCTCTGCAGTACTTGAGCCAACACTTGGAAATGCATTATTTATTTCTTTGTGCAGGCACACTAAAGTGTTACATCACTTGGTTATGGAGCTCCAGCATGGTTCCAGTACCTATAGAGTCTAAGAATCTGAAGGTTGATACCAACAAATATGCACTACCCAACAATAACATCTAACAATCTATAACTAGCAGAACTACAGCTGTACACTCCAGGACTGCAACATCTCAACCAATATTTGGAATTTTCCTTTCCTTTTCTTATGTTATGCAAGCTACTTCAAGAAGACCAGTGGATCAAATAGGATTATCACACAACAACAACAAGAGTTGCAGTAGTTATGTCACGACCCAACTCCGTAGGCCGTGACTGGTGTCCAATTAGGGCACCCATACGTACCCTTAGCCCCACTGAGTATGTTAGCCAAATAAATATATGAAGAAATCAAAAAAAATCACTAGAGAGAGCACAAAAATAGATGTAGCATACGAAGGTCATTAAGGCCATCATAGAACATAAAGCCCAAAACATATATACAGAACCCACATCACAAGTCTGCAGACCTCTACAAAATGCTAGCCTAGTCATATGACGGGACAGGGCCCCGTCGTACCCCTGAATAAACAAAAATTTATATCAAATGACCAGTATCAAAAGTTAGGCTCCGGAATAGTAGAGCACTTCTAATATTGCTGAGTGGAAACCCTAAGCTGGCAGATCTCCAAAGTTAACATCTGTACTTGCAGGCATGAAACGCAACCCCTCGAAGAAAGGGGGGGTCAGTACGACATATTTACTGAGTATGTAAAGCATGGACTATAACAAGTAAAGCCATTACCAGAACAAAAGGTGAAAAAGTGAGCTAAATACCCATAATATCAAAATGTTTTTCATAACCACAAATAATGTATGCAGATAAATATATGCCATATCCGGCCCCATTATGGGACACGGTGAACAAAACGTGGTCGCCACCCTGTCACTAGAGCTACAACACATCATACATCAAGAGTAGGAAATATCTCCATAACAGATCATATCATATCAGATAGTCGTATCAGATCATATCATATCATATCTGTACATGGCATATCATAACTCCACAAATCCCATATATAGGTCGTACCTGCCCCCTCACGTCGGGGTACGGCGAACAATGCAGAGAAGTACGCACGATAATAAAACCTAGCTCGGGCTCGATAAAGGAAACATTGAGGCATCCACGAGTGGAGTAGTGAGAAACTATATGTAATTTAAATCATATTTGAGACTCGACGGAATAATCAAAATGAGCTTTCGTTCAAAATCGAGATAAAAGTCATAACAAGTACCTTTTGAAAGTCACTATGGACTATATCAAAATAGAACTTCTGGGAATCATATATATGTATCAAGGCATAACAAAATATCTTTTGGAAGTCAAGAAATTGGCCATCCTAGTGGCTTGAAGAATAGGAACTTCTTTGGAATCATATGAAAGTCATATACTTGCTTCATAGAAACCATGCCAAAAAGGGAGATTAGCTTTGTATACTTATGTTAAATCATTCTAAGAAAAGGAATAAGATTTACATACTTATTCCAAATACATGCTAAAATAAAGTATAAGCCTTACATACATATGCCAAAACATGCTAAAAGAAGAAAATGTTAGCTTTACATACCTGTTACGGGTTACTTTTTATTCCGTTCGTCTTGTCGTCCTTTAAACCTAAGTAACATAAAATCAACATGAGTATTAACAACCCTTGGATTTCCAGCACCTTAGGCTACACACGAGTATTTGTAGAACTCATCCCCTCGCTCGCTTTCTCGACTAGTTCCCTAACTAGTTAAAGAGTTAACAAAAATCGGGCAGCATTTTCCCTATAATGTGCCCTATCCGAATTTC
Organism: Solanum dulcamara; assembly: GCF_947179165.1. Lineage (NCBI taxonomy): Eukaryota > Viridiplantae > Streptophyta > Magnoliopsida > Solanales > Solanaceae > Solanum > Solanum dulcamara. Next base: position 28,849,414 of record NC_077241.1, on the reverse strand, counting down.
TAATTATACTACTAATAGCTACAGCCAACCAACAACAATAACCTGCAGCATATATATATACAATTCACATCAATCTTATACCACATAAACTCCAAATGACTTGCTCGAAACCACGATACCAAAATAAGGTTTCAAGTTTCCGTTTTGCAAAACCTTTAATCGTACGAAGCGGGGGTGTTGTGTGTCTACAACCAGAAGCTCACCAACATATTTTAGGACACATTTAGGTACTGCAACACACACTACACACCTGAAGCCACACACCACAAGCACAACACCTTGCTTCGACTACAATTTAACTATAGCGACTCCAATTTGGTTTGTTTCGAACGTCGAGCATATTTATGGAATTTTCATATTTCCAGTCACTTACACAATGTGTAATACACTTCATAACAACACCATAAACTCCAAATTGAAAGTAAAATCCTTACCTTAACCTAAACTCGTCAAACTCGCCAAAACTATCAAAACGTGAATTCTGGACAGACTACTGTCTTGTATAGTCTCTTAGTTTCAAAGGGGTAATTGAGACAAAAAAGATTTGTGGCCTCAATTAAAGTTATAGACATGTGTCTTATAGTCGCATACAATTTCGAATAAACCCTACAACAATTCTATACCAAAAGATATGCCCAAAATACCAACAGCAGCCCGTGTAGGATTTCCGAAATGAAATCTGGGCATCACCTCACCTATACTTCATCATCCCTTTTTGAGAAGATAAAAGCAAAACTGGGTTTTATAGTGTAAATAAAAGTTATATCCCTATGAAATATATTTCCAAAACATCTTGAATCACTTGAAATGAAACTTTACACAAGGAGTTATACTATTATTACTAACAATAGTCTCATTCCAAAAATGGGTTTGTTGACAAGAACGAGAACCTCCTCGAAACCCCAAATATAAATTTTATGCTGTTAAACACCGTTGATTAACCAAAGAATAGCTTAAATAATTAATTCACGGAATGAAATCGGAGGGCTTACCTTGCTTAACCAAATCCGTAGCTCTCTCTTCATGTTCTCCAAGTTTTTCTCCAATTTTTTTTAGTGTAAAGATGCTGAAAAGTGATTTGATCCAGCAATACACATGTATATATATGTGTCCTTAAGTGGGGACACGTGGAAGCCCCTAGGGGTGACATGTGGCAGCCCCCTTGCATCCAATCCAAAGCCGCCACGTGGCAGCGTGCGTCCACCCAAGCTGCTGCATCACCTACTTGACCCTAAGTAGGTGCATCACCTGCTTGTCCAAGTAGGTGCATCACCTACTTGCTTCGAGTAGGCGCGTCGTTTCCTTATTTCTCTTTCGTGAGCCCGTAATCTCGTCTCACTTCAAGAGCCTATGTATTCCTTGCTACTTAAGCTCGATGTATACTCAAGTAGCTTAGTATGTAAAATGTCCCAAGTAATAGCTTTCACAACTAAGTCAAGTCCTACGACTCACTACTTGACCTCCAACTTCTTTCGATTTCTTATGACCCTATTTCTAATCTTCTCTATTATGGAGTATCTCCTTCTCCTTTGTTTAGGATTATTTGATAGCATTATAGATTATCCGACTCACATGACGACTTCTACAAAACTTAAGAGCCTTCCCAGAAACTTAAGAAGCTTAAGAAGCATTCCAAGGTACCAAAGTATGGGGTGTAGCAAGTTACACTACAGCTGCAGCAGTCACCAGGAGCAACACATAACACCAACATCCAACAACAACATCACTCAACATGTTCATGGAGTTGCAAATTGCATCCTTAATCAGCCTGACATGGGGGCTTTCTTGTAGGTACATTGCAGAGCTGCAGTTTTTATATACTACAAGTCTGCAACAACCAACAAGTAGTCCATTAACCACTCTAAACACCTACAATAACATACAAAATTATAGTAATATCAGTGCAGACTGCAGCACTACTTCAATCACACTATAAACCATCAGCATTTGTTGCATCTCTTGTGTTTTTTGCTCTCTTGGTTTGCTTCTTTTCTGTAGGCACACTAAACAACTGCATCATTTGCCTGAGCTGCAACATCATCCTGTACCTGCAAGGCCAAGCAACAATCCTACAACAATAACAACCTACAAAAACTACGGACTACACCTTGGTTCATCAAGAGATGCTGACCTGCAGAGAAACACCTACAAATACTGCAATCTCCAACACTGGATAAGAACTTGAGGTTAGGACTTTATTCAACTCAACTAAGCTGGAATCGATAATTTAGAAGACGACAACGACTCTAGACGAACAGGATAACATCATGAGTTCTCCAGTTTTACTGTTTAATTTGGAACTAAGTACTTTTGAACTCTTTAAGAATATTTAGTTATGATTAGATTATATTGTAAAGGGGAGAGTCTCCCTCGTTTATTGCTTTTTTAGATATTGTGAATAAAGAGGAGTCCACTCATAGGGTCTTTTTTTTTTAGTATTTAGAAAGCGCCATATTGTATCGGAGATGAGTTGGCCAAACTTAGGAGGTCAGCCGACTTATGAAACCACTGTAGGATCGGAAGTTAGGTTTATGTCCCCCCCCCCTTCTATTTTTCTGTTTTCATGTATACTAAAGATGGAAAAAAAACATTCTTGAAAATGGCCATGTGACCCTACTCTCCACACACATCAAATACCTCTAAGGAAGGGAGGATGTGATACTCTATAATAGGGAAGGTTGGAAATAGGTTATAAGAATTCAAAAGGAGTTGGAAGCCAAGAAATGAGTCATAGGACTCGACTTACTTACGGAAGCTACCAACTTGGAAGTCTTACAAAGTTAAGCTACTTGAATGTAAGTCGAGCTTATGTAGCAACGAGTACAGAGGTTCTTAAAGTAAGACGAGATTTCGAACCTACGAAGAGGGAGAAGAGCGACACATGGCAGCAAGAGGAGGATCCACGTGACAGCATGGGGAAGTGACATGTGGAAGCAGGGGACCCACCTACTAGGGGACAAGAAGGTGGCCCACCTGCTTAGGGGGTAGGTCGCACCAAGGTCACGTGGCAACATGAGATGACGTGGCTGCCTAAGGGCGCAACACGTGTCACCCTTAGGGCATAACACGTTTCACTCTCCAAAAAGGGATATATGCATGTTTTGATTACTATTAAATCATTTTCATCAAAAAATAAGCACAACAAAGAAGATAAAAAAACATGAGAAAGGAGAGAAGGCAGCCACGGATTTGGCCAATTTGAGGTAAGCCTCCGACTTTCATTCCATGAATTAATTATTTAAGGTATTACATGGTTACATAATGGTGTTTAATATCATAAAATCACTATTTGGGGCAGCGAAGAAGTGACATAAACATTCCACTTCATTTCAGCGCATCAAGAGATTTCTGAGGCGGGTTTTGGTGAGTTTTTGCCAATTTTTGGTAAGTTAATATTTTTTCTTTCCATTTGAAGTTTATTGTGTTGTTATGGAGTGTATTACACATGTTTTATGTGGCTTTAAATATTAAAAATTCATAAAGATGCTTGAAGTTAGAAACAATCTAAATTGAAGTCGTTATAGTTAAATTGCAGTCAAGTAGGGTGTTGTGCTTGTCGTGCTACAGCTGTAGGTGGTGTGGTGGTGTGTTGCAGGTTTTAAAAGTATTCTAAAAGAGGTGTGGGTTCTTATAGTTACAACTACATGATCCTCTATTTCATATGGTTAAAGGTTTTACAAAATAGAGACTAGAAACCTTACTTTGGGTACCGTAGTTTTGAGCGAATCGGTTAGACTTTGTATTACGTAATGTTGATGTGAATTTCTTGTATATTGTAATGACCCAACCCCGTAGTATGCGACTGGGATACGACCTGGACCCTCTTATGCGTATTTATCAGCTACACTTAAGTTGAACCGTGTGTGATGTGATACTATAAACAAAAACCTCAATAGTTTAAAACTTTTTCATGTAACTGTAGCCTCTTTCATTTGTATCATATCATGAAAGTGCACGCACTGACGAGGCTTCCATAACATAAAAACATTTATAACATGCCGTATAGGCACAGTCGAAACAAACTTATAAACAACCTACATCCATATATCTATAGACCTCTAGGAATAGTAACAACAACATATGGTGGGACAGGTCCCCCGCCGTACCCCTAAATGTACAAATATATACATTAAGTGACCAGTATAAAAAATTAGGCTCTAGAATAATGAAGCCCTTACGATATAGCTGAGAGGAACTCCTAAGCTGACGGATCTCCAAAATGAACATTTGTACCTGTGGACATGAAATGCAGCCCCCTGGAGAATGGGGGGTCAGTATGATATATGTACTTAGTATATAAAGCATAACACATCACAACTAAGATAACATAAGGGCATGTACACCATCTTCACATACCGTATCCGGCCTGCTGAGAGACTCGATGTTACCATGTCATCGCATACGGCGTTGTGTCATATGTTACGATTACATTATTATGTTTTCACATGCATGACTATCTATCATTACATATCATACCGTACCCAGCCCAGTATGGGTCTCGGTGTTATAATTATATCATCGCATACCATACCCGGCCCATTAGGGGACTTGGTGTTATAATCACATCATAACATACCATACCCGGCCCATTAGGGGACTCGGTGTTATAATCATATCATCACATATCATACCCGACCCATTAGGGGACTCGATGTTATCATCATATCATTATATACCGTACTCGGCCCTTTAGGGGACTCAGTGTCATAATCATCATATATAGGTAGATCATTATCTGAGACTCACTAGGGTAATCATACTGAACTATATAGACATATTTTAGGGTAATGCCAACCAGCTCAAGGAAATCATAAACATTTGTCATCACAGAGTCCTTAGGAATAGGAGCACTAAGTCCCACTATTAATCGACATATAGACGGTTCAGGGAAGGTAGCTCAACTACGATAAGAGTTTTCCCGCCAAGGAGTGAATATGAGACATATAGAGTATTTAGAGCTTAAGAATGGACTTACTCTAGAGCTCGTATCATGTATCATTTTCTTTAATATATGTCAAAAGAAAGAAAGGGTAGGCCTCACCTATTTGTCCCTTCCTATCCCAAAGGAGTTTGAGAGACAATAATTCAACTATCGTAGGCATCCTAGTATTCAGTAGTGGATAAGAATTAGGAGGTATGCTCGGGCCTTATGAATGGGATTATCCCTATTTGCATATGCAGGTATACATATTGCACTTCTATCAAGGATATGCCAAGAGCAAGAAATTAGCTTTACGTACCCTCTACTTTCCATTATCTAGGAGACCGTGAGAGACACTACTCAATTAGCATAGGAGCTTTCACCTCCAGAAGTAAGTAGGGGTCATGAATCATATTCGGAACTTCGTGAGTAGATTCGTCCCCACATGTTATATACACATCATATTTAGGACTAAGACACGCCAAGAGAAGGGAAGTATAGCCTTACATACTCATGACTTCCTAACGTATGTAAGGCTTGAGAAGCCCTAGTTCAATTACTGTAAGTGTTCTTTCATCAAGAAGTAAATGAGGACCGTGAACTACGCCTTGCATTTATGAGTATATTTATCCTCAATCTCATATCATTCATTACTTAACTTGAAGACATGCCAAACGCGCTGAAATTGAGTGGGCTGTTTGTGTTACTTCTTCGCTGCCCAAAATTGCACTTTTATATTATTAAAAACCATTATAAAACTTAGGGACACTTCAAATAATTAATTCACGGAACAAATCCCAGAAGCTTACCCCAAAAGGGCCAAACCCATAGCCCTCCTTCCTTGCCCCTTTAACATTTTCTCTTATTTTTCTTCCCAATTTCCAATTGTAAAGCTGAAGTTTTGGTTCCATAAACATCATAAAACACATATATACATATCCACGTACTTAGGGAACATCGTAGATAATTAATTCATGGAAGAAAAGTGAAGAACTTACCTTAATTCTTCTTGAACCATGGCTGCCATAGTACTCTCTTCCTCTCACGTTTTCTCTCTATGTTTGGCTGATTTTTTTGGACTCCAAATGACTTAAGAGTCATTAACATATATATATATATATATGGTTCCTTAGGAAGTGACATATGTCAGCCCCTAACGGTGACACGTGTCAATCCCTTATTGGGCCACGGATCCACCCTTAGCCTCCAAGGCTGCCATGTGTCCTTGGTGGGGACCACCCCCAAGTAGGTGGGTCACCTACTTGACCCCAAGAAGGAGGGTCACCTTCTTCCACATGGCACTTGCCTAGGATGCCATATGGCACCTCCTTTTGCTTCCACGTGTCGCCTTCTCCTCCCCCCCGTGGGTTTGTAATCTTGTCTTGTCTTAAGTGCCGATGTAATCCACACTACGTAAGCTTGATATATACTTAAGCAACTTAAGTGTATAAGACTCTTAAATTAATGGCTTACGTAGGTAAATCGAGTCCTACGACTCATTTCTTAGCCTCCAACTCTTTCCGGATTTTTATGACTCTATTTCCAACCTTCCTTCTCGCGAGGTATCACAATCTTCTTTCCTTAGAGTTGTTTGGTGTGTGTGGATAGTAAGGGTTTCATGTCTACTTTCAAGATGATTAGGGACATATTTCAATGTTCAAAAGTGCGTGGTATAACATCCTTCCCCCCTTTAGAACATTCGTCCCCGAATGTTAAAGAAATTTCCCTTAAGACTTTATATGGATCATAGGGAGATTCCTTTCTACTGGAATAACATACATCTTCATCCAAGTAATTAATATACGAGTTCCAAGGTTGGGGGTTATCTGTAGACATTGAGAATAGGTACGGACACCTGTGTTTCATGTCTTCTTTAACATCCTAGGTTATGGCTTCATGATTCTTATTCCACCACAGTACCTTGACGGGAGCTATGTCCTTAGTTCGCAACCCGTTTAATCTGCTGATCCCGAATGGAAATAGGTTGCATCTCGTAGGATAACTCCCTGTTTCATGGACCTCCTCCATGGGAAATATTCTGGGAGCGTCGTTCACATTCTTGCAGAGCATTGATCTGTGAAAACTAAATGTATTGTTTCAAATCAAACGGTAGGCCCACTCATAGTCAACTTTATCTATTCTACAAATACCCTGAGAAGGATCAATGTATCCCCTCCTTTCCGACTCTAAGCTTCTAATCGATAGCTTGTCCTGGATTAAGGTTTACTTCATCAATAATTTACTGGATCCCCTCTGGGCCTATCCATTAATCGAAGGGAAAAATGTCATACTAAGATTCACTTGTGTTCCTAATCTTTACCGGAATGATCTCCAATGATTAGACGTACGTTGACCTTCCCTGTATGAGATAATAGATCTGGGAACCCCGTGAAATCTTATTGTTTCCTTGGTATGTCATCTCATATAACCCTTAGCTGAATATACCTTCCTAATTGGAAGAAAATAGGCTAATTTTGTCAGCTTATCTACCATAACCCATATGAACTTATACTTCTGTAGAGTGCGAGGTCAGCCTGCACTATAACCTATATTAACCACCTTCCATCTCCGAGTCGGGATTCCCATCCCCCGTAATAGGCTATCAAGCCGCTGATGCTCCTCTTCGTTTAAGCCATTATACAACTCCTCTTAATTCAACTTGTAACACCTTAGGTATGGTATCTTGCTCTTTTACTCAGATCTTCTTTCTAGTTTTATTACCACACATTATACTTTAATTCTTACACAAACATGTGTAGGTACGTAGAGCCATTCAGAAAATGCTTTAGTGTCGCTATACTAGCGGTTTACCTCCTTCGGTCGAGGCCAGGGCTCCGCTATGGCTTTTGTCTGTAGTACCGATTATATCTTAATAGCTCTGCCACGAATCATCTTACACTTTCCTTTAATAGATTTTAAATATGGCAATCATATTTCTATTACTAACTTACTTTTATCGAGTAATCATTTGACCTTGCTCTTAGTATGCCAATGTTCGTAAGCTACACAACTATTCTTATGCCATTTTCACGAAGTGCATTGTATTTCATTCATAATCTTTTCTGCTCTTGGCTTACTCTGTTCTATATGTGTCATTGTACTAACACGCCTTTATAATCTCTTTTTGTCATACTTGTTTCGTTCCCTTTTTCACTTCTCAGAAGGTCACCCATCCCAGTGCTACTCTCATCCAAGCACGCTTAACTTCGGAGTTTTGACGGAATCTGTTGCATTAGTGCGGGTATGATCGCGTCCATCCCTTATGGGGTCTCGTTTGAAGTTTAAGCATTCCTATTTACATACGATAGCGTCAGTTGATTTTCTCTTACGCTTGTACTTCTCTTGTCCACTTCCCCCCTTTTAGGGTGTACCCATGTCATTCTCCATTTATTTTCAGCTATTCACATGCGAATGATTCTACTCCAACATATTTAACATGCTGCACCATATCTACATGCTCTGTTAAATCTTCCATTTATTAGGTTGCCTTTATAGGAAACCCTCGCACAACTGTAGGGTGAATTAGTATTTGGAATATATCATATAAAATCTCATCTAACGATTGATACTTGAGTAATATACGTAATGTAGCAGTGCATTCAAAGCCACATTCTATTCATCCCAATCAGTTATTAGCGGGGGCTCATACTTGGTTCAAATTCCCCATTCGAGTGTACTTATACTTTAATGACTCATATTTCAAGCTTCGTCATTATACTAACTTTATTCCCGTGGATACAGCTTATTCTTCTAATAACCTCACAATGCAGCAGTTGTTCTGCAAATTGACATATCCTCTCCTTGTAGGATCTCACTAATCATCAAGGTGGATTCACGTATATTAACTTCGTTATCCTTTCTGAACTTTCATCTTTGTCATGTGCTTCAGGCTCCCTTCTAATCCAGCTTAAAACCATATTAACTTCATTATATTACTCTTTATTTCCTTGTACTAGCTATCCTTTTTATCATCACACAACCTTTATTCAAAACTTTCCTTACTAAGCTTTACTTATTCTCACAATGGTTTTTGTTATATTCACCTAGTACCCTGTTCACATTCAGTCCCATAGTATAACTCCGCTTGACTTTTTTCATGATTCTTACTATGGGCTACCTACCTTTCTTAGTTAGTATTATCCTTAATGTTTCACAAGCTATCTTATTAACACTTCATATCCGTCACAATTCTTTATCCCCCGTACTCTTGTCTTAATCATACTGTTACTTCCTTCAACTATAAATTGTCATAGTTTATCCCTATGTATCAATTCAGGTGATGCCTTACTATATCATTTTATCCTGATCTATCAGTCCTCTCTGAGTCATCTTCTTTGGCTTATATGTCCTTTCTAACTTCGTTCTACTATTCCAGTATCGACCTCCTAGTTTCTATTGTCATTAACTCAATCATTAACTTATTTCTCGAGGTCAGCCATACTCGTTTAGTCAAATATCATCATTGTTGCGAGAATAACCTTTCAAGACATACTACATCCCTGTATCTCATTCTTCTTTTATTTCTAGTAAAATTTGGGCAGAGTTTCCTTTGTATTTCTTACTATCTCAATAACTGCACAAAGAAAATACCAACAATGCCTCACAGGGCACACAAATATATATTCGTATCGTATTATATCGTAGCCACCTAGGCCACACATATATATTCATATCATCTCATATCGCAGCCACACAGGGCGCCCATATTAGCAGTATGAACATGGACTTACCTCGTATGTCCCCTCGAACTTCATCTGTTGTACTTTCCTGTATAATTTTCCTTTCATTTCCCAACTTTATATATCAATTATATTGCAACACCTTACCTGACATAGGTCCTTCGTGCCTTTTCTTATATGCGTGCTTCGTAACATCCAATATTGTCAGTTACTTTCTTCTATCGGCGTTGTCCTCCTGCTAAAATCACAGGTTAGTATGAGGAATTTCATTTCCTATGGCTCAGCTCTATCGTACGATCTTAGATATGAAAGAAAGTAACATCCTAAATGTCCTGTAGCCTCCTGTCTATAGATGTGGTGCACAACACACCGATAAACAAGACTCTACTAGACACAGTCTATAGACATTCTAAAGACAAGCTGCTTTGATACCACTTCTGTCATGACCCAACCTCGTAGGCCGCGACTGGAGTCCAACCAGGACCCTTTTATGCGTATTTATCAGCTACACTTAAGTTGAACCGTGTGTGATGTGATACTATACACAAAAACCTCAATAGTTTAAAACTTTTTCATGTACTTGTAGCCTCTTTCATTCGTATCATATCATGAAAGAGCACGCGCCGACGAGACTGCTATAAAATAAACACATTTACAACATGCCATATAGACACAGTCGAAACAAACTTATAAACAACCCAAATCCATATGTCTACAGACCTCTAGGAATAGTAACAACCACATATGGCGGGACAGGCACCCCGTCGTACCCCTAAATGTACAAATATATACATTAAGTAACCAGTATCAAAAATTAGGCTCCAGAACAATGAAGACCTTCCGATATAGCTGAGAGGAACTCCTAAGCTGACGGATCTCCAGAATGAACATTTGTACCTGCAGGCATGAAATGCAGCCCCCTAGGGAATGGGGGGTCAGTATGATATATGTACTGAGTATATAAAGCATAACACATCACAACTGAGAGAACAACTGGAATGGGGATGCAGGAAACAGGTATAACAGTTAATAAGGCACTATACCTGCATCTTATAACATAAGGGCATGTACACCATCTTCACATACCGTATTCAGCCCGCTGGGGGACTCGGTGTTACCATGTTATCGCATACGGTGGCATGTCATATGTTACGATTACATTATTATGTTTTCACATGCATGCCTATCTATCATTACATATCATACTGTACCCAGCCTAGTATGGGTCTCGGTGTTATAATCATATCATCACATACCATACCCAGCCCATTAGGGGACTTAGTGTCTTCATCATATCATCATATACCGTACCCAATCCTTTAGGGGACTCGGTGTTATAATCACATCATAACATACCGTACCCAGCCCATTAGGGGACTCAGTGTTATAATCATATCCTCACATACCGTACGCGGCCCATTAGGGGACTCAGTGTTATCATCATATCATCATATACTGTACTTGGCCCTTTAGGAGACTCGGTGTCATAATCATCATATATAGGTAGATCATTATCTAAGACTCACTAGGGTAATCATACTGAACTATCGTTCGTGGATCAAGATAATAATCATCCCAAGTGCCTTTTGAATGGCACTAGGGCTATATTAAGAGAAATCTCAAGAATTATAGACATATTTTAGGGTAATGCCAACTGGCTCAAGGAAATCATAAACATCTTTCATCACAGAGTCCTTAGGAATAGGAACTCTAAGTCCTAGTATTAATAGATGTCACGACCCAACCCCGTCGGCCGCGACTTAGGTCTGACCTGGACCCCATGTACCTATTTGTTGACTATAATCAAATTGGACTATGTATAACGTGATACTGCTCACAAAAACCTCAATATGTTAAAACTTTTTCATGTTCATATAGCCTCCTAAATATAGGAACCAAACACATGAACCCAGTGGGTGATAAAATATTCATACACGTGTAGCCTCTTTCATTTGCATAATGTCATGAAAGGGAAAGCCAGCCGACAAGGCTGCCACAACATAATAGCTTTTACAACATATCGCATAGGCATAACCGAAATAAACACCTAAACAACCCACATACATATGTCTACAGACCTCTAAGAATAGGAACGATAACATATGGCGGGACACGCCCCCCGCTGTACCCCTGCATAAACAAATATATACATCGCAGGACCAGTACCCAAAAGCTATGCTCTAAAACAGTAGAGCACTTCCAACATAGCTGCGCGAAAATCATAAGCTGGCGGATCTCTGAAATGAACATCTGTACCTATGGGCATGAAATGTAGCCCCCCAAAGAAAGGAGGGTCAGTACGATACATGTACTGGGTATATAAGCATACATAACTGAGATAACAACTGAAGCAGGGATGCAGGAAACCAAGTATAGCATTTAATAGGGTACTATACCTACATCTCATAAAATAAAGTCATTGATACCCTTATCACGCACCGTATCCGGTCCGCTTGGGGACTCGGTGTTAGAAACACATCATCTATCATGATAGGCATATGCATATTATTAGTACTATGGGATGTACAACCTGATTCATGTATACAACAAGCACCTACCGAGGAATGATGGCCCGATCCATATTTCACATGATAATGCCGAGGTACAACGACCCAATCCATATATTACATGATGATGCCAAGGTACGATGGCCCGATCCGTATAATGCATAATAATTCCAAGGTACGATAGCCCGATCCGTATAATGCATAATCTGTCATAGAACATACGACCCAATCCTTACATAGCAAAATATGTCGAGGTACGTCTGGCCCGATCCGTATATATATCATAATGCATATACATGCATGCAAAACTTTGTAACATATGAAACATCCCTTAGATATCATCATAAAGCATGTTCAAGAGCCCCTAGGTATATGAGCTTACACATCCCAACACTATTCAACCTATAAGAAGCTCAAGAGTCGTAGTTCAACTACTTCAAGGCCATTGTCATTCAAAAGTGGGTACAAGTCATGAGTTACATCCAGAATCTATAAATGGGGCTATATCCAAATCCATTTCCTATAAAACCTTTAGTCTAGTCTTTCTAGAAGCAGGAAAAGACAAGCTTTACATGCACCACTTCCTATCACACGGAAGACTTGAAAAGTAATGACTCAACTTGTTACAGGAGTTCTAATTAGTAGGAAGTGAACAAGAGTCTTAACCTACCCTCAGAGTTTTAAGAGTGGAATAACTTCAAACTTCATATACACAATACTTACATCTAAGTCATGCCAAAAGAGAGGAAGAATAACTTTACATACACTACTTCTCAGCATATAGAAGACTTGAGGAATGGAAGCTTAACTACTTTAAGAGTCTTAACAATCAACAGTGAACACGAATTATGAATCATGAATCATGTTCAAAGCTCATGAATAGAGTTACCCCAAGCTTCATACATATATCACTTGTCACTTAGATCTAAGACATACCCAAAAGAAAGAACAGATAAGCTTTACATACTTATACCAAAACATGCCAAAAGAAGGAATACCTTTACATACCTTTTACGGATTAATATTTACCGCGTTTGCCATGCGTCCTCTGAACCCATTTAACATGAAATCCATATGAATGTCAACAACCCTAGACTTTTCAGCGTCTTAAGTTATACGTGAGTATTCATAGAACTCCTTTCCTCCCTCGCTTCCTCAACTAGTTCTTTAGTTAGCTAGAAAGTTAACGGAAATCGGGCATCATCTTCCCTATAATATGCCCTATCCGAATTACCAATTAAATACCTAATTACTACAGACAACCAACAACAACAACCTGCAGCTTATATACAAGTAAAACATGGCAACATTACACAATATAAACTCCACCCGACTTGCTGAAAATTGTAATACCAAAATAGGGTTTCTAGTCTTTGTTTCGCAAAATCATTAATTATACAAAACGAGGGGTCGTGTGGCTGAAACCATCAACACCCACACCCATTTTAAAATACATTTATTCTCTGCAAAAAATCACCACACACCTGCAGCATCACCCCACATGCACAACACCCCATTTCGACTACAATTTAACTACGACGACTTCACTTTTGATTGTTTCCATTGTAGAGCATCTCCACGGCATTTTTTATACTTCAAGAAGTATAAAAAGTATATAATACCTTTCATAACAACCCCATAAAGTCCAAATTTAAAGTATAAGTCTTACCTTACCCGAAATTAGCCAAAACTCGCCAAAACTTGCCTCGGAACTTCTCTAGTCGCTCTGAAATTGTGTGGACTGTTTGCTGTCCATTTGGTTCTGCTCCAAACCCTAAATTCACATTATTCACACCCTCATAACATTTCCAAATCCTTTAAAAAACGTGGGAGAATATAATCAAGCCATAGCTTATCATATGGCTTCCCAAACTTGCTGAAAATTAACTTCGGAACCTCCTTGACGCGGCTGAAATATTATGGCTAGTTGTTACTCGTTTTTGCTGCCCAAAATAGGTAAGTTATGTTATTAAACACCTCCACTTGATAGAAGAATACCCTAGCTAATTAATTTATGGAGCGAAATCGGGACTTACCTATTGTTTCCCTCCAAGCCGTCACGTTTTTCTCTCTTATTCTAGGGTTTGCTTTTCTTTTTGTTTGCTGATGTCTAAGTGCAGGAACTGGACTTAAGACATGATATACATGTATATATGTGGTCTAAGGAGGTGACACGTGTCATCCCCATATGGTGACACGTGTCATCCCCATATGGTGACACGTGTCCATCCCCTATTGGGCCACAGATCCATGCCTTACCCCTAGGCTGTCACGTGTCCTTGTGGGCCCCACCTCCCAAGTAGGTGGGTCACCTACTGGACTCTAAGTAGGTGTGTAACATTCTTGATTGAGGTGCTACCATGTGTCGCTCCTCCATTGGCTGCCACGTGTCATCTTTTCCCCTTCCTCGTTGGTTCATAATCTCATCTTACTTCAAGAGCCTATGCATTCCTTTCTATTTAAGCTCGACGTGTACTCAAGTAGCTTAGTATGCAAAATGTCCCAAGTAATAGCTTTCACAAGTATGTAGAGTCCTACGAATCACTACTTAGCCTCCAACTTCTTTCGGATTCTTGTAACCCTATTTCCAATCTTCTCTCTTATGGAGTATCTCCTTCTCCTTTCCTTAGGATTATTTGATAGTGTTATAGATTATCCGAATCACATGATGACTTCTAAGAAACTTAAGAGCCTTCCCAGACTTAAGAATCTTACGAAGCATTCCAAGGTACCAAAGTACGGGGTGTAACATCCTTCTCCCCTTTAGAATATTCGTCCTCAAATGTAAACCAAAACCTTCCTCCGGACCTTATACCGATTATATGGAAAGGTCCTCTGTCCTGTTGCCATAACATATACTTTCATGGAGTAATCAATATCAGAGTTCCAAAGGTTAGGATTACCTGTAGATATAGGAAATAGGTACGGATAGTTGTGTTTCATTTCCTCTTTCACTTTCTAGACGGGTCACCCATCCCAGCGCTACTCTCACCCAAGCACTCTTAACTTCAGAGTTTTGACGGAATCCGGTGCATTAGTGCGGGTATGATCGTGTTCATCCCTTATAGGGTCTCGTTTGAAGTTTAAGCGTTCCCATTTATATACGATAGCGTCAGTTGATTTTCTCCTACGCTTGTACTTCTCTTGTCTACTTCCTCCCTTTTAGGGTGTACCCATGTCACCCTCCATTTATTTTCAGCTATTCACATGTGAATGATTCTACTTTAACATATTTAACGTGCTGCACCATATCTACATTTTCTGTTAAATCATCCCCACGTTAGGTTGACTTAATAGGAAACCCTAGAACAACCATAGGATGCTATAGTGTCTGCAATATATCGTATAAAATCTCACCCAATGATTGATACTCGAGTAATATCCGTAATGTAGTCGTGCATTCAAAGCCACATTCCATTCATCCCAATCAGTAATTAGCTCATGCTCATAATTGGTTAAAATTTTCCACTTAGAAGTACTTATGCTTTGATGATTCATATTTCAAGCTCCGTCATTATACTAACCTTATTCTAGGGGATACCTCTTATTCTTCTAATAACCTTGTAATGCAGCAATTGTCCTGCAAATCAACATTCCCTCTCCTTGCAGGATCTCACTAATCATCAAGGTGGAGTCACGTATACACAATACTTCTTTATGCCTCCTGAACTTTCATCTTTGTCAGGTGCTTAAGGCTCACTTCTAATCTTTCTTATAACCATATTAACTTCATTGTAGTAGGGGGATTATCTTATTACCTTTTCATCGTACTATGCTTTCAATTCGTAACTGTCTATTTCCCTTTTTGTTCGGTACTCATACTTAATTAATCACATCTATCTTGAACGCCTATATTAGAACTTCTCTATTATTCCTCCAGCTCATATCCATTTTTGGTTGGGCACAAGGAATTCCATATTACTCTTTATTTCCTTGCACTAGCTATCCTTTTCGTCATCACACAACCTTTATTTGAAACTTTCCTTACAGAACTTGATAAATCTTCCTTATTTATTCCGTAGCTTGCTTTTCCGTTTCACACCTATCTTTACATTCAATTCGCATGGATCACATCATACCTTCTAGTTAATTCCTTACTAAGCTTTACTTATTCTCATAACAGTTCTTGTTATATTCACCTGGTACCCTGTTCGCATTCAGTCCCATAGTATAACTCCGCTTGACTTTTTTCACGATTCTTACTATGGGCTACTTACCCTTCTTAGTTAGTATTATCCTTAATGTTTCACAAGCTGTCTTATTAACACTTCATATCCATCACAATTCTTTATCCCTCGTACTTTTATCTTAATCATACTGTTACTTCCTTTAACTATAACTTGTCATAGTTTATCCTTATATATCAATTCAGGCGATGCCTTACTATATTGTTTTATCCCGATCTGTCAGTCCTCTCTGAGTTATCTTCTTTGGCTTATCGGTCCTTTCTAACTTCGTTTTACTATACCAGTTTTGACCTCCTAGTTTCTATTGCCATTAATTCCGCAATTAACTTGTTTCTCGAGGTTAGCCATACTTGTTTAGTCAAATCTCATCATTGTTATGAGCACAACCTTTCAATACATACTACAACCCTGTATCTCATTCTCTTTTTATTTCTACAAAAATTTAGGCAGAGTTTCCTCTGTATTTCTTACTATGTCAACACCTACACGCAAAAAATACCAACAATGCCTGACAAGGCACACATATATATATTCATATTGTATAACATCTCAGCCACACAGGGCACACATATATAATCATATCATCTCATATCGCAGCCGCATAGGGCGCCCATAATTAGTAGTATGGAAAGGGACTTACCTCGTATGTCCATTTGAACTGCACTTGTTACACTTTCCGGTATATTTTTCCTTTCATTTTTTTCAACTTTATATATCAATCATATTGAAACACCTTACCTGCCATTTGTCTTTCGTGCCTTTGCTTAGCTGCATGCTTGGTAACTTCCATTATCGTTAGTTACTTTTTTCTATCGATATTGTCCTTCTGCTGAAATCACAAGTTAGTATAAGGGATTTCGTTCCCTATGACTTGGCTATATCGCACGATCTTAGATATGAAAGAAAGTAACATCTTAAATGTCCTGTAGCGTCCCGTCTATAGATGTGGTGCACAATACACCGATAACCAAGACTCTACTAGACACGATCTGTAGACATTCCAAGAACAAACTTCTCTGATACCACTTCTGTCACGACCCAACCCCGTGGGCCGTGACTTGGGTCCGACCTGGACCCCCGTGTACCTATCTATTGACTATAGTCAAATTGGACTATGTATAACGTGATACTGCTCACAAAAACCTCAATAGGTTAAAAAATTTTCATGTTCATATAGCCTCCTAGATATAGGAACCAAACATATGAACCCAGTGGGTGATAAAATATTCATACACTTGTAGCCTCTTTCATTTGCATCATGTCATGAAAGGGAAAGCCAGCCGACAAGGGTGCCACAACATAATAGCTTTTACAATATATCGCATAGGCATAACCGAAATAAACTTCTAAACAACCCACATACATATGTCTACAGACCTCTAAAAATAGAAAAAATAACATATGGCGCGATAGGGCCCCCGTCGTACCCCTGCATAAACAAATATATACATCGCAGGACCAGTACCTAAAAGCTAGGCTCCAAAACAGTGGAGTACTTACAATATAGCTGAGCGGAAATCCTAAGCTAGCGGATCTTTGAAATGAACATCTGTACCTGCGGGCATGAAACCCAGCCCCCCAAAGAAAGGGGGTCAGTACGATACATGTACTGAGTTTATAAGCATACATAACTTAGATAACAACTGAAACAGGGATGTAGGAAACCAAGTATAGTATTTAATAGGGTATTGTACCTGCATCTCATAAAATAAATTTATGTATACCCTTATCACGCATCGTATCTGGCCCGTTTGGGGATTCGGTGTTACAAAAAAATCATCTATCATGATAGGCATATACATATTATTAGCATTGTGGGACATACAACCCGATTCATATATATAGCAAGCACGTGTCGAGGAACGACGGCCCGATGCATATGTCACATGATAATGTCGAGGTACGAAGGCCCGATCCATATATTACATGATGATGCTGAGGTATGATAGCCCGATCCGTATAATGCATAATAATGCCGAGATACGATGACCCGATCCATATAATTTATAATCTATCATGGAACATACGACCCGATCCTTACATAGCAAAATATGCCGAGGTACGTCCGGCCCGACTCGTATATATATCATAATGCATATACGTGCACGCAAAACTCTGTACCATATCAAACATCCCTTAGATATCATCATAAAGCATGTTCAAGAGCCCCTAGGTATAGGAGCTTACACAACCCAACAGTATTCAACCTATAGGAAGCTCAAGGGTCGTAGTTCAACTACTTCAAGGCCCTTGTCATTCAAAAGTGGGTACAAGTCATGCGTTACATTCAGAATCTATAAATGGGGATATATCCAAATCCATGTCCTATAGAACCTTTAGTCTAGTCTTTCTAGAAGCAGGAAAATACAAGCTTTACATGCACCACTTCCTATCACACGGAAGACTTGAAAAGTAATGACTCAACTTGTTACAGGAGTTCTAATCAGTAGGAAGTGAACAAGAGTCTTAACTCACCCTAAGAGTTTTAAGAGTGGAATAACTTCAAACTTCATATACACAATACTTACATCTAAGTCATACCAAAAGAGAGGAAGAATAACTTTACATACACTACTTCTCAACATATAGAAGACTTGAGGAATGGAAGCTTAACTACTTTAAGAGTCTTAACATTCAACAGTGACGAATTATGAATCATGAATCATGTTCAGAGCTCATGAATAGAGTTACCCCAAGCTTCATACACACATCACTTGTCACTTAGATCTAAGACATGCCCAAAAGAAAGAACAGATACGCTTTACATACTTATACCAAAACATGTCGAAAGAAGGAATAGCTTTACATACCTTTTACGGATTAATATTTATCGCGTTCGCCTCGTCGTCCTCTGAATCTATTAAACACAAAAGCCATATGAATGTCAAAAACCTTAGACTTTTCAGCGTCTTAATTTATACGTGAGTATTCATAGAACTCCTTTCCTCGTACGCTTCCTCGACTAGTTCTTTAGTTAGCTAGAAAGTTAACGGAAATCGGGAAGCATCTCCCCTATAATATGCCCTATTCAAATTCCTAATTACATACCTAATTACTACATCCAACCAACAACAACAACCTTCAGCTCATATACAAGTAAAACATGGCAGCATTACACAATATAAACTCCACCCGACTTGCTGAAAATTGTAATACCAAAATAGGGTTTCTAGTCTTTGTTTTGCACAATCTTTAATTATACGAAATGAGGGGTCGTGTGTCTGAAACCATAAGCACCCACACCAATTTTAAAATACATTTAGGCCCTGATAAAAATCACCACACACCTGCAGCATCACCCCACACGCATAACACCCCATTTAGACTACAATTTAACTACGACTACTTCACTTTCGATTGTTTCTACTGTCGAGCATTTCCACGACCTTTTTTATACTTAAAGAAGTATACAAGGTATATAATACCCTACATAACAACCCCATAAAGTTCAAATTTAAAGGAGAAGTCTTACCTTACCCGAAATTAGCCAAAACTCGCCAAAACTTGCCTCGGAATTTTTCTAGTCGCGCTGAAACTGTGTGGAGTATTTGCTGCCCATTTGGTGCTGCTACAAACCCTAAATTAACATTATTCACACCCTAATAACATTTACAAATCCTTTAAAAAACGTGGGAGAAGAGAATCAAGTCATAGCTTATCATATGGCTTCCCAAACTTGCTGAAAATTAACTTCGGAACCTCCTTGACGCGGCTGAAATATTATGGCTGGTTGTTACTCTTTTTTACTTCCCCAAATAGGTAACTTACGTTATTAAACACCTCCACTTGATATAAGAATACCCTAGCTAATTAATTTATGGATCGAAATCGGGACTTACCTATTTTTTCCCTCCAAGCCGTCACGTTTTTCTCTCTTATTCTAGGGTTTGCTTTTGTTTTTGTTTGCTGATGTTTAAGTGCAGGAACTGTACTTAAGACATGATATAAATGTATATATGTGGTCTTAGGAGGTGACACGTGTCATCCCCATAGGGTGACACGTGTCATCCCCATAGGGTGACACGTGTCATCCCCATAGGGTGACACATGTCCATCCCCTATTAGGCTGCAAATCCATGCCTTACCCCTAGGCTGCCATGTATCCTTGTGGGCCCCACCTCCCAAGTAGGTGGGTCACCTAATTGATCCTAAGTAGGTGGGTCACCTTCTTGCTTGAGGTGCTGCCACGTGTCGCTCCTCCATTGGCTGCCACATGTCATCTTTTCCCCTTCCTCATGGGTTCGTAATCTCGTCTTACTTCAAGAGCCTATGCATTCCTTGCTATTTAAGCTCGATGTGTACTCAAGTAGCTTAGTATGCAAAATGTCCCAAGTAATAGCTTTCACAAGTACGTAGAGTCCTACGACTCACTACTTAGCCTCCAACTTCTTTCGGATTCCTGTAACCCTATTTCCAATCATCTTCTCTCTTATGGAGTATCTCCTTCTCCTTTACTTAGGATTATTTGATAGCCTTATAGATTATCCAACTCACATGATGATTTCTAAGAAACTTAAGAGCCTTTCAAGACTTAAGAAGCTTACGAAGCGTTCCAAGGTACCAAAGTATGGGGTGTAACAATCGACATATAGATTGTTCAGGGAAGGTAGCTCAACTACGATGAGAGTTTTCCTACCAAGGAGTGAATATGAGAAATATAGCGTATTCGGAGCTTAAGAATGGACTTACTCTAGAGCTCGTATCATGTATCATTTTCTTTAAGACATGTCAAAAGAAAGAAAGGGTATGCCTCACCTGTTTGTCCCTTCCTATCCCAAAGTAGTTTGAGAGACAATAATTCACCTATTGTAGGCATCCTAGTATTCAGCAGAGGATAAGAATCAGGAGGTATGCTCGGGGCCTTATGAATGGGATTATCCCCACTTGCATACGCAGATATACATATTGCACTTCTATCAAGGATATGCCAAGAGCAAGTAATTAGCTTTACGTACCCTCTACTTTCCATTATCTAGGAGATCGTGAGAGACACTACTTAATTAGCATAGGAGCTTTAACCTCCAAAAGTAGGTAGGGGTCTTGAATCATATTCTGAACTTTGTGAGTAGATTCATCCCCACATGTTATATACATATCATATTTAGGACTAAGACACGCCAAGATAAGGGAAGGATAGCCTTACATACTCCTCACCTCCTAATGTATGGAAGGCTTGAGAAGCCCTAGTTCAATTACTGTAAGTGTGCTTTCATCAAGAAGTAAATGAGAACCGTGAACTACGCTTGGCATTTATGAGTAGATTTACCCTCAATATCATATCATTCATTACTTAACTTGAAGACATGCCAAAAGAAGAAACAACATAGTTTTTACATACTTATGCCAAAAACATGCCAAAAGAAAGCTTCACATACCTTGTCCGAGTTATTCCTTATCTTGTTCGCCTTGTCGTACTTTGAACCTATCCAACATAAAAGTAATATGAATATCAACCCTTCTTAACTTTACATCATCTTATGTTACACCTTATTATTAATGGAATCTATTTCCTTAGTCGTTTCCTCGACTATTTCTTTAGTTTGGTAAGGCATTAACGAAAATTAGGCAGCACCTCCCCTATAATGTGCCCTTTCCAAATTTCCGATTAGGTCCCTAATACCTACAAACAACCAACAACAACAACCTACAGCATATGTTTAAGCAATTCACACAAAAAATATACAACATAAACTCCAAACGACTTATTCAAAAATACGATATCACAATAGGGCATCTAGCCTTTATTTTGTAATGCCTTTAATTATACACAAATTTTACACCCCACACTTTTAAACTCGGAATGTCTCATAAGTTCCTTAGACATTATCATGTGAGCCAGATATGCTACGACACTATCAAACGACTCTAAGGAAGGGAGAATGTGATACCCCCAATGTAGAGAAGGTTAGAAATGGAGTCATAAGAATCCGGAAGAAATTGGAGGCCAAGTAACAAGTCGTAAGACTTGATTTACCTATGTAAGCTACTAACCTGGAAGTCTTACATAATTAAGCTATTGTAGTACGTACCAAGCTTGCGTAGAAGAAATTATATAGGCTCTTAAAATAAAACGAGATTACGAACCCACGAGGAAGGGGAAAAGATGACACGTGGTAGCAAATAGAGGAGTGACACGTGGCAGCACCTCAAGAAAGCAGGTGACCCACCTGCTTGGGGTCAAGTAGGTGACCCACCTTCTTGGGGGAGGTGGACCCCACTACCACGTGGCAGCCCCTAATTGGAGGCATGTATGCGGTGGCCCAATAAGGGTTGGACACGTGTCACCCTTAGGGGCTGACACATGTCACCTCCTAAGGATACCTACATATATGTAGATTGTGACTAAGGGGCTGCTTCTTATCTTAAAATTCCATCCAAAACTGCAGCAGCAAATAAAGGAAAGCAAACCCTAAAGTTGAGAGAAAATAGTGACGGCTTGGAGGAAAAAAATAAGGTAAGTCCCAATTTCATTTCGTAAATTAATTATCTAGCATATACCACGATGATATGGAGGTATTAGTATTATAAAATCATGTCCTGGCACAGCAAAAATTGGACATCAAGCAGACACGGCGGTTCAAGTCGCGATAGAAAAGTTCCGAGGCACAATTTTGGCTAGTTTTAGCCTATTTCGGGTAAGGTAAGGCTTCTCCTTTAAATTTGGAGTTTATGGTGTTTTTATAGGGTGTATTACACACCTCATAGACTGCTGCAATTTTTAAAAAAATCGTGGAAATGCTCGACGGTAGAAACAATCGAAATTGAAGTCGCCGTAGTTAAATTGTAGTCAAAATGAGGCGTTGTGTGTGTGGAGGCTGCTGCTGGTTGTGTGATGCGTGTTGCAGAGTCTAAATATATTCTAAATGAGGTGGGGGAGATGATTATTTCATCCACACGACCACCCGCTTTGTACGGGTAAAGGTTTTGCAAAATGAAAACTAGAAACCCTATTTTGATATCGTAATTTTGAACGAGTCGTTTGGAGATTATGTTGTATATTGTTGGTGTGAATTGCTTAAACGTATGTTGCAGATTGTTGTTGTTGGTTGGCTGTAGGTATTAGGAGTGGAATTGGAAATTTGGATAGGGTACATTATAGGGGAGGTGCTGCCCAATTTTCGTTAACGCCTTACCTAATTAAGGAACTAGTCGATGAGACGAACAAGGAAATAGATTCCAGGAATACTAAGGTGCAACCTAAGATGCTGGAAAGATAAGAATGGTTGATATTCGTATTACTTTCATGTTGAATAGGTTCAAAGGATGACGAGGCGAACGGGATAAAGAGTAACTCACAAGAGGTATGTGAAGCTTCTCTTGGAATGTTTTTGGTATAGGTATGTAAAGCCTATCTTTTCTCTTTTGGCATGTCTTAGATGTAAGCAGGATATGATATGAGCTTTGGGGGTAATTCCATTCCCAGGTTCTGAATATGACTTCAGGACCCTCACTCACTTTTGAATGTTAAACTTTAAAGTAGTAAGCTGCTATCTTCGAGTCTTCTATCTGACTGCATAACAATTGATTCGACTAAGCTCTTGTTTGTAAAAAAAGAAAGGCTCTGAGATAACCAATGCTCAGACTGCTATAAGATATTTCACATTGGTATATGTCTAAGATTTCCAAAAACTCCTTTTTACATAGTCCTTTGTGACAGTTAAAGAGTATACATCAGATACCTTCTGCCCTAATCCCCAGGTGACGGTTCACTTGATGACTTCATTGAGTCTCAGATAATGATTTAAACTGTGTTTTGTTTCTCACTACTCTACTCATGTATACTATAACACTTATTCTCCGAGTCCGGGCCGGTTATCAGATTCATGCAATTCACTATATTGTTCACCAAGTCCCTCGCTAGAGGGCCAGCATCCGTATGTATATATATGATGATGTTGTGTTGTAATAAGGTGACGATGGCACAGGGCCTGATACTGATACTATGATGATGTGTTGTAATAAGGTGACGATGTCACGGGTCCTGATATTGATACTATAAATATGATTCACTGGATCCCTGATCGGGCCGGCTATATTGAAAGTTTGAGCATGGATGATTTTACTTTTCCAAGTACCGGTTACTGATTTGACATTTTCGCCCCTTCTTCTATACTTAAGATATGCTTCCAGTGGCATTATGTTATGTTTTACATACTCAGTACATATGTCGTACTGACCCCCCTTTCTTCGGGGGGCTGTATTTTATTCCCGCAGGTATAGGTACAGGTTTTGGGAGTCCGTCAGCTTAGGATTCCATTCAGCTTAGTTGGAAGAGGCTCCATTGTATCAAAGCCTAGTTATTTATATAGACCATTGATGTGTAAAATTGTTGTGTCTATTCAAGGGTACGGCGTGGGCCCTGTCTCGCCATATGTTGTCATTAATATTTTTAGAGGTCTATAGACATGTATATGTGGGTTGTGTATGTTATTTTGATTCAGCTGTGTCTACATGATATATGATATATGTTATTATGTTATGGCAGCCTTGTCGGCTTGCGTGCCCTGTCATGTTGTGATACAAACGAAAAGGGCTACAGGTTTATGAAAATGTTATAGCCCAGTGGGGCTTTATTACATGATATTGTTTTATTTACAGTTCAATTTGACCACAGTTGATAGCTAGGTATACGGGGGGGTCCAAGTCAGACCCCAGTCACGGCCTACGGGTTGGGTCGTGACAGCAACGAGGGGTCATGTGGCTTCAACCAGCAGTACCTTAACCCACATTAGAACATATTTAGGCCCTTAAACAACACATCACACCCCTGCAGCAGCAACTTACAAGAACAATGCCTTACTTCGATGACAATTCGACTATAACGACTACAATTTAAATTGTCTTCAACGCCAAGCATTTCTATATTGTTTTCACGTTTCCATCCACACACAAGGTGTATAATATACTCCATAAAAACACCATAAAGTCCAAATTGAAAGGAGAAATGTTACCTTACCTGAATTTAGCCAAAATTGTCAAAGCACAACTCGGAACTTCTCCAAACGCACTGAAATTGAGCGGGATGTTTGTGTTACTTCTTCGCTGCCCCAAATTGAAATTTTATGTTATTAAGCACCATTATACAACTTAGGGACACTTCCAATAATTAATTCACAGAACAAAACCAGGAAGCTTACCCCAAAAGGGCCATACCCATAGCCCTCCTTCCTTGCCCCTTTAACATTTTTCTCTTCTTTTTCTTCCAAATTTCCAATTGTAAAGATGAATTTTCGTTCCATAAACATCATAAAACACATATATACATATCCACATACTTAGGGAACATCGTAGATAATTAATTCACGGAAGAAAAGTGAACCATGGTTGCCATAGTACTCTCTTCCTCTCACGTTTTCTCTCTATGTTTGGCTGATTTTTTTGGACTCCAAATGAATTAAGAGTCATTAACACATATATATGGTTCCTTAGGAAGTGACACGTGTCAGCCCCTAAGGGTGACACATGTCAATCCCTTATTGGGCCATGGATCCACCCTTAGCCTCCAAGGCTGCCACGTGTCCTTGGTGGGGCCCATCCCCAAGTAGGTGGGTCACCTACTTGACCCCAAACAGGTGGGCACCTGCTGCCATGTGGCACTTCCCTAGGCTGCCATGTGGAACCTCCTTTTGCTATCACGTGTCGCCTTCTCCTCTACCCCATGGGTTCGTAATCTCGTCTTGTCTTAAGAGCCGATGTAATCCACACTACGTAAGCTTGATATATCTGTAAGCAACTTAATTGTATAAGACTCTTAACTTAGTGGTTTACATAGGTAAATCGAGTCCTATGACTCATTTCTTAGCCTCCAACTCTTTCCGGATTCTTATGACTCTATTTTCAACCTTCCTTCTCGCGAGGTATCACAATCTTCTTTCCTTAGAGTTGTTTGGTGTGTGTGGACAGTAAGGGTCTCATGCTACTTTCAAGACGATTAGGGACACATGTCAAGGTTCAAAAGTGTGGGGTATAACATATATATGCTACAGTTTGTTGTTGTTAGTTGGCTATAGTAATTAGGAGTGTAATTATAAATCCATATAGGGCATGTTATAGGCGAGATGCTGCCCGATTTCTGTTAACTCCTTAACTAACTAAGAACTAGTCGATAAGACGAGCGAGTAAATAAATTCTATGAATACTCATGTGCAACTTAAGATGCTGAAAAGTCAAGGATTGTTGATATTCGTATTGCTTCCCTATTGAATAGGTTCAAAGGACAATGAGGCAAACATGAAAAAGAGTAACCCATAAGAGGTATGTAAAGATCTCTTTCCTTTTGGCTTGTCTTAGCCTTAAGTGGGTTGTATGTGAAATGTGGGGATAATTCCATTCCCAGAACTCCAAGTACGCCTCATAATCCCTATATTTTGCTTGATATAAGAACCCGTGCAAGAATTGACTATTTCCTTTCAAGGCTTCTACATGTTAAAAAGTAGTGTATAGGAAGCTATCTTTCCCTTCTCTTGATATGTATTTGGCAAGAAATTGAGGTTATGATGCCATGGTTGTTCACCGAGCCCCATGACTGGATGGGTACGAAATATGTACATGATGACCACATGAAGGAAAGTACAGACTATGTAAAGCTTATCCTTTTTCTTCTTTTGACATGTCTTAGACGTAAGTAGAACATGATACAATATCTGAGGTAATTCCAGTCTTAAGCTGTTAAACCCCACACTTTTAAACTCGGAATGTCTCATAAGTTCCTTAGACATTATCATATGAGCCGGATATGCTACGACACTATCTAACGACTATAGTGGAGGGAGAATGTGATACCCCATAGTAGAGAAGGTTGAAAATGGAGTCATAAGAATCCGAAGGGAAATGGAGGCCAAGTAATGAGTCGTAGGACTCGATTTACCTACGTAAGTTATTAATGTAAAAGTCTTATATACTTGATCTACCGGATGACATACCAAGCATGCGTAACACGGATTACATAGGCTCTTAAAATAAGGTGAGATGACAAACCTACGAGAGGGAGAAAAAACTAGTTTCCGAACTTACGAAAGTGAAGCAAGCAGGTTACAAGAAGGCACCTCAAGCAAGAAGGTGACAAGAAAGGAGGTGAATCACCTGCCTGCTTGGGAGGGTGGACCCCTTAGCCACGTGGTGGCGTGTGATAGGCCGAATGAGCCTAGGTGGCGTCCTAGGGGGCTGCCATGTGTCATCCCTAAGGGGCTGCCATGTGGCACCTTCTAAATAGGGGTATATATGTGTATTTGGATGACTACTAATTCATTCTTATTCCATTTTGAGCTGAAACTCCAGCAACCAAAATAAGAGAGAAAACGTGAGAGAAAGGCAGCCATGGGTTTGGAAAATTAAAGGTAAGTTTTCCAATTTTCCTCCGTGAATTAATTATCTACGGTGTTCGTAAACCATGTGGATATGTATATATGTGTCTTAATATGTCTATGGAACCATATTTTCATCTTTGCACTTGAAACAAGTAGGAGAAAGTTGAAAGAAGAATCTAGAAAACCTAGGGAGAGAGCTACGGGTTTGAGGGGTTACCAAGGTATGGACCGATTTTGTTACGTGAATTAATTATTTAAGGTGTTACACGGTTATAGAATAGTATTTGATAACATAAAATCACAATTTGGGGCAGTGGAAAAGGGACACAAACAGTCCGCCCCAATTCAGCACATCAAGAAGTTTCCGAGATGCAGTTGTGGAGTGTTTTGACCAATTTCGGGCAAGGTAAGGTTTCTCCTCTTAATTTGGACTTTATGGTGTTGTTATGGAGTGTATTATATTCCTTGTGTGTGTCTGGAAACGTAAAAATGGTATAAGAATGCTTGACGTTGGAAACAATCCAAATTATAGTCGCTATAGTTAAATTATCGTCGAAGTGAAGTGTTGGGCTTGTGGTGTGCTGTTGCAGGTGTGTGAGGAGATGTTTCAGGGCCTAAATGTATTCAAAATGGGATGTGGTTGTTTCTGGTTGTAGCCACATGACCCCTCGGTTCATATAATTAAAGGTGTTACAAAATAAAGGCTAGACACCCCATTTTTATATCGTAATTCTGAGCGAGTCGTTTGAAGTTTATGTTGTATATTTTTGGTGTGAATTGCTTAAACGTATGCTGCAGTTTGTTGTTGTTGGTTTGCTGTAGTGTTTAGGTACCTAATTGGAAATTTGGATAGGGCCCGTTATAGGGGAGGTGCTTCCCAATTTTTGTTAACGCCTTAACTAATTAAAGAACTAGTTGGGGAGATGAACAAGGAAATAGATTCCATGAATACTAAGGTGCAACCTAAGATGATGGAAAGCTAAGAGTGGTTGATATTCGTACTACTTTCATGTTGAATAGGTTTAAAAGATGACGAGGCGAACGGGATAAAGAGTAACTCACAAGAGGTATGTAAAGCTTTCTCTTGGCATGTTTTGGTATATGTACGTACAACTCTCTCTCATTTCCCTTGATATATATTTGGTTCGAAAATGAGATTATGATTGCATAGTGGTTCACTGAGCCCCATAATGGGCCAGGTACAAAATATGTATATGAAGATCACCTGAAGGAAAGTACAGACTACGTAGAGCTTATTCTCTTTCTTCTTTTGGGCATGTCTTTGTCTTAGCTGTAAGTTGAATATGATATGAGCACCGGGTTAAATCCATTCTTAAACATCTCTTATTTACTTCTGAATATTGAACTCCTACAGTAGTTGAACTATTTCCCTGGAAACTTTTATACGTTAAAGAGGTAACAAATGTACAGGCTCTACGTCCTAAAGACTATAAGGTAACAAGTATTTCTGATTCCATAAACGATTTGTCCCTATGTTAATACATGTCTAGGGTCCACGAGATTACAATTGAGATAGCCTATAATGGCATTTAGAGGACACTTAAGATGACTATACCACTACTCAGGTCCTTAGGCAAAAGCTTAACTTTCTTGTTCTGTTGAGTCTCCGATATGATTTAAATTGCATATAGTTACTCACTACTCTACTCGTGTATACTATAATCCTTCTTTCACTGAGTCCCGGGCTGGGTACATTATCGTGCACAACTCACTACATTGTCCACCAAGACCCTCACTAGAGGGCTGGGTACGGATGTATATATATATGATGATGTGTTGTAATAAGGGGGTGATGGCGTTGGTCCTATTATGGTCCTACAGATGTGATTCCCTGGATCCCTGAAAGGGATGGCTATATTGTATAAATTAAGAATGCATGTTTTCATGATTCATAAAGTACAGGTACAGGTTTCCAATTTTGATATTTTAGCCCCTACTTCTTTACTTCAGATATGCTTCCAGTGGCATTATGTTATGTTTTACATACTAAGTACATATGTCGTACTGACCCCCCTTTCTTCTGGGGGCTGCATTTTATGCCCGCAGGTACAGGTACATGTTTTGGGAGTCCTTCAACTTAGGATTCCATTCAGCTCAGTTGGAAGAGGCTCCATTGTATCGAAGCCTAGTTATTTATATGGACCATTGATGTGTAAAATTGTTGTGTCTATTCAAGGGTACGGCGGGGGCCCTGTCCCGCCATATGTTCTCGTTAATATTTTTAGAGGTCTACAGACATGTATATGTGAGTTGTGTATGTCAGTTTGATTCAGCTGGGTCTACATGATATATGATATATGTTATTATGTTATGGCAGCCTTGTCGGCTTACATGCCTTGTCATGTTGTGATACAAACGAAAAGGGCTATAGGTTTATGAAAATGTTATGGCCCAGTGGGGCTCTATTACATGATATTGTTTTATTTATAGTTCAATTTGACCACAGTTGATAGCTAGGTATATGGGGGGTCCAGGTCGGACCCAGTAACGGCCTATAGGGTTGAGTCGTGACAGAAGTGGTATCAAAGTTGTTCTTCCTTGGAGTGTCTATAGACCGTGTATAGTAGAGTCTTGATTATCGATGAGTTATGTGCCACATCCATAAATTGGAAACTACAGGACATTTAGGATGTTACCTTTCTTTCACATCTGAGATCGTGCTTTAGATTCGAGTCATAGAAAAATTTCTTATACTAACCTTGGATCTTAACAGAAGCACGACACCAACAAAAGGAAGTAATTAATGACATGGAAAGTTACGAAGCATGCAGGTAAGTAAAGTAAAGCCACGGAAGATATTTGTTGGGTAAGGTATTGAAGTACTATTGAAATGTAAAGTTGAAACCTGAAAGGAAAGCAGACAGGAAGTGCAACACATGCAGTTTGAAGTTGGACATATGAGGTAAGTCCAGCATTTTTATATTATTGTTGATGTTGAAAGCCCTGTGTGGATACGATATGAGATGACATTGAAAGCCCTGTGCGGCTGTGATATGATATGTATTGTTGACCCTGTGAGCATTGTTGGTATTGTCTGTGTGCAGGTTTTAGGATAGTAAGAAGTGTAGAGGAAACTCTGCCGAAATTTTCCCAATACAAGAAGAAGGGAATAAAATATAGTTTATAACATATCTTGGAAATTGATACCGAGTACCTATAGGATGATAAATTAAAGTTGAAAGAGATACTCTTCATGTAGTCGATAAGGGACACCCTCTTTACTTGGGGAAAAAACTTCTAACAGAAGCACCTCAAAGAGATGTCAGGAAATGAATACGAATACGAGCAAAAAGGGGGATATGTAGGTATGAATTAAACAGTGGGATACGAGTATGTAAGGATAAAGTGGGACCACTAGTAAGGTGCACTTAGTATGCATTGACTAAGTTAAAAGCGTTCGTTGAGAATGCAGTAAGAGCATGGAGCTTAAGATACAAAAAAATGATGCGTGTGCACAACGTCGCCCCAAAAATAGTGGAACCCTTAAGGGACGAGGATGGAAAACTTAAGGAATAAATGGCGCAACTTCTATTCATCCCAAGAAACAAAGGATATAGGTAGGGACAAAGCCACTACTTCAAGAAAACCTTAAATAGTTATCGTCGGAATACTAGTAATGCCTAGTGGAAATTGGAATGACTACAAGTACTAATTAATTTTTGATGAAGATAAGTAGAATGTGGCCTCAGACGAGTAGTCCCATGGGTCCCATTACTCAAGTACAGAGTAACAGACGAGGTGTCACACAATGTATGGAAAGGTTCTCGTTGTTTCATGATTTAGCCAAGATTCTGTACGCGAATAGTCAGATTATAAAATATGCAGATAGATGGAGACATGATTCAGTTCCAAGTAGATTGGAGGAAGAGATTGGACGAAATTGAGATTGGACAAAGAGACATAGAGCAAGGTACAAGCAGATGAAAGTACGAGTACCCTCTAAAGGGGCGAAGTTAATGAAGAAAATGGCAAAAGTAGGAGGAGGCGATTGACATGGAAATATATTTAAGATAGACGTCTAAAATTCAATAAGATATCTTGCTGAACCAAGTTAGAAAGGTCCAGAAGCTACCAATAATTGGATGGAAGACAGAATGCTACATAAGGCAGCGTTAAGAAGTTTATGACGAGACCCTGAACAACATAACACTAGAAGGCGGCTGCATATAAAAACAAAAGAGTGTAACCATGAAAGGATATCGACCAACTTAAGAGACATTACAATGGATAATGACAGCATGCTAGACCAAAAGCCAAAATGTTTGTTATAGAGTTAGTCGCAAATGATGTTGCGATAGATAAATAACCAAAGAAAAAGGAATAGAAAGCCTCCTGTGGTAGAAAATGAGGAGAACAAAAAGTGAATATAGGATAGGGGAGCTTATATGTCAAATTCCTTTAAAGCTATGCCAACTAATAATTAGCGAAAACTCAAAGCGGCTCCAAAGGTCACTATATGAACTAACTTTACCGCTACTTAGTGGACCACCCTAATGAATGGGTGCATACAGAAAGGGGGGGAATACAATAGGAGAAGTTAAATCAAAATGACCAAAAAAGGGGGGACATGGTCATAGTGGAGCTAAAGGTCTACGCCGATACCGGTTGCAAGATAACAGAGGAAAGGACAAGGCAAAACATAAAGACTCGGGAGACAACGCTGAGGTAAATCTGGAGCTAAGTTAAGTGCCCCGCACATTATGGCAAGGATAAAAATGAAACGCGACATGAAGACTTCCTAGGGAGGTCACCCATCCCAGTATTACTCTCGCCCCAGCACGCTTAACTTTGAAATTCTGATGGAACTTAATGCGTTAGTGTTGGTATGATCATGCGAGATGGAAGAATCGGAACTAGCGGCGGAGAAACGACATGAGATTATGTTCCTGGAGTACCATACGTTACGTTGAGGGTATTGTAAAAAGGATTTGAGCAAGACAAAGAGGATTAGCTAACTGCTAACTGACGACGCACTCAAATACCACAACTCTTCAACATAGTACCAGTTAATGAGAGGAAAACCACAGAAGGACTATATGGGCCAGTGAGCGAGGGAATTCCGACACCACTTGGCGGCCAACTCTGAAGGCAAAAAAGCAAAACCCTAAAGGTAAGGGTACCGCCGATGTAATTTATGGATGACAGAAAGTAATACCCAAGGTCGAAAATTCCACAATATGACCAGGACTATAAGACTCACTTCGCACTCCAGCGCCAGAGGACTCTGGAGGGAATGTTACTTGTGGTTTAATGATATTAGCCCCTGATCCTTCGATAAAAGGCTATCTACTCAGCCAAGAAGGTGTAAAATTATAGGGTAAAGGAGTGGTAGGACCTTACGGAGTCCCCACAACTATTATCGCAAGCGAAGGAGCCCAAGTTGCAATTAACTACTGAGAGATGCAAAGATAGGTTAAGCCAAACTACCGATATTGAATTAGTACTACAGGTGAAGTAAGACATGGCCACAATTGGACCAAAGATCTACCTCGACATCGAATATGGGATAAGGGAGAAAAAGGCAGGGTAAAACATGAAAACTAGCGAGGTAACGCTAGGATACTTCTTGTACCCTCTCATAATCTTGTAAAGGTAAAGAATGACATAAGATAATGTGTCTAAAGGATTACAAGCGGGGGTAAGGGAAATTGTGAAAGGGTCTAAGTAAAACTGGCAGAACTAGCTGGTTACTACAGGGTGGCGAGCTTCTATGCCAAAATTCCTTCGGAATTATACCAGATTATGTTAGAAAAAGCACAGAACGACTATGAGAGCCATTATATGAGGGAACTGCAACATTATTCCGTAGCCAACCCTAAGGATTGGAAAAAAAAGAGGAGAAGAAAGACCCAAAAGATAGAGTGCCAGTTAAAGTTCTGATAAGAGTCGAGAAGGACTATACGAGGCTAATGATTCCCAAATTATCAACGTCATTACGCACCTATTTTATACTCTGTAAGAGTAGGGTTCTATATGGGTTATTGTGAGTAGGCTAAAGAATCAGCCCATTTGCCTCCAATCAAGAGCACCCATGTTACAGCCCACACTTTTAAAACTCGGAATGTCTCATAAGTTCCTTGGACATTACCATGTGAGCGGGATATGCTACGACACTATCAAACAACTGTAATGAAGGGAGAATGTGAAACCCCATAGTATAGAAGGTTGGAGATGGAGTCATAAGAATCCGGAAGGAATTGGAGGCCAAGTAATGAGTCGTAGGATTCGATTTACCTCCGTAAGTTATTAATGTAAAAGTCTTATATACTTGAGCTACTGGGGACATACCAAGCTTGCGTAGCACGAATTACATAGGCTCTTAAAATAAAGTGAGATGACGAACCTACAAGAGAGAGCAAAAACTAGTTTCCGAACTTACGAAAGTGAAGCAAACAGGTGACAAGAAAGCACCCCAAGCAAGCAGGTGACAAGCAAGCACCTCAAGCAAGCAGGTGCCAAGCAAGCAGGTGACTCACCTACCTGCTTGGGGGGATGGACCCCGCTGCCATTTGGCGGCGTGTTAGAGGCAGCATGAACCTAGGTGGCTGCAACGTGGCACCTTCTAAATAGATATATATACATATTTTATGTGATGTATAACTTCAATTCTTATTCCAAAACTCCAGCAGCAAACAAAGGAAACCAAAAACCCTAAACTAGAGAGAAAAAGAGGGCGGCCAAGGGGAAAAAATAGGTAAGTCCCGATTTCTCTCCGTAAATTAATTATATAGAATATACCGTGATTATATGGAGGTATTAGTAGTATAAAATGATGTCTTGGGGCAGCAAAAATCGAACAGCAAGCAGCCACGGCGTTCAAGTCGCGCTAGAAAAGTTCCGAGGCACAATTTTGGCTAGTTTTGGCTAATTTCGGGTAAGGTAAGGCTTCTCTTTTAAATTTGGACTTTATGGTTTATATAGTAAATTATAAACCTTTTAGGATGCTGGAAGTGTAATAAAGTCGTGGAAATATTCGACGTTCGAAATAAACTAAATTGGAGTCGCTATGGTTGAATTGTCGTCGAAATAAAGTATTGTTCTTGTGAGGTGCTGCTGCAGGGGTGTGGATTGTTGTTGCAGGGTATAAATATGTTCTAAATGAGGTGGGGGAGCTTATTGTTACATCCACACGACCCCCCACCCCCCCGCTTCATACGGTTAAAGGTTTTGCAAAATGGAAACTAGAAACCCTATTTTGATATCGTATTTTTGAGCGAGTCGTTTGGAGTTTATGTTGTATATTGTTAGTGTGAATTGCATAAACATATGTTGCAGGTTGTTTTTGTTTGTTGTCTGTAGTATTTAGGGATCTAATTGGAAATTTTTATAGGTCACATTATAGGGGAGGTGCTGCCCAATTTTTATTAACGCCTTAAGTAATTAAAGAACTAATCGAAGAAACGAACAAGGAAATAGATTCCATAAATACTAAGGTGCAACCTAAGATGCTGGAAAGTCAAGTTTGGTTGATACTTGTATTAATTCTAGGATGAATAAGTTTAAAGGACGATGAGGCAAACGTGACAAAGAGTGACTCGTACGAGGTATGTGAAGCTTTCTTTTGGCGTGTTTTGGAATAAGTACATAGAGCTATCTTTATTTTCTTTTGGCATGTCTTAGATGTAAGTTTTGAATGATATGTATGTGATATTTGGGATTCAATACATTCGTAAAGCCCTGAATTTAAGTCAAAACTCTCGTTTACTTTTGATGTTAAAACTCCTGCAATAGCTGAGTCATTGCCTTTAAGTCTTCTATGTGATGAAAACTAGTACATGTAAAGCCTACCTCTTCTTTCCTTTGGAATAGATTAATTTTAAGTGAAATAATATATGATATACGTTTCGAGGAAATTCCAATTATGAGCTCTGTGTATAACTTGTGACTTGTAGTCACTTCTGATCATTAAAAGTCTGAAAATAGTCAAACTATTATTCTCGAGCCTGCTATATAGGGAATAGTAAGTGGAGATACAAGCTCCCTTTCTTGAAGGCTCTAAAATGATCAATGTCTCTGATTGCATAACTGTGTCTCTGATTACATAAACTATATTTCTAATTGCATAAGCTATGTGGCATTGTCTTGATGCATGTCTGTGATTCCTGAGGCCCCAATTGATGTAACCCCTAATGACATCTAAAGGGCACTTCGAATAAGTACCTTTCTGGTCTTCAGGTGAAGGTTCACTTAAGTGTTTCATTGAGTCTCATAGGGTGACTTAGTTGCATATAGTTTCTCATTAATCTACTCGTGCATGCTGTAACCCTTCTTCTTCGTATCCTACGATGGGCCAGATATTATGTCGGGTGCAGTTTTACTTCTTCTTTCACCGCATCCCGGGAAGGATGTGTACAGTTCCACGCACTAGGAGACGATTCCGTATGTGAGGGGTGATATATGTTATATATTATGACGATATGATTAATCACCGCATCCTGGGCCGGCTATAATATGATAGTATATTTGGCGAAATAAGGAAGGAACACCGAGTCCCTCCTTAGAGGGCTGGGTAGGATATGTATATTATGATGGTACGCTATAGACGTACACAACTCCATTCACCGAGTCCCTCACTAAAGGGGTCAGATACTTTATGATGGCATGTATTTGAGATTAGAGTGATACATGTGTGACCCCTAGCTCGTAGTGAACCGGATGTAATACGATGATATACACGATTATACCATGTACGAGGATAGGATACCGTATACGATGATATGATGAAATGAAATGCATGATGGTACGATGACATGTGAATATGAAGAAATAATTATGACACCGAGTTCACTAGCGGGCTGGGCATAGCATATGATGATGTGTATGCTTACATGTCCTAAGGTGCAGGTACAATTATTTGTTAATTATTATACTTGTCCCCTGCACTCCTACTTCAATTATGGTCTCAGTTATATGTTGTTATGCTTTATATACTCAGTACATATATCGTACTGACCCCCCGTACTACGGGGACCTGCATTTTATGCCCGTAGGTACAGATACTTATTTTGGAGATCCGTTAGCTTAGGAGTTCCTCTCGGCCATGTCGGCAGTGCTTCACTATTCTGGAGCCTAATTTTTTATACTAGTCGCTTAATATATATATTTGTACATTCAGGGGTACAGTGGGGGCCCTGTCCCTCCATATGCTGTCGTTACTATTCTTAAAAGTCTGTAGACATATGAATGTGGGATGTTTGTGAGTTCATTTTGATTTTGCCTATACGACATTTTGTGAATATTGTTATGTTACAGCAGCCTTGTCGGCTTGCATGCCTTTATAGGTTATGAGACGAGTGAAAGAGGCCACACGCACATGAAAAACAAAGTTTTAACTCATTGGGTTTTTTTTTATTTTGTGAGAGGTATCACCATGTTCATAGTTCAATATGGCTACAAGTGATAGGTAGGTATACGTGGATCAAGGTCGGACCCCATTTATGGCCTACGGGATTAGGTCGTGACAGAAGTGGTATCAGAACACTTCGTCCGGAGTGTCTACAGACCGTGTTTAGTAGAGTCTTGGTTATTGATGTGTTGCGCGCCACATCTTTAAACAGGAAGCTACAGGGCATTTAGGATGTTACCTTTCTTTCACATCTGAGATCGTGCTATAGATCCGAGTCATAGGAAAATTCCTTATACTAACCTTGGATCTTAACAGAAGGATGATACCAACAGAAGGAGGTAATTGACGATATAGGACATTACGAAGCACGTAGGTAAGTAAAGTAAAGGCATGGAAGATATCCGTTGGGTAAGGTAATGAACTAATATTGAAATGTAAAGTTGAAACCTGAAAGGAAGGCAAACAGGAAGTGCAACAGATGCAGTTTAAAGTCGAACATATGAGGTAAGTCCAGTATTTTTATAATATTATTAATATTGAAAGCCCCATGTGGCTGCGGTGTAAGATGATATTGAAAGCCCTGCGCGGTTGTGATAGGATATGAATATATATATATGTGTTGGCTTTGTGAGGCATTGTTGGTATTTTCTGCGTGTAGGTTGTGGGATAGTAAGAAGTATAGAGGAAACTCTGCCGAAATTTTCCCAAGACAAGAAAAGGAAATGAAACATAGACTTTTACTATGCCTTAAAAATTGATATCAAGTACCCCTATTATGTTTAACTAAAGCTGTAAGAGATACTCTTCATGTCATCGATAGGGGACACCCTCTTTACTTAGGGATGTTTTAATATGAATTGAACAGTGTGATACGAGTATGCACGGATAAAGTGGGACCAATAGTAAGGCACACTTAGTATGCGTTGACTAAGTTAAAAGCCTGCGTTGAGAACACAGTAAAAGCATGGAGCTCAAGATACAAAAAAAATGACGCGTGTACACAACGTCGCCCCAAAATGGTGGAACCCTTAAGGGACGAGGATGGAAAACTTAAGGAATAAATGGCGCAACTTCTATTCGTCCCAAGAAACAAGGGATATAGGTTGGGAAAGCCACCACTCCAAGAGAATCTTGGTCAATGAATATTAAAATACAAATGTGGCCTAGTTAAAAGGAAATTTAGAATGGCTACAAGGGTATATCAACTTTTATAAGGATAAGTAGAATGTGTCCTAGGGCAAGTTATTTCATGGGTCCCATTACTCAAGTACAGAGTAATAGACAAGATGTCGTACTATGTATGAAAAGGTTCTCATCGTTTAATAATTTAGCCAAGATTTCGTATGCGGATAACCAGGTTGTAAAAAAAATACCGGAAGATGGGGACCTGATGCAGTATCACGTAGATTGGAGAAAGAGATTGGGCAAAATCGAGACTGGACATAGAGACATAAAGCAAGGTACAGGCAGATGAAAGTACGAGTACCCTCTAAAGGGGGGAAGTTAATGAGAAAATGGCAAAAGTAGGAGGAGGCAATTGATATGGCAATATATTTGAGATGGAATTCTAAACTTCAATAAAATATTTTGCCGAACCATGTTTGAAAGGTCCGGAAGCCACCAATAATTGGATGGAAACTAGAATGCTACATAAGACAGCGTTAATGAGGTTGTGATGAGACCTTGAACAACATAACACTAGAAAGCGGCGGCGTATAAAAACAAAAAGGTGTAACCATGAAAGGATATCGACCAACTCAAGAGACATTACGAAGGATAATGACAACCTGCTAGACCAAAATGACCAAAAAGGGACATGGTCGTGGTGGAACTAACGATCTACCTGTATGTTAATTGCAAGATAACAGAGGGAAGGACAAGGCAAAATATAAAGACTCGCAAGACAACGCTGGGTAAATTTGGAGCTAAGTTGAGTGCCCTACACAGTATGGCAAGGGTTAAAATGAAACGGGACACAAAGACTTCCAAGGAAGGTCACCCATCCCAGTATTACTCTCTCCCCAGCATGCTTAACTTCAAAATTATGATGGAACTTAATGCGTTAGTGGCGGTATGATCGCGCGAGATGGAAGAATCTGAACTAGCAGGAGAGAAACGACATAAGATTATGTTCTTGGAATACTATACATTACGTGGGGGGGTATTGTTAAAAGGATTTAAGCAAGACAAGAAGGATTAGCTACCTGCTAACTGACGATGCACTCAAATGCCACAACTCTTCAACATAGAACCAGTTAGTGAGAGGAAAACCACAGATTGACTATGTGGGCCAGTGGGCGAGGGAATTTCGACACCACTTGGCAGCCAACTCTAAGGGCGAGAAACAACAAAACCTAAAAGGTAAGGGTACTAGCTGATGTAAGTTACGGATGACAGGAAGTGATACCCAAGGTCGAAAATTCTACTGTATGACCAAGATTACAAGACTCACTTTGCACTCCAGCGCCAGATGACGCTAGAAGGATGTTACTTGTGGATTAACAATATTAGCCCCTGCTCCTTCGATAAAAGGCTACCTACTCAGCCGAGAAGGTGTAAATTTGTAGGGTAAAGGAGTGGTAGGACCTTACAGAGTCCCCACAGCTATATTCCCAGTAAAAGGAGCCTAAGTTATAATTACCTACCGAGAGATGCAAATATAGGTTAAGACAAACTACCGAGATGGAATTAGTACAACAAGTGAGGTAAGACATGGCCAGGATTGGACCGAAGATCTACCCCAATATCGAATGTAGTATAAGGGAGAAAAAGGCAAGGTAAGACATGAGAACTAACGAGGTAGTGTCGGGATATTTCTTGTAACCTCTCATAATCTTGTAAAGGTAAAGAATGACACAAGATAATGGGTCTAGAGGATTACAAGCGGGGGTAAGGGAAATTGTGAAAGAGTTTAAATGAAACTGGCAGAACTAGCCGGTTACTACAGGATGGCGAGTATATATGCCAAAATTCCTTCGGAATTATACCAGATCATGCTATACAAAGCACAGAATGACTACGAGATCCATTATATGAGGGGACTGCAGCATTATTCAATAGCCAACCCTAAGGATGTGAAAAAAGGGGGAACCCAAAAGATAGAGTGCCAGTTAAGGTTCTGAAAAGAAATGAGAAGGACTATACGAGGCTAACAGTTCCCAAATTATCAACATCGTTATGAACCTATTTTATACTCTGTAAGAGTAGGGTGCTATATGGGTTATTGCGATTAGGCTAATGAATCAGCTCATTTGCTTTCAAGCAAGAGCACCTATGCAGTGAAATTAGGTAGACTTATAGAACATGGAGGTAGTAAGGTTCCGTGAGGTTTCCCCAGCTAATATCTTAGATAGAAGGACTTCAATTATGATTAACATTTGGACATCAGTCCAAGAAGAGATCAGGAACACAGGTAGATCTTAGTACCCCAGTTTTTTCCCTCGAGCTACTGAACAGACTGAGCATACTATCAGACGTTAAAAGGTATATTGCGGGCCTATATGGTTGGATTTAAGAGTAACTGAGATGACCGTCCACCACTTATTGAGTTTGCCTATGAGAAGGTATACCGTTCTAGTATCCAGATAACCCCCTAAAAGATGTTGTAAGGGAGAGCATATAAATCCCCCTGTTAGGGAAAAGATAAGCTGGTAGGCCAAACAGGATTAAGCAAACTATTGACTAACAACCCAGAGTCTGCAGAAATGATATACAGATAATCGACATCGACATTCAGAGTTCAAATTGATGATTGGATGTTCATAAAGGAGTCACCCAAAAAGGCAACTTAACCCAAAATATATTAGACTGTATCAAGTTACTCATAAGGTGGGCAACATGGCTGGTAAGTTGAGCTTACCACCTCATTTTGAAACTATACGCCCAGTCCATCAGATAGGAATGCTTTGCAAGGTTACTAACGAGCCACCCAGGGTATATTCCATAGAAAATGTCCAGGAGATAGAATCCTGTGAGGAAAAATCTATCGCCATCTTGGATCGGTAAGCTGACAGATTGTAGACTAAAGACGTACCTTCCGTCAAGATGCGGTGGATAAACCAAAACCAGGAAAAGAACATAAAACAAAAGTATTCGCACCTGTACCCGATGTCTACAGGTAACCCCAACTCCTAAAAGTCGTATATTAAGTGCCTGGGTAGAAGTATGTGTTATGGAAACAATAAAGAATCTCCCTACGATTTGTATAAGGTGCTAAGAGAAGTTTTGTGTAACATTCGGGGACGAATGTTCTAAAGGGGGGAAGGATGTTACACCCCACACTTTTAAAACTAGGAATGTCTCATAAGTTCCTTGGACATTACCATATGAGCCAGATACCCTACGACACTATCAAACAACTCTAAGGAAGGGAGAATGTGATACCCCATAGTAGAGAAGGTTGGAGATGGAGTCATAAGAATCCGAAAGGAATTAGAGTCCAAGTAATGAGTCGTAGGATCCAATTTACCTATGTAAGTTATTAATGTAAAAGTCTTATATACACTTGAGCTACTGGAGGACATACCAAACCTGCGTAGCATGGATTACATAGGCTCTTAAAATAAAGTGAGATGACGAACCTACGAGAGAGAGCAAAAACTAGTTTCTGAACTTACGAAAGTGAAGCAAGCAGGTGACAAGCAAGCACCTCAAGAAAGAAGGTGACAAGCAAGCACCTCAAGCAAGCAGGTGACTCATCTGCCTAATTGGGTGTGGACCCCGCTTCCACGTGGTGGCGTGTGATAGGTTGCATGAACCTAGGTGGTGTCCTAGGGGGCTACCACATGTCACCCCTAAGGGGCTTCCACGTGGAACATTCTAAAGAGATATATATACATGTGTTATGTGATGTATAACTTCAGTTGATATTCCAAAACTCCAGCAGCAAACAAAGGAAACCAAAAACCCTAAAATAGAGAGAAAAAGAGGGCGGCCAAGGGGAAAAAAATAGGTAAGTCCCAATTTCTCTCCATAAATTAATCATCTAGAGTATAACAAGATGATATGGATGTATTAGTAGTATAATATAATAGCTTTTTGCAGCAAAAATCGGACAGCAAGCAGCCACGGCGTTCAAGTCGCACTAGAAACGTTCCGAGGCACAATTTTGGCTAGTTTTGGCCAATTTCAGGTAAGGTAAGGCTTCTCCTTTAAATTTGGACTTTATGGTGTTGTTATATAGTATATTATACACCTTTTAGGCTGCTGTAAGTGTAATAAAGTCGTGGAAATATTCGACGTTCGAAATAAACTAAATTGGAGTCGCTATAGTTGAATTGTCGTTGAAATAAAGTATTGTTCTTGTGAGGTGCTGCTGTAGGGGTTTTGATTGTTTTTGCAGGGTCTAAATATGTACTAAATGAGGTGTGGGAGCTTCTGTTTACAGCCACACGACCCCCACCCCCCACCCCCACTTCGTACGGTTAAAGGTTTTGCAAAATGGAAACTAGAAAACCCTATTTTGATATCGTATTTTTGAGTGAGTCGTTTGGAGTTTATGTTGTATATTGTTGGTGTGAATTGCATAAAAATATGTTGCAGGTTGTTGTTGTTGGTTGGTTGTAGTAATTAGGGATCTAGTTGGAAATTTGGATAGGGCACATTATAGGGGAGGTGCTGCCCAATTTTT
This sequence comes from Solanum dulcamara, assembly GCF_947179165.1. Taxonomy (NCBI): domain Eukaryota; kingdom Viridiplantae; phylum Streptophyta; class Magnoliopsida; order Solanales; family Solanaceae; genus Solanum; species Solanum dulcamara. Next base: position 28,806,818 of record NC_077241.1, on the reverse strand, counting down.
GTTAACGCCTTAAGTAATTAAAGAACTAATCGAAGAAACGAACAAGGAAATAGATTCCATAAATACTAAGGTGCAACCTAAGATGCTGGAAAGTCAATAGTGGTTGATATTCGTATTACTTCCAGGATGAATAGGTTCAAAAGGCGACGAGGCAAACGTGATTAAGAGTGACTCGTACGAGGTATGTGAAGCTTTCTTTTGGCGTATTTTGGAATAAGTACGTAGAGCTATCTTTCTTTTCTTTTGGCATGTCTTAGATGTAAGTTATGAATGATATGTATGTGATATTTGGGATTCAATCCATTCATAAAGCCCTGAATATAAGTTGAAACTCTCATTTACTTTTGATGTTAGAACTCCTGCAATAGCTGAGTAATTGCCTTTAAGTCTTCTATGTGATGAAACCTAGTACATGTAAAGCCTACCTCTTCTTTCCTTTGGAATGGCTTAATTTTAAGTAAAATGATATATGATATAGGTTTAGAGTAAATTCCAATTATGAGCTCTAGTATAACTCCTGACTTGTAGTCACTTCTGATCATTAAAAGTCTGAAAGTAGTCAAACTATTATTCTCGAGCCTGCTATATAGGGAATAGTAAGTGGAGATACAAGCTCATTTTCTTGAAGGCTCTGAAACGATCAATGTCTCTGATTGCATAACTGTGTCTCTGTTTACATAAACCATGTTTCTGATGGCATAAGCTATGTGGCATTGTCTTGATGCATGTCTATGATTCCTGAGGTCCCAATTAATGTAACCCCTAATGACATCTAAAGGGCACTTCGGATAAGTACCTTCCTAGTCTTCAGGTAACGGTTCACTTGAGTGTTTCAATGATTCTCAGAGGGTGACTTAGTTGAATATAGTTTCTCATTACTCTACTTGTGCATGTTGTAACCCTTTTTTTTACGCATCCCAAAATGGGCCGGATATTATGTCGGGCGTAGTTTTACTACTTCTTTCACCGCATCCCGGGCCGGATGTGTACAGTTCCACGCACGAGGAGACAATTCCGTACGTGAGGGGTGATATATGTTATATGTTATGACGATACGATTATTCACTACATCTCGGGCTGGCTGTAATATGATAGTATATGTGGCGAAATAAGGAAGGAACACCGAGTCCCTCCTTAGAGGGCCGGGTACGATATGTATATTATGATGGTATGCTATAGACGTACACCACTCCATTCACCGAGTCCCTCACTAAAGGGGCCGGATACTTTATGAAGGCATGCATATGAGATTAGAGTAATACATGTGTGACCCCGAGCCCATAGTGAACCAGATGTAATATAATGACATTCATGATAAGATTATATCATGTATGAGGATATGATACCGTATACGATGATATGATGAAATAAAATGCATGATGGTACGATGACATGTGAATATGAAGAAATGATTATGACACCAAGTTCACTATCGGCCTGGGCATAGCATATGATGATGTGTATGATCACGTGTCCTAAGGTGCATGTACAATTATTTGTTAATTGTTATACTTGTCCCCTGCATCCCTACTTCAGTTATGGTCTCAGTTATGTGTTGTTATGCTTTATATACTTAGTTCATATATCGTACTGACCCCCCGTACTCCGGGGGATTGCATTTCATGCCCGCAGGTACAGATGCTTATTTTGGAGATCCGTTAGCTTAGCAGTTCCTCTCAGCCATGTCGGCAGTACTTCACTATTTGGGAGCCTAATTGTTTATACTGGTCGCTTAATATATATATTTGTACATTCAGGGGTACATTGGGGGCCCTGTCCCGCTATATGTTGTTGTCACTATTCTTAAAGGTCTGTAGACATATGAATGTGGGATATTTGTGAGTTCGTTTCGATTGTGCCTATACGACATTTTGTGAATATTGTTATGTTACAGTAGCCTTGTCAGATTGCATGCCCTTATGGGTTATGAAACGAGTGAAAGAGGCAATACGCACACAAAAAAAAAGTTTTAACTCATTGGTTTTTTTTTATTTTGTGAGAGGTATCAACTTGTTCATAGTTCAATATGGCTACAACTGATAGGTAGGTATACAGGGGTCCAGGTCATACCCCAGTCGTGGACTACGGGATTGGGTCGTGACAACCCATGCAGCTAAAATTAGGTGGAGTTATAGAACATGGAGGTAGTAAGGTTCCGTGAGGTTTCCCTAGCTAATATCTCAGATAGAGGGACTTCAATGATGATTAACGTCTAGAGATCAGTCCAAGAAGAGATTGGGAGCACACTATTATATGGTTGGCTTTAAGAGTAACTAGGATGATCGTCCACCACTTATTAAGTTTACCTACCATAATGGCTACCACACTAGTATCCCAATGGCCCCGTACAAGACAGGTAGAGCAAGATGTGTAAGTCCTCTATTGGATGGGTAGACGTTAGAAAGACTAAGCTAAAAATGCCCTGATAGGATTAAGCAAGTTATTGACTAAAAGCCCAAAGTCGGCAGAGATGATATACAGATAATCGACATCGACATACAGAGTTTAAATTGATGATTAGATGTTTATAACAGGGTCACCTAGAAAAGGGAACTTAACCCAGAATATATTAGACTGTATCAAGTTACTCATAAGGTGAGCAACGTGGCTGGTAAGTTGAGCTTACCACCTCATTTAAAAACTATACGCCTAGTCCATCAGATAGAGATGCTTCGCAAGGGTACTAACGAGCCACCCAGGGTATATTCTATAGATGGTGTCCAGAAGATGGAATCCTGTGAGGAACAACCTATCGCCATCTTAGATCGACAAGCTAGAATATTGTGGACTAAACACGTGCCTTCCATCAAGATACTAATGCAAACCCAAAACCAAAAAGAGGATGACTGGAGAAGCTGAAGAGAATATGAAACACAAGTATTCGCACCTATTCTCGATGTCTACAGGTAACCCTAACTCCTGAAACACATATATTAAGTACTTGGATGGGAGTATGTGTTATGAATACAATAAAGAATATCCCTACGATTTGTATAAGGGGCAAAGAGAAGTTTTGTTTAACATTCGGGGATGAATGTTCTAAAGGGGGGAAGGATGTTACACCCCACACTTTTAAACTCGGAATATCTCATAAGTTCCTTAGACATTATCATATGAGCCGGATACACTACGACACTATCTAACAACTCTAAGGAAGGGAGAATGTGATACCCCATAGTAGAAAAGGTTGGAAATGGAGTCATAAAAAACTAGAGGGAATTGGAGGCCAAGTAATGAGTCGTAGGACTCGATTTATATACATAAGTTATTAATGTAAAAGTCTTATATACTTGAGCTACTAGAGGACATAACAAGCTTGTGTAGCATGGATTACATAGGCTCTTAAAATAAGGTGAAATGACAAAGCTACGAGAGTGAGCAAAAACTAGTTTCCGAACTTATGAAAGTGAAGCAAGCAAGTGACAAGCAAGCACCTCAAGCAAGAAGGTGACAAGAAAGTAGGTAACTCACCTGCCTACTTGGGGGGTGGACCCCGCTGCCATATAGTGGCGTGTGATACGCCGCATGAGCCTAGGTGGCGTCCTAGGGGGATGCCACGTGGCACCTTCTAAAGAGGGATATATATATGTATTTGGATGAATACTAAGTTATTCTTATTCCATTTGGAGCTAAAACTCCAGCAACCAAAATAAGAGAGAAAATGTCAGAGAAAGGCAGCCATGGGTTTTGAAAATTACTGGTAAGTTTTCCAATTTTCCTTCACGAATTAATTATCTACGGTGTTCCTCAACCATGTGGATATGTATATATGTATATTAATATGTCTATGGAACCATATTTTCAGCTTTGCACTTGAAACAAGTAGGAGAAAGTTGAAAGAAGAATCTAGAAAACCTAGGGAGAGAGCTACGGGTTTGAGGGGTTACCAAGGTATGGCCCGATTTTGTTACGTGAATTAATTATTTAAGGTGTGAAACAGTTATAGAATAGTATTTTATAACATAAAATCACAATTTGGGGCAGTGGAAAAGGGACACAAACAGTCCGCCCCATTTCAGCACATCAAGAAGTTTCCGAGATGCAGTTTTGGAGTGTTTTGGCCAATTTCGGGTAAGGTAAGATTTCTCCTATTAATTTTTACTTTATGATATTTTTATGGAGTGTATTATATGCCTTGTGTTGCTTTAAATTTAAAAATGATATAATAATGCTTGACGTTGGAAACAATCCAAATTGTAGTCGCTATAGTTAAATTGTCGTCGAAGTGAAGTGTTGGGCTTGTGGTGTGCTGTTTCAGGTGTGTGAGGAGATGTTGTAGGGCCTAAATGTATTTAAAAAGGTGTGTGGGTGTTTCTGGTTTCAGACACATGACCCCTTATTTCGTATAATTAAAGGTGTTACAAAATAAAGGCTAGACACCCTATTTTGATATCGTAATTCTGAGCGAGTTGTTTGGAGTTTATGTTGTATATTGTTGGTGTGAATTGCTTAAATGTATGCTGCAGGTTGTTGTTGTTGTTTGGCTGTAGTGTTTAGGGACCTAATTGGAAATTTGGATAGGGCACGTTATAGGGGAGGTGCTGCCCAATTTTCATTAACGCCTTAACTAATTAAAGAACTAGTTGGGGAGATGAACAAGGAAATAGATTCCATGAATACTAAGGTGCAACCTAAGATGCTGAAAAGCTAAGAGTGGTTGATATTTGTACTACTTTCATGTTGAATAGGTTCAAAAAGGACAACGAGGCAAACGAAATAAAGAGTAACTCACAAGAGATATGTAAAGCTTTCTCTTGGCATGTTTTGGTATAAGTACGTACAACTATCTCTCATTTCCCTTGATATATATTTGGTAAGAAAATGAGATTATGATGCCATAGTGGTTCACCAATCCCCATAATGGGCCGGGTATGAAATATGTATATGAAGATCACTTGAAGGAAAGTACAGACTATGTAGAGCTTATTATCTTTCTTCTTTTAGGCATGTCTTTGTTTGAGCTGTAAGTTGAATATGATCTGAGCTCCGGGGTAACTCCATTCTTAAACATCTCTTATTTACTTCTGAATATTGAACTCCTACAGTAGTTGAACTATTTCCCTGTAAACTTTTATACATTAAAGAAATAACAAATGTACAGGCTTTACGTCCTAAAGACTATAAGTAACAAGTATTTCTGATTCCATAAACAATTTCGCCCTATGTTAATACATGTCTAGGGTCCCCGAGATTACAATTGAGACAGCCCATAATGGCATTTAGAGGATACTTGAGATGACTACACCACTACTTAGGTCCTCAGGCAAAAGCTTAACTTTCTTGTTCTGTCGGGTCTCTGATATGATTTAAATTGCAAATAGTTAGTCACTACTCTACTCGTGTATACTATAACCCTTCTTTAACCGAGTACCGAGCCAGGTACATTATCATGTATAACTAACTGGATTGTCCACTGAGCCCCTCACTAGAGGGCCGGGTACGTATGTGTATATATATGATGATGTGTTGTAATAAGGGGGTGATGGCATCATGTCACCACCCAACCCCATAGGCCGCGACTAGGGTCAACCCTTGACCCCCCCTACGTATCTATCAGCTACACCTAAGTTGAACCATGTGTGATGTGACACTATACCTTAAAGCCTCAATAGTTGAATTTTTTTTCACGTACATGTAGCCTCTTTCATTAGCATCATATCATGAAAGGATATGTAAGCTGATGAGGCTGCCATATCATAAAAACATTTACAACCTGCCGTATAGGCACAATCGAGACAAACTTATATACAACGCACATATACATATGTCTACAGACCTTTAAGAATAGTAACATCAACATATGGCAGGACAAGTCCCCCGTCATACCCCTTGACAATTAAATACATACATATTACATGACTAGTATCAAAAGTTAGGCTCCGCAATAGTGGAGCACTCCCAGAATCGCTGAGTGGAAACCCTAAGCTGTCGGATCTCCAAACTGAACATCTGTACCGACGGGCATGAAATGCAGCCCCCCGAAAAATGAAAGGTTAGTACGAAATATGTACTGAGTATATAAAGCATAACAATACATAACTGAGCTGACAACTGAAGTAGGGATGCAGGAAATAAATATAATAGTTAACGAATTTCTCTACCTGTATCTTATGAAATGAGGGCATGTATACATTCCTTATATACCATACCTGGCCCGCTATGGAACTTGGTGCTACAAGTGTGTCACTATATTTCCACATGCATGCCTACAGACTGTATTCGTCCCTTCAGTGAGGGACTCAATGAAGATGTCATTTCATCATTTATCATGCCCGTCCCTTCATGGGATGCGGTAAATTTATCATATCCGGCCCTTCATGGAATGTGGTGAATTTATCATGCCCGACCCTTCATAGGACGCGGTGAATTTATCATGCCCATCCCTTCATGGGATGTGGTAAGTTTATCCTGCCCGCCCCTTCATGGGACGCAGTGAGTGACGTATTAACAACCTATACAAGTAAAGTAACGAGGAACCATATGCAATTAGTTCATCATCTGAGATTCGGTACAACAATCGTTATGGACTATTCTTTGAGGATCAAAACTATCATCGTCTCACGTATCCTCTAACTTCCATTAGGGGCCACATTGACAGAGTATTAAGAGTCCTAGGCTTTAATTAAGGTAATACCAAACGGCTTATGCAATCAGAGACACTTGTCATTATAGAGTTCTTAGGCATGGGAGCTCAAAAATTTAATTAGCATTCATCATATAGGGACTCGAGTGTAGAAGTTCAAGTACTTCAAGAACTTCGATATTAAGAAATGAATAGGAGTTATAGTTCATGCTACCTATGCATCCGCTTACTATTTCCTGTATAGAAGGCTTGAGGGTGATAGCTCAGCTACCTTAAGAGCCTTAGCATTTAGAAGTGAACACGAGTCAATAGGCTCTACATATATTACCTTTCATCCTATAGAAGCCTTAAAAAGGCAATAGCTCAGCTATTACAGGAGTTCTACCATTGCAAAGTGGATAAGAATCATGGACTGTACTCAGAGCTTTACGAATGGAACTATCCACAAGTTCCATATACAAACCATTTATAACTTATATCTAAGACATGCCAAAATAAAGAAGAATAGCTTTACCTACTTATGCCAAAAACATGCCCAGAGAAGGAATAAGCTTTACATACTTATTCCAAAAACATGCCAAAAGAAAGCTTCACATACCTATTGTCTTTGTCCCGGTCGCCTTATCGTACCGTGAACCTAGGTAACATGAAATAAATATGAACATCAAACTCTTTAGACCTTTCAGCGTCTTACATTACTTAAGAGTATTCATAAACCCCATTCCCTCGCTCGCCTTCTCGACTAGTTCCTTAACTAGTTAAGGAGTTAACGAAAATCAGACAGCACCTCCCCTATAATGTGCCCTATCCGAATTCCCAATTAAATACCTAATTACTACAGATAACAACAACAACAACCTGCAGCTCATATACAAGTAAAACATGGCAACATTACACAATATAAACTGCACCCGACTTGCTGAAAATTATAATACCAAAATAAGGTTTCTAGTCTTTGTTTCGCAAAACCTTTAATTATACGAAATGAGGGGTCGTGTGGATGAAACCATAAGTACCCAAACCCCCTTTAAAATACCTTTTGTCCCTGAAACAAATCACCAAACACCTGCAGTATCACCCCACACGCACAATACCCCCTTTCGACTACAATTTAACTACGACGACTTCGCTTTCGATTGTTTCTTTTCTCGAGCATTTCCACGACCTTTTTTGTACTTCAAGCAGTATAAAAGGTATATAATACCCTAAAAAAAAACCCAGTAAAGTACAAATTTAAAGGAGAAGTCTTACCTTACCCGAAATTAGCCAAAACTCGCCAAAACTTGCCTCGGAAGTTCTCTAGTCGCGCTGAAACTGTGTGGACTGTTTGCTATCCGTTTGGTGCTGCTCCAAAAACTCAATTAAAATTATTAACACCCTTATAACATGTACAAATCCTTGACAAAAAGTGGGAGAAGAGAATCAATCCATAGCTTATCATATGGCTTTCCAAACTTGCTGAAAATTAACTTCGGAACCTCCTTGACGCGGCTGAAGTGTTGTGGCTGGTTGTTACTTGTTTTTACTGCATCAAATAGGTAAGTTACGTTATTAAACACAACCTATTGATAGAATAATACCTTATCTAATTAATTTATGGAGCAAAATTGGGACTTACCTATTTGTTTCCTCCAAGCCGTCATATTTTTCTCTCTTATTCTAGGGTTTGCTTTTCTTTTTGTTTGCTGAAGTTTAAGTGCAGGAACTGAACTTAAGACATGATATACATGTATATATGTGGTCCTAGTAGGTGACACGTGTCATACCCATAGGGTGACACGTGTCCAGCCCCTATTGGGCCACGAATCCATGCCTTATCCCTAGGCTGCCACGTGTCCTTGTGGCCCCCACCACCAAGTAGGTGGGTCACCTACTTGACCCTAAGTAGGTGGGTCACCTTCTTGCTTGAGGTGAGGCCATGTGTCTCTCCTCCATTGTCTTCCACGTGTCGTCTTTTCCCCTTCCTCGTGGGCTCATAATCTCATCTTATTTTAAGAGCCTATGTAATCCGTGCTACGTAAGCTTGGTATGTCCTCAAGTAGCTCAAGTATGTAAGACTTCTAAGTTAGTAGATTACATAGGTAAATCGAGTCCTACGACCCATTACTTGACCTCCAATTCCTTTCGGATTCTTATGACTCTATTTTCAACCTTCTCTACTATGGGGTATCACATTTGCCTTTCCTTAAATTGTTTGATAGTGTCGTAGCTTATCCGGCTCACATGATAAAGTCTAAAGAACTTAAGAGACATTCCGAGCTCAAGATTTTGGGGGTGTAACATCCTTCCCCCCTTTAGAACATTCGTCCCCGAATGTTGAATAAAACTTCCCTTAAGACTTTATACAAACTATAGGGAGATTCCCTTCTATTGCAATAACATACATTTTCATCCAAGTAATTAATATATGAGTTCCAGGAGTGGTTTACCTGTAGACATTTGGAAATAGGTACGGATACCTGTGTTTCATGTCCTCTTCTATTTCCCAAGTTATTTCTTCATGATTCTTATTCCACCACGGCACCTTGACAAAAGCTACGTCCTTAGTTCGCACCCCTTTTAATCTGCCGATCCAGGATGACAATAAGTTGCCCCTCGTAGGATAACTCCCTGTTACATAGACCTCATCCCCGGGAAATATTCTGGGAGGGTTATTTATATACTTGCTGAGTATTGATCTGTGAAAACTGAATGTATTGGTTCAAATCGGATAGTAGGTCCCACTCATAGGCAGCTTTATCCATCATAACCCATATAAACTTATACTTCCGTAGAGTGTGCATTCAGCTTGGACTATAACCTACCTTAATTGCCTTCCATTTCCAAGTCGGGATTCCCATCCCCCATAACAAGCTATCAAGCCTCTGATTCTCCACTTTGTTTAAGCTATTATACAATTCCTCTTAATTCAACTTGTAACACCTTAGTTATGCTATCTTGCTCTTTTACTCAAATCTTCTTTCCAATTTTACTACCAAACATTATGTTGTAATTCTTACACAAACGTGTGTAGGTACTTAGATAAATTCAGAAAATGCCTTAGCATCGCTATACTAGCGGCTTATCTCCTTCAGTCGAAATCAGGGCTCCACTATGGCTTCTGCCCTTAATATCGATTATATCTTACTAGTTCTACCTCGAATTATCTTACACTTTTTGTTAATCGATTCTAAATGTGGCTATCATACTACTATTACCGACTTCTTTTTATTGAGTAATCCCTTGACCTTACTCTTAATATGCCAATGTTCGTAGGCCGCACAACTATTCTTTTGCTATTTGCATGAAGTGCATTCCATTTTAGTCATAATCCTTTTTGCTCTTGGCTTACTCTATTCCATAAGTGCCATTGCACTAATACACACTTACAATCTCTTTTTGTCATACTGGTTTCGTTCCCTTTTTCACTTCCTAAGGGGTCACCCATCCCAGTGCTACTCTCACCCAAGCACGCTTAACTTCAGAGTTTTGACAGAATCCGGTGTAGTACTGCGGGTATAATTGCATCTATCCCTTATGGCTCGTTTGAAGTTAAGCGTTCCCATTTATATATGATAGCGTTAGTTGATTTTCTCTTACGCTTGTACTTCTCTTGTCCACTTCCCCCCTTTTAGGGTGTACCCATGTCATCCTCTGTTTATTTTCAGCTATTCACACGCGAATGATTCTACTCCAACATTTTTAACATATTGCACCATGTCCACATCTTCTGTTAGATCATCCATACGTTTGATTGCTCTTATAAGAACCCCTAGCACAACCATAGGGTGCTTTGGACTTCGCAATATATCATATAAAATCTCATCTGACAGTTGGTACTCGAGTAACATCCGTAATGTAGTAGTGCATTTAAAGCCATATTCCATTCATCCCAATCAGTAATTGGCTCGTGCCCATGATCGGTTCAAACTCTCCACTCGAGAGTACTTATACTTTGATGATTGTGTTTTGAGCTTCATCATAACACTAGCCTAATTCCGGTGGATACCACTTATTCTTCTAATAACCTCGTAATGCAGCAGTTGTTCTGCAAATCTTTCAACTATAACTTGTCATAGTTTATCCCTATGTATCAATTCAGGCGATGCCTTACTATATTGTTTTATCCCGATCGATCAGTGTTGTCTAAGTCGTCTTCTTTGGCCTATAGGTCCTTCCCAACTTCATTCTACTATACCCATATCAACCTTCTAGTTTTTATTGCCATTAATTCAGCAATTAACTCATTTCTCGAGGTCATCTATACTCATTTAGTCAAATCTCGTCATTGTTGTAAGCACAACCTTTCAAGACATACTACAGCCCTACATCTCATTCTCTTTTTTATTTCTAGAAAAATGTGGACAGAGTTTTCTCTGTATTTCTTAGTATATCCATACTTGCACGCAGAAAATACCAGCAATGCCTCACAAGGCACACATATATATTCATATCATCTCATATCGCACCCACTCAGGGCTCCCACAATTAGCAGTATAAAAATGGACTTTCCTCATATGTCCACTTAAACTACACCTATTGCACTTTCCTGTATGCTTTTCCTTTTATTTTTCAGCTTTATATATCAATCGTATTACAATGCCTTACCTGACATAGGTCCTTCGTGCCTTTGCTTACCTACGTGCTTTATAACTTTCAATATCGTCAGTTACTTTGTTCTATCGATATTGTCTTTCTACTGAAATCCCAAGTTAGTATGAGGAATTTCATTTCCTACCACTCAGCTCTATCGCACGATTCTATATATGAAAGAAAGTAATATCCTAAATGTCCTGTACCCTCCTATTTATAGATGTGGTGCACAACATACCGATAAACAAGACTCTACTAGACATGGTCTATAGACATTCCAAGGACGAACTGCTATGATACCACTCCTGTCATGACCCAACCCCGTAGGCCGTGACTAGGGTCCAACCTGGACCCCTACTATGAGTATCTATCTGCTACACCTAAGTTGAACCGTATGTGATGTGACACTATACCCAAAAGGCTCAATAATTAAAAACTTTTTCATGTATAGGTAGCCTTTTTCATTCACATTATATCTTGAAAGGGCACGCAAGCCGACGAGGCTACTATAATATAAAAACATTTAAAACCAGTTGTATAGGCACAGTCGAGACAAACTTATAAACAACCCACATATACATATGTCTACAGACCTCTAAGAATAGTAACAGCAACATATGGCAAGACAGAGCCCCCGTCGTACCTCTGGACAATTAAATACATACATATTACATGACTAGTATCAAAAGTTAGGCTCCGGAATAGTGGAGCACTCCCAGTATCGTTGAGTGGAAACCCTAAGTTGGCGGATCTCCAAACTGAACATCTGTACTTACAGGCATGAAATGCAGCCCCCCGAAGAATGAGGGGTCAGTACGATATATGTAATGAGTATATAAAGCATAACAATACATAACTGAGCTGACAACTGAAGTAGGGATGCAGGAAATAAATATAACAGCTAACAAATTTCTCTACCTGCATCTTATGACATGAGGGCATGTATACCTTCGTTACATACCATACCTGGCCCGCTATGGGACTTGGTGCTACAAGTGTGTCACTATATTTCCACACGCATGCCTACAGACTGTATTCGGCCGCTCAGTGAGGGACTCAATGAAGATGTCATTTCATCATTTATCATGCCTAACCCTTCATGAGATGTGGTGAATGATCATTGCATCATATATCATGCCCGACCCTTCATGGGATGCGGTGAATTTATCATGCCCGAACCTTTATTAGACGCAGTGAATTTATCATGCCCGGCCCTTCATGGGACGCGGTGAATTTATCATGCCCGGCCCTTCATGAGACGCGGTAAATTTATCATGCCCGGCCCTTCATGGGACGCGGTAAATAATCATTTCATCATATATCATGCCCGGACTTTTATGGGACGCGGTGAATTTATAATGCGCGTCCCTTCATGGGACGCAGTGAATTTATCATGCCCGGCCCTTCATGGGACGTGGTGAGTTTATCCTACCTGGCCCTTCATGGGACGCAATGAGTTTATCCTGCCCGACCCTTCATGGGATGTGGTGAGTGACGTATTCATAACCTGCACGAGTAAAGTAACGAGGAACCATATGCAATTAGTTCATCATCTGAGATTCGGTACAACAATCGTCATGGACTATCGTTTGAGGATCAAAACTATCATCATCTCACATATCCTCTAACTTCTATTAGGGGCCACATCGATAGAGTCTCAAGAGTCCTAGGCTTTTATTAAGGTAATACCAAATGGCTTATGCAATTAGAGACACTAGTCATTATAGAGTTCTTAGGCATGGGAGCTCATACATTCAATTAGTATTCATCATATAGGGACTCGAGGGTAGCAGTTCAACTACTTCAAAAACTTCGATATTAAGAAACAAATAGGAGTTATAGTTCATGCTTCCTCTGCATCCGGTTACTATTTCCTGTATAGAAGGCTTGAGGGTGATAGCTCATCTACCTTAAGAGCCATAGCATTTAGAATTGAACACGAGTCTATAGGCTCTACATATATTAGATTTTATCCTATATAATGCTTAGAAAGGCAATAGCTCAACTATTATAGGAGTTCTACCATTACGAAGTGGATAAGAATTATGGACTGTACTCGGAGATTTACGAATGGAACTATCCCCAAGTTCCATATACAAATAATTTATAACTTATATCTAAGACATGCCAAAATAAATAAGAATAGCTTTACCTACTTATGCCAAAAACATGCCGAGAGAAGGAACAAGCTTTACATACTTATTCCAAAAACATGTCGAAAGAAAGCTTCACATACCTGTTATGGGTTAGTTTTTATCCCGGTCGCCTTGTCATCCCGTGAACCTAGGTAAAATGAAATCAATACGAACATCAACCTCTTTAGACCTTTCAGTGTTTTACATTACTTAAGAGTATTCATAAACCCCATTCCCTGGCTTGCCTTCTCGACTAGTTCCTTAACTAGTTAAGGCGTTAACGAAAATCGGACAGCACCTATAATGTGCCCTATCCGAATTCCCAATTACATACATAATTACTACAGCCAACCAACAACAAAAACCTGAAGCTCATATACAAGTAAAACATGGAAAGATTACACAATATAAACTCCACCCGACTTGCTGAAAATTGTAATACCAAAATAGGGTTTCTAGTCTTTGTTTCGCAAAACCTCTAATTATACAAAATGAGGGGTCGTTTGGATGAAACCATCAGCACCTAAACCACTTTTAAAATACATTTAGTCCCTGCAACAAATCACCAAACACCTGCAGCATCACCCAACACGCACAACACCCCCTTTCGACTACAATTTAACTACGACGACTTCACTTTCGATTGTTTCTATTGTCGAGCATTTCCACGACCTTTTTTATACTTCAAGAAGTATTCAAGTTATATATTACCCTACATAAAAACCACATAAATTCCAAATTTAAAGGGGAAGACTTACCTTTCCCGAAATTAGCCAAAACTTGCCTCAGAACTTCTCTAGTCGCGCTGAAACTGTGTGGACTGTTTGGTGTCTGTTTGGTGCTGCTCCAAACCATAAATTCACATTATTCACACCCTCATAACATGTCCAAATCCTTGAAAAAACGTGGGAGAAGAGAATCAAGCCATAGCTTATCATATGGCTTCCCAAACTTGCTGAACATTAACTTTGGAACCTCCTTGATGCGTTACTCGTTTTTTCTGCCCCAAATAGGTAAGTTATGTTATTAACCACCTCCTATTGATAGAATAATAACTTATCTAATTAATTTATGGAGCAAAATCGGGACTTACCTATTTTTTTCCTCCAAGCCATCACGTTTTTCTCTCTTATTCTAGGGTTTGCTTTTCTTTTTGTTTGCTGAAGTTTAAGTGCAGGAACTGAACTTAAGACATGATATACATGTATATATGTGGTCCTAGGAGGTGAAATGTGTCATCCCCATAGGGTGACACGTGTCCAGCCCCTATTGGGCCACGGATCCATTCCTTACCCCTAGGCTGCCACGTGTCCTTGTGGACCCCACCTCCAAGTAGGTGGGTCACCTACTTGACCCTAAGTAGGTGGGTCACCTTCTTGATTGAGGTGCTGCCACATGTCTCTCCTCCATTGGATTCTATGTGTCTTCTTTTCTCCTTCCTCGTGGGTTCATAATCTCGTCTTATTTTAAGAGCCTATGTAATCCATGCTACGTAAGCTTGGTATGTCCTAAAGTAGATCAAGTATGTAAGACTTCTAAGTTAGTAGCTTACGTAGGTAAATCGAGTCCTACGACCCATTACTTGGCCTCCAATTCCTTTCGGATTCTTATGACTCTATTTTCAACCTTCTCTATTATGGGGTATCACATTTGTCTTTCCTTAAAGTCGTTTGATAGTGTCGTAGCTTACCCGGATCACATGATAATGTCTAAAGAACTTAAAAGACATTCCGAGCTCAAGAGTGTGGGGGTGTAACACACCGGGCCTATGATCGTCCTACAGATGTGATTCCCCGGATCCCTAAAAGGGCCGGCTATATTGTATAAATTGAGCATGCATGCTTTTATGATTCATAGAGTATAGGTACAGGTTTCTAATTTTGATATTTTAGCCCCTCCTTCTCTATTTCAGATATGCTTCCAGTGGCATTATTATATGCTTTATATACTCAGTACTATGTCGTACTGACCTCTTTTTCTTCGGGGGGATGCATTTCATGGCCGCAGGTACAGGTACAGGTTTTGGGAGTCTGTTAGCTTAGGATTCTATTCAGCTTAGTTGGAAGAGGCTCCATTGTATTGAAGCCTAGTTATTTATACGGACCATTGATGTGTAAAATTGTTGTGTCTATTCAGGGGTACAGCGGGGGCCCTATCCCACCATATATTTTCGTTAATATTTTTAGAGGTCTGCAGACATGTATATATGGGTTGTATATGTCAGTTTGATTCAGCTGGGTCTACATGATATATGATATATGTTATTATGTTATGGCAACCTTGTCAGCTTGAGTGCCATATCATGTTGTGATACAAATGAAAAGGGCTACAGGTTTATGAAAATGTTATCGCCCAGTGGGGCTCTGCTACATGATATTGTTTTATTTATAGTTCAATTTGACCACAGTTGATAGCTAGGTATACGGGGGGTCCAGGTCGGACCCAGTCATGGCCTACGGGGTTGAGTCGTGACATAAGCATCTTCTATTTACTTCTGGATATCGAACTCTTATAGTATTGGAACTATTTTCCTTGAAACTTGTATATGTTAAAGAGGTAACAAATGTATAGGTTCCAAGTCCTAAAGACTATATGATAACAAGTGATTCTGGTTCCATAAGCGGTTTGGCCTTACTAAAACATGTCTAGGGTCCCCGAGATTACAAATTATATAGCCCTTAATGGCATTTAGAGGGCACTCAAGATGACTACACTGCTACTCAGGTTCTCAAATGATGGTTTAATTTTCTTATACACTCGAGTCTCCAATAATGATTTAAATTATATATAGTTACTCACTACTCTACTCATTTATACTGGAACACTTCTTTCAGTGAGTCCTAGGCCGGGTGTATAATCATGCACAGTTCACTGCATTATCAATCGAGTCCCTCACTAAAGGGACGGGTATGCTATATGAAGACATTATACTGCAATGCCATGAATAACTCTCTGAGTCCCTCACTAGAGGGCCGGGTACATATGTATATATATGATGATGTGATGTGATAAGGTGGTGATGGCGCTGGGCCCTATGATGGTCCTACAGATATGATTAACCGAGTCCCTAAAAAGGTCAGCTATATTGTATAATTTGTGCATGCATGCCTTTATGATTCACATGATACAGGTATAGAGGTTTCTTATATGATATTTTATCCCCTGCTTCTCTTTTTTAGATATACTTCCCATTGTAATATGTTATGTTTTACATATTCAGTACATATGTCGTACTGACTCCCTTTCTTCGGGGGGTTGCATTTCATGCCTGCAGGTATAAATATATGTTTTGGGAGTCCATTAGCTTAGAATTCCGCTCAGCTCAGCTGGAAGAGGCTCTATTGTATCAGAGCCTAGTTTTTGGTACTGACCGTTGATGTATATAATTGGTTTTATTTACTAAGGGGTACGGCAGGGGCCCTGTCCCGTCATGTGTTGTCGTTAATATTTTTAGAGGTCTACAGACATATATATGTGGGTTGTGTATGTCAGTTTGGTTCAGATGGGTCTACAATATATATGGTATATGCTATTATGTTATGACAGTCTTGTCGGCGTGTGTGCCTTTTCATGATGTGATACAAATGAAATAGGCTACAAGTTTATGAAAATATTATAACCCATTAGGGTTCTGAAGCATGGTATTACATTGTCTATAGTTCAACTTGACCACAACTTATAGATATGTATACGGGGTCCAGGTCGGACCCCAGTCGCAGCCTACGGGGTTGTGTCGTGACAGAAGTGGTATCAGAGCAGTTCATCCTTGGATTGTCTACAAACCGTGTCTAGTAGAGCCTTGATTATCGATGTGTTGCGCTCCACATCTATAAACAGGAAGCTACAGAATATTTAGGATGTTACCTTTGTTTCACATGTAATATCGTGCTATAGATCCGAGTCATAGGAAACCTTCTTATACTAACCTTGGATCTTAATAGAAGGAAGTGACTGACGTTATTGGAAGTCACAAAGCATGCAGGTAAGCAAATGCATGAAAGATATCTGTTGGGTAAGGTATTAAAGTAAAATTGAAATTCAAAGTCGAAAACTGAAGGGAAAAGTATACAGGGAAGTGCAACAGATGCAGTTTAAAGTTGGACATACGAGGTAAGTTCATTATTTTTATATTATTATTGATATTGAAAGCCCTGTGTAGCTGCGATATGAGATAATATTAAAAGCCCTATGTGGCTGTGATATGATATGAATATATATATATTGGCCCTATGAGGCATTGTTGATATTTTCTACGTGCAAGTTTTGGGATAGTAAGGAGTATAGAGGAAACTCTATCGAAATTTTCCTAAAACAAGAAAAGGGGAATGAAACATAGATTCCTAAAATGTCTTGGAAGTTGATATCGAGTACCCCTATTATGTTTAACTAAAGTTGTAGGAGGTACTCTCCATGTGGTCGATAAGGAGCACCCTTTCTACTTGGGAATTTTTATTTCAGAGAAACAAAAGCCTATCTGAGCAGTAAAGTTCAGACCACGACATCTCCAGCCGTATTTGTGCTGTAGTAAAAGGAAAAAGCTCAGATTGAAGGGTAAGATGTCCAGCAATTGAGTTTCATTTTTCTTGAAAAGTACCAACCCCCGACTCCAAGTTCTAAATTAGATAAGTTGTTCATGACTCGAGGATGAATTCATAGGCAAACCATGTGGGTCAAGCATTAAGAAGTACTGTGATGTTTAAGGGATTCTAGTTTTGTTCTAACGGGTGTTGGAAAGTGTTCTATGATAACAGTTTATTAGTTCTCCACCGACTAATTGAAGAAAGAAATTCTAACAAAAACACCCCAGAGCGATGTCATGAACTGAATATAAGTATGCACTGAAAGGGGGATATGTAAGTATAAATTTAAAGGTATGGTACAACAATACGGGGATAAAGTAAAACCGCTACTAAGGTGCATTTGGTATGTGTTTACTATGTTAAAAGACTGTGTTGGGTACATAGTACAGGAAAGGGGCATAAATTATAAAGGAATGATGCGTGTACACAACATCGCCCCTAAAATAATGGAACCCTTAGGAGACAAAGACAGCAAACTTAAGGAATAAATAGTTCAACTTCCATTCACCCCAAGAAACAAAGGATATAGGTTGGTATGAAGCTACTACTCCGAGAGAACATTGGACAATCATCGCCAGAATACAAGTGTTGCTTAGTTAAAATGGGAATGACTACAAATGTGTATTAACCCTTCATAAAGATAAGTAGAATATGTCCGTGGATGAGTTGTTTCCGGAGTCACATTATTCAAGTATAGATTAGTAGATGAGATATCACATTATGTATGGGAAGGCTTTTGTCGCTTCGTGATATAGCCATGGTTCCGTACATGGATAATAAGGTTAAGACATATGCAGAAAGACAGGGACATGATACAGTACCAAGTAGATTGGGGAAGGAAATTGGATGAATTTGAGACTGGACATAGAGACATAGAGCAAGGTATAAGCAAATAATGGTATAAGTTACCCTCTAAAGGGGGGAGAAATTGAAAAACAACTGCAAGGGTAAGGTGAAGGCAATTGATATGGCAACATATTTGAGATGGATGTTTAAATTTCAATAAGAACCCTGGCTGAACCAAGTTAAGAAGGTCTGGAAGTCACCAATAATTGGATAGAAGTCAAAATGCTATGTAAGGCAGTGTTAAGAAGTTTTTAACAAGATCTTGAATGACATAACACTAGAAGGTGGGTGCATATAAAAAGAAAATGGTATAACTATGAAAGGATATCTAATAACTCAAGAGACACTACAAATGATAATGACATCATGCTAGACCAAAAGCCAAAATGTTAGCTATAGAGTTGGTCGCAAATGATGTTTTGATAGACAAATATCAAAGGAAAAGGAATAGAAATCCTCCTATGGTAGGACATGCGAAGAGCAAAGAGTGAATAAGGGAAAAAAAGAAGTGCAACAAGGTGGAATGAGCGAGTTTCAATGCGAAGAAGGTAAATACAGCAAAATAAACCATGCTTAAAAAGATTACGTCCACCTCATACAAGTTCTGTCGGAATGGTTAGACAACCTATGATTGTATATGTTAAGTATAGGGCTAGTAAGGAAGTACATGATAAAAGAAGTTAGGATATTTTGGGTATGTGACAGAAAGGTGCAAAGATGGGTTGAGTTACCTACCGAGAGGGAATTAGTACTATGGGAAGAATAGGACATGGCCATGGTTGGACCAAAGGTCTATCCCGATACTGACTATAGAATAAGGGAGGAGAAGGCAAGGTAAAACATGAGAACTAGTGAGACAACGCTAAGGTATTTCTTGCACCCTTTCATATTCTTGTACAAGTAAAGAATGACACAAGATAGTATGTCTAGAGGGTTACAAGCGGAGGTAAGGAAAATTGTGAAATGGTTTAAGTAAGACGGGCAGAACTAGCTAGTTACTATAGGATGGCAAGCTTATATACCAAATTCCTTCGGAATTATGCCAACTAATGATAGATAGAACTCAAAGCATCTATAAAGGTCACTGTATGAATGAACTTTAGCGCTACTCAGTAGCCAACCCTAAGGATTGGAAACAAAAAGAAGAAGAAACCCAAAGGGTAAAGTACCAGTTAAAGTCTTCTAAGGAAGTTGAGGAGTAATATAGGAGGTCCCCCTAGCTATTGTCTTGAGTAGAGAGGCCTAAATATAGCTAGCGCTTGAATATCAATCCAAGAAGAGATCGGGAACACTGGTAGGTCTTAGTACCGCCTTTCACCCTCAAAACAGATAAATAGGCTAAGCGTACCACTTAAATGCTAAAAGATATGTTGTGAGCTGGTGTTGTTAACTTCAAAGGTAGCTGGGATGATTATCTATCACTTATCACATTGTCACAATAATAACTACCACTCTATTACCCTAATAACCCCGTACAAGACTGGTAGTGCAGGATGTGTAGGTCCCCTATTGGTTGTGTCGATGTTAAAAACACTAAGCTAGTAGACCCAGACATGGTTGAGCAAGCTATTGACTAGCAGCCTAGAGTTGGCAGAAATGATATGCAGATAATCGACATCAAAAATCAGAGTTCAAATTGATGATTAGGTGTTCATAACAAGGTCACCCAAGAAGGGAGTAATAAGATTCACCGAGAAAAGAAAACTTAGCCCAAAATACCAAGTTGTTTGTAAGATGGACAAAGTTGCGTGTAATTTAGAATTACTACCTGATTGCGAAACTATACGCCCAGTACGTCAGATACGGATGCTTCACAAATTTACGGGTGATCCACTCAAAGTATGTCTCATAAATGATATCCATGAAATGGAAGAGCTATCCTGCGAGGAACAACCTATCGCCATCTTGGATTGGCAAACTAGAAGGTTGCGAACTAAGGACGTGACTTCCGTCAAGGTAATGTGGAAAAATAAAAATTAGAGAGGGGTGACTTGGAAGTCAAAAAAAAGGAGATAGAGAAAATATATTCGTAATTGTTCCCTATATCCAAGGGTAATCTAAACTCCTAAATAGAGT
Organism: Solanum dulcamara; assembly: GCF_947179165.1. Classification (NCBI taxonomy): domain Eukaryota; kingdom Viridiplantae; phylum Streptophyta; class Magnoliopsida; order Solanales; family Solanaceae; genus Solanum; species Solanum dulcamara. Next base: position 28,786,026 of record NC_077241.1, on the reverse strand, counting down.
AGATGGCAACTGTTATAGATAATGCCCGAAATCCTTGTTAAACCCTACGAGACAAATTAACATTCGAGGATGAATGTTCTAAAGGGGGAAGGATGTTATATGTCACGACCCAACCCCGTAGGCCGCGACTGGGGTCCGACCTGGACCCCCCGTACATATATCTATTAGTTGAGGTCACATTGAATCGTAAATAAGACAATATCATGTAACAGAGCCCCACTGGCGATAACATTTTCATAAACTGTAGCCCTTTTCGTTTGTATCACAACATGACAGGGCAGGCAAGCCAACAAGGCTGCCATAACATAATAACATATATCATATATCATGTAGACCCAGCTTAATCAAACTGACATACACAACCCACATATACATGTCTGCAGACCTCTAAACATATAAATGACAATATATGGCGGGACAGGGCCCCCGCCGTACCCCTGAATGGATAAAACAATTTCTATACATCCGTGGACAGTATCAAAAACTAGGCTCCGATACAATGAAGCCTCTTCCAGCTGAGCTGCATGGAATCCTAAGCTGACGGACTCCCAAAATCTGTATCTGTACCTGCGGGCATGAACGCAGCCCCCCGAGAAAGGGGGTCAGTACGATATGTGTACTGAGTATGTAAAACATAATATAACACAACTGGAAACATATCCGAGATAGAGAATCAGGGGATAAGATATCAATTCAGAAACCTGTACCTGTACTTTATGAATTACAAAAACATGCATGTTCGAGTCATATCATATAGCCGGCCCTTTCGGGGGTTCGGTGAATCATCTCTGTAAAATCATCTCTGTAAAACCATCATGGCCCCAGTGCCATCACCACCTTATTACAACACATCATCATATATTTATACACGTATCCTGGCCCTCTATTGAGGGACTCAGTGAATAATGCAGTGAACTGTGCACGAGAACATATCCTGGCCCGGGACTCAGGGAAAGATGGGTTACAGTATACACGAGTAGAGTAGTGAGTAACTATATGCAATTTAAATCATTATCAGAGACTCGACAGAATATGAAACTTAAGCTTTTATTTGAGAACCCGAGTAACGGTGTAGTCATCTCGAGTGTCCTCTAAATGCCATTATGGGCTGTCTCAATTATAATCTCGGGGCTTCTAGACATATACTAAAGTAAAGACAAATCACTTATGGAACCAGAAACATTTGTTAACATATAGTCTGTAAGACTTGGACCCTGTACATTTGTTACCTTTTTAACATATAAAAGTTTCCAGGGAAATAGTTCGATTATTATAAAAGTTCGATATTCAGACGTAAATAAGAGATGCTAAGAATGGAGTTACCTCGGAACTAATATCATGTTTAACCTAAAACTAAGACATGCCAGAAGAAGAAAGAGAATAAACTATATATGGTCTGTACTTTCCTTTATGGGATCTGCATACACATATTTCATACCCGGCCCATCATGGGGCTCGGTGAATCATTATGGCATCATAATCTCACTTTCGTATCAAATACGTATCATAGGAAATGAGAAATAGCTTTCCACATACTAGTGTTTAACACATAAAAGCCTTACTAGCCAATACTCAATTCTTTCAGAAATTCCAATACTAAGCAGTGGATATGGGTTATGAGGCATACTTGGAGTTTTGGGAATGGAATTATCCCCACATTCCACACACACTTCACTTAAGGCTAAAACTTGCCAAAAGGAAAGAAAGATAGTTGTACGAATTTATACCAAAACATGCCAAGAGAAAGCTTTACATACCTTTTGGGAGTTACCCTTTATCCTGCTCGTCTCGTCGTCTTCCGAACCTATTCAATATGAAAGTAATACGAATATCAACTACTCTAAACTTTCCAGCATCTTGGATTATGCCTTAATCTTAATGGAATCTATTTCCTTAGTCGTTTCCTCGACTAGTCCTTTAGTTTGTTAAGGCGTTAACGAAAATTGGGCAGCACCTCCCCTATAATGTGCCCTATCCGAATTTCCAATTAGGTCCCTAAGACCTACAGCCAACCAACAACAATAACCTGCAACAACTCAGACCAACAATATATAATATATACTCCAAACGACCTATCCAAAATACGATATCAAAATAGGGCGTCTAGCCTTTATTTTTGTGACGCCTTTAATTATACGTAACGAGGGGTCATGGGGTATCAACCAGCAGCAACCTAACCCACATTAGATCATATTTAGGCCCTGCAACAACCAGCCAATACCCCTGCAGCAGTACTTCACAAAGCAATACTTTATTTCGACGACAATTCAACCATAGCGACTACGTTTTAGCTTATTTTGAATGCCAAGTATTTCTAAGCCATTTTCATATTTCCAGCCACCAATTGGGAGTGTAACACCTTTTATAACAACTCCATAAAGTCCAACTTAAAAGAAGAAACCTTACCTTACCCGAAATTGGCCACAATTGTCAAGTCGCTCCTCGGAACTTCTCTAGACGTGCTGAAATTAGGAGGACTGTTTGTATGACTTCCTTGCTGCCCCAAATTGAAATTTTTGGTTGTCAAACACTATTATATAACCTTGTAACACCTCAAATAATTAATTCATGGAACCAAACTCATAGGCTCACCTTTTGGAGACCAAACCCGTAACCCTCTCTTTTTGACTTTCTAATTTTTCCTTCACCTTTTTCTTGTTTGTTCCAAGTGTAAAATTGAAACCATGGTTCCTTAGGCATCCTAAGACACATATATACACCTCCACATGTTTAAGAAACACTGTATATACTTAATTTATGGAGCAAAAGTGGAAGCTTACCTTTGTTTTCCTTGTTGCTGCCATAACATTCTCTCTTAGCCTTAGGTTGTTTTTTTCTCCCTTTTGTTCACGTTTTTGGCTGAAATTCTGGATAAGTGAATGACTAAGGGTCATTTTAACATGTATATATGGGATGCCTTGGAGGTTACACGTGTCAGCCCCTTAGGGTGACACGTGTCGAGCCATGATTGGCCATTGTATCATGCTGCCAACTAGGGGATGCCACGTGGCAGTGGGGTCCACCCCCCCCAAGCAGGTGGGTCACCTACTTGACCCCAAGCAGGTGGGTCACCTTCTTACTTGAGGTGCTGCCACGTGTCACTTCTTCATTGGCTACCACGTGTCGTCTCTTTTTTTTTTTTCCTTTCCTCGCGGGCTCGTAATCTCGTCTTATTTTATGTACCTATGTAATCCGTGCTACGTAAGTTTGATATATGATTAAGTAGCTCAAGTGCATATGACTTTTAACTTAGTAGCTTACATAGGTAAATAGAGTCCTACGACTCGTTACTTGGCCTCCTATTCCTTCCGGATTCTTATGATTCCCCTTCCAACCTTCTCTACCACGGGGTATCACATCCTCCCTTCGTTGGAGTCATTTGATAGTGTCGTAGCATATCCGGTTCATATGGTAATGTCCAAGGAACTTATGAGACATTCTGAGTTTAAAAAGGGTGGGGTGTAACATCCTTCCCCCCTTTAGAACATTCGTCCCCGAATGTTAAACAAAACCTCCCTTAGAACTTATACAGACCATCGGGGGATTCGTTTCTATTTCCTTACACATATTTCCATCGAAGTACTTAGTATACGAGTTTCAGGAGTTGGGGTTACATGTTGACCTGGTGTTTTATGTCCTATTTTTAATTTCTTAGGTCATCCCCTTTTCTGGTTTTGATTTTTGCTACAGTACCTTGACGGAAGGTATGTCTTTATTCTTCAATCTTTCAGTTCGCCGATCTAGGATGGAGGTAGGTTTTTCCTCACCGGATTCCATCTGCTGGACCTCACCTATGGCATACACCCTGGGTGTCTCATTAGTATCTTTGTGAAGCATTCTTATCTGATGGACTGGGCGTATAGTTTCCAAATGAGGTGGTAAGCTGAACTTACCAGCCACGTTGCCCACCTTATGAGTAACTTGATACCGTCTAACATATTTTGGGTCGATTTCCTTTTCTAGGTGACCCTATGATGAACATCCAATCATCAACTTAAACTCTGTATGTCAATGTCGATTATCTGTATATCATTCTTGCCAACTCTGGGCTTTTAGTCAATAGCTTGCTTAATCATGTCGGGGCCATTGGAATACTGGAGTATTAATTATTATTGTAGGCAACTTGATAAGTGAGGGATAATTATTCCGACTACCTTCAAAGTTAGTCTCCCGGCTTGTGACATATCTTCTAGCGTCTAATAGTGTGCTCAGTCTGTTTAGTAGCTTGAGGGAGGAATGCGGTACTAAGACCTGTCTGTGCTCCTGATCTTTTCTTGTACTGATCTCAAGGCATTAATTATAATTAAAGTCCCTTTATATGGGATATTAGATGACGAAACCTCATGAAACCTTACTACTTCCTTGTCATATAACTTTACCTAGTTCTAGCAGCATAGGTGGTCTTGCTTGGAAGCAAATAAGCAGATTTGTTAGCCTACTCACAATAACCCATATAGCACACTACTCTTATAGAGTACAAAATAGGTTCCTAATGACGTTAATAATCTGGGAATCGTTAGCCTCGTATAGTCCTTCTCGACTCCTTTCAGAACTTTAACTGGCGTTTGATCTGTTGGATCCTGCTTTTTTTTTTTTTTTTTTTTTTTTTGCCCTCAGAGTTGGCTACCAAGTGGTGTCAAAATTCCCTCGCCCACTGGCCCATATAGCTATTCTGCGGTTTCCCTCTCATTAACTAGCTCTATGTTGACGAGTTGTGGCATTCGAGTGCGTCGTCAATTAGCAATTAGCTAATCCTTCTTGTTTTTCTTAAGCCCTTGTTACAATTTCCTTAACGTATCTTATAATACTCTGGGTACATAATCTCATATCGTTTCTCTATTACTAGTTCAGATTCTTCCATCTCGCGCGATCACACCAGTACTAACGCATTAAGTTCCATCAGAATATTGAAGTTAAGCGTGCTGGGGTAAGAGTAAGATCGGGATGGGTGACCTTCATGGGAAGTCTTTGTGTCGCGTTTCATTGTAACCTTTTCCATGAGGTGCGGGCACTCAACTTAGCTCCAGATTTACCTCAGCGTTGTCTCGCGAGTCTTTATGTTTTGCCCTGGCCTTTAGTCTGTTATCTTACATCTAGTATCGGCGTAGACCTTTAGCTCCACGATCCTTTATTCCCTTTGTGTTCTCCTTATTTTCTACTACAGGATGATTTCTATTCCTTTTTCCTTGGTTATTTATCTATCGCAACATCATTTGCGACTAACTCTACAACTAACATTTGGCTTTTGGTCTAGCATACTGTCGTTATCCTTTGTAGTGTCTCTTGAATTATTCGATATCCTTTCATTGGTACATTCTTCTGTTTTTATACGCAGCCGCCTTCTAGTGTTATATTTTTGAGGGTCTCGTCACAAACTTCTTAACGCTACCTTATGTAGCATTTCGACTTCCATCCAATTATTGGTAACTTCTGGACCTTTCCAACTTGGTTTAGCAAGATATCTTATCGAAGTTTAGACGTCTATCTCATATTTATTGCTATATCAATTACCTCCTCCTACCTTTGCCATTTTCTCATTAACTTCCCCCCTTTAGGGGGTACCCACACTTTCCTCTGTTTGTACTTTGTTCTACGTCTCTATGTCCAGTCTAAATTTTTGTCCAATTCCTTTCACCAATCTATTTGGTACCGCATCATGTCTTCGTTTATCTATATGTTTATAATCTGACTATCCGCGTACGGAGCCTTGATTAAATTATGAAGCAATGAGAACCTGTCCATATCTAACGTGACGTCTTATCTACTAATCAGTACTTGAACAATGTGACCCAGGGAACAACTCGTCCAAGGCCACCTTCTACTTTTTCTTTTTCCAAGAATTACTTAGCACCTGTAGTTGTTCCGATCCCAAATAGGTAGTGCTAGTATTCCGACAATAACTATTCCAGGTTTTCTCGAAGTAGTGGTTTTGTCTCAACCTATATCCTTTGTTTCTTCGGATGAATGGAAGTTGTTCCAATTATTCTTTAAGTTTGCCATCCTCGTCCCTTGAGGGTTCCACTATTTTTAGGGCGACGTGGTGTACCCGCGTCATTTTTTTGTATCTTAAGCTCCATACTCTTACTGTGTACTCAACGCAGGTCTTTTAACTTAGTTAGCCGCTACCAATGGCGCCTTATTAGCGGTCTCACTTTATCCTTGCATACTGGTATCACACTATTTAATTCATACTTATATATCCCCTTTTTAATTCGTATCCGTATTCAGTTCCTGACATCTCTTTGTGGTACTTCTATTAGAAGTTCTTTCCCTAATTAGTCGGTGGCAAATTATAAATTATTGTCGTACATCATTTTCCAACCATTGTTGGAAGAAATCAGAACCTCTAAAACATCACAGTACCCCTTTTTTTTTTAGTACTTGACCTACCTGGTCTCCTTCTGAGTTTATCCTCGAGTTATGAACAACTCATCTAGTTTAGAATTAGGGGTTGAGGGCTTGGTATTTTATTTATTTTTTAAAAAAGAGTGAAACTCATTCGCGGTACATCTTATCCTTCACTCTGAGCCCTCTGTGTATATTCCTACAGTACAAATACGGCTGGAGATACCGTAGTCTGAACTTTACTACTTAATTAAGCTTTTGTTACTCCGAAATAAAATTCTTCAAGTAAAAAAAAAAAAGTGCCCCTTGTCGGCGACCTGAAAGATACCTCTTACAGTTTTAGTTAAACACAGTAGGGGTATTTGGTATCAATTTCTCGGGCATCTCAAAAATCTATGCTTTACTTCCTTTTTCTTGTTCTGGGAAAATTTCGGCAGAGTTTCCTCTACATTTCTTACTTATCCCAAAACCTGCATGCAGAAAATACCAACAATGCCTCACAGGGCCAACATATATATTTACATATCATATCACAGCCGCACAGGGCTTTCAATGTCATTTTTTTTTTCGCAGCCACACAGGGCTTTCAAAGTCAACAATAATATAAAAATATTGGACTTACCTCATATGTCCAACTTCAAATTGCATCTGTTGCACTTTTTGTCTGCTTTCCTTTCAAGTTTCAACTTTACATTTCAATAATACTTCTACTTCAATACCTTACCCGACGAATATCTTTCGTGGCTTAACTTTACTTACCTGCATGCTTTGTAACTTTCCATGTCGTCAATTACTTCTTTCTGTTGGTGTCGTCCTTCTCTTAAGATCTAAGGTTAAAATAAGGAATTTTTCCTATGACTCCGATCTAAAGCACGATCTCAGATGTAGAAGAAAGGTAACATCCTAAATGTCCTATAGCTTCCTGTTTATAGATGTGGCGCGCAACACATCGATAACCAAGACTCTATTAGACACGGTCTGCAGACACTCCGAGGACGAACTGCTCTGATACCACTTTTGTCACGACCCAACCCCGTAGGCCGCGACTGGGGTCCGACCTGGACCCCCCGTACATATATCTATTAGTTGAGGTCACATTGAATCGTAAATAAGACAATATCATGTAACAGAGCCCCACTGGCGATAACATTTTCATAAACTGTAGCCCTTTTCGTTTGTATCACAACATGACAGGGCAGGCAAGCCAACAAGGCTGCCATAACATAATAACATATATCATATATCATGTAGACCCAGCTTAATCAAACTGACATACACAACCCACATATACATGTCTGCAGACCTCTAAACATATAAATGACAATATATGGCGGGACAGGGCCCCCGCCGTACCCCTGAATGGATAAAACAATTTCTATACATCCGTGGACAGTATCAAAAACTAGGCTCCGATACAATGAAGCCTCTTCCAGCTGAGCTGCATGGAATCCTAAGCTGACGGACTCCCAAAATCTGTATCTGTACCTGCGGGCATGAACGCAGCCCCCCGAGAAAGGGGGTCAGTACGATATGTGTACTGAGTATGTAAAACATAATATAACACAACTGGAAACATATCCGAGATAGAGAATCAGGGGATAAGATATCAATTCAGAAACCTGTACCTGTACTTTATGAATTACAAAAACATGCATGTTCGAGTCATATCATATAGCCGGCCCTTTCGGGGGTCCGGTGAATCATCTCTGTAAAATCATCTCTGTAAAACCATCATGGCCCCAGTGCCATCACCACCTTATTACAACACATCATCATATATTTATACACGTATCCTGGCCCTCTATTGAGGGACTCAGTGAATAATGCAGTGAACTGTGCACGAGAACATATCCTGGCCCGGGACTCAGGGAAAGATGGGTTACAGTATACACGAGTAGAGTAGTGAGTAACTATATGCAATTTAAATCATTATCAGAGACTCGACAGAATATGAAACTTAAGCTTTTATTTGAGAACCCGAGTAACGGTGTAGTCATCTCGAGTGTCCTCTAAATGCCATTATGGGCTGTCTCAATTATAATCTCGGGGCTTCTAGACATATACTAAAGTAAAGACAAATCACTTATGGAACCAGAAACATTTGTTAACATATAGTCTGTAAGACTTGGACCCTGTACATTTGTTACCTTTTTAACATATAAAAGTTTCCAGGGAAATAGTTCGATTATTATAAAAGTTCGATATTCAGACGTAAATAAGAGATGCTAAGAATGGAGTTACCTCGGAACTAATATCATGTTTAACCTAAAACTAAGACATGCCAGAAGAAGAAAGAGAATAAACTATATATGGTCTGTACTTTCCTTTATGGGATCTGCATACACATATTTCATACCCGGCCCATCATGGGGCTCGGTGAATCATTATGGCATCATAATCTCACTTTCGTATCAAATACGTATCATAGGAAATGAGAAATAGCTTTCCACATACTAGTGTTTAACACATAAAAGCCTTACTAGCCAATACTCAATTCTTTCAGAAATTCCAATACTAAGCAGTGGATATGGGTTATGAGGCATACTTGGAGTTTTGGGAATGGAATTATCCCCACATTCCACACACACTTCACTTAAGGCTAAAACTTGCCAAAAGGAAAGAAAGATAGTTGTACGAATTTATACCAAAACATGCCAAGAGAAAGCTTTACATACCTTTTGGGAGTTACCCTTTATCCTGCTCGTCTCGTCGTCTTCCGAACCTATTCAATATGAAAGTAATACGAATATCAACTACTCTAAACTTTCCAGCATCTTGGATTATGCCTTAATCTTAATGGAATCTATTTCCTTAGTCGTTTCCTCGACTAGTCCTTTAGTTTGTTAAGGCGTTAACGAAAATTGGGCAGCACCTCCCCTATAATGTGCCCTATCCGAATTTCCAATTAGGTCCCTAAGACCTACAGCCAACCAACAACAATAACCTGCAACAACTCAGACCAACAATATATAATATATACTCCAAACGACCTATCCAAAATACGATATCAAAATAGGGCGTCTAGCCTTTATTTTTGTGACGCCTTTAATTATACGTAACGAGGGGTCATGGGGTATCAACCAGCAGCAACCTAACCCACATTAGATCATATTTAGGCCCTGCAACAACCAGCCAATACCCCTGCAGCAGTACTTCACAAAGCAATACTTTATTTCGACGACAATTCAACCATAGCGACTACGTTTTAGCTTATTTTGAATGCCAAGTATTTCTAAGCCATTTTCATATTTCCAGCCACCAATTGGGAGTGTAACACCTTTTATAACAACTCCATAAAGTCCAACTTAAAAGAAGAAACCTTACCTTACCCGAAATTGGCCACAATTGTCAAGTCGCTCCTCGGAACTTCTCTAGACGTGCTGAAATTAGGAGGACTGTTTGTATGACTTCCTTGCTGCCCCAAATTGAAATTTTTGGTTGTCAAACACTATTATATAACCTTGTAACACCTCAAATAATTAATTCATGGAACCAAACTCATAGGCTCACCTTTTGGAGACCAAACCCGTAACCCTCTCTTTTTGACTTTCTAATTTTTCCTTCACCTTTTTCTTGTTTGTTCCAAGTGTAAAATTGAAACCATGGTTCCTTAGGCATCCTAAGACACATATATACACCTCCACATGTTTAAGCAACACTGTATATACTTAATTTATGGAGCAAAAGTGGAAGCTTACCTTTGTTTTCCTTGTTGCTGCCATAACATTCTCTCTTAGCCTTAGGTTGTTTTTTTCTCCCTTTTGTTCACGTTTTTGGCTGAAATTCTGGATAAGTGAATGACTAAGGGTCATTTTAACATGTATATATGGGATGCCTTGGAGGTTACACGTGTCAGCCCCTTAGGGTGACACGTGTCGAGCCATGATTGGCCATTGTATCATGCTGCCAACTAGGGGATGCCACGTGGCAGTGGGGTCCACCCCCCCCAAGCAGGTGGGTCACCTACTTGACCCCAAGCAGGTGGGTCACCTTCTTACTTGAGGTGCTGCCACGTGTCACTTCTTCATTGGCTACCACGTGTCGTCTCTTTTTTTTTTTCCTTTCCTCGCGGGCTCGTAATCTCGTCTTATTTTATGTACCTATGTAATCCGTGCTACGTAAGTTTGATATATGATTAAGTAGCTCAAGTGCATATGACTTTTAACTTAGTAGCTTACATAGGTAAATAGAGTCCTACGACTCGTTACTTGGCCTCCTATTCCTTCCGGATTCTTATGATTCCCCTTCCAACCTTCTCTACCACGGGGTATCACATCCTCCCTTCGTTGGAGTCATTTGATAGTGTCGTAGCATATCCGGTTCATATGGTAATGTCCAAGGAACTTATGAGACATTCTGAGTTTAAAAAGGGTGGGGTGTAACATTATACCCTGCACTTTTGTACCTTGAAAGGTATTCCTAACCTTCTTGAAAATGGCCATGTGACCCCTACTCTCCACACACATCAAACACCTCTAAGAAAGGAAGGATGTGATGCTCCATAATAGGTGTCACGACCCAACCACATAGGACGCGACTGGGGTCCAACCTGGACCCCCCCTATATGTATCTATCAGCTACACCTAAGTTGAACTGTGTGTGATGTGACACTATATCCAAAGGCCTCAATAGTTGGAAACTTTTTCATGTACATATAGCCTCTTTCATTCGCATCATATCATAAAAGGGCATGCAAGCCGACGAGGGTGCCATATCATAAAAACATTTACAACCTGCCGTATAGGCATAGTTGAGACAAACTTATAAACAACCCACATATACATATGTCTACAGACCTCTAAGAATAGTAACAATAACATATGGCAGGACAGGGCCCCCACCATAACCCTAGATAATTAAATACATACATATTATATGACTAGTATCAAAAGTTAGGCTACAGAATAGTGGAGCGCTCCCAATATTGCTGAGTGGAAACCCTAAGCTGGCGGATCTCCAAACTGAACATCTGTACCTGCGGGCATGAAACGCAGTCCCCCAAAGAAAGAGGGGTCAGTATGATATATGTACTGAGTATATAAAGCATAACAATACATAACTGAGGTGACAACTGAAGTAGGGATGCAGGAAATAAATATAACAGTTAACGAATTTCTCTACCTTTATCTTATGACATGAGTGTATACCTTCTTTACATACCATACCTGGCCCGCTATGGGACTTGGTGCTACAAGTGTGTCACTATATTTCTACATGCATGCCTATAGACTGTATTTGTCCCTTCAGTGAGGGACTCAATAAAGATGTCATTTTATCATTTATCATGCTCGGCCCTTCATGGGATGCGGTGAATGATCATTGCATCATATATCATGCCCGGCCCTTCATGGGACGCAGTGAATTTATCATGCCCGGCCCTTCATGGGATGCGGTGAATTTATCATGCCCGGCCTTCATAAGATGCGGTGAATTTATCATGCCCGACCCTTCATGGGACACGGTAAATTTATCATGCCCGGCCATTCATAGGATGCGGTGAATTTATCATGCCCGGCCCTTTATGGGACGCGGTAAATTTATCATGCCCAGCCCTTCATGGGACACGGTAAATTTATCATGCCCGGCCCTTCATGGTATGCAATAAATTTATCATGCCCGGCCCTTCATGGGATGCAATAAATTTATCATGCCCGGCCCTTCATGGGATGCGGTGAATTTATCCTGCCCGGCCATTCATACGATGTAGTGAGTTTATCCTGCCCGGCCCTTCATGGGATGCGGTAAGTGATGTATTAATAGCCTGCATGAGTAAAGTAACGAGGAACCATATGCAATTAGTTCATCATCTGAGATTCAGTATAACAATCGTCATAGACTATCATTTGAGGATCAAAACTATCATTGGCTCATGTATCCTCTAACTTCCATTAGGGGCCACATGGATGGAGTCTCAAGAGTCCTTGGCTTTTATTAAGGTAATACCAAACGGCTTATGCAATCAAAGACACTTGTCATTATAGAGTTCTTAAGAATGGGAGCTCATACATTCAATTAGTATTCATCATATAGGGACTCGAGGGTAGCAGTTCAACTACTTCAAGAATGTCAATATTAAGAAATGAATAGGAGTTATAAAAAACACCCAACTTGCCGAAAATTGTAATACCAAAGTAGGGTTTCTAGTCTTTGTTTCGCAAAATCTTTAATTATATGAAACGAGGGGTAGTGTGTATGAAACCATCAGCACCCAAACCCATTTTAAAATACATTTAAGCCCTGCAACAAATCACCAAACACCTGCAGCATCACCCCACACGCACAACACCCCATTTCGACTACAATTTAACTACGACAACTTCACTTTCGATTGTTTCTATTGTAGAGCATTTCCACGACCTTCTTTATAATTCAAGCAGTATAAAAGGTATATAATACCCTACATAACAACCCCATAAAGTCCAAATTTAAAGGAAAAGTCTTACCTTACCCGAAATTAGCCAAAACTCGCCAAAACTTGCCTCGGAACTTCTCTAGTCGCGCTGAAACTGTGTGGGCTGTTTGCTGTCCGTTTGGTGCTGCTAAAAACCATAACTTCACGCTATTCACACCCTCATAAAATGTAAAAATCCTTGTAAAAACGTGGGAGAAGATAATCAAGCCATAGCTTATCATATGGCTTCCCAAACTTGCTGAAAATTAACTTCGGAACCTCCTTGACGCGGCTGAAATATTGTGGCTGGTTGTTACTCGCTTTTGCAGCCACAAATAGGTAAGTTGCGTTATTAAACACCTCCTCTTGATATAAGAATACCGTAGCTAATTAATTTATGGAGAAAAATCGGGACTTACCTATTTTTTTCCTCCAAGCCGTCACGTTTTTCTCTCTTATTCTAGGGTTTGCTTTTCTTTTTGTTTGCTGAAGTTTAAGTACAGGAACTGAACTTAAGACATGATATACATGTATATATGTGGTCCTAGGATGTGACACGTGTCATCCTCATAGGGTGACACGTGTCCAGCACCTATTGGGCCACGGATCCATTCCTTAACCCTAGGCTGCCACGTGTCCTTGTGGGCCTAACCTCCAAGTAGGTGGGTCACCTGCTTGCTTGAGGTGCTGCCACATGTCGCTCTTTCATTCGCTGCCACGTGTCTTCTTTTCCCCTTCCTCGTGGGTTCGTAATCTCGTCTTATTTTAAGAGCCTATGTAATCCGTGCTACGTAAGCTTGGTATGTCCTCAAGTAGCTCAAGTATGTAAGACATCTAAGTTAGTAGCTTATGTAGGTAAATTGAGTCCTACGACCCATTACTTAGCCTCCAATTCCTTCCGGATTCTTATGACTCTATTTTCATCCTTCTCTACTATGGGGTATCACATTTTTCTTTCCTTAAAGTTGTTTGATAGTGCCGTAGCTTATCCGACTCACATGATAATGTCTAAAGAACTTAAGAGACATTCCGAGCTTGAGAGTGTGGGGGTGTAACATCCTTCTCCCCTTTAGAACATTCGTCCCCGAATGTTGAATAAAACTTCCCTTAAGACTTTAGACAAACTGTAGGGAGATTCCCTTCTATTGCAATAACATACATTTTCTTCCAAGTAATTAATATATGAGTTCCAGGAGTGCTTTACCCATAGACATTGGGAAATAGGTATTGAAACCCGTGTTTCATGTCCTCTTCAGTTTCCCAAGTTATTTTTTCATGATTCTTATTCCACCACGGCACCTTGACAAAAGCTACGTCCTTAGTTCGCACCCCTTTTAATCTGCCGATCCAGGATGGATATAAGTTGCCCCTCATAGGATAACTCCCTGTTACATAGACCGCCTCCCCGGGAAATATTCTAGGAAGGTCGCTTATATACTTGCGGAGTATTGATATGTGAAAACTAAATTTATTGCTTCAAATCGGACAGTACGTCCCACTCATAGGCAGCTTTATCCATCATAACCCATATAAACTTATACTTCCATAGAGTGTGAGGTCAGCTTGGACTATAACCTACCTTAAGTGCCTTTCATTTCCAAGTGGGGATTCCCATCCCCCGTAACAAGCTATCAAGCCTCTGATTCTCCACTTCGTTTAAGATATTATACAATTCCTCTTAATTCAACTTATAACACCTTAGGTATGCTATCTTGCTCTTTTACTCAGATCTTCTTTCTAGTTTTACTACCAAATATTATGTTGTAATTCTTACACATACATGTGTAGGTACTTAGAGAAATTCAGAAAATGCCTTAACATCGTTGTACTAGCGGCTTACCTCCTTCAGTCGAGGTCAGGGCTCCACTATGGCTTTTGCCCTTAATATCGATTATATCTTACTAGTTCTGCCTCAAACTATCTTACGCTTTTCCTTAATCAATTCTAAATGTGGCCATCACACTGCTATTACCAACTTCTTTTTATCGAGTAATCCCTCAACCTTACTCATAATATGCCAATGTTTGTAGGCCACACAACTATTCTTGTGCTATTTGCATGAAGTGTGTTCCATTTTAGTCATAATCCTTTTTGCTCTTGGCTTACTATATTCCATATGTGTCATTGCACTAACACGCACTTTCAATCTCTTTTTGTCATACTGGTTTCGTTCCCTTTTTCACTTTCCAAGGGGCCACCCATCCCAGTGCTACTCTCACCCAAGCACGCTTAACTTCGGAGTTTTGACGGAATCCGGTGGAGTAGTGCGGGTATAATTGCGTCCATCCCTTATGGCTCGTTTGAAGTTTAAGCGTTCCCATTTATATATGATAGCGTCGGTTGATTTTCTCTTACGCTTGTACTTCTCTGTCCACTTTCCCCCTTTTAGGGTGTACCCATGTCATCCTTCATTTATTTTCAACTATTCACACACGAATGATTCTACTCCAACATTTTTAACATACCGCACCATGTCCACATCTTTTGTTCGATCGTCCATACATTTGATTGCTCTTATAAGAACCCCTAGCACAACCATAGGGTGCTTTGGTATTTGCAATATATCATATAAAACCTCATCTGACGGTTGGTACTCGAGTAACATCCATAATATAGTAGTGCATTCAAAGCCATATTCAATTCACCCCAATCAGTAATTGGCTCGTGCCCATGATTGGTTCAAACTCTCCACTCGAGAGTACTTATACTTTGGTGATCGTCTTCTGAGCTTCATTATAACACTAGCCTGATTTTGGTGGATACCACTTATTCTTCTAATAACCTCGTAATGCAGCAGTTGTTCTACAAATCTTTCAACTATAACTTGTCATAGTTTATCCCTATGTATCAATTTAGGCGATGCCTTACTATATTGTTTTATCCCGATCGATCAGTCTTTTCTAAGTCATCTTCTTTGGCCTATAGGTCCTTCCCGACTTCATTCTACTATACCTATATCAACTTTCTAGTTTTTATTGCCATTAATTCAGCAATTAACTCATTTCTCGAGGTCATCTATACTCATTTAGTCAAATCTCATCATTGTTGTGAGCACAACCTTTCAAGACATACTACATCCCTACATCTCATTCTCTTTTTTATTTCTAGAAAAATTTGGACAGAGTTTTCTCTGTATTTCTTAGTATATCCACACTTGCACGCAGAAAATACTAGCAATGCCTCACAAGGCACACATATATAGTCATAGCATCTCATATCGCAGCCACTCAGGGCTTCCACAATTAGCAGTATGAAAATGGACTTACCTCATATGTCCACTTAAACTACACCTCTTGCACTTTTCTGTATGCTTTTCCTTTTATTTTTCAGTTTTATATATCAATCGTATTGCAATGCCTTACCTGACATAGGTCCTTCGTGCCTTTGCTTCCCTGCATGCTTTATAACTTTCAATATCCTCAGTTACTTTGTTCTATCGATATTGTCTTTCTACTGAAATCCCAAGTTAGTATGAGAAATTTCATTTCCTACCACTCAACTCTATCGCACGATTCTAGATATGAAAGAAAGTAATATCCTAAATGTCTTGTAGCCTCCTGTTTATAAATGTGGTGCATAACACACCGATAAACAAGACTCTACTAGACATGGTCTGTAGACATTCCAAGGACGAACTGCTCTGATACCACTCCTGTCATGACCCAACCCCGTAGGCCGTGACTAGGGTCCAACCTGGACCCCTACTATGAGTATCTATCAGCTACACCTAAGTTGAACCGTGTGTGATGTTACACTATACCCAAAAGCCTCAATAATTAAAAACTTTTTCATGTACAGGTAGCCTTTTCGTTCGCATCATATCATGAAAGGGCATGTAAGCCGACGAGGCTGCCATAACATAAAAACATTTACAACCTGCCGTATAGGCACAGTCGAGACAAACTTATAAACAACCCACATATACATATGTCAAAAGACCTATAAGAATAGTAACAACAACATATGGCAGGACAGGGCCCCCGTCGTACCCCTGGACAATTAAATACATACATATTACATGACTAGTATCAAAAGTTAGGATCCAAAATAGAGGAGCACTCCCAATATCGGTGAGTGGAAACCCTAAGCTGGCGGATCTCCAAACTGAACATCTGTACTTGCGGGCGTGAAATGCAGCCCCCCGAAGAACGAGGGGTTAGTACGATATATTTATTGAGTATATAAAGCATAACAATACATAAATAAGCTGACAACTGAAGTAGGGATGCAGGAAACAAATATAACAGTTAATGAATTTCTCTACCTGCATCTTATGACATGAGGGCATGTATACCTTCTTTACATAACATACCTGCCCCGCTATGGGACTTGGTGCTATAAGTGTGTCACTATATTTCCACACGCATGCCTACTGACTGTATTCGACCTTTCAGTGAGGGACTCAATGAAGATGTCATTTTATCATTTATGATGCCCGGCCCTTCATGGGATGCGGTGAATGATCATTGCATTATATATCATGCCTGACCTTTCATGGGATGCGGTGAATAATCATTTCATCATATATCATGCCCGGCTCTTCATGGGATGCGGTGAATTCATCAGGCCCGGCTCTTCATGAAACGCGGTGAATTTATCATGCCCGACCTTTTATGGGACGCGGTAAATTTATCATGCTCAGCACTTCATGGGGCGCGGTGAATTTATCATGCCCGACCCTTTATGGGATGCGGTAAATTTATCATGCCCAGCCCTTCATGGGACGCGGTGAATTTATCATGCCCGGCCCTTCATGGGACGCGGTAAATTTATCATGCCCGGTACTTCATAGGATGCAGTGAATTTATCCTGCCCGGCCCTTCATGGGAGGCAGTGAGTTTATCCTGCCTGGCCCTTCATGGGACGCGGTGAGTGACGTATTATCAGCCTGCACGAGTAAAGTAATGAGGAACCATATGCAATTAGTACATCATCTGAGATTCGGTATAACAATCGTCATGGACTATTATTTTAGGATCAAAACTATTATCAACTTTCGTATCTTCTAAGTTCCATTAGGGGCCACATCGACGGAGTCTCAAGATTTCTAGGCTTTTATTAAGGTAATACCAAACGGATTATGCAATCAGAGACACTTGTCATCATAGAGTTCATACATTCAATTAGTATTCATCATATAGGGACTCGAGGGTAGCAGTTCAACTATTTCAAGAACGTCGATATTAAGAAATGAATAGGAGTTATAGTTCATGCTTCCCATGCATCCGGTTACTATTTCTTGTATAGAAGGCTTGAGGGTGATAGCTCAGCTACCTTAAGAGCCTTAGCATTTAGAAGTGAACACGAGTCAATAGGATCTACATATATTACCTTTTATCCTATAGAAGCCTTAAAAAGGCAATAGCTCAACTATTACAGGAGTTCTACCATTACAAAGTGGATAAGAATTATGGACTATGCTCGGAGCTTTACGAATGGAACTATCCCCAAAGTCCATATACAAATCATTCATAACTTATATCTAAGACATGCCAAAATAAAGAAGAATAACTTTACCTACTTATGCCAAAAACATGCCAAGAGAAGGAATAATCTTTACATACTTATTCCAAAAACATGCCTAAAGAAGGCTTCACATATGTCACGACCCAACCCTGTAGGCCGCGACTAGGGTCCGACCTGGACCCTCCGTACACATGTTTATCAGCTGTGGTCACATTAAACTGTAAATAAAACAATATTATGTAATAGAGCCCCGCTGGGCGATAACATTTTCATAACCCTGTAGTCCTTTTTGTTTGTATCATAATATGATAGGGCACGCAAGCCGACAAGGCCGCCATAGCATAATCACATATATCATATATCAGGTAGACCCAGCTGAATCAAACTGACATACAAAACCCACATATACATGTCTGTAGACCTCTAAAAATATTAACGACAACATATTGCAGGACAGGGCCCCTGCCGTACCCCTGAATAGACAAAATATTTTTTATACATTAATGGTTAGTATCAAAAACAAGGCTCCGATACAATGGAGCCTTCTCCAGCTGAACTGAGCGGAATCCTAAGATGATGGACACCCAAAACCTGTACCTGTACCTGCGGGCATGAAACGCAGCCCCTCGATACGACATATGTACTGAGTATGTGTTACACCCCACATCTTTGAATTCAGAATGTCCCTTAAGTTACTTAGAAGCTAGCATGTGAGCCACTTAAGTTACGACACTATCAAACGGCTCTAAGGAAGGGAGAATGTGATACCCAATACTAGAGAAGGTTGGAGATGAAATCATAAGAGTCCGGAAGGAATTGGAGGCCAAGTAATGAGTCGTAGGACTCGATTTACCTATGTAAGCTACTAAGTTAAAAGTCATATGCACTTGAGCTACTTAAGCATATATCAAACTTACGTAGCACGGGTTACATAGGATGTTAAAATAAGACGAGATTACGAACCTACGAGAGGGAATAAAAACTAGTTCCGAACTTACGAAAGTCAAGCAAGCAGGTGACAAGCAAGCACCTCAAGCAAGCAGGTGACTCACCTGCCTGCTTGGGGGGTGGACCCCGCTGCCACGTGGCGACGTGTGATAGGCCGCATGAACTAGGTGGCGTCCTAGGGGGCTGCCACGTGTCACCCCCAAGGGGCTGCCACGTGGCACCTTTTAAAAAGGCTGGATATATATATGTAATGGCTAAGTACAGCATACTTAGCCAAAAATCAGTCCAAAACATAGAGAACAAAACGTGAGAAGAGGCAGCCATGGTTGGAGAAAGTTTAAGGTAAGTTCCTTGATTTTCTTCCGTGAATTAATTAGCTACGGTGTTCCTCAAGCACGTGGAGATGTATATATGCATATATATGTATATTATGATGACTAAGAAGTCATTTCTTCAGCTGTACACTTGGGAAAAATTGGACAGAAACGTGAGAGGAAGAAGAGAGGAAAGCTACGACCTAGGGGCTGCCAAGGTACGCCTCCGAGTTTCGCTCCGCAAATAAATTATCTAAGGTATAATACGATGAATTTAGGGTTATAATAACATAAATTTACTGCTTGGGGCAGCGAGCAAGTCGCACAAACAGCCCGCTCAATTTCAGCGCGTTTGAAGAAGTTCCGAGTTGCGATTTGACAAGTTCTAGCCAATTTCGGGAAAGGTAAGTTCTTTCCCTTTGATTTGAAGTTTATGAGGTTAAATTAGGGTTTATTACACACCTTAGGGTCTGCTGGAAGTTGGGGAAAAGGCTTGAAAAGTTTGGCATTCAAAATAAGCTAAAACGTAGTCGCTATGGTTGAATTGTCGTCGAAATAAAGTATTGCTTTGTGAAGTACTGCTGCAGGGGTATTGGCTGGTTGTTGCAGGGCCTAAATAGGATCTAATGTGGGTTAGGTTGCTGCTGGTTGATACCCCATGACCCCTCATTACGTATAATTAAAGGCGTCACAAAAATAAAGGCTAGACGCCCTATTTTGATATCGTATTTTCGAATAAGTCGTTTGGAGTTTATGCTGTATATTGTTGATATGAATTGCTGCAGGTTGTTGTTGTTGGTTGGCTGTAGGTCTTAGGGACCTAATTGGAAATTCGGATAGGGCACATTATAGGGGAGGTGCTGCCCAATTTTTGTTAACGCCTTAACAAACTAAAGAACTAGTCGAGGAAACGACTAAGGAAATAGATTCCATTAACATTAAGGCGTAATCCAAGATGCTGGAAAGTTAAGAGTAGTTGATATTCATATTACTTTCATATTGAATAGGTTCGGAAGATGACGAGACGAGCAGGATAAAGGGTAACTCCCAAAAGGTATGTAAAGCTTTCTTGTGGCATGTTTTGGTATAAGCACGTACAATTATCTTTCTTTCCTTTTGGCAAGTTTTAACCTTAAGTGAATTGTATGTGGAATGTGGGAATAATTCCATTCCCAGAACACCAGGTATGCCCTATAATCCCTAACTACAGTTAAGTGGTAACACCCCTACAAGGATTGAGTATTACCTGTTAAGGCTTCTACGTGCTAAAGAATAGTGTATGGGAAACTATCTTTCCCTTCTCTTGATATGTATTTGGTACAAAAGTGAGATTTGAATGCCATAGTGGCTCACCGAGCCCTATAATGGGCCGGGTATGAAATATGTGTATGAAGGTCATCTAAAACAAAGTACAGACTACATAAAGCTTATTCTCTTTCTTCTTTTGGGCATGTGTTTGTCTTAGTTGTAAGTTGAATATGATCTGAGCTCTGGGGTAACTCCATCCTCAAACATCTCTTATTTACTTCTGAATATAGAACTCCTACAGTAGTCGAACTATTTCCCTGGAAACTTTTATATGTTAAAAAGGTAACAAATGTACAGGCTCCAAGTCTTACAGACTATTTGTTAACAAATGTTTCTGGTTCCATAAGTGATTTAGCTTTACTTTAGTACATGTCTAGGAGCCCCGAGATTATAATTGAGACAGCCCATAATGGCATTTAGAGGACACTCGAAATGACTACACCGTTACTCGGGTCCTCAAACAAAAGCTTAACTTTCTTATTCTGTCGAGTCTCTAATAATGATTTAAATTGCATATAGTTACTCACTACTCTACTCGTGTATATTGTAACACTTCTTTCCCTGAGTCCCGGGCCAGGATATGTTCTCGTGCACAGTTCACTGCATTATTCACTGAGTCCCTCAATAGAGGGCCAGGATACGTGTATAAATATATGATGATGTGTTATAATAAGGTGGTGATGGCACTGGGGCCATGATGGTGTTACAGAGATGATTTTACAGAGATGTTTCACCGGACCCCTGAAAGGGCCGGCTATATGATATGACTCGAACATGCATGTTTTTGTAATTCACAAAGTACAGGTACAGGTTTCTGAATTGATATCTTATCCCCTATTTCTCTATCTCAGATATGCTTCCAGTTGTATTATATTATGTTTTACATACTCAGTACATATATCGTACTGACCCCCTTTCTCGGGGGGCTGCGTTCATGCCCGCAGGTACAGATATAGATTTTGGGAGTCCGTCAGCTTAGGATTCCATGCAGCTCAGCTGGAAGAGGCTCCATTGTATCGGGCCTAGTTTTGATACTGTCCACAGATGTATAGAAGGTCTTTTATCCATTCAGGGGTACGACGGGGGCCCTGTCCCGCCATATGTTGTCATTTATATGTTTAGAGGTCTGCAGACATGTATATGTGAGTTGTGTATGTCAGTTTGATTAAGCTGGGTCTACATGATATATGATATATGTTATTATGGTATGGCAGCCTTGTCGGCTTGCGTGCCCTATCATATTGTGATACAAACGAAAAGGGCTACAGTTTATGAAATGTTATCGCCCAGTGGGGCTCTGTTACATGATGTTGTCTTATTTATGATTCTATGTGACCTCAGCTAATAGATATGTGTACGGAGGGTCCAAGTCAGACCCCAGTCGCGGCCTACGGGGTTGGGTCGTGACAGTATGTAAAACGTAATATAATACAAATGGAGGTATATCCAAAACAGAGAAGCAGGAGAAAAATTTATCAATCAGAAACATGTACTCTATGAATCATAAAAACATGCATGCTCAAATTTTCAATATAGCCGACCCCGTCAAGGGTTCAATGAATCATATGTGTAATATCAGTATCAGGCCCCGTGCCATCGTCACGTTATTACAACATATCATCATAGTATCAGTATCAGGCCCCGTGCCATCATCACCTTATTACAACACATCATCATAGTATCAGTATTAGGCCCCAGGCCATCGTCACTTTATTACAACACATCATCATCATATATATACATACGGATGCCGGCCCTCTAGTGAGGGACTCGGTGAACAATGCAGTGAATTGCACGAATCTGACAATAGGCCCGGGACTCAGATAAGAAGTGTTACAGTATACAGGAGTAGACTAGTGAGTAACTATATGCAATTCAAATCATTATCGGAGGCTCGAAAGAATAAGAAAGTTAAGCTTTTATTTGAGGACCCTAGTAATGGTGTAGTCATCTCGAGTATCCTCTAAATGCCATTATGGGCTATCTCGATTGTAATCTCGGGGGCCCTGGACATTTATTAACATAGGTACAAATTATTTATGGAATCAGAAACACTTATTACCTTATAGTCCTTAGAACGTAGAGTCTGTACATTTATTACCTCTTTAACATATAAAAGTTTCCAGGGAAAGTAGTTCAACTACTATAGGAGTTCATATTCAGAAGTAATTAAGAGATGTTTAAGAATGGAGTTACCTCAGAGTTCAGATCAGATTCAACTTACAACTAAAACAATGACATGCCCAAAAGAAGAAAGAGAATAAGCTCTATATAGTCTATACTTTCCTTTAGGTGATCTTTATATACATATTTCATACCCGGCCCTTCATGGGGCTCGGTGAAGCAATATGGCATCGTAATCTCATTTTCGTATCAAATACATCTCAATGTAAATGAGAGATAGCTTCCCATACATTACATTCTGACACATAGAAGCCCTACTAGGCAATACTTAATCTTCACAAAAACTCTAATACTGAACAGTGGATAGGGGTTATGAGGCGTACTCGGAATTCTGGGAATGGAATTATCCCCACACTTCATATACAATTCACTTAAGGCTAAACATTGCCAAAAGGAAAGAAAGATAGTTGTACAAACTTATACCAAAACATACCAAGAGAAAGCTTTACATACCTTGTCTGAATTATTCCTTATCCTGTTTGCCTCGCCGTCCTTTGAACCTATTCAACATGAAAGTGTTACACCCCATACTTTGGTACCTTAGAATGCTTCTTAAGCTTCTCAAGTTTCTGGGAAGGCTCTTAAGTTTCTTAAAAGTCGTTATGTGAGTCGGATAGTTTATAATGCTATCAAACAACTCCAAGGAAAGGAGAATGAAATGCTTCATAATAAGAAAGATTGGAAATAGGGTTATAAAAATTCGAAAGGACTTAGAGGCCGAGAAATGAGTCGTAGGACTCGATTGACTCGCGTAAGCAACCAACTTGGGGGTCTTATATACTTAAGCTACTCGAGTGCGTGTTGAGACTAAGTAGCAGGGAATACATAGGCTCTTAAAGTGCGACGAAATTACGAACCCACGGAAGAGAAATAAGGAAACGATGCACCTACTTGAAGAAAGTAGGTGACTCACCTACTTGACACATGGAAGCACGTGATAGTTACACATAGAATCACATAAAAGTGACATGTGTAAGCAGGTGACTCACCATGGGGTGGACCTCCACCTGCCACGTGGCAACCATGGATTGGTTGCATAATTGATGTGGTTGCCTAAGGGTGTGACACGTGTCACCCTTAGGGGCTGACATGTGTCACTCTCAAAAAAGATATATATCTATGTATGGATGACTATTAAGTCATTTTTTAGCTAAATTATAGAGAGAAACGTGAGAGAAAGAGAGCTCACAACAACAGCCACAAATTGGAGGAAATTAAGGTAAGTTCTTCACTTTTCTTCCATAAATTAATTATCTACGGTGTTCCTTAGTTTTGTGGAGGTGTATATATGTATATTACGATGCCTACAGAACCATATTTTCAGTTCTTCACTTGGAAAACTAAGAGAAACTTAAAGAGAAAACGCTAGGGAACAGACCCGTTTTTGGAGGGGACAGTTGTTAGTAATATTGATATAACGTCTTGTGTATAGCTTAGTTTCGAGTGATTAAATATGTTTTGGAAAGGTATTTCATAGGTATATAACTTTTATTCATACTTTCAAATCCATATTTGCTTTTAGATTCACGAAAAAGGGTGATGAAGTGTAGAGGAGGTATTGCCCAAGTTTTGGTTTTGGAAATCTTACACGGATTGTTGTTGGTATTTTGAGCATATCATTTTGTACAAAATTTCTGTAGAGTTAATTCGAAATTGTATGGGACCCTAATACACATGTATATAACTTTCATTGAGGACAAAAATATTGTTTCCTTCAATTACCCCTTCGAAACTAAGCGACAACACAAGACAGTAGGCTGTCCAGAATTCACATTTTGATAGGTTTGGCGAGTTTTGGCCAATGTTGGGAAAGGTAAGGTTTTTCCTTTCAATTTGAAGGTTATGGTGTTTTTATATGGTGTATTACACCCATTTTATGCTGCTGGAAGTTTAACAATGTCGTAGAAATGCTCGACGTTCAAAATAAACTAAATTGGAATCGCTATAGTTAAATTGTCGTCGAAGGATAGTGTTGTTCGTGTGAGGTGCTGCTGCAGGGGTGTGATGTGTTTTTGTAGGTAAATATGTTCTAATGTGGGTTAGGGTGCTGCTGGTTGAATCCACACGACCCCTCGTTGCGTATACTGAATGGCATTACAAAATAAAGGCTAGACGCTCTATTGTGCTACCGTATTTTTGAATAAGTCGTTCGGAGTTTATGTTGTATATTGTTGGTGTGAATTGATGCAGGTTGTTGTTGTTGGTTGGCTGTAGTTCTTAGGGACCTAATTGGAAATTTGGATAGGGCACATTATAGGGGAGGTGCTGCCCAATTTTCGTCGATGCCTTAGCGAATAACAGAACTAGTCGGGGAAACGACTAAGGAAATAGATTCCATTAATACTAAGATGTAACCTAGGGTGATGGAAAGTTAAAGGGGTTGATATTAATACTACTTTAATGTTGAATAGGTTCAAAGGACGGGGAGGCAAGCAGGATAAGGAATAATTCAGACAAGGTATGTGAAGCTTTCTTTTGGCACATTTTTGGAATAAGTATGTAGAGCCTACTCTTTCTCATCTTTTGGCATGTATTCAAGTTAAGTAATGAATGGTGTGAGCTTGAGGGTAAATCTACTCATAGATGTAAAGCGTAATTCACGGCCCTTGTTTACTTCTTGATGAAAGCACTCTTACAGTAATTGAACTATGTCTTCTCAAGCTTCCTTACGTTAGGAAGTGATGGGAAGGTAAAGCTATCCTTCCTTTCTCTTGAGATGTATTTGGAATGGAAATAAGGTTATGATGCCATGGTTTTTCATCGATCCCCACAATGGGCTGAGTACGAAATATGACTATGATGACCACATAAAAGAAAGTACAGACGGTGTAGAGTTCATTCTCTTTCTTCTTTTGGCATGTCTTAGCTATAAGTTAAACATGATACGATCTTTGAGATAATGATCTAGCTTGCATATGGTTACTTACTACTCTTTTTATGCATATGATATACATATCTTTACCGAGTCCCATATAGGTCCGGGTACGACCGAAGTCCGAAAAAGGGGCCGGGTACGATATAAGATGATATAAATATTCACTGAGTCCCAAAAAGGGCCGGATATGACCGAGCCCCACCAAGGGCCAGGTATGCTATGTAAATGCAATGATAAGACGACATGATTGTATACCGAGTCTCATTAAAGGGCCGGTTATTGTATATTTATGAATATGATGACATAAGGATAAATGTGTAACACCGAGTCCCATAACAGGCCAGGTGTGGAATATCATACTGAAATACATAACCTGATTTTAGAAGGTGCAGGTAATGTGATTTAGTGATTGTTGTACTTATTCTCTGCATCCGTGTGTCAACTATACTTTCCTTGTTGTATTTTATGCTTTACATACTCAGTACACATATCGTACTGACCCCCCTCTTCTTGGGGGCTGCACTCATGCCTGCAGGTACAGACGCACGCTTTCAGGATCCGCCAGTCTAGATTTCCACCTAGCAAGTTCGGGAAAATATCCATTGTGTCGGAGCCTAGTTTTTGGTACTAAACCTCTGCTGTATTTTTTCGTTTATGTAGCGGTACGGCGGGGCCCTGTCCCGCCATATGTTGTCATTCCTATTCTTAGAGGTCTATAGACATATGTATGTGGGTTGTTTAGGAGTTTATTTCGGTAATGCCTATGCGATATGCTATAAAACCTATTATGTTGTGGCAGCCTTATCGGCTGGATTTCCCTTTTATGACATGATGCAAATGAAAGAGGCCACACATGTATGAATATTTTATCACACACTGAGTTTATGTGTTTGGTTCCTGTATTTAGGAGGCTATACGAACATGAAAAAGTTTTAACGCATTGAGGTTTTTGTGAGCAGTATCACATTATACATAGTCCAATTTGACTGTAGTGGACAGTTACATAAATAGGGGTCCAGGTCAGACCCCAGTCGCGGCTCACGGGGTTGGGTCGTGACAGAAATGGTATCAGAGTAGTTCGTCCTTGGAATGTCTACAGACCGTGTCTAGTAGAGTCTTGTTTATCGGTGTGTTGTGCACCACATCTATAGACAGGAGGCTATAAGATGTTTAGGATGTTACCTTTCTTTCATATCTATGATCGTACGATAGAGCTGAGTCATAGGGAATGAAATTCCTCATACTAACTTGTCATTTAAGCAAAAGGACAACATCGATAGAAGAAGGTTACTGACGATATTGGAAGTTACACAGCACGCAGGTAAGAAACGCATGAATGATAGGTGCCAGGAAAAGTATTGATTTACGATTGACATGTAAAGTTGAAAATTGAAAGGAAAAGTAGACGGAAAGTCTAAACAGGTGCAGTTCGAGTCGGATATACGAGGTAAGTCCATCAGTTTATACTATTATTGATATTGGGCGCCCTGTGAGGTTGCGATATGACGTGATATGATACGTATATATGTATCTTTGTGCGTATTTCCCCTGTGAGGCATTGTTGGCATTTTCTGCGTGTAGTTGTTGAGATAGTAAGAAATACAAAGGAACTCTACCCAAATTTTCCTTGAACTAAAAGGAAAATGATTTAGGAAAGACTGGTAGTTCTGGATAGAATGGTATATTAAGGATAAGACTAACTAAGAAGGGTAAGTAACCCACAGTAAGAATCGTGAAAGAGGTTAAGAAGTGTTATACTATGGGGTAGAATGCGAACAGGATATGATGTGAATATAATGAGGATATTTATAAAAATAGGAAAAGCCGTGTGAGGAAGTGGCTAAAGATAGGATGTGGTCCGTGTAATAAGAATATAAGGGTAACTTGAGAAGTGTAGCTTAGCCTACTGGATCAGCTGCTGGGTTATCCTCTTCTTCGGTAGATATGTGCCCCACGGGGCAAGGTGCGATCATACTAGCACTAACGTAACGGATTCCATGAGAACTCCAAAGTTAAGCGTGCTTGGGCAAGAGTAATATTAGGATGGGTAACCCCCTGGGAAGCCTTGTATGGCTGTGATATGAGATGATATGCATGTATATATAGTTGGCCGTGCATGGCATTGGAGATGATATGCATGTATATATACACATTGGTCGTGCATGGCATTGTTGATATAAAAAGGTATTGTGGATACGTAACTCCACCGTGAAAGATGATAAGACCCTTTGAGATAGGGGATGTAGCTTTGTAAAACAACTAGCGCACTGTGAATTCATTAAAGGGACAAGTGATACCCACTGGGATAAGGCTAGGACTATGACAAAGCTTGGGACACCGAGCGTCGTAAGGTAAGTACTGCCAATTTGAGAATTGGAAACGACTATAAGCCCTAGCTAGTTGTTGATCAAAATAAATGGAAAGTGGCTTCAAATAAATTGCTACGTGACTCGAGTACCCATAATTAGACTAGATTAGCACCTCATGATTGTGTTAAGTTGTCGTACCTAGGCAACCAAAGTTATGGAAGATATAAAGGAAGGCATAGATATGGTGCAGTATACTGAATGTGTTGGAAAAGAATCATAAGTATTGGAAAATTTGAAATAAAAGCGTAAGGTAGAACCCAATAGATAGTGACATGGGTACACCCTAAAGGGGGGAAGTGGCTTCAAGCCATACTGGCACGAGTAAATAAGATCTAAAGGCCAGCAATAAATGGATAGAAGCCATGATACCGGAGACAGTGCGGAGAATTAATAGTAAGGACTTTAATAGTATGACGTCAAAGAATAGGTGCATACAAAGGAGATGAATACAACAAGAGAATTACGATGAGAACTTAAACATACTGTAAGGAATAGCCAAGCTATACTCGACTGAAGGTAAGATGTTGGAAACAAAGTTACAGACTACTAATATTGTGGTGTACAAATAGCAAAACAAGGAAAGGATGAGAGATCTCTCCTATACTGGAATATGAGGAAAATCAAGGGTAAGTAGAGGAAGGAAGTAAAAAACGATACAGGTTTACGTACAAACTAGTATGGTGATGCTAAAGCATCTTTCGGGCTACTTTAAGCTCCTACACATGTTCGTGTAAAGGGTGCAATATGATGTGTGGTAAAGGAACTGGAAAGAAGAAATGGAAAAGAAATATCACATGTTCCCTATGCCTACAGGTAATCTACCTTCTTAAATAGACCATATGAGTTAATACAAGGCCTATGAACGGCAGCCAGTACAGAAGAATCCTGAAGCACTCATAAGACCTTATGAGGCAAGTTAACATTCAGGAAGGAATGTTCTAAAGGGTTGAAGGATGTTACACCCCGTACTTTGGTATCTTAGAATGCTTCTTAAGCTTCTCAAGTTTCTGGGAAGGCTCTTAAGTTTCTTTAAACTCGTTATGTGAGTCGGATAGTTTATAATGCTATCAAATAACTCCAAGGAAAGGAGAACGAAATGCTTCATAATAAGGAAGATTGGAAATAGGGTTATAAAAATTCAAAAGGAGTTAGAGGCCGAGAAATGAGTCGTAGGACTCGATTGACTCGCGTAAGCAACCAACTTGGAGGTCTTACGTACTTAAGCTACTCGAGTGCGTGTTGAGACTAAGTAGCAAGGAATACATAGGCTCTTAAAATGCGACAAAATTACGAACCCACGAAAGAGAAATAAGGAAACGACGCACCTAGTTAAAGCAAGTAGGTGACTCACCTACTTGACACATGGCAGCACGTGATAGGTACACATGGAATCACATAAAAGTGATATGTGGAAGCAGGTGACACACCATGGGGTGGACCCCCACCTGCCACATGGCAACCATGGATTGGTTGCATAATTGAGGTGGCTGCCTAAGGGTGTGACACGTGTCACCCTTAGGGGCTGACATGTTCCACTATCCAAAAAGATATATATCTATGTATGGATGACTATTAAGTCATTTTTTAGATAAATTATAGAGAGAAACGTGAGAGAAAGAGAGCTCACAACAGCAGCCACAAATTGGAGGAAATTAAGGTAAGTTCTTCACTTTTCTTCCGTAAATTAATTATCTACGGTGTTCCTTAATTATGTGGAGGTGTATATATGTATATTACGATGCCTATAAAACCATATTTTCAGTTCTTCACTTGGAAAAGTAAGAGAAACTTAAAGAGAAAACGCTAGGGAACAGACCCGTTTTTGGAGGGGACAGTTGTTAGTAATATTGGTATAACGTCTTTGTATAGCTTAGTTTCGGGTGATTCAATATGTTTTGGAAAGGTATTTCATAGGTATATAACCTTTATTTATACTTTCAAATCCATTTTTGCTTTTAGCTTCGCAAAAAAGGGTGATGAAGTGTAGAGGAGGTATTGCCCAGGTTTTAGTTTTGGAAATCTGACACTGATTGCTGTTGGTATTTTGGGCATATGATTTTGTAAAAAATTATTGTAGAGTTAATCAAAATTGTATGCGACCCTAAGACACATGTCTATAACTTTCATTGAGGACACAAATCTTGTTTCCTTCAATTACCCCTTCGAAATTAAGCGACAATACAAGACAGTAGGCTGTCCAGAATTCACGTTTTGATAGGTTTGGTGAGTTTTGGCCAATGTTGGGAAAGGTAAGGTTTTTCCTTTCAATTTGAAGGTTATGGTGTTTTTATATGGTGTATTACACCCATTTTATGCTGCTGGAAGTTTAAGAATGTCGTAGAAATTCTCAACGTTCAAAATAAACTAAATTGTAATCGCTATAGTTAAATTGTCGTCGAAGGATAGTGTTGTTCGTGTGAGGTGCTGCTGCAGGGGTGTGATGTGTTATTGCAGGTCCTAAATATGTTCTAATGTGGGTTAGGGTTCTTCTGGTTAAATCTACACGACCCCTCGTTGCGTATAATGAAAGGCGTTACAAAATAAAGGCTAGACGCCCTATTGTGCTACCGTATTTTTGAATAAGTCGTTTGGAGTTTATGTTGTATATTGTTGGTGTGAATTGATACAGGTTGTTGTTGTTGGTTGGCTGTAGTTCTTAGGGACCTAATTGGAAATTTGGATAGGGCACATTATAGGGGAGGTGCTGCCCAATTTTCGTCGATGCCTTAGCAAATAACAGAACTAGTCGGGGAAACGACTAAGGAAATAGATTCCATTAATACTAAGATGTAACCTAGGGTGATGGAAAGTTAAAGGAGTTGATATTCATACTACTTTCATGTTGAATAGGTTCAAAGGACGGCGAGGCAAACAGGATAAGGAATAATTCAGACAAGGTATGTGAAGCTTTCTTTTGGCACATTTTTGGAATAAGTATGTAGAGCCTACTCTTTCTCATCTTTTGGCATGTATTCAAGTTAAGTAATGAATGGTGTGAGCTTGAGGGTAAATCTACTCATAGATGTCAAGCGTAATTTATGGCCCTTATTTACTTCTTGATGAAAGCACTCTTACAGTAATTGAACTATGTCTTCTCAAGCTTCCTTACGTTTGGAAGTGATGGGTAGGTAAAGCTATCCTTCCTTTCTCTTGAGATGTATTTGGAATGGAAATAAGGTTATGATGCCATGGTTGTTCATCGAGCCCCATGGTGGGCTGAGTACGAACTATGACTATGATGACCACATAAAGGAAAGTACAGACGGTGTAGAGTTCATTCTCTTTCTTCTTTTGGCATATCTTAGCTATAAGTTAAACATGATACGATCTCTGAGATAATGATCTAGCTTGCATATGGTTACTGTTACACCCCACACTTTTGAGCTCAGAATGTCTTCTTAAGTTCCTTAGACACTATCATGTGAGACGGATAAGCTACGACACTATCAAACAATTATAAGGAAAGAAGATTGTGATACCTCGCGAGAAGGGAGGTTGGAAATAGAGTTATAAAAATTCGAAAGGATTTGGAGGCCGAGAAATGAGTCGTAGGACTAGATTTACCTACATAAGCTACCACCTTAGACATTTTACATACTTGAGTTGCTTAAGGACATACCAAGCTTACGTAGCAAGGATTACATAGGCTCCTAAAATAAGACGAGATTACGAACCTCGAGGAAGGGAAAAAGACGACACGTGGAAGTCAATGGAGGAGTGACACGTGGCAGCACCTCAAGCAAGCAGGTGACCCACCTACTTAGGGTCAAGTAGGTGACCCACCTACTTGGGAGGTGGGGCCCACAAGGACACGTGGCAGCCCCTCCTTGAAAGCATGGATCTGTGGCCCAATAAGGGTTTGACATGTGTCACCATTAGGGGATGACACGTGTCACTTCCTAAGGGACCCTATATATGTATGTTAATGACTCTTAAGTCATTTGGAGTCCAAAAATCAGCCAAATTATAGAGAGAAACGTGACAGAAAGAGAGCTCACAACAGCAGCCACGAATTGGAGGAAATTAAGGTAAGTTCTTCACTTTTCTTCCGTAAATTAATTATCTACGGTGTTCCTCAATTACGTGGAGGTGTATATATGTATATTACGATGCCTACAGAACCATATTTTCAGTTCTTCACTTGGAAAACTAAGAGAAACTTAAAGAGAAAATGCTAGGGAACAGACCCATTTTTGGAGGGGATAGTTGTTAGTAATATTTGTATAACTTCTTGTGTATATCTTAGTTTCGGGTGATTCAATATGTTTTGGAAAGGTATTTCATAGGTATATAACCTTTATTAGACCTTTAAATCCAGTTTTGCGTTTAGCTTCACTAAAAAGGGTGATGAAGTGTAGAGTAGGTACTGCCCAGATTTTGTTTTGGAAATCCTATACGGACAGCTGTGAGTATTTTGGGCATATCCTTTCGTACAACATTGATGTAGGTGTAATTCAAAATTGTTTGCGACCTTGATACATATGTCTATAACTTTCATTGAGGCCACAAATCCTGTTTCGCTCAATTACCCCTCCGAAACTAAGCGACAATATAAGACAATGGGCTGTTCAGAATTCACGTTTTAATAGGTTTGGCGAGTTTTGGCCAATTTTGGGAAAGGTAAGGTTTTTCCTTTCAATTTGAAGTTTATGGTGTTTTTATATGGTTTATTACACCCCTTGTATGGTGCTGGAAGTTTAAGGATGTCGTAGAAATGCTCGACGTTCAAAATAAACTAAATTGGAATTGCTATAGTTAAATTGTCGTCGAAGGATAGTGTTGTTCGTGTGAGGTGCTGATGCAGGGGTGTGATGTGTTGTTTCAGGGACTAAATATGTTATAATGTGGTTTAGGGTGCTTCTGGTTGAATCCACACGACCCCTCGTTGCATATAATGAAAGGCATTACAAAATAAAGGCTAGACGCCCTATTGTGCTACCGTATTTTTGAATAAGTCGTTTGAAGTTTATGTTGTAAATTGTTGGTGTGAATTGCTACAGGTTGTTGTTGTTGGTTGGCTGTAGGTCTTAGGGACCTAATTGCAAATTTGGATAGGGCACATTATAGGGGAGGTGCTGCCCAATTTTCATCCACGCCTTAGCAAATAACAGAACTAGTCGGGGAAACTACTAAGGAAATAGATTCCATTAATATTAAGATGTAACCGAGGGTGCTGGAAAGTAAAAGGGGTTGATATTCATACTAATTTCATGTTGAATAGGTTCAAAGGACGGCGAGGCAAGCAAGATAAGGAATAATTCAGACAAGGTATGTAAAGCTTTCTCTTGGCATATTTTAGTATAAGTTCGTACAACTATCTTTCTTTCCTTTTGGCAATGTTTAGCCTTAAGTGAATTGTCTACGAAGTACGGGGATAATTCCATTCCCAGAATTTCGAGTATGCCTCATAACCCCTATCCACTATTCAGTATTAGAGTTCCTGTGAAGATTAAGTATTGCCTAGTAGCACTTCTATGTGTCAGAATATAATGTATGGGAAGCTATTTTTCATTCCCAGTAAGATATATTTGATACGAAAATGAGATTACGATTCCATAGTGGTTCACCAAGCCCCATGAAGGGCCGGGTACGAAATATGTATATGAAGATCACCTGAAGGAAAGTACAGACTATATAGAGCTTATTCTCTTTCTTCTTTTGGCATATCTTAGCTATAAGTTAAACATGATACGATCTCTGAGATAATGATCTAGCTTGCATATGGTTACTGTTACACCCCACACTTTTGAGCTCAGAATGTCTTCTTAAGTTCCTTAGACACTATCATGTGGCTTCAAATAAATTGCTACGTGACTCGAGTACCCATAATTAGACTAGATTAGCACCTCATGATTGTGTTAAGTTGTCGTACCTAGGCAACCAAAGGTATGGAAGATATAAAGGAAGGCATAGATATGGTGCAGTATACTGAATGTGTTGGAAAAGAATCATAAGTATTGGAAAATTTGAAATAAAAGCGTAAGGTAGAACCCAATAGATAGTGACATGGGTACACCCTAAAGGGGGGAAGTGGCTTCAAGCCATACTGGCACGAGTAAATAAGATCTAAAGGCCAGCAATAAATGGATAGAAGCCATGATACCGGAGACAGTGCGGAGAATTAATAGTAAGGACTTTAATAGTATGACGTCAAAGAATAGGTTCATACAAAGGAGATGAATACAACAAGAGAATTACGATGAGAACTTAAACATACTGTAAGGAATAGCCAAGCTATACTCGACTGAAGGTAAGATGTTGGAAACAAAGTTACAGACTACTAATATTGTGGTGTACAAATAGCAAATCAAGGAAAGGATGAGAGATCTCTCCTATACTGGAATATGAGGAAAATCAAGGGTAAGTAGAGGAAGGAAGTAAAAAACGATACAGGTTTACGTACAAACTAGTATGGTGATGCTAAAGCATCTTTCGGGCTACTTTAAGCTCCTACACATGTTCATGTAAAGGGTGCAATATGATGTGTGGT
The DNA here is from genome assembly GCF_947179165.1 of Solanum dulcamara. Classification (NCBI taxonomy): domain Eukaryota; kingdom Viridiplantae; phylum Streptophyta; class Magnoliopsida; order Solanales; family Solanaceae; genus Solanum; species Solanum dulcamara. Next base: position 28,751,336 of record NC_077241.1, on the reverse strand, counting down.
AAAGGAACTGTAAAGAAGAAATGGAAAAGAAATATCACATGTTCCCTATGCCTACAGGTAATCTACCTTCTTAAATAGACCATATGAGTTAATACAAGGCCTATGAACGGCAGCCAGTACAGAAGAATCCTGAAGCACTCGTAAGACCTTATGAGGCAAGTTAACATTTAGGAAGGAATGTTCTAAAGGGTTGAAGGATGTTACACCCCGTACTTTGGTATCTTAGAATGCTTCTTAAGCTTCTCAAGTTTCTGGGAAGGCTCTTAAGTTTCTTTAAACTCGTTATGTGAGTCGTATAGTTTATAATGCTATCAAATAACTCCAAGGAAAGGAGAACGAAATGCTTCATAATAAGGAAGATTGGAAATAGGGTTATAAAAATTCAAAAGGAGTTAGAGGCCGAGAAATGAGTCGTAGGACTCGATTGACTCGCGTAAGCAACCAACTTGGAGGTCTTACGTACTTAAGCTACTCGAGTGCGTGTTGAGACTAAGTAGCAAGGAATACATAGGCTCTTAAAATGCGACAAAATTACGAACCCACGAAAGAGAAATAAGGAAACGACGCACCTAGTTAAAGCAAGTAGGTGACTCACCTACTTGACACATGGCAGCACGTGATAGGTACACATGGAATCACATAAAAGTGATATGTGGAAGCAGGTGACACACCATGGGGTGGACCCCCACCTGCCACATGGCAACCATGGATTGGTTGCATAATTGAGGTGGCTGCCTAAGGGTGTGACACGTGTCACCCTTAGGGGCTGACATGTTCCACTTTCCAAAAAGATATATATCTATGTATGGATGACTATTAAGTCATTTTTTAGATAAATTATAGAGAGAAACGTGAGAGAAAGAGAGCTCACAACAGCAGCCACAAATTGGAGGAAATTAAGGTAAGTTCTTCACTTTTCTTCCGTAAATTAATTATCTACGGTGTTCCTTAATTATGTGGAGGTGTATATATGTATATTACGATGCCTATAAAACCATATTTTCAGTTCTTCACTTGGAAAAGTAAGAGAAACTTAAAGAGAAAACGCTAGGGAACAGACCCGTTTTTGGAGGGGACAGTTGTTAGTAATATTGGTATAACGTCTTGTGTATAGCTTAGTTTCGGGTGATTCAATATGTTTTGGAAAGGTATTTCATAGGTATATAACCTTTATTTATACTTTCAAATCCATTTTTGCTTTTAGCTTCGCAAAAAAGGGTGATGAAGTGTAGAGGAGGTATTGCCCAGGTTTTAGTTTTGGAAATCTGACACGGATTGCTGTTGGTATTTTTGGCATATGATTTTGTAAAAAATTGTTGTAGAGTTAATCAAAATTGTATGCGACCCTAAGACACATGTCTATAACTTTCATTGAGGACACAAATCTTGTTTCTTTCAATTACCCCTTCGAAATTAAGCGACAATACAAGACAGTAGGCTGTCCAGAATTCACGTTTTGATAGGTTTGGCGAGTTTTGGCCAATGTTGGGAAAGGTAAGGTTTTTCCTTTCAATTTGAAGGTTATGGTGTTTTTATATGGTGTATTACACCCCTTTTATGCTGCTGGAAGTTTAAGAATGTCGTAGAAATTCTCAACGTTCAAAATAAACTAAATTGTAATCGCTATAGTTAAATTGTCGTCGAAGGATAGTGTTGTTCGTGTGAGGTGCTGCTGCAGGGGTGTGATGTGTTATTGCAGGTCCTAAATATGATCTAATGTGGGTTAGGGTTCTTTTGGTTAAATCTGCACGACCCCTCGTTGCGTATAATGAAAGGCGTTACAAAATAAAGGCTAGACGCCCTATTGTGCTACCGTATTTTTGAATAAGTCGTTTGGAGTTTATGTTGTATATTGTTGGTGTGAATTGATGCAGGTTGTTGTTGTTGGTTGGCTGTAGTTCTTAGGGACCTAATTGGAAATTTGGATAGGGCACATTATAGGGGAGGTGCTGCCCAATTTTCGTCGATGCCTTAGCAAATAACAGAACTAGTCGGGGAAACGACTAAGGAAATAGATTCCATTAATACTAAGATGTAACCTAGGGTGATGGAAAGTTAAAGGGGTTGATATTCATACTACTTTCATGTTGAATAGGTTCAAAGGACGGCGAGGCAAACAGGATAAGGAATAATTCAGACAAGGTATGTGAAGCTTTCTTTTGGCACATTTTTGGAATAAGTATGTAGAGCCTACTCTTTCTCATCTTTTGGCATGTATTCAAGTTAAGTAATGAATGGTGTGAGCTTGAGGGTAAATCTACTCATAGATGTCAAGCGTAATTTATGGCCCTTATTTACTTCTTGATGAAAGCACTCTTACAGTAATTGAACTATGTCTTCTCAAGCTTCCTTACGTTTGGAAGTGATGGGTAGGTAAAGCTATCCTTCCTTTCTCTTGAGATGTATTTGGAATGGAAATAAGGTTATGATGCCATGGTTGTTCATCAAGCCCCATGGTGGGCTGAGTACGAACTATGACTATGATGACCACATAAAGGAAAGTACAGACGGTGTAGAGTTCATTCTCTTTCTTCTTTTGGCATATCTTAGCTATAAGTTAAACATGATACGATCTCTGAGATAATGATCTAGCTTGCATATGGTTACTGTTACACCCCACACTTTTGAGCTCAGAATGTCTTCTTAAGTTCCTTAGACACTATCATGTGAGACGGATAAGCTACGACACTATCAAACAATTATAAGGAAAGAAGATTGTGATACCTCGCGAGAAGGGAGGTTGGAAATAGAGTTATAAAAATTCGAAAGGATTTGGAAGCCGAGAAATGAGTCGTAGGACTCGATTTACCTACATAAGCTACCACCTTAGACATTTTACATACTTGAGTTGCTTAAGGACATACCAAGCTTACGTAGCAAGGATTACATAGGCTCCTAAAATAAGACGAGATTACGAACCTCGAGGAAGGGAAAAAGACGACACGTGGAAGTCAATGGAGGAGTGACACGTGGCAGCACCTCAAGCAAGCAGGTGACCCACCTACTTAGGGTCAAGTAGGTGACCCACCTACTTGGGAGGTGGGGCCCACAAGGTTATGATGCCATGGTTGTTCATCGAGCCCCATGGTGGGCTGAGTACGAACTATGACTATGATGACCACATAAAGGAAAGTACAGACGGTGTAGAGTTCATTCTCTTTCTTCTTTTGGCATATCTTAGCTATAAGTTAAACATGATACGATCTCTGAGATAATGATCTAGCTTGCATATGGTTACTGTTACACCCCACACTTTTGAGCTCAGAATGTCTTCTTAAGTTCCTTAGACACTATCATGTGAGACGGATAAGCTACGACACTATCAAACAATTATAAGGAAAGAAGATTGTGATACCTCGCGAGAAGGGAGGTTGGAAATTGAGTTATAAAAATTCGAAAGGATTTGGAGGCCGAGAAATGAGTCGTAGGACTCGATTTACCTACATAAGCTACCACCTTAGACATTTTACATACTTGAGTTGCTTAAGGACATACCAAGCTTACGTAGCAAGGATTACATAGGCTCCTAAAATAAGACGAGATTACGAACCTCGAGGAAGGGAAAAAGACGACACGTGGAAGTCAATAGAGGAGTGACACGTGGCATCACCTCAAGCAAGCAGGTGACCCACCTACTTAGGGTCAAGTAGGTGACCCACCTACTTGGGAGGTGGGGCCCACAAGGACACGTGGCAGCCCCTCCTTGAAAGCATGGATCCGTGGCCTAATAAGGGTTTGACATGTGTCACCCTTAGGGGATGACACGTGTCACTTCCTAAGGGACCCTATATATGTATGTTAATGACTCTTAAGTCATTTGGAGTCCAAAAATCAGCCAAATTATAGAGAGAAACGTGACAGAAAGAGAGCTCACAACAGCAGCCACGAATTGGAGGAAATTAAGGTAAGTTCTTCACTTTTCTTCCGTAAATTAATTATCTACGGTGTTCCTCAATTACGTGGAGGTGTATATATGTATATTACGATGCCTACAGAACCATATTTTCAGTTCTTCACTTGGAAAACTAAGAGAAACTTAAAGAGAAAATGCTAGGGAACAGACCCGTTTTTGGAGGGGATAGTTGTTAGTAATATTTGTATAACTTCTTGTGTATATCTTAGTTTCGGGTGATTCAATATATTTTGGAAAGGTATTTCATAGGTATATAACCTTTATTAGACCTTTAAATCCAGTTTTGCGTTTAGCTTCACTAAAAAGGGTGATGAAGTGTAGAGGAGGTACTGCCCAGATTTTGTTTTGGAAATCCTATACGGACAGCTGTGAGTATTTTGGGCATATCCTTTCGTACAACATTGATGTAGGTGTAATTCAAAATTGTTTGCGACCTTGATACATATGTCTATAACTTTCATTGAGGCCACAAATCCTGTTTCGCTCAATTACCCCTCCGAAACTAAGCGACAATATAAGACAATGGGCTGTTCAGAATTCACGTTTTAATAGGTTTGGCGAGTTTTGGCCAATTTTGGGAAAGGTAAGGTTTTTCCTTTCACTTTGAAGTTTATGGTGTTTTTATATGGTTTATTACACCCCTTGTATGGTGATGGAAGTTTAAGGATGTCGTAGAAATGCTCGACGTTCAAAATAAACTAAATTGGAATTGCTATAGTTAAATTGTCGTCGAAGGATAGTGTTGTTCGTGTGAGGTGCTGATGCAGGGGTGTGATGTGTTGTTTCAGGGACTAAATATGTTATAATGTGGTTTAGGGTGCTTCTGGTTGAATCCACACGACCCCTCATTGCATATAATGAAAGGCATTACAAAATAAAGGCTAGACGCCCTATTGTGCTACCGTATTTTTGAATAAGTCGTTTGAAGTTTATGTTGTAAATTGTTGGTGTGAATTGCTACAGGTTGTTGTTGTTGGTTGGCTGTAGGTCTTAGGGACCTAATTGCAAATTTGGATAGGGCACATTATAGGGGAGGTGCTGCCCAATTTTCATCCACGCCTTAGCAAATAACAGAACTAGTCGGGGAAACTACTAAGGAAATAGATTCCATTAATATTAAGATGTAACCGAGGGTGCTGGAAAGTAAAAGGGGTTGATATTCATACTAATTTCATGTTGAATAGGTTCAAAGGACGGCGAGGCAAGCAGGATAAGGAATAATTCAGACAAGGTATGTAAAGCTTTCTCTTGGCATATTTTAGTATAAGTTCGTACAACTATCTTTCTTTCCTTTTGGCAATGTTTAGCCTTAAGTGAATTGTCTACGAAGTACGGGGATAATTCCATTCCCAGAATTTCGAGTATGCCTCATAACCCCTATCCACTATTCAGTATTAGAGTTCTTGTGAAGATTAAGTATTGCCTAGTAGCACTTCTATGTGTCAGAATATAATGTATGGGAAGCTATTTTTCATTCCCAGTGAGATATATTTGATACAAAAATGAGATTATGATTCCATAGTGGTTCACCAAGTCCCATGAAGGGCTGGGTACGAAATATGTATATGAAGATCACCTGAAGGAAAGTACAGACTATATAGAGCTTATTCTCTTTCTTCTTTTGGCATATCTTAGCTATAAGTTAAACATGATACGATCTCTGAGGTAATGATCTAGCTTGCATATGGTTACTTACTACTGTGCTTGTGCATATGGTTTACATATCTTTACCGAGTCCCATAGAGGGCCGGGTACGACCGAAGTCCCAAAAAGGGGCCGGGTATGATATAAGATGATATAAATATTCATCGAGTCCCAACAAGGGCTGGGTATGACCGAGCCCCACCAAGGGTCGGGTATGCTATGTGAATGCAATGATAGGATGACATTATTGCAGACCGAGTCTCATTAATGGGCCGGGTATGGTATATTTATGCTTATGTTGACATAAAGATAAATTTGTAACACCGAGTCCCCGAGTGGGCCAGATACGGTATGTGATAGTGGTAGACATGACTTTATTTTGTAAGGTGCAGGTACAGTACCCTATTAAATGTTATACTTGGTTTCCTGCATCCTTGGTTCAGCTGATATCTCAGTTATGTTATGCTTATATACTTAGTACATATATCGTACTGACCCCCCTTTCTTCGGGGGGGCTGCGTTTCATGCTCGCAGGTACAATACAAATTTTTGGAGTCCACCAGCTCAGGATTCCACTCAGCAAGTTTAGAAGAAGCTCCATTGATTCGGAGCTAAGTTTTGGTACCAAACCACCGATGTATATATTTGGTTCCACTGGGGTACGGCGGGAGCCTTGTCCCGCCATATGTTGTCGTTCCTATTCTTAAAGGTCTGTAGACATATATGTGTGGGTTGTTCATGAGTTTATTTCGGCTGTGCCTATACGACACGTTGTAAATGTTTTTACGTTATGGAAGTCTTGTGGGCTTGTATTCTCTTTCATGATACGATATGAATGAAAGAGGCCACACGTACACGAAAAAGTTTTAACTCATTAGGTTCTTTTGTGAGCAGTATCGCTTTGCTCATAGTTCAATGTGACTACAGTCGACAAATATATATATGGGGGTCCAGGTCGGACCCCAGTCGCGGCACACGGGCTTGGGTCATGACAGTTACTTACTACTCTACTTATGCATATGATTTACATATCTTTATCGAGTCCCATAGAGGGCCGGGTACGACCAAAGTCCTAAAAAGGGGTCGGGTACGATATAAGATGATATAAATATTTACCGAGTCCCAAAAAGGGCTGGGTATGACCGAGCCCCACCAAGGGCCGGGTATGCTATGTAAATGCAATGATAAGATGACATGATTGTATACCGAGTCTCATTAAAGGGCCGGTTATGGTATATTTATGCATGTGATGACATAAGGATAAATGTGTAACACCGAGTCCCATAATGGGCCAGGTGTGGAATATCATACTGAGATACATAACCTCATTTTAGAAGGTGCAGGTCATGTGATTTAGTGATTGTTGTACTTATTCTCTGCATCTCTATACTATTTTCACATTTTCAGCCACACACAAGGTGTATAATACACTCCATAACAATACCATAAAGTCCAATTTGAAGGATTAAACATTACCTTACCCAAATTTGGCCAAAACCATCAAAGCGCAACTCGGAACTTCTCCAAACTCGCTGAAATTGACCGGGCTGTTTGTATGACTTCCTCGCTGCCCCAAATTGGATTTTCTCAGTATTAAACATCTCTATATAACCACGAGATACCATAATTAATTAATTCACGTAACGAAACTCGGAGGCTTACCTCCAATAGGCCTAACCCGTAGCCCCTCTCTCTTGTCTCCAACGTTTTTCTCTTCTTCTTTCTTCTAAGTTTCCAATTGTAAAGCTGAAGTTTTGGTTCCATAGACATCCTAAAATACATATATACATATCCACATACTTAAGGAACACCGTATATAATTAATTCACGGAGAACAATTTAAGAAATTAGCTTTGATCCTTAAAAACCAAGGCTGCCTTGTGCTTTGTTTCTCATGTTGTTCCTCTTCTTTTGGTTGCTGGAGTTTCAGCTTCAAATAGAATGAGAATGACTTCGTAGTCATCCAAATCCACATATATACACTGCTTTAAAAGGTTCCACGTGGCAGCCCCTTAGGGGTGACACGTGGAAGCCCCCTAGGACGCCACCTAGGTTCATGCAGCCTATCACACGCTGCCACGTTGTAGTGGGGTCCACCCCCCAAGCAGGCAGGTGAGTCACCTGCTTGCTTGTCACCTTCTTGCTTGAGGTGCTTGCTTTTCACCTGCTTGCTTCACTTTCGTAAGTTCGAAAACTAGTTTTTGCTCCCTCTCATAGGTTCGTAATCTCGTCTTATTTTAAGAGCCTATGTAATCCGTACTATGCAAGCTTGGTACGTACTCCAATAGGTTAAGTATGTAAGACTTCCAAGTTAGTAGCTTACGTAGGTAAATCGAGTTCTACGACTCATTACTTGGCCTCCAATTCCTTTCAGATTCTTATGAATCCATTTCCAACCTTCTCTACTATGGGGTATCACATTCTCCCTTCCTTAGAGTCCTTTGATAGTGTTGTAGCATATCCGGCTCACATGATAATGTCTAAGGAACTTATGAGACATTCCGAGTTTTAAAAGCGTGGGGTGTAACAACATACCTGTTATGGGTTAGTCTTTGTCCCGGTCGCCTTGTCGTCCCGTGAACCTAGGTAACATGAAATCAATACGAACATCAACCTCTTTAGACCTTTCAGCGTCTTACATTACTTAAGAGTATTCATAAACCCCATTCCCTCGCTCGCCTTCTCGACTAGTTCCTTAACTAGTTAAGGCGTTAACGAAAATCGGACAACACCTCCCCTATAATGTGCCCTATCCAAATTCCCAATTACATACCTAATTACTACAGCCAACCAACAACAACAACCTGCAGATCATATACAAGTAAAACATGGAAACATTACACAATATAAACTCCACCCGACTTGCTAAAAATTGTAATACCAAAATAGGGTTTCTAGTCTTTGTTTCGCAAAACCTTTAATTATACGAAACGAGGGGTCATATGGATGAAAACATCAGCACCCAAACCCCTTTTAAAATACATCCAAACACCTGCAGCATCACCCCACACACAAAATACCCCATTTCGACTACAATTTAACTACGACGACTTCACTTTTGATTGTTTCTATTGTAGAGCATTTACACGACCTTTTTTATACTTCAAGCAGTATAAAAGGTATATAATACCCTACATAACAACCCCATAAATTCCAAATTTAAAGGATAAGTCTTACCTTACCCGAAATTAGCCAAAACTCGCCAAAACTTGCCTCGGAACTTCTCTAGTCGCGCTGAAACTGTGTGGACTGTTTGCTGTCTGTTTGGTGATGCTACAAACCCTAAATTCACATTATTCATACCCTCATAACATGTCCAAATCCTTGAAAAAACGTGGGAGAACAGAATCAACCCATAGCTTATCATATGGCTTCCCAAACATGCTAAAAATTAACTTCGGAACCTCCTTGATGCGGTTGAAATGTTGTGGATGGTTGTTACTCATTTTTGCTGAACCAAATAGGAAAGTTACATTATTAACCACCTACTCTTGATAGAATAATACCTTAGTTAATTAATTTATGGAGCGAAATCGGGACTTACCTATTTTTTTCCTCCAAGCCGTCACATTTTTCTCTCTTATTCTAGGGTTTGATTTTCTTTTTGTTTGCTGAAGTTTAAGTGCAGGAACTGAACTTAAGACATGATATACATGTATATATGTGGTCCTAGGAGGTGACACATGTCATCCCCATAGGGTGACACGTGTCCAGCCCCTATTGGGCCACGGATCCATGCCTTACCCCTAGGCTGCCACGTGTCCTTGTGGGCCCAACCTCCAAGTAGGTGGGTCACCTACTTGACCCTAATTAGGTGGGTCACATACTTGCTTGAGGTTATGCCATGTGTCTCTCCTCCATAGGCTGCCACGTGTCGTCTTTTCCTCTTCCTCGTGGGTTCGTAATCTCGTCTTATTTTAAGAGCCTATGTAATCCGTGCTACATTAGCTTGGTATGTCCTCAAGTAGATCAAGTATGTAAGACTTCTAAGTTAGTTGATTACGTAGGTAAATTGAGTCCTACGACCCATTACTTGGCCTCCAATTCCTTACGGATTCTTATGACTCTATTTTCAACCTTCTCTACTATGGGGTATCACATTTGTATTTCCTTAAAGTTGTTTGATAGTGTCGTAGCTTATCCGGCTCACATGATAATGTCTAAAGAACTTAAGAGACATTCTGAGCTCGAGAGTGTGGGGTGTAACAATAGGGAAGGTTGGAAATAGGTTATAAGAATTCAAAAGGAGTTGGAAGCCAAGAAATGAGTCGTAGGACTCGACTTACTTATGGAAGCTACCAACTCGGAAGTCTTACAAAGTTAAGCTACTTGAATGCAAGTCGAGCTTATATAGCAAAGAGTACACAGGTTCTTACAGTAAGACAAGATTTCAAACCCACGAAGAGGGAGAAGAGCGCCAAGTGGCAGAAAGAGGAGGCGCCACATGGCAGCATGGGGAAGTGAAACATGGAAGTAGGTGACCCACCTTCTTGTGGCTAAGAAGGTGGCCCACCTGCTTAGGGTAGGCCCCACCAAGGACACGTGGCAGCATGTGATTGGTTGCATGAAATGTCATGGCTGTCTATGGTGTGACATGTGTCACTCTCCAAAAAGGGATATATACATGTTGTGATGACTATTAAGTCATTTTCATTCAAAAATCAGAACAACAAAGAAGAGAAAAAATGTGAGAAAGGAGAGAAGGTAGCCACAGATTTGGCCAATTTGAGGTAAGCCTACGACTTTTATTTTGTAAATTAATTATTTAAGGTATGCTATGGTTAAATAATGGTTTTTAATAGCTTAAAATCACTATTTGGGTAAACGAAGAAGTGACACAAACAGTCCACTTCGTTTCAGCGGATCAAGAGATTTTCGAGGTGGATTTTGGCGAGTTTTGGCAAATTTTGGGTAAGGTAAGGTCTTTCCTTTCAATTTGGAGTTTATGGTGTTGTTATGGAGTGTATTACACATCTTTTATGTGGCTGTAAATATGAAAATTTAATAAAGATGCTTGACGTTAGAAATAATCTAAATTGAAGTCGTTATAGTTAAATTGAAGTCGAGTAGGGTGTTGTGCTTGTGGTGCTACAGCTGTAGGTGGTGTGGTTGTGTTTTGCAGGGTTGCAAAGTATTCTAAAAGAGGTGTGGGTTCTTCTATTTGAATCCACATGATCTTCCATTTCGTATGGTTAAAGGTTTTATAAAATACAGACTAAAACCCTATTTTGGGTAACATAGTTTTGAGCGAATCGGTTGGAGTTTGTATTATGTAATGTTGATGTGAATTGCTTGTATATATGCTAAAGGTTGTTGTTTTTGGTTGTCTGTAGTAATTAGGAGTGTAATTAGAAATATAGATAGGGCATGTTATAGGGGAGGTGCTGTCCGATTTCCGTTAACTCCTTAACTAACTAAAGCACTAGTCGAGACGATGAGCGAGGAAATGAGTTCTATGAATACTCATGTGGAACATAAGATGCTGAAAATTCAAGGGTTGTTGATATTCGTATTGCTTCCATGTTCAATAGGTTCAAAGGATAACGAGGTGAACGTGACAAAGAGTAACTCGTAAGAGGTATGTAAAGCTATCTATCTTTTCTTTTTGGCATATCTTAGCCTTAAGTGAGTTGTATGTGAAATGTGGGGATAATTCCATTCCTATAACTCCAAGTATGCCTCATAATCCCTATCCACTGCTTGATATAGGAACCCCTGCAAGAATTGAGTATTGCCTTCCAAGGCTTCTACGTGTTAAAAAGTAGTGTATAGGAAGCTATCTTTCCCTTCACTTGATATGTATTTGGCACTAAAATGAGGTTATGATGCCATGGTTGTTCACCAAACCCCATGACAGGCTGGGTACGAAATGTGTACATGATAACCACATAAAGGAAAGTACAGACTATGTAAAGCTTATCCTTTTTCCTCTTTTGGCATGTCTTAGACGTAAGTAGAATATGATACAATCTCTGGGGTAATTCTACTCTTAAGCATATCCTATTTACTTCTGGATATCAAAATCTTATGGTAGTGGAACTATTTTCTCTTACACCCCACACTTTTAAACTCAAAATATCTTACAAGTTCCTTAGACATTATCATGTGAGCCGGATATGCTACGACATCATCAAAAAACTCTAAGGAAAGAAGAATGTGATACCCCGTAAGAGGGAAGGTTGGAAATCGAATCGTAGGAATCCGGAAAGAGTTGGAGGCCAAGAAATGAGTCGTAGGACTCGATTTACCTACATAAATAACTAATTTAGAAGTCTTATACACTTGAGCTACTCAAGGACATACAAGGCTTACATACCAAGGATTACACGGGTTCTTAAAATAAGATGAGATGACGAACCCATGAGGGAGGAAACAAAGTGACACGTGGTAGCCTAGGAAGGTGAAACGTGGCAGCACCTCAAGAAGGCAGGTGACCCACCTGCTTGGAGTCAACTAGGTGACCCACCTGCTTGGGGAAGGTGGACCCCACTACCATGTGATAGCACCCTATTGGCAGCATGGTTGAGGTGGCCAAATAAGGGCTTGACACATGTCACCTTTAGGGGCTGACACGTGTCACCTAATATATATATGTATTATGTGACTCTTAACTTTTTCATTATCCAAAAATCAGCCAAGAACATAGAGAGAAAAAGGTGGAGAAGGAAAAGAGAAAGACAGCCATGGGTTTGGAAAATTAAAGGTGAGTTCCTCGATTTTTCTCCGTGAATTAATTATTTACGGTATTCCTCAACACCGTGAAGATGTATATACATATTTTACGACATCTACGGAACCATCTCTTCATCTTTACGTCTAGAAAAGTGAAAGAAAGAAGAGGAAAAACGTTCGAGGCAAGAAGAGAGGGGCTACGGGTTAGGCCCATTGGAGGTAAGCCTTCGAGTTTCGTTCCATGAATTATTTAATTATGGTATCCCACAGTTATATAATGATGTTTAATAAGAATAAATTCCAATTTGGGGCAGTGAGGAAGTCATACAAACAGTCCACATATTTTCAGCGCGTTTGGAGAAGTTCCGAGGCGCGTCTTGACAGATTGTGGCCTATTTCGGGTAAGGTAAGGTTTCTCCTTTTAATTTGGACTTTATGGTGTTTTTATGAAGTGTGTTATATGCCTTTTGTGTGTCTGGAAATGTGAAAATGGTATAGGAATGCTTGACGTTGGAGACAATCCAAATTGTAGTCGCTATAGTTAAATTATCGTCAAAGTGAAGTGTTGGGCTTGTGGTGTGCTGTTGCAGGGTGTGGGGGCTGTTTCAGAGCCTAAATGTATTCAAAAAGGGGTGTGGGTGTTGATGGTTGTAGCCACATGACCCCTTGTTTCATATAATTAATGGGGTTACAAAATAAAGGCAAGACGCCCTATTTTGATATCGTAATTTCGAGAGAGCTGTTTGGAGGTTAGGTTGTATATTGTTGGTGTGAATTACTTAAACATATGTTGCAGGTTGTTGTTGTTGGTTGTATGTAGGTATTAGGAGTGGAATTGTAAATTCGGATAGGGCACATTATAGGGGAGGTGCTGCCCAATTTTCGTTAACGCCTTACCGAATTAAAGAACTAGTCGAACAGACGAACAAGGAAATAGATTCCAGGAATGCTAAGATGCAACCTAAGATGCTGGAAAGCTGAGAGTGGTTGATATTCATATTACTTTCATGTTGAATAGGTTCAAAGGACGATGAGGAAAATGGGATAAAGAGTAACTCACAAGAGGTATGTAAAGCTTTCTCTTGGCATGCTTTGGTATCAGTACGTACAACTATCTCTCATTTCCCTTGATATGTATTTGGTACAAAAATGAGATTATGATGCCATAGTGGTTCACCGAGCCCCATGATGGGCCGGGTACGAAATATGTATATGAAGATCACTCGAAGAAAAGTACAGATTACATAGAGCTTATTCTCTTTCTTCTTTTGGGCATGTCTTTGTCTTAGTTGTAAGTTGAATATGATCTGACCTATGGGGTAACTCCATCTTAAACATCTCTTATTTACTTCTGAATATTGAACTCGTACATTCGTTGAACTATTTCCCTGGAAATGTTTATACGTTAAAGAGGTAACAAATGTACAGGCTCTACGTCCTAAAGACTATAAGGTAACAAGTGTTTCTGAATCCATAAACGATTTGGTCCTATGTTAATAAATGTCTAGGCTCCCCGATATTACAATTGAGACAGCCCATAATGGCATTTAGAGGACACTCGAGATGATTACACCATTACTCGGGTCCTCAAACAAAAGCTTAACTTTCTTATTTTGTCGAGTCTCAAATAATGATTTAAATTGCATATAGTTACTCACTACTCTACTCTTGTATACAGTAACCCTTCTTTCACCGAGTCCCGGGCCGGGTACGTTATCGTGCACAACTCACTACATTTTCCACCAAGCCCCTCATTAGAGGGCCGGGTACATATGTATATATATATGATGATGTGTTGTAATAAGGTGGTGATGGCGCCGGGCCTGTGATGGTCCTACAGATGTGATTCACCGGACCCCTGAAAGGGCCTGCTATATTGTATAAATTGAGCATGCATGCTTTTGTGATTCACAGAGTACAGGTACATGTCTCCGATTTGATAATTTGTTCCCCTGCTTATCTATTTCGGATATATCTCTAGTGTATGATGTTACGTTTTACATACTCAGTACATATGTCGTACTGACCCCCTTTTTTGGGGGGGCTGCGCTTCATGCCTGCAGGTACAGGTACAGGTTTTGGGAGTCCGTCAGCTTAGGATTCCATTCAAGCTCAGTTGGAAGAGGCTCCATTTTATCGGAGCCTAGTTATTGATACGAACCATGGATGTATAAAATGGTTTTGTCGATTCAGGGGTACTGCGGGGGCCCTGTCCCGCCATATGTTGTCGTTAAAATGTTTAGAGGTCTACAGACATGTATATGTGGGTTGCTTATGTCAGTTTTATTTAGCTAGGTCTACATGATATATGATATATGTTATTATGTTATGGCAGCCTTGTTGTCTTTTGTGCCCTGTCATGTTGTGATACCAACGAAAAAGGCTATAGGTTTATGAAAATGTTATCGCCCAGTGGGGCTCTGTTACATGATACTGTTTTATTTATAGTTCAATTTGACCATAGTTGATAGCTAGGTATACGGGGGGTCCAGGTCGGACCCCAGTCATGGCCTACGGGGTTGAATCGTGACAAAAGTGGTATCAGAGCAGTTCGTCCTTAGAATGTCTTCAGACCGTGTCTAGTAGAGTCTTGATTATCGATGTGTTGTGCACCACATCCATAAACAGGAAGCTACAGGACATTTAGGATGTTACCTTTCTTTCACATCTAATATCGTGCTTTAGATCCGAGTCATAGGAAAATTCCTTATACTAACCATGGATCTTAACAAAAGGACGACACCAACAGAAGGAAGTAATTGACGACATGGAAAGTTATGAAGCATACAAGTAAGTAAAGTAAAGCCACGGAAGATATCTGTCGGGTAAGGTATTGAGGTACTATTGAAACATAAAGTCGAAACCTGAAAGGAAAGTAGACTGGAAAATACAACAAATGCAGTTTAAAGTTAGACGTACGAGGTAAGTCCAGTATTTTTATATTATTATTGACATTGAAAGCCCTGTGTGGCTGCAATATGAGATGATATTGAAAGCCCTGTATGGATGTGATATGACATGAATATATATATATATGTTGGCCCTATGAGGCATTGTTGATATTTTCTGCGTGCAGATTATGGGATAGTAAGAAGTGTAGAGGAAACTCTGCCGAAATTTTCCCAGGACGGAGAAAAGGAAATGAAACATAGATTTTTGAGATGTTTGAGAAATTGATACCAAGTACCCCTACTGTGGTTAACTAAAGCTATAAGAGATACTCTTCATGTAGTCGATAAGGGACACCCTCTTTACTTGGGGAAATTTATTTCGGAGGAACAAAAGCTTATTTATGTACAAAGTTCAGACTACGGTATCTCTAGCCGTATTTGTACCGTAGAAATATAAACAGAGGGATCAGGGTAAAGGATAAGATGTCTCGCGAATGAGTTTCACTCTTTTTGAAAAGTACCAAGCCCCCAACTCCTAATTGTAAATTAAACAAGTTGTTCATAACTCGAGATAAACTCAAAAGGAGACCAGGAAGGGCAAGTATTAAAAGAAGTACTGTGATATTTAAGAGATACTGATTTCTTTCAACAATGGTCGGGAAATGGTTTACGATAATAGTTTATAGTTCTCCACTGACTTATTAGGAAAAGAACTTCTAGACAGAAGCACCTCAAAAAGATGTCAGGAACTGGATATGAGTATGAATTTAACAGTGTGCTACAGCAGTACAGGGACAAAGTGACACTGCTAATAAGGCGCACTTGGTAGATTCTAACTAAGTTAAAAGCCTGCGTTGAGAACGCAGTAAGAGCATGGAGCTTAGGATACAAAAATATGACGCGTGTATGCAACGTCGCCCCAAAAATAGTGAAACCCTTAAGGGACGAGGATTGCAAACTTAAGGAATAAATGGCGCAACTTCTATTCGCCCCAAGAAGCAAAGGATATAGGTTGGGATAAAGCTACCATTTTAAGAAAACCTTAAATAGTTATCGTCGAAATACTAGCACTGCCTAATTGGAATTGGAATGACTACAGGTGCTAAGTAATTCTTTGAAAAGAACAGGTAGAAGGTGGCCTTGGACGAGTTGTTCCTTTGGTCACATTATTCAAGTAACGATTAGTAGACAAGACATCACATTAGATATGGAAAGGTTCTCGTCGTTTCATGATTTAGCCAAGATTCCGTACGCGGATAATCTAGGTATAAAATATATAGAAAGACAGGGACCTGATGTAGTATCAAGTAGACTGGAGGAAGAGATTGGGCAAAATTGAGACTGGACAAAGAGAAATAGAGCAAAGTACAAACAGATGAAAGTACGAGTACCCTCTAAAGGGGGGAAGTTAATGAGAAAATGGCAAAAGTAGGAGGAGGCAATTAATATGGCAGTATATTTGAGATAGATATCTAAACTTAAATAAAATAACTTGCCAAACCAGGTTAGAAAGGTCCGTAAGCCACTAATAAGTGAATGGAAGCCAGAATGCTACATAAGGCAGCGTTAAGAAGTTTGTGACGAGACCCTAAACACCCGCTTCTGCCTCTATAAGGCGGCGATAGCCCCCCCTCCACACCCACAGCATAGAGGATCTGCTCCAACATCCGCACTACAACCAAAAAAATGCTCTCCAGAGCGATATATGATGCTAAACCGAGACACATAACACTAGAAGGTGGCTGCCTATAAAAGCAAAAGAGTGTAACCATGAAAGTATATCGACCAACTCAAGAGACATTATGAAGGATAATAACAGCATGCTAGACCAAAAGCCAAAATATTGGTTTTAGAGTTAGTCGCAAATGATGTTACGATAGATAAATAACCAAAGAAAAAGGAATAGAAAGCCTCCTATGGTACAAAATGAGAAGGACACAAAGTGAATAGAGGATAGGGAAGTTTATATGTCAAATTCCTTTAAAGCTATGCCAGCTAGTAATAGATAAAACTCAAAGCGGCTCCAAAGGTCACTATATGAACGAACTTTAGCGCTACTCAGTAGCCCACCCTAATGAATGGGTGTGTACAGAAAGGGGGGAATACAATAGGAGAAGTTAAATCAAAATGACCAAAAAAAGGGGAGACATGGTCATAGTGGAACTAAAGGTCTACGCCGATACTGGTTGCAAGATAATAGTGGAAAGGACAAGGCAAAACATAAAGACTTGTGAGACAATGCTGAGGTAAATCTAGAGCTAAGTTGAGTGCCCCGCACATTATGGTAAGGATTACAATGAAACGCAACACAAAGACTTCCCAGGAAGGTCACCCATCCCAGTATTACTCTCGCCCAAGCACGCTTAACTTCGAAATTCTGAAGGAACTTAATGCGTTAGTGCTAGAATGATAACACTAGATGGAAGAATCTAAACTAGCGGTGGAGAAAGGACATGAGATTATGCTCCTGGAGTACTATACGTTACATTGAGAATATTGTAAAAAGGACTTAAGTAAAACAAGCAGGATTAGCTAATTACTAGCTAATGGCACACTAGAATGCCACAGTACTTCAACATGGTACCAATTAATGACATTTACGGAAAGCAGGAAGTAATACGCGAGGTCGGAGATCCCACAAATATAACCTGGACTACAAGACTCACTTCACACTCCATCGACAAATGGGTCTAAAGGGAATGTTACTTGTGGATTAACGACATTAGCCCCTGCTCCTTCGATAAAAGTCTACCTACTCAGCCAAGAAGGTGTAAAATTATAGGTTTAAGGAGTGGTAGGACCTTACGGAGTCCCCACAACCATTATCCCAGGCGAAGGAGCCCAAGTTGTAATTAACTACAGAGAGATGTGAAGATAGGTTAAACCAAACTACCGAGAGATGTGAACATAGGTTAAGCCAAACTACCGAGATGGAATTAGTACTACGGGTGAAGTAATACATTGACTTGATTGGACCAAAGATCTACCCCAACATTGAGTGTAGTATAAGGGAGAAAACGGCAAAGTAAAGCATGAGAACTAGCGAGGTAACGCTAGGATACTTCTTGTACCCTCTCATAATCTTGTAAAGGTAAAGAATGATATAAGATAATGTGTCTAGAGGATTACAAGTGGGGGTAAGGGAAATTGTGAAAGGGTCTAAGTAAAACTAGCAGAACTAGCTAGTTACTACAGGGTGGCGAGCTTCTGTGGCAAAATTCCTTCGGAATTATACCAGATCATGTTTGAAAAAGCACAGAACGACTATGAGAGCCATTATATGAGGGGACTGTAGCATTATTCGGTAGCCAACCCTAAGTATTGGAAAACAAAAGAGGAGAAGAAGGACCCAAAAGATCGAATGCCAGTTAAAGTTCTAAAAAGAGTTGAGAAGGACTATACAAGGCTAACGATTCCCAAATTATCAATGTCATTACGCACCTATTTTATACTCTATAAGAGTAAGGTGCTATATGGGTTATTGTGAATAGGCTAATGAATCAGCCCATTTGGATCCAATCAAGACCACCCATGCAGCTGAAATTAGGTGGAGTTATAGAAGATGGAGGTAGTAAGGTTCCGTGAGGTTTCCCCAGCTAATATCTTAGATAGAGGGACTTCAATGATAATTAACATCTAGAGATCAGTCCAAGAAGAGATCGAGAGCACAGACGGGTCTTCGTACCGCATTTGTCCTTGAACTACTGAACAGACTGATAATACTATTATATAGTTGGCTTTAAGATTAACTGGGACGATTTTCCACCACTTATTAAGTTTACCTACCATAACGGCTACCACTCTGGTATCCCAATGGCCTCGTACAAGACTGGTAGAGGAAGAAGTGTAAGTCCTCTATTGGATGGGTAGACGTTAGAAAGACTAAGCTAAAAAGGCCCCGATATGATTAAGCAAGTTATTGACTAAAAGACCAAAGTCGGTAGAGATGATATACAGATAATCGACATCGATATACAAAGTTCAAATTGATGATTAGATGTTCATAATAGGGTCACCTAGAAAAGGGAACTTAACCCAGAATACATTAGACTGTATCAAGTTACTCATAAGGTGATCACCGTGGCTGGTAAGTTAAGCTTACCACCTAATTTGGAAACTATACGCCCAGTCCATCAGATAGAGATGCTTCGCAAGGGTACTGATGAGCCACCTAGAGTATATTCTATAGATGGTGTCCAGAAGATGGAATCTTGTGAGCAACAACTGGTCGTCATCTTAGATCAGCAACCTGGGAGATTATAGACTAAAGACGTGCCTTCCGTCAAGATACGGTGGAAAAACCTAAACTAGAAAGAGGATGATCGGGGAAACTGAAGAGAACATGAAACACAAGTATTGGCACCTGTTCCCGATGTCTACAGGTAACCCCAACTATTGAGACTCGTATATTAAGTACTTGGATGGAAGTATGTGTTATGGCAACTGTAAAGAATCTCCCTACGATTTGTATAAGGTGCTAAGAGAAGTTTTGTCTAACATTCGGAGACGAATGTTCTAAAGGGGGAAGGATGTTACACCCCACACTTTTAAACTCAGAATGTCTTACAAGTTTATTAGACATTATCATGTGATCCGAATACGCTATGACATCATCAAACAACTCTAAGGAAGGAAGAATGTGATACCCCGTGAGAGGGAAGGTTGGAAATAAAATCTTAGGAATCCGGAATGAGTTGGAGGCCAAGAAATGAGTCGTAGGACTCGATTTACCTACGTAAGCTACTAATTTAGAAGTCTTATACACTTGAGCTACTCAAGTACATACCAAGCTTACGTACCAAGGATTACACAGGTTCTTAAAATAAGATGAGATGACGAACCCACGAGGGAGGAAAAAAAGTTACATATGTCAGCCTAGGAAGGTGACACGTGGTAGCACCTCAAGAAGGTAGGTGACCCACCTGCTTGGGGTCAAGTAGGTGACCCACCTGCTTGGGGGAGGTGGACCCCACTGTCACATGGCAGCACCCTCTTGGCAGCATGGTTGAGGTGGCCCAATAACGGCTTGACACGTGTCACCCTTAGGAGCTGACACGTGTAACCTCATATATATATATATATTATGTGACTCTTAACTTGTTCATTATCCAAAAATCAGCCAAGAACATACAGAGAAAAAGGTGGAGAAGGAAAAGAGAAAGGCAACCATGGGTTTAGAAAATTAAAGGTGAGTTCCTCAATTTTTCTCCGTGAATTAATTATTTACGGTATTCCTCAACCCCATGAAGATGTATATACATATTTTAAGACATATATGGAACCATATCTTCATATTTACGTCTAGAAAAGTGAAAGAAAGAAGAGGAAAAACGTTGGAGGCAAGAAGAGAGAGGCTACGGGTTAGGCCCATTGGAGGTAAGCCTCCAAGTTTCATTCCGTGAATTATTTAATTATGGTATCCCACAGTTATATAATGATGTTTAATAAGAATAAATTCCAATTTAGGGTAGTGAGGAAGTCATACAAATAGTCCACATATTTTCAGCGCGTTTGGAGAAGTTTCGAGGCGCGTCTTGACAGATTGTGGCCTATTTCGGGTAAGGTAAGGTTTCTCCTTTTAATTTGGACTTTATGGTGTTTTTATGGAGTGTTTTATATGCCTTTTGTGTGTCTGGAAATGTAAAAATGGTATAGGAATGCTTGACGTTGGAGACAATCCAAATTGTAGTCGCTATAGTTAAATTGTCGTCAAAGTAAAGTGTTGGGCTTGTGGTGTGCTGTTGCAGCTGTGTGGGGGCTGTTGCAGGACCTAAATATATTCAAAAAGGGGTGTGGGTGTTGATGGTTTCAGCCACATGACTCCTTGTTTCATATAAATAATGGGGTTACAAAATAAAGGCTAGACACCCTATTTTGATATCATAATTTCGAGAGAGCCGTTTGGAGGTTATGTTGTATATTGTTGGTGTGAATTACTTAAACATATGTTGAAGGTTGTTGTTTTTGGTTGGCTGTAGGTATTAGGAGTGGAATTGTAAATTCGGATAGGGCACATTATAGGGGAGGTGCTGCCCAATTTTCATTAACGCCTTACCTAATTAAAGAACTAGTCGAAGAGACGAACAAGGAAATAGATTCCAGGAATGCTAAGATGCAACCTAAGATGCTGGAAAGCTGAGAGTGGTTGATATTCGTATTACTTTAATGTTGAATAGGTTCAAAGGACAACGAGGCAAACGGGATAAAGAGTAACTCACAAGAGGTATGTAAAGCTTTCTCTTGGTATGTTTTTGGTATGGCGCTAGGCCCTATGATGGTCCTACATATATGATTCACCGGGTCCTAAAAAGGGACGGCTATATTATGTTATATTTTACATACTCAGTACATATGTCATATTGGCCCTCTTTCTTTGAGGGGCTGTATTCATACCTATAGGTACAAATACAGGTTTTGGAAGTCTGTCATCTTAGGATTCCGCTCAGCTCAGCTGGAAGATGCTCCATTGTATCGGAGCCTAGTTTTTGGTACTGACCGCTGATGTATATTATTGCTTTTGTTTACTCAGGGGTACGGCGGGGGTCCTTTCCCACCATGTGTTGTCGTTAATATTTTTAGTGGTCTGCAGACATGTATATGTGGGTTGTGTATGTCAGTTTGGTTAAGCTTGGTCTATATGATATATGGTACGTGCTATTATGTTATGGTAGCCTTGTCGGTTTGCGTGCCCTTTCATGATGTGATACAAATGCAAGAGGCTACAGGTTTATGATAATATTATAACCCATTAGGGTTCTAAAGCATGGTATTATGTTTTCTATAGTTCGACTTAACCACAGCTGATAGATATGTATACAGGGGTCCAGGTCGGACCCCAATCGCGGCCTATGGGGTTGGGTCGTTACAGTTATAATGAAATGTTTATGGTACTGAATCCCTTGATGGTCCATGTAGGATATATGTTACTATCTAAGGATCGGGTTGTACGTTTGTCACGACCCAACCCTATAGGTCTTGACGGGTGCCCGAACTGGATACCCACATGTACTCCTACCAATCGTAAGTAATTCTATCTCCTACTTGACTCATAGTATAACAACAGCTGGGAAAACATATAAGCCGACGAGGATATCAGAATTTATGGGGTCGTCCCATAAGAAGTACACCTGTGAGCCGACAAGGCTGTCACGACAAGGGGATGCCCCAAAACACAGTTCATGTAAGCACAACCATACATACGCATATATACAACCCATATATAGCCCATATACAAGCCATATATAACTCATATACAACTCATATACATCTCATATACATCTCATATATGGCCCATATACACCCACATACATATCCACAGACCTCTAAAAGTAAATGAAACCAACAGTAACATAAGGAGGGATAGGGCCCCCCCCGTACCCGTGAACAAAAATATATACATCAAGTTTTAGTACCAAATATTAAGCTCCAACACAATGGAGCACTTCTGGACCGCTGGGTGGGACTCCTACACTGATGGATCCCTAAACTGTGTATTTATAATTTTGGGCATGAACACAGCCCCCCCAAAAAAGGGGGGTCAGTACGACACATATACTGAGTATGTAAAACATAACATATCATAACTAAGAGCATATCTGAAATAGAGGCAGGAGATAAAACATTATATAAGAAACTTGCACCTATACCCTATGAACTGTAAGACATGCTTGCTCAAATTATACAATATAGCCGGCCCTTTCAGGGATCCGGTGAATCATACCTGTAGGACCATCATAGGCCCGGCGTCATCACCACCTTATTACAATACATCATCATATATATATACATACATGCCCTAGCCCTCTAGTGAGGGACTCAATGGATAATGCAGTGAACTGTGCATGAGAATATGCCTTGGCCTGGGACTCAGTGATAGAGGGGTTACAGTATGCACGAGTAGAGTAGCGAGTAACCATATGCAATTTAAAACATTATCAGGGACCCGACAGTATAAGAGGGTTAAACTATCGTTTGTGGACCCGAGTAGTAATGTAGTCCTGTCAAGTGCCCTCTAAGTACCATTAGGAGCCACATCAACCAGAATCTCGGGGGTCCTATGCATGTATTAAAGTAACACTATCCACCTATGAAACCGGAAGAACTTATCATCCTATAGTCTTTAAGACTAGGAGTCTGTACATTCAATACTTCTCTTAACGTATAAGAGGTTCAAGGAAAGTAGTTTAGATACTATGGATTCAACCTCCAGAAGTAAATATGGGACACTTAGGGGTGGAATCACCTCAGCAACTGCATCATCTTTTACTTATATTTATGACATGCCAAAAGAAGAGAAAAGATAGGTTTTACATACCTCTTACAGGTTACTCTTTATCTCGTTTGTCTCGTCGTCCTCAGAACCTAAGTAAGATAAAAGAAACACGAATATTAACAAACTTTGGCTTTCCAGTACCCTAGGCTACTCATGAGTATTCATAGAACTCAACTCCTCACTAGCCTTCTCGACTAGTTCCTTCATTAGTTAAATAGTTAACGAAAATCAGGCAGCATCTTCCTTATAATGTGCCCCATCTGAATTTCGAATTACACCCTTAACACCTATAGACAATCAACAACAATCAACTGCAGCATGTGTTTAAGCAATTCACATCAACAATATACAACATAAACTCCAAACAATTCGCTCGAAACTACGATACCAAAAGAGGGTTTCTAGTTTCAGTTTTACAAAACCTTTAATTACACGAGATGGAGGGAAGGGTGGCTGCAACCAGAAGTACCCACACCTCTTTTAACACATGTTACAGTACCTTAACATACCATCACATGACCAGAAGCAGTCCCCATACGCACAACACCTTATTTCGACTATAATTTAACTATAACGATTTCAATTTAGTTTATTTTGAACGTCAAGCATTTTCACGATTTTTCTTAAACTTACATCAGACTAAAAGGTGTGTAATCCACCCTATAACAACACCATAAACTTTAAATTAGAAGGTAAACCCTTACCTTAGTCGAAATTGGCCAAAACTCGCCAAAATTGTGCCTCGAAACTTCTCTAGCGCAATTTAAACCTCGTGGCTGCTTGTTGTCCGATTTGTGCTGCACCAAGAGATGATTTTATACTACTAATATCTCCATATCCTCATGGTATATGCTAGATAATTAATTTACGGAACAAAATCGAGACTTACCTTATCTTTCTTCCAAGCCGTCACGTTTTTCTCTCTAGGATTAGGGTTTGTTTTCTCTTTGCTTTAGCTAGTTGTTGTGAGACAAAACTGAAGTTGATAGTCACAATTATATATGTGTCCTTAGGAGGTGACACATGTCATCCCCTAAGGGTGACGCGTTTTTAGCCCCTATTGGGCCACCATCTGCATACTGCTAATTAGGGGCTGCCACATGGCAGTGGGGCCCACCTCTCCAAAGTAGGTGGGTCACCTACTTGACCCCAAGAAGGTGGGTCACCTGCTTGCTTGAGGTTCTGTCATGTGTCACTCCTTCATTGGCTTCCATGCATTATTTTTTTCCCTTCCTAGTGGGTTCGTAGTCTCATCTTATCTCAAGAACCTATGTAATCTGGGCCACATAAGCTTGGTATATCCTCAAGTAGCTTAGGTATGTACGACTTCTATGTTAGTGGCTTACGTAGGTAAATCGAGTCCTACGACTCATTACTTGGCCTCTAATTCTTTTTGGATTCGTATGCCTCTATTTCCAACCTTCTCTACTATGGGGTATCACATTCTCCCTTTTTTAGAGTCGTTTGATAGTGTCGTAGCTTATCTGTCTCACATGATAATGTCTAAGGAACTTAAGAGACATTCCAAGTTTAAAAGTTTGGGCTATAACAATATTCCACGACACATATGTATATGACGACTATATGAGGTGGAAGTAAAGAGTATGTAAAGCTTATCTCTTCTTCTCCTTTGGCATGTCTTAGTCATAAGTGGTTGGTCTATGTACTGTGGGGATAATTCCATTCATAGAACCCTGAGTATGGTTTGTAAATCTTATTCACTTCTTGATGTTAGAACTCCTGCGATAGTTGAGTTATTATCTTATAAGTCTTCTACATGACGAAAGGTAGTACACGTGAATCCTATCCCTTCCTTCTCTTGAAAAGGCTTAATGTAAGTGAAGCGATATATGATATGAGTTAGAGGTAATTCCATTTATAGGTTCTGGGTGTAACTCATGGATTGTACTCAATTCTGAATGTTAAAGGTCCTAAAGTAGTTAAAGTACTACCCTTGAGCCTTCCCTATGTTGGGTAGTAGCTGGATACGCAAGCTCGTATTCCTAAGGGCTCTAGGGCGATGAATGTCTCTTATTTTGTAAGATGTGTAGCATTATCTTGATGCACATCTATGACGCCTGAGGCTTCACTTAATATGATCCATAATGACCCTCAGAGGGTAGTCAAGACAATTACTACCTGAATCTTCAAGTGACGGTTCACTTGGCTATTTCATGGAGTCTCAAATAATGATTTAGCCTGCATATGGTTACTCACTTCTCTACTTGTGCATATGGTTAATATATATTCCACCGAGTCCCTCACAAGAGGGTTGGGTATGACCGAATCCCATAAAGGGCCAGGTATGATATAAGATGATTTAAGTATTCACCGAGTCCCATAAAGGGCCGGGTATGACCGAGTCCCAAAAAGGGCCGGGTATGATATATGTATACGATGGTAAGATGACATGATTATTGATCGGGTCCCATAAAGGTCCGGGTATGGTATATATATATGCATATAATGACATAATGATACATTTATAACACCGAATCCCACAACGGGCCGAGTAAGGAATATGACACTAAGATACATAACATCGTTTTACAAGATGCAGGTACAGTGATTTATTAATTGTTATACTTGTTCCGTGCATCCCTATGCCAACTGTAATTTCCTTATGACGTCTATGCTTACATACTCAGTACATATATCGTATTGAAACCCTCTTTTCGGGGGGTTCATTTCATGCTTACAGGTACAGATACACACTTTGGGGATCCCAGCATAGAAGTCCCACTCAGCAGTTTAGAGGCACTCCATTGTGATAGAGCCTAGATTTTGGTGCTAACCCTTGATGTATATATTTATTTGTTCATGGGTACGGCGGGGGCCCTGTCCCGCCTTATGTTACTATTCTTACTCTTAGAGGTCTGTGGACATATATGTGGGTTGTATATGTACGTGTGTATAGTTGTGCCTATATGTCAAGCATTTTCACGATTTTTCTTAAACTTACATCAGACTAAAAGGTGTGTAATCCACCCTATAACAACACCATAAACTTTAAATTAGAAGGTAAACTCTTACCTTAGTCGAAATTGGCCAAAACTCGCCAAAATTGCGCCTCGAAACTTCTCTAGCGCAATTTAAACCTCGTGGCTGCTTGTTGTCCGATTTGTGCTGCACCAAGAGATGATTTTATACTACTAATATCTCCATATCCTCATGGTATATGCTAGATAATTAATTTACGGAACAAAATTGAGACTTACCTTATCTTTCTTCCAAGCCATCATGTTTTTCTCTCTAGGATTAGGGTTTGTTTTCTCTTTGCTTTAGGTAGTTGTTGTGAGACAAAACTGAAGTTGATAGTCACAATTATATATGTGTCCTTAGGAGGTGACACATGTCATCCCCTAAGGGTGACACGTGTTTAGCCCCTATTGGGCCACCATCTGCATACTGCTAATTAGGGGCTGCCACATGGCAGTGGGGCCCACCTCCCCAAAGTAGGTGGGTCACCTACTTGACCCCAAGAAGGTGGGTCACCTGCTTGCTTGAGGTTCTGTCATGTGTCACTCCTTCATTGGCTTCCATGCATTATTTTTTTCCCTTCCTAGTGGGTTCGTAGTCTCATCTTATCTCAAGAACCTATGTAATCTGGGCCACATAAGCTTGGTATATCCTCAAGTAGCTTAGGTATGTACGACTTCTATGTTAGTGGCTTACGTAGGTAAATCGAGTCCTACGACTCATTACTTGGCCTCTAATTCTTTTTGGATTCGTATGCCTCTATTTCCAACCTTCTCTACTATGGGGTATCACATTCTCTCTTTTTTAGAGTCGTTTGATAGTGTCGTAGCTTATCTGTCTCACATGATAATGTCTAAGGAACTTAAGAGACATTCCAAGATTAAAAGTTTGGGCTATAACAATATTCCACGACACATATGTATATGACGACTATATGAGGTGGAAGTAAAGAGTATGTAAAGCTTATCTCTTCTTCTCCTTTGGCATGTCTTAGTCATAAGTGGTTGGTCTATGTACTGTGGGGATAATTCCATTCATAGAACCCTGAGTATGGTTTGTAAATCTTATTCACTTCTTGATGTTAGAACTCCTGCGATAGTTGAGTTATTGTCTTATAAGTCTTCTACATGACGAAAGGTAGTACACGTGAATCCTATCCCTTCCTTCTCTTGAAAAGGCTTAATGTAAGTGAAGCGATATATGATATGAGTTAGAGGTAATTCCATTTATAGGTTCTGGGTGTAACTCATGGATTGTACTCAGTTCTGAATGTTAAAGGTCCTAAAGTAGTTAAAGTACTACCCTTGAGCCTTCCCTATGTTGGGTAGTAGCTAGATACGCAAGCTCGGATTCCTAAGGGCTCTAGGGCGATGAATGTCTCTTATTTTGTAAGTTGTGTAGCATTATCTTGATGCACATCTATGACGCCTGAGGCTTCACTTAATATGATCCATAATGACCCTCAGAGGGTAGTCAAGACAATTACTACCTGAATCTTCAAGTGACGGTTCACTTGGCTATTTCATGGAGTCTCAAATAATGATTTAGCCTGCATATGGTTACTCACTTCTCTACTTGTGCATATGGTTAATATATATTCCACCGAGTCCCTCACAAGAGGGTTGGGTATGACCGAATCCCATAAAGGGCCAGGTATGATATAAGATGATTTAAGTATTCACCGAGTCCCATAAAGGGCCGGGTATGACCGAGTCCTAAAAAGGGCCGGGTATGATATATGTATACGATGGTAAGATGACATGATTATTGATCGGGTCCCATAAAGGTCCGGGTATGGTATATATATATGCATATAATGACATAATGATACATTTGTAACACCGAATCCCACAACGGGCCGAGTAAGGAATATGACACTAAGATACATAACATCGTTTTACAAGATGCAGGTACAGTGATTTATTAATTGTTATACTTGTTCCGTGCATCCCTATGCCAACTGTAATTTCCTTATGACGTCTATGCTTACATACTCAGTACATATATTGTATTGAAACCCTCTTTTCGGGGGGTTCATTTCATGCTTACAGGTACAGATACACACTTTGGGGATCCCAGCATAGAAGTCCCACTCAGCAGTTTAGAGGCACTCCATTGTGATAGAGCCTAGATTTTGGTGCTAACCCTTGATGTATATATTTATTTGTTCATGGGTACGGCGGGGGCCCTGTCCCGCCTTATGTTACTATTCTTACTCTTAGAGGTCTGTGGACATATATGTGGGTTGTATATGTACGTGTGTATAGTTGTGCCTATATGTCTTATGTTTTTGGTCGTTCCTTTTATCGTGGTAGCCTTGTCGGCACGTGCATGTTTTCATTATGGAACGACCCTACATGTTATGATAGCCTCGTCAGCTTATACATTGTGTTGCCTTATGCTGTCTTTTAGTACATTATAACTCAAATAGGAGGCAAGTTTACTTATATTTAGCAGAGGTATACGTGAGTGTCTAGTTCGGGTAACCATCACGGCCCGCGGGGTTGGGTCATGAAAAAAATGGTATTAGAGCATTTTGGTCCTCGGAATATTTACAAACCGTGTCTAGTAGAGTCCTGTTTATTAGTGTGTTATGAACTACATCTATAAACAGGAGGATACAGGACATTTAGGATGTTACCTTTTTTTATTGTCTTAGATCGTGCGATAGAGCTGTCTATCAGGATAATTCCTCCTTAGCGGACTACTATGTGTGCGGCCATACCTATAAAGGAAGCTTATTTTTGACCTCCTTTCTTGTAGGTGGGTATAGGATATCATGGAAAATTAAGAGACCAGCTCTAGACAATAGAGGGGGTGCAGAGAAGTCTCCTAGGGTACACATGGGACCTCAGGCTCCAGGACCAATTAGGCGGAGCCCTAGTTATTCGATTAAGACTAATCCCTCTAAAGACCCTAATTGGGTTATGGAGACCGATCCCTCGGAGGGCCCAATGACAGGTTCCTTAGAGCATCTGATGACCAGGGAAATGGTTTCGGAAGCCACGACAGTTGCTCTTATGACCGAGCACTATTACAGGTTGGCTCCTATGGTAAGTGTTATGGCATACTCGAGCCATCTATCTTGGTCGTCGGTGAACCAGGAATTACCTGGCTATTGATGTCTTTTGGATTCAAGCAAGGAAGATGATGAGAGATAGACAAGTAAATGGTAACCAGATAGAGACGGAGAGCATACTTCACCTCCTAGGTCACCGGGTCAAACTAGGAACTGATTGACTACAGGTAGGAGAGTGATAGGTATAGTTTTGTTGGCTATACGAGGCAATTTATCAGTGTGGTTTCAGCTTAAGGTAGGAAGCCCTGTGTGGCTGTAATATGAGATGGTATAAGCCTATGTATATATTGGCCCTATGAGGCATTATGGTTGTGATATGATAAGATATGGATGTATATATATGTTGGCCTTGTATGGTATTGCTAGTATTTCCTAAGTGCAGGTTTGGCATGTGAAGGATAGAGGAAACTCTACGAAATTGGTTTTTGGAATAAAAAGGGAATGAGATACAAGATCATCATATGGTCTGGAAGTTGATACCTAGTACCACTATTATGATAAACTAAAGCTTTAAGGGTACCCTCCATATTGCTGGTAAGGGGGGCCTATGTTTACTTAGGAAGTTTTATGTTGGAGTAAAACTCTTGTTGGAGGGCAAGGCGGAACCTAAAGATTAGCAAAATGACGCTAAGGTAAATCTTGGGACTAAGGTGAGTGCCTTCGCACATTATTGCAAGAATTGCAATGTAACGTGCAACGGGAAAATTGGAGCCAAATTTGAGAAAAGGACCACGGAAGAAATTGAACTAACGAGAAGCAACCTATCGCCATCCTGCATTAGGGGTGTCACGACCCAACCCCATAGGCCGCGACTGGGCTCCGACTTGGACCCCCCATATACATATCTATCAGTTGTGGTCACATTGAACTATAAATAAAACAATATCATATAACAGAGCCCCACTAGGCGATAATATTTTCATAAACCTGTAGCCCTTTTCGTTTGTACCACAACATGACAGGGCACGTAAGCCAACAAGGCTGCCATAACATATTAACATATATCATAAATCATGTAGACCCAGCTGAATCAAACTGACATATACAACCCACATATACATGTCTACAGACCTCTAAAAATATAAATGACGACATATGGCGGGATAGGGCTCTCGCCATATCCCCGAATGGACAAAACAATTTTATACATTAGTGGACAGTATCAAAAACTAGGCCCTAATACAATGGAGCCTCTTTTAGCTGAGCTGCATGGAATTCTAAGCTGACGGACTCCCAAAACCTGTATCTGTACCTGCGAGCATTAATGCAGCCCCCTGAGAAAAGGGGGTCAGTATGACATATGTACTGAGTATGTAAAATGTAACATAATACACTGGAGGTATATTCGAAATAGAGAAGCAAGGGAATAAATTATTAAATCAAATACATGTACTTGTACTCTATGAATCACAAAAGCATGAATGCTCAATTTATACAATATAGCCAGCCCTTTCAGGGTTTCGATGAATCACATTTGTAAGACCATCATAGGTCCAGCGCCATCACCACCTTATTACAATACATCATCATATATATACATACGTACCCAGCCCTCTAGTGAGGGGCTGGGTGAACAATGCAGTGAATTGTGAAAGATAACGTACTCGGCCCGGGACTCGAAAAAAGAAGGGTTATAGTATACACGAGTAGAGTAGTGAGTAACTATATGCAATATAAATCATTATTAGAGAATAGATAAAATAAGAAAGTTAAGCTTTTGTTTGAGGACCTGAGTAATGGTGTAGTCATCTCGAGTGTCCTCTAAATACCATTATGGGCTATCTCAAAAGTAATCTCGGGGACCCTAGATATGTATTAACATAGGGCCAAATCATTTATGGAATCAAAAACACTTAATCTCGTATAGTCTTTAAGATTTGAAGCCTGTATATTTGGTACCTCTTTAACATATAAAAGTTTTTGGGAAATAGTTCAACTACTGTAGGAGTTCAATTTTCAGAAGTAAATAAGAGATGTTTAAGAATGGAGTTACCCCGTAGCTCAGATCATATTCAACTTACAACTAAGACAGAGACATGCCCAAAAGAAGAAAGAGAATAAGCTTTATGTAGTCTGTACTTTCCTTTAGGTGATCTTCATATATATATTTCTATTACACCCCACACTTTTAAACTCGGAATGTCTCATATGTTCCTTAGACATATCATATGAGCCAGATATGCTACGACACTATCTAACAACTCTAAGGAAGGGAGAATGTGATACCCCATAGTAGAGAAGGTTGGAAATAGAGTCATAAGAATTCAGAGGGAATTGGAGGCCAAGTAATGAGTCGTAGTACTCGATTTACATATATATTATGTTAATGTAAAAGTCTTATATACTTGAGCTACTCGAGGACATACCAAGCTTATGTAGCAAGGATTATATGGGTTCTTAAAATAAGACGAGATGATGAACTCACGTGGAAGGAAAAAAAGTGACATGTGGCAGCCTAGGAAGGTGACATGTGGCAGCACCTCAAGCAGGCAGGTGATCCACCTTCTTGGGGGAGGTGGACCCCATTGCCACATGGCAACACCTTATTGGCAGCATGTATGTGTTGGCCCAATGGGGGCCGAACACATGTCACACTTAGCAGATGACACATGTCACCCCTTAAGGCAACATATATCTACATGTATTGTGACTAAGGACTTCATTTTTTGTCCAAAACTTCAGCCAAAGAGAGGAACAAAAACGTGAAGAACAAAACAACAAGGCAGCCATGGTTTAAAAGTATTAAAGGTGAGTTCTTCACTTTTCCTCCATGAATTAATTATCTATGGTGTTCCCTAAGCATGTGGAGGTGTATATATGTATCTTACGATGTCTACGGAATTAATTCTTCAGCTTGGAACTTGAGAGAAAGTTGAAAGAACAAAGAGGGAAAACATTAAAAACTAGTTAACAAACCCATTTTTGGAAGGGACAGTTGTTAGTAATATTGGTATAACTTCTTGTGTACAGCTTCATTTCGGGTGATTCAATATGTTTTGGAAAGGTATTTAATAGGTATATAACTTGCATTCATACTTTAAAATCCTTTTTTTCTTTTAGAATCTCGAAAAAAGGTAATGAAGTGTAGAGGAGGTACTACCCAGATTTTGGTTTTGGAAATCTTACACGGAATGTTGTTGGTGTTTTGGGCATATATTTTTGTACAGAATTGATGTAGGGGTAATTCGAAATTTTATGTGACCCTAAGACACATGTCTATAACTTTCATAAAGGACATAAACCTGTTTCCCTCAATTACCCCTTCGAAACGAAGCGACAAGGTAAAACAGTAAGCTGTCCAGAATTTATGTTTTGATAGTCTTGAGTGAGTTGTTTGGGGTTTGTATTGTGTAAGGTTGGTGTGAATTTATTGTATATATGTTGCAGGTTGTTGTTGTTGGTTAGCTGTAGTTATTAAGGGTGTGATTGGAAATTCGGATAGGGCATATTATAGGGGAGGTGCTGCCCAATTTTCGTTAATGCCTTACCTACTTAAAGAACTAGTCGACGAGACGAACAAGGAAATAGATTCTAGGAATACTAAGGTGCAACCTAAGATGCTGTAAAGCTAAGAGTAGTTGATATTCGTATTACTTTCAGGTTGAATAAGTTCAAAGGGCGATGAGGCAAATGCGATAAAGAGTAACTCACAAGTGGTATGTGAAGCTTCTCTTGGTATGTTTTTGGTATAGGTATGTAAAACCTATCTTTTCTCTTTTGGCATGTCTTAGATGTAAGCAGGATATGATATGAACTTTTGGGGTAATTCCATTCCCAGGTTCTGAATATGACTTCAGGACCCTCACTCACTTTTGAATGATTAAACTTTAAAGTAGTAAGCTGCTATCTTCGAGTCTTCTATATGACTGTATAATAATTGAAAGGCTTTGAGATAACCAATGCTCAAACTGCTATAAGATATTTCATATTGGCATATGTCTAAGATTTCCAAAAACTCCTTTTTACATAGTCCTTAGTGACAGTTAGAGAGTATACGTCAGATACCTTCTGCCCTAATCCCCAAGTGATGGTTTACTTGATGACTTCATTGAGTCTCAGATAATGATTTAAACTGTGTTTTGTTTCTCACTACTCTACCCGTGTATACTGTAACACTTCATCTCCGAGTCTCGGGTTGGTTATCAAATTCGTGCAATTTACTACATTATTCACTGAGTCCCTCGATAGAGGGCCAGCATCCGTATGTATATACACTATGATGACGTGTTATAATAAGGTGACGATGGCCTAGGGCCTGATATTGACACTATGATGATGTGTTGTAATAAGGTGACGATGGCCTGGGGCCTGATACTGATACTATGATGATGTGTTATATAAAGTGGCGATAGCATGTGGCCTGATACTGATACTACATATATGATTCACCGGACTCCTGACGGGGCCAGCTCTATTGAAAATTTGAGCATGCATGTTTTTGTGATTCACAGAGTACTGGTACATATTTCTGATTTGATAATTAGTTCACCTGCTTCTCTATTTTGGATATACCTCCAGTTGTACTATATTACATTTTACATACTCAGTATATATGTCGTACTGACCCCCCTTCTCGGGGGGCTGCGTTCATGCCCGCAGGTAAAAATATAGGTTTTGGGAGTCCGTCAGCTTAGGACTCCATGCAGCTCAACAGGAAGAGGCTCCATTGTATCGGGGCCTAGTTTTTGATACTGTCCACTGATGTATAATATTATTTTGTCCATTTGGGGGTACAGCGGGGGCCCTGTCCCACCATATGTTGTCATTTATATTTTTAGAGGTCTGAAGACATATATATATGGGTTATGTATATCAGTTTGATTTAGCTGGGTCTACCTGATATATGATATAGGTGATTATATTCTAGCAGCCTTGTCGGCTTGCGTTCCCTGTCATGTTGTGATACAAATGAAAAGGACTACAAGTTTATGAAAATGTTATCGCCCAGTGGGGCTCTATTACATAATATTGTCTTATTTATGATTCAATGTGACCACAACTAATAGATATGTGTATGGAGGGTCCTGGTCGGACCTCAGTCACAGCCTACGGGGTTGGGTCATGACAGAAGTGGTATCAAAGCAATTCATCCTTGGATTATCTGCAGACCATGTCTAGTAGAGTCTTGATTATCGATGTGTTATGCGCCACATCTATAAATAGAAAGCTATAAGATATTTAGGATGTTACCTTTCTTCTACATCTGAGATTGTGCTATAGATTCGACTCAAGGAAAATTCCTTATACTAACCTTGGATCTTAACAGAAGGACGACATCAACCGAAGGAAGTAATTGACGACATGGGACATCTTGAAGCATGCAGGTAAGTAAAGTAAAGGCATGAAAGATATCTATCTATTTGAGTAAGGTATGGAAGTAATATTGGAATGTAAAGTCGAGATCTGAAAAGAAAGAAGACAAGAAGTGCAACAAATGCAGTTTGAAGTGTGACGTATGAGGTAAGTCCGGTATTTTTATATTATTATTGACATTGAAAGCCCTGTGTGACTGAGATATGAGATGATATTGAAAGCCCTGTACGGCTGTGATATGACCTGAATATATATATATGTGTTGGCCCTTACGTGTATTACTTTTTATCATGTAGAAGGCTTACAAGACCATAACTCAACCATCGCGGGAGTTCTAATATCAAGAAGTGACTGAGATTAATGAGTCATGATCGGGGTTCTAAGAATGGAAATACCTCCACATCACACATACCAACCACCTATGGCTAATACATGCCACAAGAAAAGAAGAGTTAAGCTTTACATACGCTACTCTTCAATATATAGAAGACTTGAAGGATGGGAGCTTAACTACTTTAAGAGTCTTAACATTCAGAAGTGAGCACGAATTATGAATCATGAATCATGTTCAGAGCTCATGAATAGAGTTACCCTAAGCTTAATACACATATCATTTGTCACTTAAATCTAAGACATGCCCCAAAGAAAGAAAAGATAGGCTTTACATACTTATGCCCAAAACATGCCAAAAGAAGGAATAACTTTACGTACCTTTTATGGACTTCTATTAATCGCATTCATGCCGTCGTCCTACAAACCTATTTAACATGGAAGAAATATGAATATCAACCACCTTAGACTTTTCCAGCATCTTATATTACCTACGAGTATTCACAGCATTCATTTCCTTGCTCGCCTTCTCGACTAGTTCCTTAACTAGTTAAGACGTTAACAGAAATCGGGCAGCACCTCCCCTAAAATATGCCCTATCCGAATTTCCAATTACACTACTAATAACTATAGACAACCAACAAGAACAACCTGCAGCAAATGTATAAGTAGTTCACACCAACATAATACAACACAAACTGCAAATGACTCGCTCGAAATCACGATACCAAAATAGGGTTTCTAGTTTCAATTTTGTAAAACCTTTAACCATACAAAGAGGGGGGTCATGTGGATTCAACTAGCAGCTTCCCCACCTATTTTATAATACTTTTATGCCCTGAAACACATTACCATGCACCTGCAGCCACACACCACAAGCACAACACCTTGCTTCGACTACAATTTAACTATAGCGACTCCAATTTGGTTTGTTTCGAACGTCAAGCATATTTATGGAATTTACCTATTTCCAGCCACTTACACAACGTATAATAAACTTCATAAACACACCATAAACTCCAAATGGAAAGGAAAACCCTTACCTTATCCTAAACTCGTCAAACTCGCCAAAATTATCAAAATGTGAATTCTGGACACCCTACTGTCTTGTATTGTCTCTTTGTTTCGAAGGGGTAATTGAGGAAAACATGATTTGTGTCCTCAATGAAAGTTATATACATGTGTCTTAGGGTCGCATAAAATTTTGAATTACCCCACAACAATTTTGTACAAAACGATATGCCCAAAATACCAACAGCAGTCCTTGTAGAATTTCTAAAACGAAATATGGGCAGCAGCTCCCCCATGCTTCACCACCCTTTTTCGAGCAGATAAAAGCAAAACAGGGTTTTAGAGGCTAAATAAAAGTTATATCCCTATGAAATATATTTCCAAATCATCTTGAATTACTTGAAACGAAGCCTTACACAAGGAGTTATACTCATTTTACTAACAGCAGTATCATTAAAAAATGGTCTGTTAACAAGAACAAAAACCTCCTCTTTTCCCCAACGATAAATTTTAATTTGTTAAACACCATCATATCACCGTAGAATACCTTAAATAATTAATTCACGGAAAGAAATCGTGGAACTTACCTCAAAGCCATGGCTCCCGTAGCTCCTTTCTCTCTTCCTAAATGTTTCTCATCTTTTTTCGAAGTGTAAAAAGGATGGAAAATGAAGACTTAGTCATAATACTAAGTATATATAGCCTTCCCTAGGATGTGAAATGTGGCATCCCCTAGGGGTGACACGTGGTAGCCACCTAGGGTCCCACCTCACTCCATGCAACGAATCATATGCTGCCATGTGGCAGCATGGGTCCACCCCAAGTAGGTGGGTCACCTACTTAGCCCAAGTAGGTATGTTACCTACTTGTCACCTACTTGCTTTATTTTTGTGAGTTCGTAATCTCGTCTCACTTCAAGAGCCTACGTATTCCTTGCTACTTAAGCTCAACATGTGCTCTAGGAGCTTAATTATGCAAGACGTCCAAATCGGTAGCTTACGCAAGTAGGTCAAGTCCTACGACTCATTACTTGGCCTCCAACTTCTTTCGGATTCTTGTAACCCTATTTCCAACCTTCTCTTTTATGGAGTATCTCTTTCTACTTTCCTTAAGATTATTTAATAGCGTTATAGATTGTCCAATTCACATGACGACTTCTAAGAAACTTAAGAGCCTTCCTAGAAACTTAAGAAGCTTATGAAGCGTTCCAAGGTACCAAATTACCGGGTGTAACAATTAAATATGGATTGGTACAAAAAAGATCCTCTGTTTAAAAGTCTCTGAGATAGCCAATACTCAAACTTCTATACACTAGTTCATACTATTGTAACGTATGACTATGAAGTTGAGGCTCCAGTTGACATAGTCCCTAATGGCATCTAGAGGGTACTGGAGATGATTCCTACCCTAGTTTCCAAGTGATGATTCATTTGACCGTTTTGTTGAGCCTTAAATAATGAAATGCTTATTCACCGCATCCCATGAAGGGTCGGGCATGATAAATGATCAAATGCTTATTCACCGTGTCCCATGAAGGGCCGGGCATGATAAATGATAAAATACTTATTCACCGTGTCTTGTGAATGGGTGGTCATGATAAATGATAAAATGCTTATTGACCGTGTCCTATGAAAAGTCGGGCATGATAAATGATGAAATGCTTATTCACAGTGTCCCATGAAGGGTCGGGCATGATAAATTGTTAAATGCTTATTCATCGTGTCCCATGAAGGGTCGGGCATGATAAATGATGAAAAGATTATTCACCGCATCCCATAAAGGGTCGGGCATAATACACAATGAAATGACAGCTTCACCACATCCCTTACTGAAGGGACGGATACAGTATATAAGCATGCATATGAAAACATAGTGATACATTTGTAAACCCAAGTTCCACAATGGGCCGGGTATGATATGTGAGGAAGATATACATGCCCTCATTTCACACAGTATAGGTATAGTGATTCGTTAACTATTACATTTATTGCCTGCATCCCTATTTCAGTTGAAAGCTCATTTATGCTATGTTATGCTTTATATACTTAGTACATGTATCGTACTGACCCCTTTTTCTTTGGAGGGATGCGTTTCATGCCCGCAGGTACAGATGCATATTTTGGAAATCTGCCAGCTTAGGGTTCTACTCAGCAAGTTTGGGAGAAGCTCCATAGAATCAGAACCAAGCTTTTGGGTACTAGACCTTCTATGTATATATTTATATATTTAGGGGTACGGCGGGGGCCCTGTCCCTCCATATGTTGTTATTAATACTCTTAGAGGTCTGTAGACATGTGTATGTGGGTTTAATGTATGTTTGATTCAGTATTGCACATACGACATACTACAAATATTTTTGAGTTATGGAAGCCTTGTCGGCTTGTGTGCCATTTCATGTTATGATACAGGTGAAAGAGGCTACAGTTAGATGAAAAACGTTTTTGATCCATTGGGGGTTTTATGTATGGTATCACATCGCACACGGTTCAACTTAAGTATAGTTGATAGATATGCATAAGGGGGTCCAGGTTAGACCACAGTCACGGCCTACGGGGTTGGGTCTTGAAAATTAGTCAACCCAAAAGACATTATTCTAAACTCATAATGTCTGTATCGAGTTCTGAATGCAGTTTTTGGAATATCTGCTTCCTTTACCAATACCTGATGATAGACTGACCGTAGGTCTATCTTCGAGAAACGCTTAGCACCCTACAACTGGTCAAATAAATCATCAATCCTGGGGAGGGGATATCTATTCTTTATTTTTTTACCTTATTTAGCTTCCTATAATCAATACACATTCACAGAGACCCATCTTTCTTTCTTATGAATAGTACTGGTGCTTGCCATGGTCATGTGCTAGTCCTAATAAAGCCTTTTTCTAATAGATCTCTTAGTTTCTTCAACTCTTTCATCTTTGTGGGTGCTATTCTGTATGGACGGATAGATATGGGTTGAGTATCTAGTAACACATCTATAGTGAACTCTATATCCCATTCTGGAGAAAGACCTGGGAGTTCAATCAGAAATACATCTGGATATTCATTGACAACTAGCACTGATTAAAAAGTCGGTATCTGTCACGACCCAACCCCGTAGGCCGCGACTGGGGTCCGACCTGGACCCCCCATGTACATATTTATTAGTTGTGGTCATATTGAACTGTAAATAAAACAATATCATGTAATAGAGCCCCATTGGGCGATAACATTTTTATAAACCTGTAGCCCTTTTTGTTTGTATCACAACATGATAGGGCACGCAAGCCGACAAGACTTTCATAACATAATAACATATATCATATATCATGTAGACCCAGCTGAATCAAACTGACATACACAACCCACATATACATGTCTGCAGACCTCCAAAAAAATAAATGACAACATATGGCGGGACAGGGCCCCTACCGTACCCTCGAATGGCAAAACAATTTTATACATTAGTGGACAGTATCAAAAACTAGGCCCCGATACAATGGAGCCTCTTCTAGATGAGCTGCATGGAATCCTAGGCTAATGGACTCCCAAAACCTATATATATACATGCGGGCATAAATGCAGCCCCCTAGAAAGAGGGTCAGTACGACATATGTACTGAGTATGTAAAATGTAACATAATACACTGGATCTATATTCGAAATAGAGAAGCAGGGGAACAAATTATCAAATCGAAGACACGTACCTGTACTCTGTGAATTACAAAAGCATGCATGCTCAATTTATACAATATAGCCGGCCCTTTCAAGGGTCCGGTGAATCACATCTATAGGACCATCATAGGCCTGGCACCATCATCACCTTATTACAACACATCATCATATATATAGATACGTACCCAACCCTCTATTGAGGGGCTTAGTGAACAATGCAGAGAATTGTGTACGATAAAATACCCAGCCCGGGACTTGGTGAAAGAAGGGTTACAGTATACACGAGTAGAGTAGTGAGTAACTATATGCAATTTAAATCATTATCAGAGACTCGACAAAATAAGAAAGTGTTACACCCACATCTTTGAACTCAGAAGGTTCCTTAAGTTACTTAGAAGCTAGTATGTGAGCTACTTGAGTTACGACCCTATTGACAACTCTAAAAAGGGAGAATGTGACACCCCATGGTAGGGAAGTTTGGAAATAGGGTCAGGAGGAGTCGAAAGGAGTTGGAGGCCAAGTAACGGGTTGTAGGACTGGACTTATGTACGTAAACTACTAAGTTAGAAGTCTTACATACGTGAGTTACTTGATTACATACCAAGCTTGCGTAGCAAGGGTTTCATAGGGTCTTGAAGTGAGACAAGATTACGAACGAGATTACGAACCCACG
Source organism: Solanum dulcamara (assembly GCF_947179165.1). Taxonomy (NCBI): domain Eukaryota; kingdom Viridiplantae; phylum Streptophyta; class Magnoliopsida; order Solanales; family Solanaceae; genus Solanum; species Solanum dulcamara. The sequence goes on along the minus strand of NC_077241.1, from coordinate 28,710,907 downwards.
AGGAAGAAAAAAAAATTTCGCAGGGCAGCCAATGGGAGGGTGAAACGTGGCAGCACCTAAGCATGAAGGTGAACCACCTTCTTGGGGTCAAGTAGGTCACCCACCTGCTTGAGGAGGTAGGCCCCACTACCACGTGGCAGCCCCTCCTTGATGGCATGGATCCGTGGCCCAATAGGGGCTGGAAACGTGTCCCTCTTAGGGGATGACACGTGTCACCACCTAGGACCACTTAAATATATGTATATATGACTAATGGCTTTAGCTCTGATCCAAAAAAAAATAGCAGCAATAAAGGAAAACAAACCCTAGGGATAAGGAGAAAATTGCGACGACTTGGGAGAAAAATAAGGTAAGTCCCGATTTCGTTCCATAAATTAATTATATAGCGTATACCAAGATGATATGGAAGTATTAGTAGAATAAAACTAGAGTTTGGTTCAGACAAAAAATGGACAGCAATCTTCCACGACGATTCAGCACGTTAAAAAAATTCCGAGGCGCGATTTTGGTGAGTTCTAGCTAATTTCAGGAAAGGTAAGTTCTTCCCCTCTAATTTGAAGTTTATGATGTTAAATTAGGGTGTATTACACACCTTAGAGGCTGCTGGAAGTTGGGGAAAAGGTTTGAAAAGTTCGGTGTTCGAAATAAACGAATTTGGAATCGCTATAGTTAAATTGTTGTCGAAATAAGGTGTTGTGCGCGTGGGGGATTCGCGAAAGAAAGATTAAAAACTCTAGTTTTGGTATCTTAGTTTCGTGTGAATTGTTGGGGGTTTATATTGTGTAATTTTGTCATAATATATATATATATATGAGCTGATGGTTGTATTGTTGGTTGGATAAAGGTTCTAAAGACATGGTTGAGAATTCGGATAGGGCACATTATAGGGAGGTGCTGTCCAATTTCCGTTAACGCCTTAACTAGTTAAGGAACTAGTGGAGAAGGAGAGCGAAGGGATAAATGTTATGAATACTCGTGGGTAGTCTAAGTTGCTTAAAAGTCCAAGGTTGTTAATACTTACATTACTTCCATGTTAAATAGGTTTCTAGGACAACGACGTGGACGTGATTAAGAGAAGTCCATACGAGGTATGTGAAGCTTTCTTTTGGCGTGTTTTTGGAATAATTATGTAGAGCCATTCTTCTTTTCTTTTGGCATGTCTTAGATGTAAGCTATAAATGCTATGTATATGATATTTGGGATTCAATCCATTCGTAAAGCCCTGAGAATGAGTCGAGACTCTCATTTACTTCTTGATAGTAGAACTCCTGCAATAGCTGAGTCGTTGCCTTTAAGTATTCTATGTGATAAAAACCAGTACATGTAAAGACTATCTCTTATTTCCTTTGGAATGGCTTAATTTTAAGTAAAATGATATATGATATGGGTTTAGAGGTAATTCCATTTATGAGCTCAGAGTGTAACTCGTGACTTGTAGTCACTTCTGAACATTGAGAGTATGAAAGTAATCAAATTACTATTCTCGAGCCTGCTATATAATGAATAGTAAGTGGAGGTACCAACTCTTCTTTTTAAAGGCTCTGAAATGATAAATGTGTCTGATTGCATAAGTTGAGTCTTTGCCTAGATAAATTGTGTTTCTGGTTGTATAGACTATATTTCTGATTGCATAAATTGTGTGGCATTATCTTGATGCATGTCTGTGATCCCTGAAGCCCCAACTGATGTAAGCCCTAATGACATCTAAAAGGGTACCTCAGATAATTACTCCCCTAGTCTTCAGGTGACTATTCACTTGACTGTTTCATTGAGTCTCAAATAATGACTTAGTTGCATATGGTTTCCCACTACTCTACTTATGTATACTGTAACCCATCCTTCACCACATCCCACGATGGGCCAAGAATAGTTATCGTGCACATCTTTACTACTTCTTTCACTGCATCCCAGGCCGGATGTGTATAGTTCCACGCACGAGGAGACGATGCCGTATGTGAGGTGTGATATATATTATATGTTATGGCGATACGATTATTCACCGAGTCCCGAGCCGGTTGTAATGTGATAGTATATGTAGCAGAATAAGGAAGGAACACTGAGTCCCTCCTTAGAGGGACGGGTACGGTATGTATATTATGATGGTATGCTATAGACGTACACCACCCCATTCACCGAGTCCCTCACTAAAGGGCCGGATACTTATGTAGGCATGCATATGAGATTAGAGTGATACATTATGACCTGAGCCTCGCAGTGAACCGCGTGGAATACAATGATGTACATGATAAGATTATACCGTATACGATGATATGATACCATATACGATGCTATGATGAAATAAAATACGTGATGATACGATGACATGTGAATATGAGAAAATGCTTATGACACCGAGTTCACTAGAGGGTCGGGCACAACATATGATGATATGTATAATTTACGTGTCGTAAGGTACAGGTACAGTAGTTTGTTAAGTTATTATACTTGTCCTTTGCATCCCTATTTCAGTTATGGCCTCAGTTACAATGTGTTATGCTTTACATACTCAGTACATATGTCGTACTGACCCCTCTTTTCTCGAGGGGCTGCATTTCATGCCCGCAGGTACAGATGTTCATTCTAGAGATCAGTCAGCTTAGGAGTTCCTCTCAACTATGTCGGAAGTACTTCACTGTTCTGGAGCCTAATTTTTGATACTGGTCACTTAATGTATATATTTATACATTCAGAGGTACGGCGGGGGCCCTGTCCCGCTATATATTGCTGTTACTATTCCTAGAGGTCTGTAGACATATGGATGTGGGATGTTTGTTAGTTCGTTTAGATTGTGCCTATACGGCATTTTGTGAGTATTTTTATGTTACAACAGCCTTGTTGGCTTGCATGTCTTTATGTGTTATGAGACGAGTGAAGGAGGCCATACGTACACGAAAAAGTTTTAACTCATTGGGTTTTTTTTAATGAGTAATATCACCTTGTTCATAGTTCAATAAGACTATAACTGATAGGTCGGTATAGGGGGGGTCCAGGTCGGACCCCAGTCGTGGCCTATGGGGTTGGGTCGTGACAGAAATTTAAGCTTTTGTTTGAGGACTCGAGTAACTGTGTAATCATCTCGAGTGTCCTCTAAATGCCATTAAGGGCTATCTCAAGAGTATTCTCGAGGACCCTAGACATGAATTAACATAGGGCCAAATTATTTATAGAATCAAAAACACTTAATCTCGTATAGTCTTTAAGACTTGGAGCCTGTGCATTTGGTACCTCTTTAACATAAAAAGTTTCCAGGGAAATAGTTCGACTACTATAGGAGTTCGATATTCAGAAGTAAATAAGAGATGTTGAAGAATGGAGTTACCCCGGAGCTCAGATCATATTCAACTTACCACTAAGACAAAGACATGCCCAAAAGAAGAAAGAGAATAAGCTTTATGTAGTCTGTACTTTCCTTCAGGTGATCTTCATATACACATTTTGTACCCGGCCCATCATGGGGATCGGTGAACCACTATGGCATCATAATCTCATTTTTGTACCAAATACATATCAAGGGAAATGAGAGATAGCTTTCCAAACACTACTGTTTAACACGTAGAAGCCTTACTAGGGAATACTAAATCCTTACAGAAATTCTAATACTAAGCAGTGGGTAGGGGTTATGAGGCGTACTTGGAGTTCTGGGAATGGAATTATCCCCACATTCCACATACGATTCACTTAAGGCTAAAACTTGCCAAAAGGAATGAAAGATAGCTGTACGTACTTATACCAAAACATGCCAAGAGAAAGATTTACATACCTCTTGTGAGTTACTCTTTATTCCGCTTGCCTCGTCGTCCTTTAAACCTATTCAACATGAAAGTAATATGAATATGAACCACTCTTATCTTTCCAGCATCTTAGGTTGCACCTTAGCATTCCTGGAATTTATTTCTTTGCCCGTCTCTTCGACTAGTTCCTTAATTAGGTAAGGCATTAACGAAAATTGGGCAGCACCTCCCTTATAATGTGCCCTATCCGAATTTCCAATTCTATTCCTAATACATACATCCAACCAACAACAACAAACTGCACATGTATACAAGCAATTCACACCAAGATTACACAATACAAACTCCAAATGACTTGCTCACAAATACGATATCCAAAATAGGGTGTCGAGCCTTTATTTTGTAACACCTTTAATTATACAAAACGAGGGGTCATGTGGTTGCCACCGGCAGAACCTTAACCCCCTTTAGAACATATTTATGACCTGCAAAAACACACCACATCCCTGCAGCAACAACTCACAAGAACAACACTTTACTTCGACGACAATTAAACTATAACGACTACAATTTGGGTTATCTCCAACAACAAGCATTCCTATTCATGTTCACGTTTACATCCACACACAAGGTGTATAACACACTCCATAACAATACCATAAAGTTCAAATTAAAAGGAGAAATCTTACCTTACCCGAAATAGGCCCAAATCTGCCAAGACGCGCCTTGGAACTTCTCTAAACGCGCTAAAATTATGTGGACTGTTTGTATGACTTCCTCGCTGCCCCAAATTAGAATTTATAGTTATTAAACATCGTTATATAACTGTAGTATACCATAATTAATTAATTCACTAAACGAAATTCAGAGGCTTACCTCCAAAAGGACAAACCCGTAGCCCCTCTCTTCTTGCCTCCAACGTTTTTCCTCTTCTTTCTTTCACTTTTATAGACGTAAAGATGAAGAGATGGTTCCGTATACATCGTAAGATACATATATACATATCCATATGGTTGAGGAACACCAAAGATAATTAATTCACGGAGGAAAATTGGAAAACTTACCTTAAATTTCTCCAACCATGGCTGCCTCTTCGTCTCACGTTTTCTCTCTATTCTTTTGGCTGGTTTTGGATAAAGAACAAGTTAAGAGTCACATAGTACGTATATATATATGAGGTGACACGTGTCATCCCCTGAGGGTGCCACGTGTCAAGCCCTTATTGGGCCACCTTAACCATGCTGCCAATAGGGTGCTACCACGTGGCAGTGGGGTCCACCTCCCCCAAGCAGGTGGGTCACCTGCCTGCTTGAGGTTCTCCCACGTGTCACCTTCCTAGGCTGCCACGTGTCACATTTTTTCCCTCTCTCGTGGGTTCGTCATCTCATTTTATTTTAAGAACTCGTGTAATCCTTTCTACGTAAGCTTGGTATGTCCTTCAGTAGCTCAAATATATAAGACTTTTACATTAACAAGTTACGTAGGTAAATCGAGTCCTAGGACTCATTACTTGGCCTCCAATTTCCTCCGGATTCTTATGACTCGATTTCCAACCTTCTCTACTATGGAGTATCACATTCTCTCTTCCTTAGAGTAATTAGATAGTGTCGTAGCGTATCTAGCTCATATGATAATGTCTAAGGAACTTCTGAGACATTCCGAGTTTACAAGTGTGGGGTGTAACAGATAACCAAGACTTTACTAGACACGATCTGCAGACAATCCAACGACGAACTGCTCTGATACCACTTCTATCATGACCCAACCCCGTAGGCCACGACTAGGGTCCGACCTGGACCCCCGTGTACGTATCTATCAGTTGTGGTCACATTGAACTGTAAATAAAACAATATCATATAACAGAGCCCCACTAGGCGATAACATTTTCGTAAACCTGTAGCCCTTTTTGTTTGTATCACAACATGATAGGACATGCAAGCTGACAAGGCTGCCATAACATAATAACATATATCATATATCATATAGACCCAGCTGAATCAAACTAACATACACAACCCACATATACATGTCTGCATACCTCTAAAACTATAAATGACAACATATGGCAGGACAGGGCCCCCGCCGTACCTCCAAATGGACAAAATAATTTTATACATCAGTGGACAGTATCAAAAACTAGCCCCCGATATAATGGAGCCTCTTTCAGCTGAGCTGCATGGAATCCTAGGATGACGGACTCCCAAAACCTGTATCTGTACCTGCGGGCATGAATGAAGCCCCCTCGAGAAAGGGGGTCAGTATGACATATGTACTGAATATGTAAAACGTAACACAATACACTGGGGGTATATTCGAAATAGAAAAGCAGGGGAAACAAATTATTAAATCGAAGACACACCTATACTCTATGAATCACAAAAGCATACATGCTCAATTTATACAATATAGTCGGCCCTTTCAGATGTCCGGTGAATCACATCTGTAGGATCATTACAGGACCGACGCCATCACTACCTTATTATAATACATCATCATAAATATACATCGTAACCGGACCTCTAGTAAGGGGCTCAGTGAGTGATGCCGTGAATTGTGCATGATAACGTACCCAGCCTGGAACTCGGTGAAAGAAGGGTTACAGTATACACGATTAGAGTAGTGAGTAACTATATGCAATTTAAATCATTATCATAGACTCGACAAAATAAGAAAGTTAAGCTTTTGTTTGAGGACCCGAGTAACGATGTAGTCATCTCGAGTATCCTCTAAATACCATTATGGGTTGTCTCAAAAGAAATCTCGGGGACCCTAGACATGTATTAACATAGGGCCAAATCATTTATGGAATCAAAAACACTCAATCTCATATAGTCTTTAAGACTTGGAGCCTGTACATTTGGTACCTCTTTTACATATAAACGTTTCCAGGGAAATGGTTCAACTACTGTTGGAGTTCAATATTCAGAAGTAAATAAGAGATGTTTAAGAATAGAGTTACGCCAGAGCTCAGATCATATTCAACTTACCACTAAGACAAAGACATGCCCAAAAGAAGAAAGAGAATAAGCTTTATGTAGTCTGTACTTTCCTTCAGGTGATCTTCATATACACATTTTGTACCCGGCCCATCATGGGGATCGGTGAACCACTATGGCATCATAATCTCATTTTTGTACCAAATACATATCAAGGGAAATGAGAGATAGCTTTCCAAACACTACTGTTTAACACGTAGAAGCCTTACTAGGGAATACTAAATCCTTACAGAAATTCTAATACTAAGCCGTGGGTAGGGGTTATGAGGTGTACTTGGAGTTCTGGGAATGGAATTATCCCCACATTCCACATACGATTCACTTAAGGCTAAAACTTGCCAAAAGGAATGAAAGATAGCTGTACGTACTTATACCAAAACATGCCAAGAGAAAGATTTACATACCTCTTGTGAGTTACTCTTTATTCCGCTTGCCTCGTCGTCCTTTAAACCTATTCAACATGAAAGTAATATGAATATGAACCACTCTTATCTTTCCAGCATCTTAGGTTGCACCTTAGCATTCCTGGAATTTATTTCTTTGCCCGTCTCTTCGACTAGTTTCTTAATTAGGTAAGGCATTAACGAAAATTGGGCAGCACCTCCCTTATAATGTGCCCTATCCGAATTTCCAATTCTATTCCTAATATATACATCCAACCAACAACAACAAACTGCACATGTATACAAGCAATTCACACCAAGATTACACAATACAAACTCCAAATGACTTGCTCACAAATACGATATCCAAAATAGGGTGTCGAGCCTTTATTTTGTAACACCTTTAATTATACAAAACGAGGGGTCATGTGGTTGCCACCGGCAGAACCTTAACCCCCTTTAGAACATATTTATGACCTGCAAAAACACACCACATCCCTGCAGCAACAACTCACAAGAACAACACTTTACTTCGACGACAATTAAACTATAACGACTACAATTTGGGTTATCTCCAACGCCAAGCATTCCTATTCATGTTCACGTTTACATCCACACACAAGGTGTATAACACACTCCATAACAATACCATAAAGTTCAAATTAAAAGGAGAAATCTTACCTTACCCGAAATAGGCCCAAATCTGCCAAGACGCGCCTTGGAACTTCTCTAAACGCGCTAAAATTATGTGGACTGTTTGTATGACTTCCTCGCTGCCCCAAATTAGAATTTATAGTTATTAAACATCGTTATATAACTGTAGTATACCATAATTAATTAATTCACTAAACGAAATTCAGAGGCTTACCTCCAAAAGGACAAACCCGTAGCCCCTCTCTTCTTGCCTCCAACGTTTTTCCTCTTCTTTCTTTCACTTTTATAGACATAAAGATGAAGAGATGGTTCCGTATACATCGTAAGATACATATATACATATCCATATGGTTGAGGAACACCAAAGATAATTAATTCACGGAGGAAAATTGGAAAACTTACCTTAAATTTCTCCAACCATGGCTGCCTCTTCGTCTCACGTTTTCTCTCTATTCTTTTGGCTGGTTTTGGATAAAGAACAAGTTAAGAGTCACATAGTATGTATATATATATGAGGTGACACGTGTCATCCCCTGAGGGTGCCACGTGTCAAGCCCTTATTGGGCCACCTTAACCATGCTGCCAATAGGGTGCTACCACGTGGCAGTGGGGTCCACCTCCCCCAAGCAGGTGGGTCACCTGCCTGCTTGAGGTTCTCCCACGTGTCACCTTCCTAGGCTGCCACGTGTCACATTTTTTCCCTCTCTCATGGGTTCGTCATCTCATTTTATTTTAAGAACTCGTGTAATCATTTCTACGTAAACTTGGTATGTCCTTCAGTAGCTCAAATATATAAGACTTTTACATTAACAACTTACGTAGGTAAATCGAGTCCTAGGACTCATTACTTGGCCTCCAATTCCCTCCGGATTCTTATGACTCGATTTCCAACCTTCTCTACTATGGAGTATCACATTCTCTCTTCCTTAGAGTAATTAGATAGTGTCGTAGCGTATCTAGCTCATATGATAATGTCTAAGGAACTTCTGAGACATTCCGAGTTTACAAGTGTGGGGTGTAACAGATAACCAAGACTTTACTAGACACGATCTGTAGACAATCCAACGACGAACTGCTCTGATACCACTTCTATCATGACCCAACCCCGTAGGCCACGACTAGGGTCCGACCTGGACCCCCGTGTACGTATCTATCAGTTGTGGTCACATTGAACTGTAAATAAAACAATATCATATAACAGAGCCCCACTAGGCGATAATATTTTCGTAAACCTGTAGCCCTTTTTGTTTGTATCACAACATGATAGGACATGCAAGCTGACAAGGCTGCCATAACATAATAACATATATCATATATCATATAGACCCAGCTGAATCAAACTAACATACACAACCCACATATACATGTCTGCATACCTCTAAAACTATAAATGACAACATATGGCAGGACAGGGCCCCCGCCGTACCTCCAAATGAACAAAATAATTTTATACATCAGTGGACAGTATCAAAAACTAGCCCCCGATATAATGGAGCCTCTTTCAGCTGAGCTGCATGGAATCCTAGGATGACGGACTCCCAAAACCTGTATCTGTACCTGCGGGCATGAATGAAGCCCCCTCGAGAAAGGGGGTCAGTATGACATATGTACTGAATATGTAAAACATAACACAATACACTGGGGGTATATTCGAAATAGAAAAGCAGGGGAAACAAATTATTAAATCGAAGACATGTACCTATACTCTATGAATCACAAAAGCATACATGCTCAATTTATACAATATAGTCGGCCCTTTTAGATGTCCGGTGAATCACATCTGTAGGATCATTACAGGCCCGACGCCATCACTACCTTATTATAATACATCATCATAAATATACATCGTAACCGGCCCTCTAGTAAGGGGCTCAGTGAGTGATGCCGTGAATTGTGCATGATAACGTACCCAGCCTGGAACTCGGTGAAAGAAGGGTTACAGTATACACGATTAGAGTAGTGAGTAACTATATGCAATTTAAATCATTATCAGAGACTCGACAAAATAAGAAAGTTAAGCTTTTGTTTGAGGACCCGAGTAACGATGTAGTCATCTCGAGTATCCTCTAAATGCCATTATGGGTTGTCTCAAAAGAAATCTCGGGGACCCTAGACATGTATTAACATAGGGCCAAATCATTTATGGAATCAAAAACACTCAATCTCATATAGTCTTTAAGACTTGGAGCCTGTACATTTGGTACCTCTTTTACATATAAACGTTTCCAGGGAAATGGTTCAACTACTGTTGGAGTTCAATATTCAGAAGTAAATAAGAGATGTTTAAGAATAGAGTTACCCCGGAGCTCAGATCGTATTAAACTTACATCTAAGACAAAGACATGCCCAAAAGAAGAAGGAGAATAAACTTTATGTAGTCTGTACTTTCCTTCAAGTGATCTGCATATACATATTTCGTACCCGGCTCATTATGGGGATCGGGAACCATTATGGCATCATAATCTCATTTTTGTACCAAATACATATCAAGGGAAATGAGAGATAGTTGTACGTACTTATACCAAACCATGCTAAGAGAAAGCTTGACATACCTCTTGTGAGTTACTCTTTATCCCATTCGGCTCATCATCCTTTGAACCTATTAAACATAAAAGTAATAGGAATATCTACCACTCTTAGATTTCCAGCATCTTAGGTTGCACCTTAGCATTCCTGAAATCTATTTCCTTGCCCGTCTCTTCGACTAGTTCTTTAATTAGGTAAGGCGTTAACGAAAATTGGGCAGCACCTCCCTTATAATGCGCCCTATCCAAATTTCCAATTAAATCCCTAAGAACTACAGACAACCAACAACAACAACCTGCAGAATATATATACATAATCATGGCAATATTACACAACAAAAGCTCTAAACCACTTGCTGAAAATTACAACAGCAAAATAGGGTTTCTAGTCTTTGTTTCGCAAAACCTTTAATTATACGAAACAAGGGTTCGTGTGGATGCAACCAAAACCACCCCTACCCCTTTTTGAACACATTTAGTCCATGAAACAAAACACCACACCCTTTAAGCAGCACATCACAAGAACAACATGGTACTTCGACGATAATTCAACTATAATGACTACAATTTGAATTGTCTCCAACGTTAAGCATTCCTATACCCTTTTTACCTTTCCAGCCACACACAAGGCATATAATACACTCCATAACAACACCATGAAGTCCAAATTAGAAGGATAAACCTTAACTAACCCTAAATTGGGCAAAACACTCCAAAACTGCATCTCGGAAACTTCTTGATGTGCTGAATCGGGGCGGACTGTTTGTGTCCCTTTTACACTGCCCCAAATTCCAATTCTATATTATAAAATACTATTATATAACCTTGGGTTACCTTAAATAATTAATTCATATAACGAAATCGGGCCTTACCTTGGTAAATCTTCAAACTCGTAGCTTTCTCCCTAGGTTCTCTAGAATTTTTTTTCAACTTTCTCCTACTTGTTTCAAGTGCAAAGCTGAAAATATGGTTCTGTAGACATCATAATATACATATATACATGTCTACGTGGTTGAGTAACACCATAGATAATTAATTCATGGAGGAAAATTGGAAAACTTACCTTTAATTTTCCAAACCTATGGCTGCCTTTCTCTCACATTTGTTTCCTCTCCTTGGCTGATATTTTTGGATAGAAACTGAAGTTATACATTACATAACACATATATATATATATCTCTTTAGAAGGTGCCACATGGAAGCCCCCTTAGGGGTGCCACATGGCAGCCCCTAGGATGCCACCTAGGCTCATGCGGCCTATCACATGCTACCACGTAGAAGCAGGGTCCACCTCCCCCCAAACAGGCAGGTGAGTCACCTCCTTTCTTGTCACCTGTTTTTTTCACTTTCGTAAGTTCAAAATCTAGTTTTTTCTCCCTCTCGTAGGCTCGTCACCTCATCTTATTTTAAGAGCCTATGAAATACATGCTATGCAGGTTTGGTATGTCCTCCAATAGCTCAAGTATATAAGACTTTTATATTAATAACTTACGTAGGTAAATCGAGTCCTACGACTCATTACTTGGCCTCCAATTCCCTCCGGATTCTTATGAATCCATTTCCAACCTTCTCTACTATGGGGTATCACATTCTCCCTTCCTTAGAGTCGTTAGATAGTATCGTAGAGTATCCGGCTGATATGATAATGTCTAAGGAACTTATGAGACATTCCGAGTTTAAAAGTATGGGGTGTAACAGTACCTCTGCTTCCATGTTATGCAAACGAACCAGATGATAAATATAACACTTTCTAACCATTTTCCTTACCGTAAGGTATGAAATAAATTTACCCCTCGGCGATATCGTATTCCTCAACCATTTAATAATTGGCTCATCTGGAAACTAAAACTGAACCATTTTGTTTATACAATCAACGTTAGCATAAAAAGAGGGTAACCAATCCACACCCATAATAACATCAAACTCTGTCATATCTAACTTTATTAAATCGGCCAAGGTATGATGACTATATGTACCCACCGATCAATTTCTATATATTTGCTTTACTGTAACAGAGTCTGCTACCGGTGTGGCTACCTCAAATGGTTCTATTAAATCCAGTTTTATTCTAATCCTACTAGAAACAATGGGAGATATATATGATAAGGTGTAGCCTGGATCTATTAATGCATATATGTCCCGAGAGAAAATCGATAATATACCTGTAACCACATTCAGTGATGCCTCCTGATATTGTCTACTAGGCAAGGCATATATGCAATTCAAAGGGCCACTATAACTAGAAGCTCCACCACGGCCTACTGATGTCTGAATACCTTACCCCATAGGGCGCATAGCTACAGAAGAAGATGAACCAACAACTAATCTAGTAGGCTGAACAGCACCTCCTGGACTACTCCTGAATGGACAATCCCTCATAACATGTCCTTGACTACTGCAAGTAAAACAAGCACCTGTAACAAAACGACACTCCCCAAAATAAGGCCTACCACAATGGGAACACCGAGGCAAAGGTGGCTTTGACTGGTGCAAACCCCTGCTCATCTATGAACCCAAAACTCTAGAGCTCTGACCGGCTCCTGAATATCCTGTGCTATCGAATCTCTTACCTGTGAACTGTGGGGTGTACTCTGGGTTGGCTGAGAAGGATATCTACTATACTGTTGAGGCTACCAACCTCAAAACTCACCCGAATAAACAATATATCTAGCCCTCTTATACTAGCCTTTGTCATGATTTCTATCGGGATGACGCCCTCTGTGCCGGTCCTCTACCCCCTATGTAAATGCCTGTACCCAAGTAATATCCATACCTGGCTGAGAAACCATTGCCATACAACTGTCAATCAAATAAAGAACCAGCCCCATCATATAACGATGCACTATATCAGCCCTATCATGTTACAACACGTACTTTGGTACCTTGGAATGCTTCATAAGCTTCTTAAGTTTCTGGAGAGGCTCTTGAGTTTCTTTGAAGTAGTCATATGAATTGGATAATCTATAACACTATCAAACAACTCTAAGGAAGGGAGAATGAGATACCCCAATAGTAGGAAATATTGGAAATAGGGTTATAAGAATCCGCAAGGAGTTGGGGGCCAAGTAATGGGTTGTAGGACTTGACTTACTCACGTACGCCACCGACTTGGACGTCTTACATAATTAAGCTACTTGCGTATACATCGATCTTAAGTAGCAAGGAATATATAGGCTCTTAAAGTAAGACGAGATTACGAACCCACAAAAATGAAGCAAGCAGGTGGCAAGTAGGTGATGCACCTACTTGAACAACAAATGACTCACCTGCTTGGGGTGGACCCCCACCTGCCACATGGCGGCTTGGGATTGGTTGCATGAGATGACGTGGCTGCCTAAGGTCTTGAAATGTGTCACCCTTAGGGGTTTCCACATGTCACCCTCTATGGATGCTTGCATATTAGTCATCTTATGACCAAGGGTCTTATTTTCAGCATCTTTACACTTAGAAAAATTGGAGAAAAACTTAGAGAACATGGAGAGAGAGCTATTGATTTGGTAAAGCAAGGTAAGCCCTATGATTTCATTCCGTGAACTAATTATTCAAGGTATACCATGGATACATGAAAGTGTTTAATAGCGTAAAATTTCATTTTGGGGAAGCAAGGAAGAGATACAAACAGTCTGTTAATTTTCAGTGTGTGAAGAGAACTTCCGAGACAAATTTTAGCAAGTTTTAGCAATGTATGGCTTGGTTCTCTTCTCACACGTTTTGGTAAGGTTTTGGACATGATATGAAGGTGTTAATACTGTAACGTTTCTGTTTGTATCAGCATCAAAAGGGTAACAAGAAGCCACGACGTTTCAGCCGCGCTGGAAGAACTTCCGAGGCAAATTTTGGCAAGCTTTGGCCAATTTCGGGTAAGGTAATGGTTTTCCTTTCAATTTGGATTTTATGGTGTGGTTATGTAGTTTATTAAACATCTTATACGTGGCTTTAACTATAAAAATTGCACAAATATGCTTGATGTTAGAAACAAACTAAACTAAGGCTGTCATAGTTAAATCAAATGTCGAGTAGGTGTTGTGGCTGTTGTACTGGGCTTGTAGGTTCTTTTATTGTATGTTTCAGGTTTGGAACACATTCCAAAAGGTTTGTGGTATCTTCTAGTTGAATCCACATGACCCTCCGTTCCGTATGGTTAAGGATTTTATGAAATAGCAACTAAAAACCCTATTTTGGTCTCGTAATTTTAAGCAAGTTGTTAGAAGCTTGTATTGAATAATTTTGCCATATTTTAATTGTTGTTGTTTGTTGGCTTCTATGTTTGGGGATTACATTGACTGTTCGGATAGGGGAATTTATAGAGGTGATGCTGCCGATTTCTACTAACTCCTTAACTAACTAAAAGACTAGTCGAGACCAGTTGAGCAAGGCGGATAAGGAATTGATTCTTGTGGGTGCTTGGTTATGGATTTAGAAGCTGGAAAGTTAACAGTTATTAATATTAGTGTTACCTTCTTTTTAAATAGGTTAAGAGGATGACGCGACAAGTTGGGTTAAAAGCAATCGATAAGAGGTATGTGAAGCTACCTTCTTTCTCTTGGCATGTTTTTGGCATAACTATGCAAAGCTTATCACTTTATTTCTTTTGGAATGTATTAGATATAAGTGGAATGTAATATGTGCTCTGAGTATAATTCCATTCATAAAGCTTCGAGAATGATTCATGCCTCTGGCCTATTTTTTGATGTTAGAACTCCTACAATAAGTGAGGTATTTACCGCGTCCCATGAAGGGTTGGGCAAGATAAATTATGAAATGCTTATTAACCACATCCCATGAAGGGACGGACATGATTTATGATGAAATGATTATTCACCGCATCCCATGAAGGGTCGGGCATGATACACGATGAAATGACATCTTCACCGAGTTCCTCACTAAAGGGCTAGATACAGTATATATGCATGCATATGAAAACATAGTGATACATTTGTAACCCCGAGTCCCACAGCGGGCCAGGTACAGTATTTGAGAAAGATATACACGCCCTCATTTCCCACAGTGTAGGTATAGTGATTCGTTAACTATTACATTTATTTCCTGCATCCCTATTTTAGTTGAAATCTTGTTTGTGCTATGTTATGCTTTATATACTCAGTACATGTATCGTACTGACCACTCTTTCTTTGGGGGGATTTATTTAATGCCCGCAGGTACAGACGCACATTTTGGGGAACCGCCAGCTTAGCGTTCTACTCAGTCAGTTTGGGAGAAGCTTTATTGAATCGGAGCTAAGCTTTTGGTTACTAGACCTTCTATGTATATATTTGTATATTCAGGGGTACGGCGGGGGCCCTATCCCGCCATATGTTGTTATTAATACTCATAGAAGTTTGTAGACATGTGTATCAAGGTTGATTGTACGTTTGTTTCGGTTGTGCTCACGTACAGCACCGACTTGGACGTCTTACATAATTAAGATACTTGAGTAAACATTGAGCTTAAGTAGAAAGTAATATATAGGCTCTTAAAGTAAAATGATATTATGAACCCACAAAAATGAAGCAATCAGGTGACAAGTAGGTGATGCACCTACTTGGACTATGTAGGTGACTCACCTGCTTGGTGTGGACCCCCACCTACCACGTGGTGGCTTAGGATTTGTTGCATGAGATGACGTCGCTGCTTGAGGGCTTGACACCTGTCACCCTTGAGGGCTTGACACCTGTCACCCTCTAAGGAAGGTTATATATTAGTCATCTTATGACTAAGGGTCTTATTTTCAGCATCTTTACACTTAGAAAAATTGGAGAAAAACTTAGAGAACATGGAGAGAGAGCTATTGATTTGGTAAAGCAAGGTAAGCCCTATGATTTCATTCCGTGAACTAATTATTCAAGGTATACCATGGATACATGAAAGTGTTTAATAGCGTAAAATTTCATTTTGGGGTAGCAAGGAAGAGATACAAACAGTCTGTTAATTTTCAGCGTGTTAAGAGAACTTCCGAGACAAGTTTTAGCAAGATTTAGCAAGATATGGCTTGGTTTTCTTCTCCCACGTTTTGGTAAGATTTTGGACATGATATTAAGGTGTTAATACTGTAACGTTTCTGTTTGTATCAGCATCAAAAGGGTAACAAGAAGCCACGATGGTCCAGCCACGCTGGAAGAACTTCCGAGGCGAATTTTGGCAAGCTTTGGCCAATTTCGGGTAAGGTAAGGGTTTTTCTTTCAATTTGGATTTTATGGTGTGGTTATGTAGTTTATTACACATATTATACGTGGCTTTAACTATAAAAATTGCACAAGGATGCTTGACGTTGGAAACAAACTAAACTAAGGCTGTCATAGTTAAATCAAATGTCGAGTAGGTATTGTGGCTGTTGTGCTGGGCCTGCAGATTCTTTTATTGTATATTGAAAGGATGGAACACGTTCAAAAAGGTGTGTGGTAGCTTCTATTTTCAGCCACATGACCCTCCGTTCCTTACGGTTAAAGATATTAAGAAATAGAGACTAAAAACCCTATTTTGGTCTTGTAATTTTAAGGGAGTTATTGGAAGCTTGTATTGCATAATGTTTCCATATTTTAATTGCATATGAGCTGATGATTGTTGTTTTTGGTTGTCTGCTAATTTTTGGGTATTAAATTGAAAGTTTGAATAGGAGAAGTTATAGAGGAGATGCTTCCCGATTTCCACTAACTCCTTAACTAACTAAAAGACTAGTCTAGACCAGTCGAGCAAGGCGGATAAGGAATTGATTCCTGTGGGTGGTTGGTTGTGGATTTAGAAGATGGAAAGTTAAAGTTTATTAATATTAGTGTTATCTTCTTATTAAATAGGTTCAGAGGACGACGCGACAAGTCGCGTTAAAAGTAATCGATAAGAGGTATGTGAAGTTACCTTCTTTCTCTTGGCATGTTTTTGGCATAAGTATGTAAAGCTTATCGCTTTATTTCTTTTGAAATGTCTTATCTATAAGTGCAATGTAATATGTGCTCTGAGGATAATTCCATTCATAAAGCTTCGAGAATGATTCATTCCTCTGACCTATTTCTTGATGTTAGAACTCCTACAATAAGTGAGATATTGCCTCTTACGTCTTTTGTATGAAAGGAAGTAGTAATTATGTAAGACCTATCTCTTCCTTGGTTTGGCATGTTTCAAATGTATGTAAAGCCCGTCCCTTTTCTTTTTGGCATGCCCTAGATATAGGTTATGATTAATGTGTATATGAAGCTCGGGGTAAGTCTATTCATAAGCTTCAAGTGCTACTCATGACTCTTATCAACGTCTGAATGCTAAAACTCTAAAGGCGGTAAACCACTACTCTCGAGTCTTTTATGTGTTGAATAGTAAGTGGAGATAAAGCTCTTATTCCTAAGGACCTTATAGTAAAAAATATCCTCGGTTCCATAAGCTGTTGGACACTTCCTTGATACAAGTTTCTGGTTCGCTTATAGTTGTTAATACTCTTAAAGGAGTTAAGCTCCTATTCCTCAAGTCTTATATACGATTGAATAGGGATTGGTATGAAAAAGCTCCTCTATTTAAAAGGATCTTTGATAGTGAATACTCAAACTTCTATAAGCTGGTTCAAACTATAGTAACATATGAATATAAAGTTGAGGCTCTAGTTGGCATAGTCCCTATTGGCATCTACAGGGTACTGGAGATGATTCCTACCCTAGTTTCCAAGTGACGGTTCATTTGACCATTTCGTTGAGCCTTAAATGATGAATTCATTTGCATATCATTATTCACTACTCCGCTCACATATGTTACTAATCCATTATTCACTGCGACCCATAAAGGGTCGGGCATGATAAATAATGAAATGCTTATTCACCGCATCCCATGAAGGGTCAGGCATGATAAATGATGAAATGCTTATTCACCACGTCCCATGAATGGCCGAGCATGATAAATAATAAAATGTCTATTTACCGCGTCCTGTGAAGGGTTGGGCATGATAAATGATTAAAGGCTTATTTACCGCATCCCATAAAGGGTCGGGCATGATATATGATAAAATAATTATTCACTGCGTCCCATGAAGGGCCGGGCATGATACACGATGAAATGAAAGCTTCACCGAGTCCCTCCCCCGAAGGGCCAAATATAGTATATAGGCATGGATATGCAAACATAGTGATACATTTTTAACCCCGAGTCCCACATCGGGCCGTCTATAGTATTTGAGGAAGATATAAACGCCCTTATTTCACACAGTGTAGGTATAGTGATTTGTTAACTATTACATTTATTTCCTGGATCCCTATTTCAGTTTAAATATCGTTTGTGCTATGTTATGCTTTATATACTCAGTACATGTATCGTAATGATTCCCCTTTCTTTGGGGGATGCAGTTCATGCCCGCAGGTACAGACGCACGCTTAGGGGAACCGCCAGCTTAGCATTCCACTCAGCAAGTTTGGGAGAAGCTCCATGAATCGGAGCCAAGCTTTTGTGTACTAGACCTTTTATGTATATAATTGTATATTCAGGGGTATGGTGGGGGACCTATCCCACCATATGTTATATTTAATACTCTTAGAGGTTTGTAGAAATGTGTATATGGGTTGATTATACGTTTGTTTCAGTTGTGCATATATGGTATACTGCAAATGTTTTTGTATTATGAAAGCCTTATCGGCTTGTGTGCCCTTTCATATTATGATACAGGTGAAAGAGGCTATAAGTAGATGAAAAAAGTTTTTGACCCATTGGGGTTTTTGGGTATAGTATCACATCGCACATAATTCAACTTAAGTATAGCTGATAGATATGCATAACGGGGTCTAGGTCGGACCCAGTCGCGGCCTATGAGGTTGGGTCATGGCAGAAGTGGTATAAGAGCAGTTCATCCTTGGAATGTCCTATAGACCGTGTTTAGTAGAGTCTTGTTTATCGGTGTGTTGTGCACCACATCTATAAACAGGAGGCTACAACACATTTAGGATGTTACTTTCTTTCATATCTAAGATCGTGAGATAGAGCTGAGTCCTAGGGAATGAAATTCCTCATACTAACTGATGATTTCAGTAGAAGGACAACATCGATAGGAGAAAGTAACTGACGATATTGAAGGTTACAGAGCATGAAGGTAAGAAAAGACACATAGGAGATATGTCATTTAAGGTGTGTAAATACAATTGACATGTAAAGTTGAAAAAGTAAAAGGGAAAGTAAACGAGAAAGTGCAACAGGTGCAGTTCGAGTGGACATACGAGGTATGTCCATTTTCATACTGTTGATATTGGGCGCCTTGTGTGGCAGCGATATGATATGATATGAATATATATGTTGGCCCTATGAGGCATTGTTGGTATTTTCTGCGTGCAGGTTTTGATATAGTAAGAAATACAAAGCAAACTCTGCCAAAAGTTTTCAAGAAATAAAAAGAGAATGAGCTACAGGGTTATAATATGTCGTGAAAGGTCGTGTCCAGCATAATGATAAGATTTGACTAAAATGTGAGTATGTCTGACCTCGAGGAATGAGTTAATTGTTAACTGAAGGGCAATAGTAACTAGGAGGACGATACTGGTATGGTAAAACAAACTTGGAAAACACTTGTGATCATAAGAAGATGATTTAGTGATGACACCTAGATCTAGATAAAATGACATATTAAGGCACCGACTAAGTTGATACACCGGGATAAACGGTGGTGAGCTAATTACTGATTGGGATGAATGTAATGTGGCTTGAAATACACTGCTACATTAATGATATTACTCGAGTACCGTGTTCTGTGTAGCTCATGATTTTATTAAGGTTTCGTAGATGGGTAACCTAAAGTATAGGTGATGTAAAGAAAGATATGGAAATAGCACAGTATACTAAATAAGTTGGAAATGACTCATATGCATTTGGAAAGTTAGAAATAAACAAACAATGACATGGATATACCCTAAAGGGGGAAGTGGATAAGAGAAGTACAAGCGTAAGAGAAAATTAACTGACGCTATCATATGTAAATGGGAATGCTTAAACTTCAAAAGAGATCCCATAAGGGATGAATGCGATCATACCATCATTAACGCACCGGATCCCATCAGAACTTCGAAGTTAAGCGTGCTTGGGTGAGAGTAGTACTAGGATGGGTGACCCCCCCTGAGAAATGAAAGAGGAAATGAAACACAAGTAATCCTAACCTTTGGAACTCTTATATCGATTGCTCAATAGAAGTATATATTTTGGCAACGGGATAGAGGAACTCTCCATATCATCGGTATAAGATCCGGAGGAAGTTTTTTGTTCACGTTCGAGGATGAATGTTCTAAAGGGGGGAAGGATGTTATACCCCATATTTTGGTACCTTGGAACGCTTCTTAAGCTTCTTATATTTCTGAGGAGGCTCTTAAGTTTCTTAGAAGTCGTCATGTGAATCAAATAATCTATTATGCTATCAAACAACTCTAAGGAGGGGAGAATGAGATACTCCAATAATAGGGAAGATTGGAAATAGGGTTATGAGAATCTGAAAGGAGTTGGAGGACAAGTAATTGAT
This sequence comes from Solanum dulcamara, assembly GCF_947179165.1. Classification (NCBI taxonomy): domain Eukaryota; kingdom Viridiplantae; phylum Streptophyta; class Magnoliopsida; order Solanales; family Solanaceae; genus Solanum; species Solanum dulcamara. The sequence goes on along the minus strand of NC_077241.1, from coordinate 28,690,153 downwards.
TATAGGACTCGAATTACTCACGTACGCCAGCGACTTGGACGTCTTAAATAATTAAGATACTTGAGTACACATCGAGCTTAAGTAGCAAGGAATATATAGGCTCTTAGGGTAAGATGAGATTACGAACCCATGAAAATGAAGCAAGCAGGTGACAAGTAGGTGACAAGTATGTGACGCACCTACTTTGACTAAGTAGGTGACTCACCTGCTGGGGGTGGACCCCCACCTGCCACATGGAGGCTAGTGATTGGTGGTATGAGATGACATGGCTGCATAAGGGCTTGACACTTGTCACCCTTATGGGATGACACGTGTCACCCTCTAAGGAAGGTTATATATTAGTCATCTTATGACTAAGGGTCTTATTTTCAGCATCTTACACTTAGAAAAATTGGAGAAAAACTTAGAGAACATGGAGAGAGAGCTACGGATTTGGTCAAGCAAGGTAAGCCCTCCGATTTTGTTCCATGCACTAATTAATCAAGGTATACCAAGGCAACATGAGAGTTTTTAATAGCGTAAAATCTCATTTTGGGGCAGCAAGAAAGAGATACAAACAGTCCGTTAATTTTCAGCGTGTTAAGAGAACTTCTAAGACAAGTTTTAGCAAGATTTAGCAAGATATGGCTTGGTTCTCTTATCCCACGTTTTGGTAAGGTTTTTGACATGATATGAAGGTGTTAATAATGTAAATTTTATGTTTGTAGCAACATCAAAAGGGTAACAAGAAGACACGATATTTCAGCCGCTCTGGAAGAACTTCCGAGGTGAATTTTGGCAAGCTTTGGCCAATTTTAGGTAAGGTAAGGATTTTCATTTGAATCTGGATTTTATGGTATGGTTATGGAGTGTATTACACATATTATACGTTGATGTAACTAAAAAAATTACACTAGGATGCTTCACGTTGGAAACAAACTAAACTAAGGTCGTCATAGTTAAATCGAATGTCGAGTAGGGTGTTATGGCTGTTGTGCTGGGCTTGCGGGTGATTTTATTGTATGTTGAATGTATGTAAAACGTTACAAAAGGTGTGTGGTATCTTCTAGTTGCAGCCACATGACCCTCCGTTCCGTATGATTAAAGATTTTATGAAATAGCGACTAAAAAACCTATTTTGGTCTCGTAATTTTAAGTTAGTTGTTGGAAGCTTGTATTGCAAAATGTTTCCATATTTTAATTGCATATGAGCTGATGATTGTTGTTTTTGGTTGTCTGCTAATTTTTGGGGATTAAATTGAAAGTTTGGATAGGAGAAGTTATAGAGGAGATGCTTTCCGATTTCCACTAACTCCTTAACTAACTAAAAGACTAGTCTAGACCAGTCGAGCAAGGCGGATAAGGAATTGATTCCTGTGGGTGGTTGGTTGTGGATTTAGAAGATGGAAAGTTAAAGGTTATTAATATTAGTTTTATCTTCTTATTAAATAGGTTCAGAGGACGATGCGACAAGCCGCGTTAAAAGTAATCGATAGGAGGTATGTGAAGTTACCTTCTTTCTCTTGGCATGTTTTTGTCATAAGTATGTAAAGCTTATCGCTTTATTTCTTTTGAAATGTATTAGCTATAAGTGGAATGTAATATGTGCTCTGAGGATAATTCCATTCATAAAGCTTCGAGAATGATTCATTCCTCTGACCTATTTCTTGATTTTAGAACTCCTACAATAACTGCGATATTGCCTCTTAAGTCTTCTGTATGAAGGGAAGTAGTAATTATGTAAGACCTATCTCTCCCTTGGTTTGGCATATTTTAAATGTATATAAAGCCCATCCCTTTTCTTTTTACCATGCCCTAGATATAGGTTACGAATAATGTGTATATAAAGCTTGGGGTAACTCTATTCATAAGCTTCAAGCGTGACTCATGAATCTTATCCACCTCTAAATGCTAAAACTCTAAAGGCGGTCGAGACACTACTCTCAAGTCTTTTATGTGTTGAATAGTAAGTGGAGATATAAGCTCTTACTCCTAAGGACCTTACATTAACAAATGTACTCGGGTCCATAAGCTATTGGTCACTTCCTTGATATATGTTTCTTGTTCGCTTATAGCTGTTAAGACTCTTAAAGGAGTTAAGCTCCTATTCCTCAAGTCTTCTATACGATTGAATAGGGATTGGTAAGAAAAAGCTCCTCTGTTTAAAAGGCTCTGAGATAACGGACACTCAAACTTCTATAAGCTAGTTCAGACTATAGTAACGTATGACTATAAAGTTGAGGCTCCAGTTGACATAGTCCCTAATGGCATCTACAGGGTAATAGAGATGATTCCTGCCCAAGTTTCCAAGTGACGGTTCATTTGACCATTTCATTGAGCCTTAAATGATAAATTCATTTGCATATGGTTATTCACTACTCCACTCGCGCATGCTGCTAATACATTATTCATTGCGTCCCATGAAGAGACGGGCATGATAAATGATGAAATACTTATTCACCGCATCCCATGAAGGGCCGGGCATGATAAATTATGAAATGCTTATCCACTGCGTCCCATAAAGGGCCGAGCATGATAAATGATAAAATACTTATTTAACGCGTCCCATTAAGGGGCGGGCATTATATTTGATGAAATGATTATTCATCGCATCTCATGAAGGGTCTGGCATGATACACGATGAAATGATAGCTTTACTGAGTCCCTCACTGAAAGGCCGGATACAATATATAGGTATGCATATGAAAACATAGTGATACATTTGTAACCCCGAGTCCCACAGCGGGCTGGGTACGGTATGTGAGAAAGATATGCACACCCTCATTTTACACATTACAGGTATAATGATTCGTTAACTGTTATATTTATTGCCTGCATCCCTATTTTAATTGAAAGCTCGTTTATGCTATGTTATGCTTTATATATTTAGTACATATATCGTACTGACCCCCTTTCTTTAGAATCACATCATGAAAGGGAACGCTAGCTGATAAGGCTTCCATAACATAATAACACGTACAATACATCATGTAGACCCAGTTGAACCAAACTAACATATGCAACCCATATATACATGTTAGCAAACCTCTTAAAATAGTAATGTAAACATATGGTGGGATGGGGCACCGACCATACCCTTGAACAACAAAACAATGATATACATCAGCGGCTAGTGCCAAAAACTAGGATCCGAAATAATGAAGCTTCTTCCAGCTGAGCTGAGTGGAATCCTAAGATAACGGGCTCCCAAAACCTGTATCCGTACCTGTGGGCATAAAACGCAGCCCCCTCGAAGAAAGAGGGTCAGTACAACATATGTACTAAGTTTGTAAAACATAACATAATTCAACTGAAAGCATATCTGAAATAGAGAAATAGGGGATAAAATATCAAATCAGAAAACCTGTACCCGTATCCTGTGAATCATAAAAGCATGCATGCTCAAATTATACAATATAGTTGGCCCTATCTGTGTTCCGGTGAATATATCTCTATGACCATCATAAGCCCGGTGCCATCACCACCTTATTACAATACATCATCATATATATACATACGTACCCATCCCTTTAGTGAGGGACTTTGTGAGTTTTTCATGTCATTGCATTATCATGTCCTCATATAGTGTATCTAGCCCTTTAGTGAGGGAGTCGGTGGATAATGCAGTGAACTGCGCATGTCTACATACCCTCAGAGATAGAAGGGTTATAGTATGCACGAGTAGAGTAGTGAGTAACCATATGCAATTTAAAACATTATCAGAGACTTGACCATATAAGAAGATTAAACTTTTGTCTGAGGACTCGAGTAGTAGTATAGTCATCTTGAGTGCCCTCTAAATGCCATTATGGGCTATATCAAGTGTAATCTGGGGGACCCTACACATGTATTAACATATGGACAAACCTCTTATGTAACCAGAAACACTTGTTATAATATAGTCTTTAAGACTTGGAGCGTGTACATTTAGTACCTCTTTAACATATAGAAGTTTCCAGAGAAATAGTTCAACTATTATAGGAGTTCCATATTCAGAAGTAAATAGGAGATGCTTAAGAATGGAATTACTCCAAAGCTCATATCATAGTTAACTTACAACTAAGACATGCCAAAAGAAGAAAGAGAATAAGCTCTATATAGTCTGTATTTCCCTTTATGTTGTCATAATGTACCTATTTCATACCCGGCCCATCCTGGGGCTCGGTGAACAACTATGGCATCATAATCTTATTTTCATACCAAGTACATATCAAGAGAAAGGAGATATAGCTTTTTGTAACACGTAGAAGCCTTAACATGCTATACTTAATTCTGACAGGAGTTCCAATACCAAGCAGTGGATAGGGATCATAAGGTGTACTTAGATTCTTGGGAATGGAATTACCCCCACATTTCACATCCAATTCACTTCGTGCTAAGACATTCCAAAAGGAAACAATGATAGCTTTACATACCTATGCCAAAAATATGCCAAGAGAAAGCTTCACATACCTCTTTCGAGTTACTCTTTATCAAACTCGCCTCGTTGTCCTTTGAACCTATTCAACAAGGAAGCAATACGACTATAAACCATCCCTGACTTTTCAGCATCTTAAGTTGCACACGAGTATTCATAGAACTCATTTCCTAGCTCGTCTTCTCGACTAGTTCTTTAGCTAGTTAAGGAGTTAAGGAAAATCAGGCTGCACTTCCCCTATAACATGCCCTATCCGAATTTTCAATTAGATCCCTAATCAATACATCCAACCAACAACAAAAACCTGCAGCTCATATACAAATAAAACATGGCAACATTACACAATATAAGCTCCAACCAACATGCTGAAAATTGCGATACCATAATAGGGTTTCTATCTTTATTTGGCAAAACGTTTAATTATACGAAATGAGGGGTCATGTGGATGAAACCAGTATCCCCCAAACCTCTTTTACAATACTTTTAGTCCCTGCAACACACCACCACACACCTGCAGCAGCACACCACAAGCACAACACTTTGCTTCGACTACAATTTAACTATAGTGACTCCAATTTAGTTTGTTTCGAACGTCAAGCATATTTATGGTATTTTCATATTTACAGCCACTTAAACAACGTGTAATACACTTCATAACAACACCATGAACTCCATATTTAATGGAAAGGTCTTACCTTACCCAAAATTGGCCAAAACTCGCTATAGCCTCGGAAGTTCCTTGTCGTGCTGAAACTTTAGCAGACTGTTTGTATCGCTTCTTCGCTTTCCTGAATTGAAATTTCTTGTTATTAAACACCATCATATCACCTTGGGATACCTTAAATAATTAATTCACAGAACAAAATCGAGCCTAACCTTTTCTTGGGACCAAACTCATAGCCCTCCTTATCTTGCTCTTCAAGTTTTTCTTTCAACCTTCTGTTGTTTGTTCCAAATGTAAAGCTGAAGATATGGTTCCGTAGGTATCCTAACATACATATATACATCCCCACATTATCAAAGAACACCATAGATAATTAATTCGCATAGAAAAATTGGAGAACTCACCTTGAACTCTTCCAAGCCGTGGCTGCCTCTTTTTTTTCCTCCAATTTTTTTTTCTCTTTGATTGGCTAAAGTTTTGGATAAGGAATGAACTTATTAGTCACATAATATGAATATATAGGTGGTCTTAGGAGGTGACACATGTCAGCCTCTAAGGGTGACACATGTCCAGCCCCTATTGGGCCACATATTTATGTTGCCTATTAGGGGCTGCCAAGTGGCAGTGGGGTCCACACCCCCATGTCAACCTCTAAGGGTGCCATCTTTTTATAATCAGCTAGTTCTTCTTATCTTACTTAATCACCCCAACTTGTAACACTTTAGATTCGTTATCTCGTGTCATTATTTACCTTTACGAGAATGTGAGAAGGTGCTCAACTTAACTAAGAAATATCTTAGCATCGTCTCAAATTTTAACTAGGCAACACTTACATTCCGAGAATGACAATCTAAGGTTTTCTTGGAGTAGTAACTTTATTCCAACCTATATCCTTTGTTTCTTGGGGTGAATGGAAGTTGCACCATTTATTCCTTAAGTTTGTCGTCGTTATCTCTTAGGGGTTCTATTATTTTCGGGGCGACATTATTGTTACACCCCACACTCTCGAGTTCGGAATGTCTCTTAAGTTTCTTAGATATTATCATGTGATCCGGATAAGATACGACACTATCGAATGACTCTAAGGAAAGGAGAATGTGATACCCCATAGTAGAGAATATTGGAAATAGAGTCATAAGAATCCGGAAGGAATTGGAGGCCAAGAAATGAATCATAGGACTTGATTTACTAGGTAAGCTACTAATTTAGAAGTCTTATACACTCAAGCTACTTGAGGACATATCAAGCTTATATAGCACGGATTACATAGGCTGTTAAAATAAGACGAGATTACAAACTCAAGAGGAAGGGGAAAAGACGACATGTGACAACCAATGGAGGAGTGACACGTGGCAGCACCTCAAGCAAGCAGGTGACCCACCTGCTTGGGGTCAAGTAGGTGACCCACTTGCTTGGAGGAGGTGGGCCCCACTGCCACATGGCAGTCCCTCTTCAATGCATGGATACGATGGCCCAATAAGGGATGGACACATGTCCCCCTTAAGGGATGACACATGTCACCTCTTGGGACCACCTATATGTATGTATATGTAATTTATACTTCAGTTCTATCCAAAAAAATCTGCAGCAAAATCAAAGGAAAACAAAACCCTAAAAGCTAAAGGAAAAGGGTGACGGCTTAAGGAGAAAAAAAGAGGTACATCCCAATTTCGCTCCGTAACTTAATTAGCTAAGGTATTATTCTATCAAGTGGAGATGGTTAATAACGTAACTTACCTATTTGGGGCATCAAAAATGAGTAACAAGCAGCCACAACATTTCAGCCACGTCAAGGAGGTTTCGAAGTTAATTTTCAGCATGTTTGGAAATCCATTTGATAAGCTATGGCTTGATTCTCTTCTCCCACATTTTAAGGGTTTGGAAATGTTATAAGGGTGTTAATAATGTAAAGTTAAGGTTTGGAGCTGTCACAACTCAACCTCGTGGGCCGCGACTAGGGTCCGACGTCGACCCCATGTACCTATCTATCGACTATAGTCAAATTGGACTATGTATAACGTGATACTGCTCACAAAAACCTCAATAGGTTAAAACATTTTCATGTTCATATAGCCTTCTTGATATAGGAACCAAACACATTAACAGAGTGGGTAATAAAATATTCATACACGTGTAGCCTCTTTCATTTGCATCATGTCATGAAAGGGAAAGCCATCCGACATGGCTGCCACAACATAATAGCTTTTACAACATATCGCATAGGCATAACCGAAATAAATTCTGAAACAACCCACATACATATGTCTACAGACCTCTAAGAATAGGAATGACAACATATGGCGGGACAGGGCCCCCGCCGTACCCCCGAGTAACCAAATATAAACATCAGAGGTTTGGTACCAAAACATGGCTCCGAATCAATGGAGCTTCTTCTAAACCTACTGAGTGAAATCCTAAGCTGGTGGACTCCCAAAATCTGTATTGTACCAGCAGGCATGAAATGCAGCCCCCCTAAAAGAGGGGGTCAGTACGACATATGTACTGAATGTGTAAATTATAAAACATCATAAAGAGGGCACAACTAATATAAGGATGTAGGAAATCAAGCATAGCATTTAATAGGGTACTGTACCTACACCTCACCAAATAAAGTCATGTATACCTTTATCACGTACTATATCCAGCCAGCTCGGGAACTTGGTATTACAAATACATCATCTATCATGATAGGCATATGCATATTATTATCATTGTGGGACGTACAGCCCGATTCATGTATATAGCAAGCATATGCCGAAGAACGACGGCCCGATCCATATGTCACATGATAATGCCGAAGTACGATAGCCCGATCAATATATTACTTAATGATGCTGAGGTACGACGGCCCGATCTGTATAATGCATAATAATGCTGAGGTACGACGGCTCGATCTGTATAACGCATAATTTGTCATGGAACGTACGACCTGATCCTTACATAGCAAAATTTGCCGAGGTACGTACAGCCCAATCCATATATATATCATAATGCATATACGTGCACGGAAAACTCTGTAACATATCAAACATCCCTTAGATATCATCATAAAGCATGTTCAAGAGCCCCTAGGTATAGGAGCTTACACATCCCAACACTATTCAACCTATAGGAGGCTCAAGGGTCGTAGTTCAACTACTTCAAGGCCCTTATCATTAAAAAGTGGGTACAAGTCATGAGTTACATCCAGAATCTATAAATGGGGCTATATCCAAATCCATATCCTATAGAACCTTTAGTCTAGTCTTTCTCAAAGCAGGAACAGACAAGCTTTACATGCACCACTTCCTATCATATGGAAGACTTGAAGAGTAGTGACTCAGCTTGTTACAGGAGTTCTAACCAGTAGGAAGTGAACAAGAGTCTCAACTCACCTTTAGAGTTTTAAGAGTGGAATAACTTCAAACTTCATATACACAACACTTACATCTAAGTCGTGCCAAAGAAGAGGAAGAATAAGTTTACATATACTACTTCCCAGTATATAGAATACTTGAGGAATGGAAACTTAACTACTTTAAGAGTCTTAACATTCAACTGTGAACACGAATTATAAATCATGAACCATGTTCAGAGCCCATGAATAGAGTTACCCCAAGCTTCATACACATATCACTTGTTACTTAGATCTAACGCATGCCCAAAAGAAAGAACAGATAGGCTTTACATATTTATACCAAAACATGCCAAAAGAAGGAATAGCTTTACATATTTATGCCAAAACATGCCAAAAGAAAGAATAGTTTTACATACCTTTTACGGACTTCTCTTAATCACGTTCTCGTTGTCGTCCTCCAAACCTATTTAACATGGAATCAATACGAATATCAACCCCCTTATACTTTTCCATCATCTTATATTACCTATGAGTATTCACAACATTCATTTCCCCACTTGCCTTCTCAACTAGTTCCTTAACTAGTTAAGGCGTTAACAAAAATTGGGCAGCACCTCCCCTATAACATGCCCTATCTGAATTTCCAATCAAATCCCTAAGAAATAAAGAGAACCAACAATAACAACCTGCAGCATATATACAATAAATTCACTTCAACATTACATAATACAAACTCCAAGCGACTCGCTCAAAGCTACGATACCAAAATAGGGTTTTTAGTTTCTAGTTCGTAAAACCTTTAACTGTAAGAAGCGTAGGGTCGTGTGGATTCAACTAGCAGCTTCCCCACCTATTTTAGAACACTTTTAGGCCCTGTAACACATCACCACGCACCTTCATCCACACACCAAAAGCACAACACCTTGCTTCGACTACAATTTAACTATATCAACTCCAATTTGGTTTGTTTTGAACATCAAGCATATTTATGGAATTTACCTATTTGCAGATACTTACACAACATCTAATACACTTCATAACCACATCATAAACTTCAAATTGGAAGGAAAACCCTTACCTTAACCTAAACTCGTCAAACTCGCCAAAATTATCAAAACGTGAATTTTGGACAACCTACTATCTTGTATTGTTGGTTAGTTTCGAAGGGGTAATTAAGGTAAACAAGATTTTTGTCCTTAATAAAAGTTATAGACATGTGTCTTAGAGTCGCATAAAATTTCTAATTACCCCTACAACATATTTGTACAAAATGATATGCTAAAAATACCAACAGCAGTTGTTGTAGAATTTCTAAAATGAAATCTGGACAGCAGCTCTCCCATGCTTTACCACCCTTTTTTGAGAAGAGAAAAGCGAAACTGGGTTTTAGAGTCTAAATAAAAGTTATATCCCTATGAAATATATTTCCAAAACATCTTGAATCACTTGAAACTAAGACTTACACAAAGAGTTATACTCATTTTACTAACAACTGTATCATTCAAAAACGGGTCTGTTAACAAGAACAAAAACCTCCGCTTTTCCCTAACGATAAATTTTATGTTGTTAAACACCGTCATATCACCATAGGATACCTTAAATAATTAATTCATTGAAATAAATCGGGGAACTTACCTTTTTGAAGCAAACCCGTAGGTCTCCTTTCTTGCTCCCTCATGTTTTTCTCTCAAGTTTTCCAAGTAAATATGTTGAATATGTAATGGATTAGTCATTACTTGTATATATATCCCTTTTGGAAGGTGACATGTGTCATCCTCTAAGGGTGACACATGTCACAACCTTAGGCAGCCATGTCACCTCATGCAACCAATCACATGCTGCCATATGGCGATGTGGGACCCACCTCAAGTAGGTGCGTCACCTACTTGGTCCAAGTAGGTGCATCACCTACTTAGTCAAAGCAGGTGCTTCACCTACTTGCTTCCGAGTAGGTGCTACGCCTCCTTCCGCCTCTCCCATGGGTTCGTAATCTCGTCTTACTTTAGGAGCCTATGTAATCCTTGCTACGTAAGCTCAACATGTACTCCAGTGGCTTAGTTATGTAAGTCGTCCAAGTTGGTAGCTTAAGTAGGTAAATCGAGTCCTACAAATTTTTATTTTGGCCTCCAACTTGTTTCAAATCCTTATAGACTTATTTCCAACCTTCACTCTTATAAGGCATCACGTCCTCCCTTCCTTAGAGTTATTTAATCATGTTATAGATAATCTGGGTCACGGGAAAAATTGCAAGAAGCTTAAGAAGAAGTTCCGAAGCATAAATGTACGGGGTATAACAGGAGCAGCACCAAACGGATAGCAAACAGTCCACTCTGTTTTAGCACATCAAGAGATTTTCCAAGGCGGGTTTTGGCGATTTTTGGCCAATTTTGGAACGGTAAAGTCTTCCCTTCTAATTTGAAGTTTATGGGGTTATTAGTAGTGTGTTATATAAATTTAATGCTGCTGGAAGTATAAAAAAGGTTGTGGAAATGCTCGACAATAGAAATAATCGAAATTGAAGTCGTCATAGTTAAATTGTAGTCGAAATGAGGCATTGTGTGTGTGGAGGATGCTGCTGGTTGTATGGTGTGTGTTTCAGGGTATAAATGTGTTCTAAAAGATGTGTGATAGCTTCTGGTTTCAACCACATGATCTCCCACTTCATACGGTTAAAGGTTTTGCAAAATAGAAACTAGAAACCCTACTTTGGTACCGTAGTTTTAAGCGAGTTGCTTGGAGGTTGTATTGCATAATGTTGTCATATTTTTATTATATATGAGATGCTGATTGTTTTTGTTGGTTGGATGATAAGTTTAGAGTATGAAATTGGAAGTTCGGATAGGGCAAGTGATAGGAGAGATGTTGCCCAATTTCTGTTAACTTCGTAACTAATTAAAAGACTAGTCGAGAAAGGCAAATAAGAAATTGATTCCTAAAAGTGCTTGGTTGTGGATTTAGGGGATGGAAAGTAGGAAGTCACTAACACTAGTATAACTTTCATGTTAAATAGGTCGAAGGAGTAACAAAGCAAGCTGGGTTACAATTGAACTACGACAGGTATGTGAAGGTTTCTTTTGGAGTGTTTTTGGAATAAGTATGTAGAGCTATCTTTCATTTCTTTTGGCATGTCTTAGATGTAAGCTATAAATGCTATGTATATGATATTTGGGATTCAATCCATTCGTAAAGCCCTGAGAATGAGTCGAGACTCTCGTTTACTTCTTGATAGTAGAACTCCTGCAATAGCTGAGTCGTTGCCTTTAAGTATTCTATGTGATGAAAACCAGTACAGGTAAAGACTATCTCTTATTTCCTTTGGAATGGCTTAATTTTAAGTAAAATGATATATGATATGGGTTTAGAGGTAATTCCATTTATGAGCTCAGAGTGTAACTCGTGACTTGTAGTCATTTCTGAACATTGAGAGTGTGAAAGTAATCAAATTACTATTATCGAGCCTGCTATATGGTGAATAGTAAGTGGAGGTACCAGCTCCTCTTTTTAAAGGCTCTGAAATGATAAATGCATTTGATTGCATAAGTTTAGTCTTTGACTAGATAAATTGTGTTTCTGATTGCATAGACTATATTTCTGATTGCATAAATTATATGGAATTATCTTGATGCATGTCTTTGATCCCTGAAGCCCCAACTGATGTAAGCCCTAATGACGTCTAAAGGGGTACCTCGGATAATTACTCCCCTGGTCTTCAGGTGATAGTTCACTTGACTGTTTCATCGAGTCCCAAATAATAACTTAGTTGCATATGGTTTCTCACTACTCTACTCGTGCATACTGTAACCCATCCTTCCTCGAGTCCCATGATGGGCCGAGAACGTTATCGTGCACAGTTTTACTACTTATTTCACAGCATCCTGGGCCGGATGTGTACAGTTCCACACATGAGAAGACGATTCTATACTTAAGGTGTGATATATGTTATATGTTATGACGATACGATTATTTACAAAGTCCCAGGCTGGCTGTAATATGATGGTATATGTGGCAAAATAAGGAAGGAATATCGAGTCTCTCCTTAGAGGGCCGGATACAGTATATATATTATGATGGTACACTATAGACGTACACCACTCTATTCACCAAGTCCCTCACTAAAGGGACGAATACTTTATGTAGGCATGCATATGAGATTACAGTGATACATTTGTGACCTCGAGTCCTGCAGTGAACTAGATGTAATACGATGACATACATGATAAGATTATACCATATATGATGATATAATGTCGTATAGGATGATATGATGAAATAAAATGCATGATGATACGATGACATGTGAAGATGAGGAAATGATTATGACACTGAGTTCACTAGAGGCTGGGCATAGCATATGACGATGTATATGATTACGTGTCCTAAGGTACAGGTATAGTAAATTGTTCAATTATTATACTTGTCCCCTACATCCCTATTTCAATTATGGTCTCATTTATGATGTGTTATGCCTTACATACTCAGTACATATATCGTACTGACCTCTCTTTTCTCGGGGGGCTACGTTTCATGCCTGCTGGTACAGATATTCATTTTGGATATCCGTCAGTTTAGGAGTTCCTCTCAGCTATGTTGGAAGTACTCCACTATTCTAGAGCCTAATTTTTATATTGGTCATTTGATGTATATATTTATTTATTCAGGGGTACGGTAGGGCACTATCCCGCCATATGATACAATTATTACTCTAAGAGGTTTGTAGATATGTGTATGTGGGTTATTTGTAAGTTCATTTCAGTTGTGCTCATACAATGTATTGCAAATGTTATTACGGTATGGCAGCCTTGTCAGCTCGCGTTTCCCTTCCTATTAAGATACAGGTGAATGAGGCTATAGGTTATGAAAAAAAAGTTTTAAACCATTAAGGTTTTTGTGTATAGTATCACATCGCACACGGTTCAACTTAAGTGTAGCTAATAGGTATGTATATAGGGGTCTAGGCCGGATCCCAGTCGCGGCCTACGGGGTTGGATCATGACAATTATGTACATGCATCGTTCCTTTATACCTTGTTCCCCTTACCCTTACTGTGTACCCAACACAGGCTTTCAACTTATTCAACACCTACCAAGTGTGCCTTACTAGAGGTCTTACTTTATCCCCCTATTGTTATACCACACCTTTACATTCGTACCTACATATCCCCCTTTTTTTTCATACTCATATTCAGTTCATGAAATCTCTCTCGGGTGCTTTTGTTAGCATTTCTTCCTCCCATTAGTTGGTGGAGAACTAAGAAACTGTTATCATAAACCATTTTTCAACCATCGTTGGAAGAAACTAGAATCTCTTAAATATCACAGGACCCATATGGTCTCCCCCTATGTTTATCCTTGAGTCATGAACAACTTATCTAATTTTCAACTAAGAGTTGGGGGCTTGGTACTTTTCAAGAAAAGTGAAACTCAATTACTGGGCATCTTACCCTTCAACCTGAGCTCTCTTTTTTCCTACAACACAAATACGACTGGAGATACCGTGGTCTAAACAATACTTGTTAAACCCCACACTTTTAAACTCAGAATGTCTCTTAAATTTCCTTAGAAGTTACTATGTGAGATGGATAATCTAAGACACTATCAATCGACTCTAAGGAAGGGAAAATATGATACCCCATAGTAGGGAAGGTTAGAAATAGAATCGTAAGAATTTAGAAGGAATTGGAGGCCAAGTAATGAGTCTTAGGACTCGATTTACCTATGTAATATATTAATGTAAAAGACTTATATACTTGAGCTACTGGAGGACATACCAAACCTACATAGCAGGGATTATATAGGCTCTTAAAATAAGGTGAGGTGACGAGCCTGCGAGAGATAGCAAAAACTAGTTTCCAAACTTACGAAAGTGAAGCAAGCATGTGACAAGCAAGAACCTCAAGCAAGCAGGTGAGAAGCAAGCAAGTGACTCACTTGCCTGCTTGGGGGGGGGGGTGGACTCCGCTGCCACGTGGTGGCGTGTGATAGGCCGCATGAGCCAGGTGGCATCCTAGGGGGATTCCACGTGTCACCCTTAATGGGATGCCACGTGGAACCTTCTAAATATATATATATATATATATATATATATATATATATATATATATATATATATATATATATGTGTTATGTGATGTATAACTTCTGTTTCTATCCAAAAATATCAGCCAAGGAGAGGAAAAAAACGCGAGGAAGATAAGAGAGGCAGTTTTGGAGAAACTAAGGTAAGTTCCCCAATTTTTCTCTGCGAATTAATTATATACGGTATGCCTCATACACATGGGGGTGTATATATATACATTATGATGTCTACGGAACCATATATTCAGCTTTACACCTAGAATCAATAAGAGAAAGTTGAAGGAAAACGTTGGAGGCAAGGAAAGGAGGGCTACGGGTTTGGTCTCCAAAAGGTAAGTCCCATACTTTCGTTCCGTGAATTAATTATTTATGGTATCCCGCGGTTATATAATTATGTTTAATAACAATAAATTCCAATTTGGGGCAGCAAGGAATTCATACAAACAGTGCACCTAATTTCAGCGCGTCTAGAGAAGTTCCAAGGTGCGTCTTGGCAAATTGTGGCCAATTTCGGGTAAGGTAAGGTTTCTCATTTTAATTTGGACTTCATGGTGTTGTTATGGAGTGTATTATACTCCTTGTGTGTGGATGGAAACGTAAAAAGGGTATAGTAATGCTTGACGTTGGAGACAATCCAAATTGTAGTCGTTATAGTTGAATTGTCGTCGAAGTAATGTGTTGTTCTTGTGAGGTGCTGCTGCAGGGGTGTGGTGTTTTTTTGCAGGGAATAAATGTTTTAAAAAAGGGGTAGGGATTGTGCTGGTTTCAGCCACACATCCCCTCGTTTCGTATAATTAAAGGCTTTGCAAAACAAAGACTAGAAACCCTATTTTGGTATTGTAATTTTCAGCAAGTGGTTTGGAGCTTGTGTTTTGTAATGTTGCCATGATTATGTATATATATGCTGCAGGTTGTTGTTGTTTTTTGGATGTAGTGCTTTGGGATTTAATTGGAAATTCGGCTAGGGCACATTATAGGGGAGGTGCTGCCCAATTTTCGTTAACGCCTTAACTAATTAAAGAACTAGTAGAGGAAACAAATAAGGAAATAGATTCCTTGAATACTAAGGTGCAAATGAAGGTGATGGAAAGCCAAGAGTGGTTGATATTCGTATTACTTCTAGGTTGAATAGGTTCAAAGGACGACGAGGCGAACGTAACAAAGAGTGACTCGTACGAGGTATGTAAAGCTTTCTTTTGGCATGTTTTGGTATTCGTATTTCTTTTGGCATGTTTTGGTTCACCGAGCCCCATGATGGGCCGGGTATAAAATATGTATATGAAGATCACCTGAAGGAAAGTACAGACTACATAAAGCTTATTCTCTTTCTTCTTTTGGGCATGTCTTTGTCTTAGTTGTAATTTGAATATGATATGAGCTCCGGGGTAACTCCATTCTTAAACATCTCTTATTTACTTCTGAATATTGAACTCCTACAGTAGTTGAACTATTTCCCTGGAAACGTTTATATGTTAAAGAGGTACCAAATGTATAGGCTCCAAGTGTTAAAGACTATATGGTATTAAGTGTTTTTAATTCCATAAATGATTTGTCCCTATGTTAATACATATCTAGGGTCCTCGAGATTACTTTTGAGACAGCCAATAATGGCATTTAGAGGACACTCGAGACGACTACACCGTTACTCGAGTCCTCAAACAAAAGCTTAACTTTCCTATTTTGTCGAGTCTTTGATAATGATTTAAATTGCTTATAGTTACTCACCACTCTACTCGTGTATACTGTAACCCTTCTTTCACCAAGTCCCGGGCCGAGTACGTTATCGTGCACAATTCTCTGCATTGTTCACCGAGACCCTCAATAGAGGGTCGGGTACGTATGTATATATATGATGATGTGTTGTAATAAGGTGGTGATGGCGCCGGTCCTATGATGGTCCTATTGATGTGATTCACCGAACCCCTGAAAGGGCCGGCTATATTGTATAAATTGAGCATATATGCTTTTGTGATTCACAGAGTATAGGTACATGTGTTCAATTTGATAATTTGTTCCCCTGCTTCTCTATTTCGAATATACATCTAGTGTATTATATTACATTTTACATACTAAGAATATATGTCGTACTGACCCCCTTTCTCGAGGGGCTGCGTTTATGCCCGCAGGTACAAATACAGGTTTTGGGAGTCCGTCAGCTTAGGATTTCATGCATCTCAGCTGGAAGAGGCTCCATTGTATCGGGGCCTAGTTTTTGATATTGTCCACTGATGTATAAAATTGTTTTGTCCATTTGGGGGTACGGTGGGGGCCCTATCCCGCCATATATTGTCATTTATATTTTTAGAGGTCTGCAAACATGTATATGTGGGTTGTGTATGTCAGTTTGATTCAGCTGGGTCTACATGATATATGATATATGTTATTATGTTATGACAGCCTTGTCGACTTACGTGACCTATCATATCAACAAACGAAAAGGGCTACAGGTTTAGGAAAATATTATCGCCCAGTGGGGCTCTGTTACATGATATTGTTTTATTTACAGTTCAATGTGACCAGAACTGATAGATATGTATATGGGGGGTCCAGGTCAGACCCCAGTCGCGACCTACGGGGTTGGGTCATGACAGAAATGGTATTAGAGCAGTTCGTCCTTAGATTATCTGCAGACCGTGTCTAGTAGAGTCTTGATTATCGATGTGTTGCACGCCACATCCATAAATAGGAAGCTATAGGACATTTAGCATGTTACCTTTTTTTTTAATAGGAACAGACCCTACACGAGGCTCCCACCACTCGTGCACAGTCAGGGGTTGAGCATCACCCCCAAGCCTTAACATAAATAACAAAATATAAAAATACAAGGAGAGGGACATAAACCTTACCTCTGATCCTATGTTGGTACATAAGTCAGCTAACCTAGTAAGGTCGGTTAACTCATCTCTGGTACAATAAAGGGCTAACTATAACTAGAAAGCAGTAAACCTATGAGAGGACTCCTCCCCGTACAAATTGACTAAGAAAGCATAAATGAGGGAGACTCTCCCCTTCCATGAGAATACAAAAAAGTAACCTAAACTAGTCCTATTCAACTATTCTACGTATCATACATAGCTAAATTGAAGAAGAACAAGTATACAAAACTTCTATCTCGCATGGGATGAGAAGGTTCTTTTCATCTTTGCCCTTTTTAGTTTTGTCATACCAAGTAAGTCCCCATGTAGGGGTGCATCCACATCAAGATGAAGTATATATCAGCTAAGGAGGATGAAAGGAGAGGAAGTATATTGAATTGTAACGCCCAGTAGCCTTAGAGATGTTGTTGAGGAAGGACTTGAATTGACTTATGCATGCTACAATTTGAAGATGTTGCAGCTCTGAATAGGGCTGCTGTTAGGGAGGTCAACTGGTGGTGGTCTCCAAGAAGCTTGTCTGTAATAGAGCTGCTGCAGGTAATGAGGAGTAATGGATGGTGTTGGTGAGGTCCTAGCATGCCATGATTTAGTCTCCCCTTGTTTGCAGATAAGAATAAGCTGATTTTTATTGCATGTTATACTTAGGGGTAGACCCCTCATTGTGGTGAGATTTTTCTCCTTGAGATACTTGCACAGGCAAACACAACCAGAACAACACACAAACAAACAAACTTGCCATCTACTGTACCAAGTACTATTGGCTTGTAGCTACTTAGTGTGTGCTGCATATTGGTATAGCAGAGGTTGTATGATGTTGGCTGCTGATGGATTGAGGATCAAAGCATTCTCATAGTTGGAGTTGCAGTTGGGGTACAATAGTGCTGCTGCAGGAGCAGTTGCAGGTGTTGAGATATGGAGATTGGTATAGCTGGAGTGATGATTTGGTGATGAGGTCCAAGTATTCCAAGCTGTTGTCTCCCCTCGTTTGAGAATCATTGAACCTGCATAAGGAAGTAGCAAAGAAGAAAATAGGTGTGGGAATTGGATAAGCTGGTGCAGGTTTGTGTGCAGCTTTTTGTTGCTTTCATAGTAGGAGAAGTTAAGAAGCTTGTTGGGGAAAGATACACAGGAAAGGAGGACCTTCCTTGTGTATGGATCCCCAGTAGTTGTTGCACCTACACAAGAACAATCAAAGGAAGACAAGCTACCAAACAAACATAAAAACAGGAGGTGCTTCCAGTTCTGCAGAATCATTTTGTAGCAATCATGGAGAGGCTTGTATCTGTGGTGTCCTCTATGTAGTTATTGTTAATGCATGTTGGGGTATATCTCCAACAACCTGCAACTACACAGCAAACAAACAAAAACAAGCAAGGACATGCACAGGCTATCAGAAAGGAAAGGACCTCAAAGGGTGCTTTGGAGCCTGCTAGCTTTTTCAAGGCCGCTCGACTAACATCTCCAATTATCCATTTGAGGTGAAACTTCTTGGGCTTTGCAAATACTGAGTATGTTGTAGTCTTCCACTATTTGAAGGTATTTTCCACAAATTCGAGCTTCCAAATTGCATATTGCTCCCTCTGTAGATTCAAGACAGCAGACTTTTTCAATGTCGCTCGTCTAATGTCTCCAATTATCCATTTGAGCTAAAACTTCTTGGACTTAACCACTACTGTATTTTCTGTAATCCTGCAACATTTGGAGACCTTTTCCTCAAGCTGGATGTATTTCCATTGTGCCCTTAGCAGTGGTCTGTTGTGCTGGTTTGTACTGGTGCATGGTTGTATTTCAGTATAGCTGTGCCCCTGCAGCAGTAACCAAATCCTTGTTGCCTCCCTAGCTGATGTGTTAAGATGCTTGTTAGAGTACCTGCACAGACAAACAAAACCAAAGCACCACATAAACAAACAAATCTGTAAGCTGCTGTAACTAGTACTATTCACTTGTATTTATTCCTTGTATGCTGCAGGTTGGTGGGGTTGTTGCTGGAGGGTATTGTTGGTGGAAGATGTGTATGGAAAGGTGAGGGTGCTGCTCCATAGAAGCCACAGGATACTGCACCCCATAGAGCAGTTCCACAGAGGGCCTACATAAAGGAAAGAAGGCAAGGTCCTATTTGTACCCTGTTGCATCATGCTATTGCTGCACCTGGAAGTACCTATGGATGTGCCCCCAAGAGCTGAATGAAGAGTTACAGGTTCATATTTACCTGCACAGACAAACAAGAGAAGAGAAGAAAGATGGACTAGTCTATTCCTTACCTCAAAAGGCAAGATATTAAGTTTAGGAAAGTAGTAAGAATTGAAGACTCTCGCCTTTACAATGGTCCTAATTATAGGATCTTCAAAGTAGCTATAACTATACATAGAGATATCCAAGTTGAACATCAAATTAGAACAACAGTTTGGGGGAGGTCAAGGGGGTTTCTTGATTCTTTTGAGCCTTCTTCTTCTGAAATTTGTCATTCCCAGCATGTCTATTTCCATGTGAGCTCTAGTTTCCCTGGGGAGGTCCTACTTATCGAAGTAGAGCTCAGGATCTATGCATTTATGGTTGTATTTCGAAAGACTATCAGTTGTAGAGTTGGCTTCTCTGAAGGCATGATTGCAGCTGAACTCTTGGAGTTGGATGATGAGGCTATTGAGTTTGTCCAGCAGTTCCTTGATAGACCAAGGAGGCTTTGCTTCATGCTGCAGCCATCTGATAAGCAGCTAAGAATCAACCTCTAGCACTATCTATCAATAACCAAGATGAAGGCACCAAGAGAGACCAAAGATTGCAGCTTTAATCTCTGCTTGATTGTTAGTTCCAGCACCTAGAGGAATTGTAAAAGCAAAAATGAGCTCACAAGATGCATTTCTAAGTATTCCTCCTCTACCAATGTTGCCAGGATTGTTGAGAGCACTACCATCAGTGTTTAGCTTCACCAAATGATCAGGAGGCTTGGTCCAGCATACAGGAGTAATCTTGATATCATGGTAGCATTTTTCAACTAAGGGGACAAGGTCTCTCTAGTTGTTAGGCCACATAATATAGGGAAAAACACTGTGAAGCAAGTGGAAAATATCCTTAAAAATAGAGAATTTGACTCTTGCAAGATTAGACTGCTTCCCTCCATACTTGGAAGCACATCTATTCTTCCAAAGGTTCCAATATATGAAGATAGGGAGAGCCTATAACAAGAGCCTATGGGCCTCATTCTTATACTTAGCATTCCACCACCTCATTAGCAGATTTGTAAGAGGTGTGTACTCCTTGTTAATGCCCAAGGAATCAGCAAATACACTCCAGGTACTCTTGGCAAAGGCTCCTGCAACAAAGATGTGATCTATGGTATCTTGGCCAGGTCTGTAGCAGCAGTAGCACTGAGAAGGAGGGTGGCCAAATCTGGTAAGCTTGTCATTGATGGGAAGCTTCCTTCTAATAGCCCTCTAAACAAGAAAGGAACATTTGAAAGGGATGTACTGGTGCCAGACATTGGAGTTAATCTTGGTCTTGGGCCTCTTGTCTCTGATGATATCCCAAGTAGAAGAACAACTAAACTCTCTATTATTGTTTAGTGTCCAACATGGTTGGTCTTGCTTGAGAGGCTGATGGTTGATGTGAGTAGTAAGAATAGTAGACACAAACTGTGGAGGAGCCTGTTTAATGAGCAAATCAGCATTCCATTGTCCATTGTTCATGAAGACTGAGACTTTGGTGTTATTCAGCCTGCAGCTGTGAGTGCTGAATTGAGCTAAAGGGCCAATTCCCAGCCAGTTATCCCACCAAAAGAAGCAAGAACCAGACTGAATTTGCCATTGTATGTAAGGGTCAACATTATGCTTGTTCTTCATCAGATGCTTCCAGATCAGAGATTGTCTAGAATGCCATTTTTTGGTAATGGGATTGGACCTTTGACAATACTTAGCTTTGAGAAACTCCCCTCCACAAATATTGCTTGGTCCTAAATACCCACCACTATTTATATTGGAAGGACTTGGCTACATCAGATATTTGTCTCACACCAATACCTCCTTCATCATAGGGGTAACTAAGGTTCTTCCAAGAGGACCAATGGTACTTCCTCTTGTCATTTTTCCACCCCCAAAAGAAATTTGTAGTGATGCTCTAGATTTGTTTGATAGTGGTTGCAGGAGGGGAACTAGCTGAGAGAAGATGAATAGGAAGGGATTGAATGACATGCTTAATCAATGTGACTCTGCCTCCATACCTGAGGATCTTAGCCTGCCACTCTGTTATTTTATTCACAACTTTGGCAATCAAATCAGAGTAATAAGTGATTTTCTGCCTACCAATATAGAGAGGGCATCCCAAGTAAGTGATAGGGCTGGTATTTTGCTTGAAGCCAGTGACCCTCTTGATCCTTCTTACAGTAGAATTGAAGGCATTAGAGGGGACCATGAAGTGGCTTTTATCTCTGTTGATCAACTGACCTGAAGTACTCTCATAAGTGTGCAAAGTATCCATAATGAGCTGCAAGGTTTGAGACCTCCCAGAAGAGAAAATGATCATATCATCTGCAAAGCTGAGATGATTAATCTGGGGGGCCCTCTTTTCTATGAAAAAGCCATGATACCTGGGATGATGGTGAAGATTATTCATAAGTCTTGACAGCACTTCACTCCCAAGGATGAATAAGGCAGGTGAGAGAGGGTCTCCTTGTTTAAGGCCTCTAGTGGAGTGGAAGAAGCCATGTCTTGATCCATTAATAATGATGAAGTACCAGTTATAGGACATCATCCTCCATACCATATCAATGAACCCTTCCCCAAAGCCCATTCTCCTCAAGACCAAACAAATATAGGACCAAGAAACTCTATTATATGCCTTGTCCATGTCCAACTTAATGACTAAATTGCCACCCACATTAGGCTTCTTAATTTGATGAATGATCTCTTGAGCAAGCATGATATTCTCAGAAATGCTTCTATTCTTGACAAATCCAAATTGGTTAACGGAAATAAGGTTAGGAAGAATGGGAGCTAATCTAAGGCAAAGAAGCTTGGAGATAATCTTGTTGGTGAAGTTGCTAAGGCTAATAGGCCTAAATTCAGAAAGCTTATTAGGATGGTTAACTTTTGGGAGAAGAACCAAACAGGTATGAGTCAGGTATTTAGGCAGGTTTTGACCACTAAAGAAAGCAAGGACCACTTTGAACAAGTCCTCCTTAATGATCTCCTAGCATTCCTAAAAAAAATTCCATTCATCCCATCAGGGCCAGCTGCTGAGTTAGGATTCATAGAGAATATAACATTTCTCAATTCTTCTAAGGTGGGGAGAGCTTGGAGATTCCTGTTCTGGTCAACACTGACTAGCTTAGGGATGCACTGAAGGGTATTTTCCTGGATATGATGCTCCTTACCTGTGAAGATGTTCTGAAAATAAGCACATGCAGCCCTGGCTATATCTTCTTCTCCCTGCAGCCATGTGCCTTCTTCATCTTGAATTCTATGAATGTAAAGCTTCATCCTCCTTCCTCTGATAACAGCATGGAAGTACTTGGAGTTCATGTCTCCATCTTTGAACCACTACAACCGAGTTTTTTGTTTCAGCATGGAGTCCTTAATCTTCAAATATCTAATATACTCAGCATTGATAGCATACAGGTTGGCTCAACAATTGTCAGAGTTGGATGAAATCAGTTCCTCTTCAGCTTGTCTAGCCTTATCCTCATACTCTTTCACCTTGGCATATATGTCCCCAAACTGCAGCTTAGACCACCTACTAAGAGTAATAGATAATCTCTTCATTTTCTGATGGAAACACCATATGGGATTGCCTTCAATAGGGTTGTTCTAGCAGTTTCTAACAATCTCTATAAAGGAGGGGTGATCAGTCCAGCAGTTCAGAAACTTGAAGTATTTGATGTGATGATGATTGTGCTCAGTCATTTCTAACAACAAAGGGCAGTGGTCTGAGCCCACAGTAGAGAGGTGAGTAATGGTAGTCTGAGGCATCACCTCCAGCCATTTTTCATTGACCATACCCCTATCTAATCGCTTCTATATTCTGAAGAATATACCCCTCTGATTAGACCAGGTAAACTTCTGACCAGAGAAACCCAAATCTTACAAGCCACAAGCTTCTATAATGCTAATAAACTCCAAACTCTTTCTCATATTGTATATGGCCCCCCCTAGTTTCTCTTCAGGATCTGTAATCACATTCAAATCACCTAAGGTGCACCAAGGAAGGGAGGTATTGGACTGGTGAAGCATATTATCCCAAAGAGGTCTTCTAAGGTAGTCTTTACACTTAGCATATACAAAGGATACAATGAACTGATTTGGATTCATTACATGGTTAATTTCATAAGTGATCACCTGCTCTCCATTATCCAGAATCCTGCATTGCACATCCTTGGTCTAAAAAAGCCAAATCTTACCATTTGGATTGCTAAGTGCATGATCCATATTGAGCTGATTTCTGAAATGATGAATCTGAGAGCTATTAGAGAAAGGCTCCAAAATTGCAAAAAGAGAAACCTGATGGATATTCTTGAGAGATTTAAGTCTTTCCATGGCTCCCTGGGTATTAATACCCCTCACATTCCAACAGAGAGTACTAATCATTGGGAGATTTTGGAGGTGTAGGATCTAGTTTTTGGTCTACCCTTGGTGGCAAAGTTAACAGTGTTACTTGGTTTGGAGTTGAACTTTGTCCTGTATGTACCTCTTGGAGATAATCCTTGAGAGTTAGTAACCTGTTGGATCTCATCTTCATAGACATTATCCCTGGATGGGCTGAAAGCTTTGATTAATTCTTCAATCACAGCATCATCCTAATCATACTCATTTATAGGCTGATTATCACTATCCTCTTCATCTTTAGATACATACACAGCATACTCATCAACCTCAGGAGGAACTTCATTGTTGGTGTTGAGAGTACATCTGAGTTGAGGGTGAGCAGTAGTTGCTTCAGGAATGAGACCTGCTGAATGGAGGGGAGAAGTGAGGATACAATGGGCCTGAAGAGGGGTTATATCCATTCCCACTTGATCATTATCAATCACAAATTATTGACAACTCTGATCCACATGTTGTAAAGATATGTTGTCAAGAAGCTTAGGAATTTGACATTTCTCAGCATGATTTTTTTCATCTATTTTATTCTTTATAGCATCCCTCCTTTTTTTACTCAACTTGTTCTTTTTTGCAGTAGAATGTTGGACACTAGTGCTGGCAATAGACCCCAAATCCTTAGCCATAGAACCTTTGGGAGTTGGCATGGTAGGATCCTTTGCAACATCCTTTTCTTCAGTGGTTGCAAGCTGGGTTGTAACATTTATATCAGTATGATCAGTGGTTACAGGGGCTCTAAGGTCACTCCTAGGGTCAGTGTTTTGGTTCTCATGCAAAACATGAGACAATTCCCTTCCCCCTATGGTTACCCCTTCCTACAGTTTAGAGTGTGTCTTATTTTAACTTCCATCCTGACCCCCAACAGCTTCAGCATCAACAACATTAATAATTGGGGGCATCCTGGGGGTTGGGAGAATAAAGTCAATACCTGAATTTCCTACAACATTGGTCCTTTGAGTAGTACCTGTTAAGATAGTACTTGTGCATACAATATGGGGGGGAGAGGGTTTGTGGGAGAGATAAGTCAATACCTTGTCTCTGAGTTGTAGTGCTTGCCTTTATTGTTGATGAACTCTTCACCAAAGAGTTCTTCTGGATGTCTGTGTCTCCTACATCTTGGTTAGTGGGTTGATCTTGCATAACAAGATCAACATGAACATTGGGAGTAGAGATAGGAGGAGAAGTCTTACCTGGACCTACTTTGCTTTGCTGCACTGTAATATACTTACCTTTGGCTATTGCTCCTACAGGTCTGTTTTCTTGGTTCAGCTGGCCATTGATATATCCTTTGTTCTGTTTTCTTCTTTGAGTTTGCCAAACATTATCATCCTTTCTAGCCTTAGTGTTTTATGGCTGTTGTGCGGTACTGGATATTAAAGGATTGTGGTGCATCTGTAAGTTGGCAGATTGAGATTGGTTGTGCTCTTTGTTCTCTCCCTCATTTTGGCTCTTGTTTTTTGTTGCAATTTCAGATTCTCTCCTTTTCATTTGTTCTTCATCTCTTCTCTTGATGTTACAAACATGCACCATGTACCCCTGATGCTTGTAATACATGAAATACTCAGGTACATTCTCATATAGGAGTTCTTGACACCTCCCTATTGTGGGATCACTTTTGTCATGCCCAAGCCATACATGATGGGGTCTTTCTTGTGTAAAATTGATGTGCACTCTCACCTTAGCAGTGCTTCCCCTAGTTTTCTTAATAGAGGTTGCATCTATGAAGAAAACTTTTCCAACAGAAGCAAGGAGGGTGGTCAGGAACTCCTTATCATAACAATGCCATGGGAGTTCAGAAAGAGCTACCCATTCTGGGAAAATTGGAGTTTCCTCCTATGGCCAGAAAATTGGAGTCCATGTTTGTATTCTCATGATTTGACCTTCAATAGTCATTCTTTGCTTGGTCGACATAGTTGTGTAGTCCAATTCATTGTCCAGGTCAATATATACATGCCTAGCATTGAAGTGGGCAATTTTAACACCTCCTACAAATTGTGTTTGGAGGATAAAGCTTCTTCTTATAAGCTCCACTTTAGGCATAGTACTACTGAATTTCCCACTAAAAGTATATTTACACCTTTCAGTCAACTTAACCATGAAGTCATCCTTATCATAGATCACAACTGGTAAGCCTTGTCTGATAGTATAAATAGGAGTAGATAGATTAATAGGGACATCAATTTTTGGCTTGGTTAAGTCTTAGTTTAGAGGCAAAGGTTTGTATAAAAGTATATGGGGCTGGGTGAGGGACCTGTTCCTTTTTATTAGGGAACTGGTTCCTTGGAGGATTTTTAGTGGTGTTTTCTATTGGTTGGGGCTTGTTATTAACAGGTTTAGGGACTTGGTTATTGGGGCCAATTCTATCAAAGTTGGAGGATATCTTAGGGAAGTTATTAGGAATACTAGTAGGCTTGTGGGTGTGCTGGTTCATTGCAGGATTAGACTCAGAGTTGGCAATGATGTGTTCAAGGCCCTGCATATTAATATTAGCAGTGGTACCAGGAAGCTTATTTCCTCCATTGGATTTCAACAATTGCAATTCAGAAGTAATCAAATTAGAAGAATATCCTGCTACATTATCCTTACCAATATGAGAATTGTGATTCACAGGCTCAAATTCCAGGCTACTTTTCAAGTAATGCATAACATTATTTTGATGCTCTATATTAGAATGAAGTTGAGCATCCTTAGGATAAATGATATGCTGATCATGTGCATTATTAGCAATAGAGAAAGAAAACTTACCTGAAGTTCCTTGGTTTAGGCTGCTGTTGTGGTGATCTAAACACTTTTGTGTTTGATCATTGCAATTCGTTTGATGAGATTCAGATTGGATGCCATTACCACTATTCTAAGAGTGATCATGAGCCAAAGTTAGATCCTCATTTGGTAAAGCCCTGTAACTATTGGTATCTCCTGCACTTGTGTCTTGAAGACTTTTTGGATTTGAACTTTTTGGAGGTGATTCGAAGTCAGTGGTTTGTGTGGAAAGCTTCACAGCATCATTGGGAACATTTTGGCATTGACCTTCCATCAATTGGTTCGCCGGAGCTCCGGCGACTCTACCATGATTGTCGTCTTGACGACTTTTCAAATTTGAGCTAATTGATAGTGATTCGAGACAGGCCATATAGTTAGATATCGTCCCCACACTGTCATGCACCTTTTGGCATTGGTCTCGTGTCATTTGGTTCGCTGGAGCTCCGGTGATCCCATTGTGGCCAGTGTTCGAATTGGAATTCGAAGTTCCAAGTTGATATTCGAGCTGATTGTTAATACCTGGGAGGTGCTCCTTATCCAGCTGAATAATTTGGCATTGGTCTTGTATCAATTGGTTTGCCGGAGCTCCAGCAACCTCATCACAATCAGTAACCTCATCACAATCAGTAACCAAAATGATATTCGAATCTTTTGGAAGAAATTCGAGCTGATTATTATTACCTAGGAGGTTCTCCTCATCAAGCTTGGCATGCTGGCATTGATTTTGGTAAGAAAGAGTTGCCGGAGCTTCGCTGCTGACGTCGACCTTTTTGCCGGCGATGGCAACACCGGTGAAACTTATACCATTTTATGCATCTTAACTTGGAGAGCAAACCCCAGTGGGTCTGAAGTCTCGAATGTTGCTAGAGGTTGTTTGAAGATCAATTTATTTTTCCGGCGCGATTGTGTTCTTCAGCTCTATGTTTGAAAAATCAGTGTGCATAATTGGTGATATAGTTTGTTCTAATTTTTGGACTGTATGTAGTCCAATAACTGAGGAATCATATACACTTGTTCTTACTACTCGAATCAAACTATCCTTTTGCAAATAGATGATTCTTTGTGCTGCTCTCAGCTCCTTCTCAGAAATGTCCACAGTGATCGCCTGAGTTTTTGGGGGATTGGAGGAGCTGTGTTTGGACTTTCAGGACATGGTAACTTGCATTACGTTCGTCTCGACAAGATCTACGATCCTATCTTTTGAACGAAATGTATCAACATCAGGAGGTGGTTCCCCTCCCATACCTACTTAATGCTTACTTGTGTGACTAGTAGAGAGCTTTTTCCTTAGAGATGTTAGAGAGAGAGAGATGTAATCACTGATTTGTTACTTACCTTTATTTCACATTTGAGATCGTGCTTTAGATTCGATTCATAGGAAAATTCCTTATACTAACTTTGGATCTTAATAAAAGGACAAAACCAATAGAAGGAAGTAATTGACGACATGGAAAGTTACGAAACATGCAGGTAATTAAAGTAAAGCCACGGAAGATATCCGTCGGGTAAGGTATTGAAGTACTATTGAAATGTAAAGTTGAAACCTAAAAGGAAAGCAGACAGGAAGTGCAACAGATGCAGTTTGAGGTTGGACATATGAGGTAAGTCCATTATTTTTATACAATTGTTGATATTGAAAGCCCTGTATAGCTGTAATATAAGGTGATATAGAAAGCCCTGTGCGACTGTGATATGATAAGAATATATATGTGTTGGCCCTGTAAGGCATTGTTGGTATTTTCTACATGCAGGTTTGGGGATAAG
Organism: Solanum dulcamara; assembly: GCF_947179165.1. NCBI lineage: Eukaryota > Viridiplantae > Streptophyta > Magnoliopsida > Solanales > Solanaceae > Solanum > Solanum dulcamara. The sequence continues at coordinate 28,661,695 of NC_077241.1, read as the reverse complement.
TAAGAATTATAGAGGAAACTCTGTTGAAATTTTCCCAGAACAAGAAAAGAGAATAAAACATAGAGTCTTAAGATGTCTTGGAAGTTGATACCAAGTACCCCCATTATGGTTAACTAAAGCTGTAAGATGGACCCTTCAGATCATCAATAAGGGATACCCTTTTTACTCGGGGAAGTTTATTACAGAAAAACAAAAGTCTGTCTGAGCAGTACAGTTCAGACCCCAATATCTCCACCTGTAATTGCGCTGTAGAAAAAAAAAACTCAGGTTGAAAGGTAAGATGTCTAGTAATTGAGCTTCACTCATTCTGAAAGTACCAAGCCCCCAACTCCTAATTGTAAATTGGATAAGTTGTTCATAACTTGAGGATAAACTTAGAAGGAAACCAGGTAGGTCAAATATTTTAAAAACGTACTGTGATGATTAGGAGATTCTAGTTTCTTCCAACAATGGTTGGAAAATGGTTTACGATAACAGTTTATAGTTCTCCACCGACTAATTGGGGAAAGTGCTTCGAATAGAAGCACCTCAAAGAGATGTCAGGAACCGAGTACGAATACGAACAAAAAAGGGGATATGTAAATATGAATTGAACAGTGTGATACAAGTATGCAGGAATAAAGTAGAACCACTAGGAAGATGCACTTAGTACGCATTGGCTAAGTTAAAGGCCTGCGTTGAGAACGCAGTAAGAGCATGGGGCTTAATATACAAAAAATGATGTGTGTACACAACGTCGTCCCAAAAATAGTGGAACCCTTAAGGGATGAGGATGTAAAACTTAATGAACAAATGGCGCAACTTATATTCGCTCCAAGAAGAAAAGGATATAGTTTGGGATAAAGCTACTACTTCAAGAAAACCTTAAATAGTTATCGTCGGAATACTAGCACTGCGTAATTGGAATTGGAACGACTACAGGTGCGAAGCAATTCTGGGAAAAGGAAAAGTAGAAGGTGGCCTTGGATGAGTTGTTCCTTAGGTCACATTATTGAAGTACCGATTAGTAGACAAGACATCATATTAAATATGGAAAGGTTCTCGTCGCTTCGTAATTTAGCCAAGGCTCCATACGCGGATAGTTTGATTATAAAATATGCAGATAGACGGAGACATGATGCAGTACCAAGTAGATTGGAGGAAGATATAGGGAGAAATTGAGATTGGACAAAGAGACATAGAGCAAGGAACAAGCAGATGAAAGTACGAGTACCTTCTAAAGGGGGGAAGTTAATGAGAAAATGGCAAAAGTAGGAGGAGGCAATTAATATGGCAGTATATTTGAGATAGACATCTAAACTTCAATAAGATATCTTGCCAAACCAAGTTAGAAAGGTCCGGAAGCCACTAATAAGTGAATGGAAGCCAAAATACTACATAAGGCAGCGTTAAGAAGTTTGTGATGAGACCCTAAACAACATAACACTAGAAGGCAGCTGCATATAAAAACAAAAGAGTGAAACCATGAAAGGATATCGACCAACTTAAGAGACATTAAGAAGGATAATGACAGCATGTTAGACCAAAAGCGAAAATATTGGTTATAGAGTTAGTCGCAAATGATGTTGCGATAGATAAATAACCAAAGAAAAAGGAATAGAAAGCCTCCTGTGGTAGATAATGAGGAGAACATAAAGTGAATAGAGGATAAGAGAGCTTATATGTCAAATTCCTTTAAAGCTATGCTAGCTAATAATAGCCAAAACTCAAAGCGGCTCTAAAGGTCACTATATAAATGAACTTTAGCGCTACTCAGTAGCCCACCCAAATGAATGGGTGCGTACAGAAAGGGGGGAATACAATAGGAGAAGTTAAATCAAAATGACCAAAAAAAAGAGGTGGGACATGGTCATAGTGGAACTAGAGGTCTACGCCGATACTGGTTGCAAGATAACAGAGGAAAGGAAAAGGCAAAACATAAAAACTCGCGAGACAACGCTGAAGTAAATCTGGAGCTAAGTTGAGTGCCCCACACATTATGGCAAGGATTACAATGAAATGCGACATGAATCCTTCTCAGGGAGGTCACCCATCCTAGTATTACTCTCACCCCAAGTACGCTTAACTTCTAAATTCTGGTGGAATTTAATGCGATAGTGCGGGTGTGGTCGCGCAACATGGAAGAATCTGAACTAGCAGCGGAGAAACGACATGAGATTATGTACTTGGAGTACTATAAGTTACGGTGAGGGTATTGTAAAAAGGACTTAAGCAAGACAAGAAGGATTAGCTAATTGCTAACCGATGATGCACTGTAGTGCCATAGTTCTTCGACATAGTACCAGTTAATGAGAGGCAAACCACAGAATGGCTATATGGGCCGTGGATGAAGGAATTTCGACACCACTTGGCAGCCAACTCTGAGGGCAAAAAAAGCAAAACCCAAAAGGTAAGCATACCAGTTGATGTAATTTACGGAAGACAGAAAGTAATACACGAGGTCAAAAATTCCACAATATGACCATGGCTATAAGACTAACTTCGCACTCCATCGATAGATGACTTTGAAGGGAATGTTACCTAGGGATTAATGATATTAGACCATGCTCCTTCAATCAAAGGCTACCTACTCAGCCATGAAGGTGTAAAATTATAGGGTAAAAAAAGGTGGTAGGACCTTACGGAGTCCCCATAGCTATTATCCCAGACAAAGGAGCCCAAGTTACAGCTAACTACCGAGAATCAGTCCGCGAAGTAACTGGGAAGACACATAAGTCTTCGTACTCTACTTTACCTCCAACCTGAAGAATAGGCTAGAGCGTACAATTTAAACACTAGAAGATATGTCATGAGCTAGTGTTGTTAACTTTAAAGATAGTTGGGATGATTATCTATCACTTATCAAGTTGCCTATAATAATAACTACTACTCCAGTATCCCAATGGCCCCGTACAAGATTGGTAGAGCAATATGTTTAAGTCCTCTATTGGATGGATCGATGTTAGAAAGACTAAACTAGAAGTCCCCAACATGATAGAGCAAGCTAAGGATTAGCAGCCCAGAGTCAAAAAAAATGATATACAGATAGTCGACACCGACAGTCAGAATACAAATTGATTATTGGATATTCATACTCGTCACGACCCATCCCCGTAGGCCGTGACGAGTGCCCGAACTGGATACCCATATATACCCCGGCTAATTATGCATAACCTGCCTCCTTTTTACACTCAACATATATTCAAAGGGAAAGTAACATACAGGCCGACAAGGCTGTAGTAAGACATAAGGACGTTCGTAGTACAAATACAAGCGAGCCCACAAGGCCGCTACGACACCGGGAATGCCCCGAAGTATAAGTCATACCAGTTCAGCCATACATACCCATGTATACAGCTCATATATAGCTTAGATATAGTCTATATACAACTAATATATAGTTTATATACACATATGTTCTACACACACACAACCCACATTTGTATCCATAGACCTCTAAGAGTCAGAAGAATAATATCATAAGGCAGGACAGGGCCCCTTCCATACCCTTGAACGAGTTAATATATACATCAGACCTTAGTACCCAAAATTTAGCTCCAGCATAATGGAGCGCTCTTAGACCGCTGAGTGGGACTCCTACGCTGGCGGATCCTCAACCTGTGTACTTGTACCTGCGGGCATGAAATGCAGCCCCCCCTCCCGAAGAAAGGGGGTTAGTACGACATATGTACTGAGTATGTAAAGTATAACATAGTATAACTAGAGGTATATCCGAAACAGAGGCACAAGAGAACAATTTATAAAATCAAAAACATGTACTTGTATGTTGTAAATTATAAAGACATGCATTTTCAGATTTTCAATATAACCGGCCCCATCAGGGGTCCAGTGAATCATATATGTAGTATCAGTATCAGGCCCCATGCCATCGCCACCTTATTACAACACATCATCATCATATATATACATATGTACCCGGCCTTCTAGTCAAGGGTTCGGTGGAAAATGCAGTGAATTGCAAAAATCTGATAACCGTCCCGGGACTCGGAGAAGAAGTGTTACAGTATACATGAGTAGAGTAGTGAGAAACCAAACACATTTTAAATCATTATCCTAGACTCAACTGTATAAGAGGACTAAGTTATTGTCTAAGAATTCGAGTAACAGTATAGTCATTCTAGCTGCCCTCTAAGTTCCATTAAGGGCTACATTAATTATATCTCGAGGTTCCTAGACATGTACCAAAGTAAGACTATTCACCAAGAACTCCAGAGTATTCATCTTCGAATAATTTTATGACTAGGAGTCTGTATATTTATTAAGTCCGCAGTGTATAAAAGATTCAACAAAATTAGCTTAACTATTATACAAGCTTTAAAATTCGGAATTGAATAAGGAGAATTCAACAATGGAATTACTTTAGGCGTTATATCACTGCTTACTTACCTCTACGACATGCCAAAAGAAGAGAAGGGACAAGCTTTACATACCTCTTATAGACTTCCCTTAGTCGTGTTTACGTCGTCGTCCTCGAAACCTATTTAACACAGAAATAAGGCGAGTATTAAAAACCTTAGATTTTTCAGAAACTTAGGCTACCCACTCGTATTCATAGCATTCATCCCCTCGCTTGCCTTCTCGACTAGTCCCTTAACTAGTTAAGGCGTTAACGAAAATCGGACAATACCTCCCCTATAATATGGCCTATACGAATTCCCAACCATGTACTTAGCACCTGCAGCCAACCAAAAATACAACCAACAGCCCATACATATACATATTGCGACAATATTACACAATATAAACCCCCAACAATTCACTCGAAACTAAGATACCAAAACTAGAGTTTTTAATCTTTCTTTCGCGAAATTTTTAATTGCAAAGCAGGGGGTCATGTAACTGCAACCAGAAGCCCCCCACCCCGTTATTAACACACATTCCAGCACCCTAACAACTCACCACACGACCAGCAGTCACCCACCACAAGCGCAACACATTATTCGATTACAATTAACTATAGCGATTCCAATTTCGCTTATTTCAAACGTCAAACTTTTCAAACCTTTTCCCCAACTTACAGAAGCTTCTAAGGTGTGTAATGTACCCTAATTTAACCTCATAAACTTCAAATTAGAGGGGGAGAACTTACCTATCCCGAAATTTGCTAAAACTTGCCGAAATCGCGCCTCTGATTTCTTTTTCACGTGCTGAATTGTTGTGGCAGCTCGCTGTCCGATTTTTGCCGCACCAAATCCTAATTTTATACTACTAATACTTTCATATCATTGTATTATACACTAATTAATTAATTTACGGAACGAAAATGGGACTTACCTATTTGTTTTTCCCAAGCCGTTGAGATTTTCTCCTTAGCTCTTAGGTTTTTTTTTTCACGTTGCTTGTTGGAAATTTGTGAATGAACTGAAGTTTTAGGATACATATCAACTTATATGGGTGGTCACAAGGGGTGACACATGTCATCCCCTAAGGGAGACACGTGTCCAGCCCCTATTGGGCCACCGTATCTGTGTATTCCATGTGGGGATGCCACATGGCAGTGGGGCCCACCTCCCCCAAGCAAGAAGGTGGGTCACCTACCTGCTTAGGTACTTCCACGTGTCACCCTTCCATTGGCTTCCCTGCAATTTTTTTTTTCTACTCGTGGGTTCATAATCTCGTTCGTAATCATGTCTCACTTTAAGAGCCTATGAAACTCTTGCTACGTAAGCTTGGTATGTAATAAAGTAAGTCACGTATGTAAGACTTCTAACTTAGTAGTTTACGTAGATAAGTCGAGTCCTTCGACTCGTTACTTGGCCTCCAACTCCTTCCGACTTCTCTTAAACCTATTTCCAACCTTCCCTACCATGGGGTATCCCATTCTCCCTTCTTAGAGTTGTTCAATAGGGTCGTAACTTAAGTGACTCACAAGATAGCTTCTAAGTGACTTTAAGAGCCTTTCGAATTCGAGAATGTGGGATGTAACATCCTCCCCCCCTTTAGAACATTCGTCCCCAAATGTTAAATGTAACTTCCCTTAAGACTTTACACAGATTATAGAGAGGTTCCTCTCTTTTATGATATCACATACATTTTCACCCACATAACTAATATATAAGTTTTCAAGAATCAATGTTACTTGTAGATATCGGGAACAGTTATGGATACCTGTGTCTCATGTCTTCTTCGACTTCCCAGGTCATTTCCTCCCAATTCTTATTCTGCCATAGAACTTTAACCGATGCTATGTCTTTAGTTCCCAATCTTCTAATTTGTCAATCCAGTATGGCGATCGGCTGTTCTTCGTCGGCTAGCTCTTCCATGACCTGGATGTCATCCACAAAATACACTCGGGATGGGTCACCTACATATTTACAAAGCATTGAAATATGGAAAACTGGATGTACTGCTTCCAGGTCTACTGGCAAGTCTAGTTCGTAGGCAACCTTGCCTATTTGGCGAAGGATCAAGTAATGACCAATATATCTCGGAGTCAACGTCCCTTTCTTGCCGAACCTCATTACCCCTTTCATGGGAGATACTTTCAAAAACACCCATTCACCTACTTGAAATTCTAGTGGTCGACGTCGACTGTCTGCGTATGACTTCTGTCGACTTTGGGCAGTTAATAATCTTTCCCGAATCAGCTTTACCTTTTCAACCGCCTGCTAGACTATGTCTGGACCCACTAGTTGCATTTTGCCAACATCAAACCAACCGATAGGTGACCTGCACTTTCTGTCGTATAAAGCCTTATACGGCGCCATCTGAATGCTGGAGTGATAACTGTTATTGTAGGTAAACTCAATAAGTGGTATATGATCATCCCAGCTACCTTTAAAGTCAATTATACAGGCTCGTAACATATCATCTAGTGTCTGAATAGTGCACTCAGCCTACCTATCAGTTTGGGGATGAAATGTTGTACTAAGGCTTTCTTACGTTCCTAAGCCTTCCTGGAATGACTGCCAAAAATGGGCTATAAACTGGGATCCCCTGTCCGAAATAATAGATGTGGGAACTCTATAAAGTCGTACTATTTCCTTGACGTACAACTTTGCATAATCCTCGACGGAGTTTGTGGTCTTGACTGGGAGGAAGTGGGCTGATTTTGTCAGGCTATCCACAATAACCCCTATAGAATCCTGCTTCCGGGGAGTACAAGGTAAGCCAGTAATGAAATCCATGTTAATCGCTTCCCATTTCTAGGTTGGAATCTCCATCTCCTGTAGTAGCCCACCCAGTTTTTGATGTTCAACTTTAACTTGCTGGCAATTCGGGCATTGGGCTACAAACTCTGTTATATCCCTTTTCATACCGTCCTACCAATATAAACATTTGAGGTTATGATACATCTTGGTTGACCCCAGATGAATGGAATAACGGGCATGATGTGTCTCTCCCAGTACTTATTATCGTAACCCTGTAATTTTCGGTACACAGACTGCTTTGATATCATAGTATTCCATCAGTCGTGACCTCAAATAGAGGTTTTCCCTTTTGGAGAGTTTTATCCCTATACTGTGCTAGGACAAGGTCCTGGTATTGGCATTGTTTTACTTCCTCCATGATCGACGATTCAGCAATTCCTCGTATAGAGACCCTGTCATTACCTGAATCAGCTAGGCAGACTTCAAGACTAGCAAGCTGGCAGATCTCACGGATCATCTCCTTTCGTTGTGGTTGTACCTCTGCCAAGCTACCCATCGACTTACGGCTGAGTGCATCCTCCACTACATTTGCTTTCCCAGGGTCGTATAAGATGTCGACATCATAGTCCTTCAGTAGTTCCAGCCACCTTCTCTGTCATAAGTTCAACTCTTTCTGCTTGAAGATATACTGGAGGCTTTTGTGGTCCGTGTAAATGTCGACATGTATGCCATACAGGTAGTGTCTCCTTATTTTTAAGGCATGAATCACCGCTCCCAATTCCAAATCATGCGTTGGGTAGTTCTTTTCGTGTTTTCTAAGCTGTCGGGAGGCATAAGCTATAACTCTATCATTCTGCATCGGAACGCACCCTAGTCCAATACCAGAGGCATCACAATAAATAACATACCTTTTTGGTCCATCAGGGAGAGTTAGAACAGGAGTTGTAGTCAACTTTTCCTTTAACAGCTGGAAGCTTCGTTCACAAGCATCAGTCCATTGAAATTTAGCCAATTTTTGAGTTAGCCTTGTTAAAGGCGCTAAGATGGAAGCAAACCCTTCCACAAACCTTTTGTAATACCTTGCTAACCACAAGAAGCTTCGCACCTCTGTAAGGGTTTTAGGTCTTGGCCAAGCCTCTGCGCCTGTCCTGCCACTGGTCTAGTCAACAACTGCACTGTATCCCTCATAGCCTTATCTTTTGTCCCTTGCTGTGGGATAGGAGGCTCCTGTACTAGAGGTTCAGGATCTGCGACTGCTGCTGCTCCAAGCTCCTCTGGAGGTGGAGGTATAGTAGAGCTCACCGACTGGAGTACAATCCTTGGCATAGATTGGGCACGAGCCCTAGTAACTCTCGGGGTCTGACTAGTTTCCCCCGTTGCTGACTTGCCCCTCTGGGCCGTGGTCTCTTTCCTTGGAGGCATTACTATAAACATATAGATCAATTAGTGGAGGGTCATCTTGAAAGTATAGCTCTATCGCACGATCGAAGATAAGAAAAAGATGATATCCTAAATGTCCTGTAGCCTCCTGTTTATAGATGTGGTGCACAACACACCGATAAACAAGCCTCTACCAGACATGGTCTGTGGACACTCCAAGGAAAGAACTGCTCTGATACCACTTCTATCACGACCCATCCCCGTAGGCCATGACGAGTGCTCGAACTAGATACCCATGTATACGTCGGCCAATTATGCATAACCTGCCTCCTGTTTACACTCAACATATATTAAAAGGGAAAGTAACATACAGGCCGACAAGGCTATAGTAAGACATAAGGACGTTCGTAGTATAAATACACGCGAGCCCACAAAGCCGCCACGACACCGGGAACGCCCCGAAGTATAAGTCATACCAGTTCAGCCATACATACCCATGTATATAGCTCATATACAGCTTAGATACAGTCCATATGCAACTTATATACAGTTTATATACACATACGTTCTACACACACAACCCACATTTGTATCCACAGACCTCTAAGTGTTAGAAGAACAATAAAATAAGGTGGGACAGGACCCCCGCCATACCCATGAATGAGTTAATATATATATCAGAACTTAGTAAAATAATTTAGCTCCAGCACAATGGAGCGCTCTTAGACCGCTAAGTGGGACTCCTATGCTGGCGGATCCTCAACCTGTGTATTTGTACCTATGGGCAAGAAACACAGCCCCCCCCCCCCCCGAAGAACGGGGGGTCAGTACGACATCTGTACTGAGTATGTAAAGTATAACATAGTATAACTGGAGGTATATCCAAAACAGAGGCATAAGAGAACAATTTATCAAGTCAGAAATATGTACCTGTATTCTATAAATTATAAAGACATGCATGCTAAGATTTTCAATATAGCCGGCCCCATCAGGGGTTCGGTGAATCATATATGTAGTATCAGTATCAGGCCCCATGCCATCCCCACCTTATTACAACACATCATCATCATATATATATATGTACCCGGCCTTCTAGTGAAGGGCTCGATGGATAATGTAGTGAATTGCATGAATTTGATAACTGGCCCGGGACTCGGAGAAGAAGTGTTACAGTATACACGAGTAGAGTAGTGAGAAACCAAACACATTTTAAATCATTATCCGAGACTCAACTGTATAAGAGGACTAAGTTATTGTCTAAGAATTCGAGTAACAATGTAGTCATTCTAGCTGCCCTCTAAGTGCCATTAGGGGCTACATTAATTACATCTCGAGGTTCCTAGACATGTACCAAAGTAAGACTATTCACCAAGAACTCCAGAGTATTCTTCTTCGAATAATTTTATGACTAGGAGTCTGTATATTCATTAAGTCCTCAATGTATAAAAGATTCAAGGAAATTAGCTTAACTATTATACAAGCTTTAACATTCGGAATTGAATAAGGAGCATTCAAGAATGGAATTACTTTAGGCGTTATATCACTGCTTACTTACCTCTACGACATGCCAACAGAAGAGAAGGGACAAGCTTTACATACCTCTTATAGACTTCCCTTAGTCATGTTTACGTCGTCGTCCTCGAAACCTATTTAACACGGAAATAAGGTGAGTATTAACAAACTTAGATTTTTCAGAAACTTAGGCTACCCACTCGTATTCATAGCATTCATCCCCTCGCTTTCCTTCTCGACTAGTTCCTTAACTAGTTAAGACATTAACAAAAATCGGACAATACCTCCCCTATAATATGCCCTATACGAATTCCCAACCATGTCCTTAGCACCTGAAGCCAACCAAAAATACAACCATAAGCCCATACATATACATATTACGACAACATTACACAATATAAACCCCCAACAATTCACTCGAAACTAAGATACAAAAACTAGAGTTTTTAATCTTTCTTTCGCGAAATTTTTAATTGCAAAGCGGAGGGTCATGTGGCTGCAAACAGAATCACCCCACACCCTTATAAACACACATTACATCACCCTAACAAATCACCACACGACCAGCAGTCACCAACCACAAGCGCAACACATTATTCGATTACAATTAACTATAGCGATTCCAATTTTGCTTATTTCGAATGTCGAACTTTTCAAAACTTTTCCCCAACTTCCAGCAGATACTAAGGTGTTTAATTCACCCTAATTTAACCTCATAAACTTCAAATTAGAGGGGGAGAACTTACCTATCCCGAAATTTTCTAAAACTTGCCCAAATCGCGCCTCGAAATTGTTTTTCGCGTGCTGAATTGTTGTGGCAGCTCGTTGTCCGATTTTTTCCGCACCAAATCCTAATTTTATACTACTAATACTTCTATATAATTGTATTATACGCTAATTAATTAATTTACGGAATGAAAATGGGACTTATCTAATTTTTTTTCCCAAGCCGTCGAGATTTTCTCCTTAGCTCTTAGGTTTTGTTTTTCACGTTGCTTGTTGGAAATTTGTGAATGAACTGAAGTTTTAGGATACATATCAACTTATATGGGTGGTCCCAAGCGGTGAAACGTGTCATCCCCTAAGGGGGACACGTGTCCAGCCCCTATTGGGCCACCGTATCCATGCATTCCATGTGGGGATGCCATGTGGCAGTGGGGCCCACCTCCCCCAAGCAAGCAGGTGGGTCACCTGCCTGATTAGGTTCTTCCACGTGTCACCCTCCCATTGGCTTTCCCACAAAAAAAAATTTCTCCTCGTGGGTTCGTAATCTCGTTCGTAATCTCGTCTCACTTTAAGAGCCTATGAAACCCTTGCTACGTAAGCTTGGTATGTAATCAAGTAACTCACGTATGTAAGACTTCTAACTTAGTAGTTTACGTAGATAACTCGAGTCCTACGACTAGTTACTTGGAATCCAACTCCTTTAGACTTCTCTTGACCCTATTTCCAACCTTTCCTACCATGAGGTATCCCATTCTCCCTTCTTAGAGTTGTTCAATAGGGTCGTAACTTAAGTGGCTCACAAGATAGCTTCTAAGTGACTTTAGGAGCCTTTTGAATTCGAGAATGTGGGGTGTAACAATAACATAGTCACCCATAAAAGGAAACTTAGCCCAAATTATATTAGATGGTATCAAGTTGTTCGTAAGGTGCGCAAAGTGGCTAGTAAGTTGAGCTTACCACCTTATCTGAAAACTATACGCCCAGTCCATCAGATAGGGATGCTTCACAAAGGTACTGACGAGCCACCCAGGGTATGCTCCATAGATGATGTCCAGGAAATGGAATCCTGTGAGGGACAACCTATCATCATCTAAAATCGGCAAACTAGAAGATTGTAGATTAAAGACATGCCTTCCATCAAGATACTGTGGCAACACCAAAACCAGAAAGAGGATGACCGGGGAAGCTGAAGAGAACATGAAACACAAATATTCACACCTATGCCCGATGTATGCAGGTAACCCCAACTCCTGAAACTCGTATATTAAGTACTTGGATAGAAGTATGTGTTAGGGAAACAATAAAGAATCTCCCGACGATTTGTATAAGGTGCTAAGAGAAGTTTTGTTTAACATTCGGGGATGAATGTTCTAAAGGGGGGAAGGATGTTACACCCCACACTTTTAAACTCAGAATTTCTCTTAAAGTTCCTTAGAAGTTAGCATGTGAGCCGGATAATCTACGACACTATCAATCGACTCTAAGGAAGGGAAAATATGATACCCCATAGTAGGGAAGGTTGAAAATAGAGTCGTAAGAATTTGAAAGGAATTGGAGGCCAAGTAATGAGTCTTAGGACTCGATTTACCTATGTAAGATATTAATGTAAAAGTCTTATATACTTGAGATACTGGAGGACATACCAAACCTGCATAGCACGGATTACATAGACTCTTAAAATAAGGTGAGGTGACGAGCCTACGAGAGGGAGCAAAAACTAGTTTCCGAACTTACGAAAGAGAAGCAAGCAGGTGACAAGCAAGCAGATGACTCACCTGCCTTCTTAGGGGGAGGTGGACCCCGCTGCTACATGGTGGCGTGTGATAGGCCGCATGAGCCAGGTGGCGTCCTAGGGGGCTACCACGTTTCACCCCTAAGGAGATGCCATGTGGCACCTTCTAAAGAGATATATATATATATGTGTTATGTGATGTATAACTTCAGTTTCTATCGAAAAATATCAGCCAAGGAGAGGAAAAAAAACGTGAGGAAGATAAGAGAGGCAGTTTTGGAGAAACTAAGGTAAGTTCTCCAATTTTTCTCCGCGAATTAATTATCTACGGTATGAATCAACTACATGGGGGTGTATATATATATACCTTATGATGTATACAGAACCATATATTTAGCTTTACACCTAGAATCAATAAGAGAAAGTTGAAGGAAATCGTTGGAGGCAAGGAAAGGAGGGCTACGGGTTTGGTCTCCAAAAGGTAAGTCCCCGACTTTCGTTCCGTGAATTAATTATTTATGGTATTCCGCGGTTATATAATGATGTTTAATAACAAGAAATTCCAATTTGGGGCAGCGAGGAAGTCATACAAACAGTCCACCTAATTTCAGCGCGTCTAGAGAAGTTCCAAGGGGCGTCTTGGCAAATTGTGGCCAATTTTGGGTAAGGTAAGGTTTCTCCTTTTAATTTAGAATTCATGGTGTTGTTATGGAGTGTCTTATATGCATTTTGTGTGGCTGTAAACGTAAAAAGGGTATAGGAATGCTTGACGTTGGAGACAATCCAAATTGTAGTCGTTATAGTTGAATTGTCGTCGAAGTAACGTGTTGTTCTTGTGAGGTGCTGCTGCATGGGTGTGGTTTTTTGTTGCAGGGACTAAATGTGTTCAAAAATGGGTAGTGGTGGTGCGTTTTTCATCCACATGACCCCTCATTTCGTATAATTAAAGGCTTTGCGAAATAAAGACTAGAAACCCTATTTTGGTGTTGTAATTTTCAGCAAGTGGTTTGGAGCTTGTGTTGTATAATATTGCCATGGTTATGTATATATATGCTGCAGGTTGTTGTTTTTGGTTGGATGTAGTGCTTAGGGATTTAATTGGAAATTTGGATAGGGCACATTATAGGGGAGGTGCTGCCCAATTTTCGTTAACGCCTTAACTAATTTAAGAACTAGTCAAGGAAATGAACAAGGAAATAGATTCCCTGAATACTAAGGTGCAAATGAAGGTGATGGAAAGCCAAGAGTGGTTGATATTCGTATAACTTCCAGGTTGAGTAGGTTCAAAGGACGATGAGACGAATGTAACAAAGTGTGACTCATACGAGGTATGTAAAGCTTTCTCTTGGCATGTTTTGGTATAAGTACGTACAGCTATCTCTCATTTCCCTTGATATGTATTTGGTACAAAAATGAGATTACGATGCCATAGTGTTTCACCGAACCCCATGATGATCTGGGTACAAAATATGTATATGAAGATCACCTGAAGAAAAGTACAGACTACATAAAGCTTATTCTCTTTCTTCTTTTGGGCATTCTTTGTCTTGTTGTAAGTTGAATATGATCTGAGCTCCGGGGTAACTCCATTCTTAAACATCTCTTATTTACTTCTGAATATTGAACTCCTACAGTAGTTGAGCTATTTCCCTAGAAACTTTTATATGTTAAGGAGGTACCAAATGTACAGGCTCCAAGTCTTAAAGACTATATGGGATTAAGTGTTTTTAATTCCATAAATGATTTGGACCTATGTAAATACATGTGTAGGGTCCCCGAGATTACTTTTGAGACAACCCTTAATGGTATTTAGAGGACACTCGAGACGACTACACCGTTACTCGGGTCCTTAAACAAAAGCTTAACTTTCTTATTTTGTCGAGTCTTTGATAATGATTTAAATTTCATATAGTGACTAAATACTCTACTCGTGTATAATGTAACCCTTCTTTCACCGAGTCCCAGGCAGGGTACGTTATCGTGCACAATTAACTGCATTGTTCACCAAGCCCCTCACTAAAGGGCCGGGTACGTATGTATATATATGATGATGTGTTGTAATAAGTTGGTGATGGCATCGGGCCTATGATGGTCCTACAGATGTGATTCACTGGACCCCTGAAAAGGCTGGCTATATTGTATAAATTGAGCATGCATACTTTTGTGATTCACAAAGTACAGGTACATGTCTTCGATTTGATAATTTGTTCCCCTTCTTCTCTATTTCGAATATACCTCCAATGTATTATGTTACATTTTACATACTTAGTACATATGTTATACTGACCCCCTTTCTCGAGGGGCTACATTCATGCCCGCAAGTACAGATATAGGTTTTGGGAGTCCGTCAGCTTAGGATTCCATACAACTCAGCTGGAAAAGGCTCCATTGTATCGGGGCCTAGTTTTTTATATTGTCCACTGATGTATAAAATTGTTTTGTCCATTCGGGGGTACGGCAGGGGCGTTGTCCCGCCATATGTTGTTATTTATATTTTTAGAGGTCTGCAGACATGTATATGCTGGTTGTGTATATCAGTTGGGTCTACATGATATATGATATATGTTATTATGTTATGGCAGCCTTTTCGTCTTGCGTGCCATATCATGTTGTGATACAAATGAAAAGGGCTACAGGTTTAGGCAAATGTTATCATCCAGTGGGGCTCTGTTACATGATATTGTTTTATTTATAGTTCAATATGACCACAGCTGATAGATATGTATACGGGGGGTCCAAGTCGGATCCCAATCGCGACCTACGGGGTTGGGTTGTGATAGTACTGCTCAAATAGGTTTTTGTTCCTCCAAAATAAACTTCCCCAAGTAAAAAGGGTGCCCCTTATCAACGACATGGAGAGTACCTCTTAGATATTTAGTTTAGAATAATATTGGTACTAGGTATCAACTTCTAAGGATAAACTGCTCTGATACTAGTTCTATCATAACCCAACCCCGTAGGCCATGTCTGGGGTCTGACCTGGACCCCGTATACATATTTATCAGTTGTGGTCAAGTTGAATCATAGACAACATAGTAGTATGTGTCAGAACCCTATTAGGTGATAACATTTTCATAAACATGTAGCCTCTTTCATTTGTATCACATCATGAAAGGGCACGCAAGCCGACAAGGCTGCCACAAGTGAATTGTATGTGAAATATGGGGGTAATTCCATTCCCAGAACTCCAAGTACGCCTCATAATCCCTTTCCACTGCTTGGTATTGGAACCCTTGCAAGAATTGAGTATTGCCTGTTAAGGCTTCTACGTGTTAAAAAGTAGTGTGTGGAAAGCTATCTCACCTTTCTCTTGATATGTACTTGATATGAAAATAAGATTATGATGCCATAGTTGTTCATCGAGCCCCAGGGTGTGCCGAGTACAAAATATGTACATGATGACCACCTGAAGGAAAGTACAGACTATAGAGAGCTTATTCTCCTTTTTCTTTTGGCATATCTTAGTTGTAAGTTAAATATGATATCAGCTTCGAGGTAATTCCATTCTTAAGCATCTCCTATTTACTTCTAAATATTGAACTCCTATAATAGTTGAACTATTTCCCTAGAAACTTCTATATGTTAAAGAGGTAAAAAAATGTACAGGCTCCAAGTCTTAAAGACTATATGATAACAAGTGTTTCTGATTCCATAAGCGACTTGGCCTTATGTTGGTACACGTCTAGGGTCCCCGAGGTTACAATTGGTATAGCCCGTAATGGCGTTTAGAGGGTACTCGAGATGACTACACTACTACTCGGATCCTCAGGCAAAAGCTTAACTTTCTTATTCTGTCGAGTCTTTGATAATGATTTAAATTGCATAGTTACTCACTACTCTACTAGTAAATATTGTAACCTTTCTATCACTGAGTCAAAGGCCAGGGTATGTTCTCGTGTATAGTTTACTGCATTATCCACCGAGTCCCTCACTAAAGGGATAGGTACACTATACGAGGACATGATAATGCAATGACATGAAAAACTCACGGAGTCCCTCACTAGAGGGCCAGGTACGTATGTATATATATGATGATATGTTGTAATAAGGTGGTGATGGGGCCGGGCCTATGATGGTCCTACAAGTATGATTCATCGGATCCGTAATGGGGCCGGCTATATTCTATAATTTTAGCGTGTATACTTTTATGATTCACTTAGTACAGGGACAGGTTTCTGATTTGATATTTTATCCCTTTCTTTTCTATTTCAGATATACTTCCAGTTGTATTATGTTATGTTTTACATACTCAGTACATGCCTGTAGGTACAGATATAGGTTTTGGGAGTCCGTCAGCTTAGAATTTTGTTCAGCTCAGCTGGAAGAGGCTCCATTGTATCGGAGCCTAGTTTTTGGCTCTAGCCACTGATGTACATAACTGTTTTTGTTTATCCAGGGGTACGGCTGGGGCCCTGTCCCGCCATATGTTGTCGTTAACATTTTTAGAGGTCTCTAGACATGTATATGTGGGTGGTTTATGTCAGTTTGGTTCATCTGGGTCTAAATGATGTATGTTATATGTTATTAACTTATGGCAACATTGAAGGAATGTGTGCCTTTTCATGATGTGACACAAATGAAAGAGGCTACTGGTTTATGAAAATGTTATTACCCAATAGGGTTTTGTTGCATGGTGTTATGTTATTTATAGTTTGACTCAACCACAAATGATAGACATGTCAATACCTTACCCACCAGATATCTTTCATGCCTTTCCTTACTTGTGTGCTTTGTAATCTTTCAATATCGTCAGTCACTTCCTTCCGTCGATGTCGTCCTTCTATTAAGATCCAAGGTTAGTATAAGGAGGTTTTCTATGACTCGGATCTATAGCACGATCTCATATATGAAAGAAAGGTAACATCCTAAATATCCTATAGCTCCCTATTTATAGATGTGTCACGCAACACATTGATAATCAAGATTCCACTAGACAGGGTCTGTAGACAATCTAAGGATAAACTGTTTTGATACCAGTTCTATCATAACCCAACCCCGTAGGCTGTGTCTGGGGTCTGACCTGGACCCCGTATACATATTTATCAGTTGTGGTCAAGTCGAATCATAGACAACATCGTAGTATATGTCAGAACCCTATTGGATGATAACATTTTCATAAACATGTAGCCTCTTTCATTTGTATCACATCATGGAAGGACACGCAAGCCGATAAGGCTGCCACAAGTGAATTGTATGTGAAATATGGGGGTAATTCCATTCCCAGAACTCTAAGTACGCCTCATAATCCCTTTTCACTGCTTGGTATTGGAACCCTTGCAAGAATTGAGTATTGCCTGTTAAGGCTTCTACGTGTTAAAAAGTAGTGTGTGGAAAGCTATCTCTCCTTTCTCTTGATATGTACTTGATATGAAAATGAGATTATGATGCCATAGTTGTTCATTGAGCCCCAGGGTGTGCCAAGTACGAAATATGTACATGATGACCACCTGAAGGAAAGTACAGACTATAGAGAGCTTATTCTCTTTTTTCTTTTGGCATATCTTAGTTGTAAGTTAAATATGATATAAGCTCTGGGGTAATTCCATTCTTAAGCATCTCCTATTTACTTCTAAATATTGAACTCCTATAATAGTTGAACTATTTCCCTAGAAACTTCTATATGTTAAAGAGTTAAAAAAATCTACAGGCTCCAAGTCTTAAAGACTATATAATAACAAGTGTTTCTGATTCCATAAGCGACTTGGCCTTATATTGGTACACGTCTAGGGTCCCCGAGGTTACAATTGGTATAGCCCGTAATGGAGTTTAGAGGGTACTCGAGATGACTACACTACTACTCGGATCCTCAGGCAAAAGCTTAACTTTCTTATTCTGTCGAGTCTTTGATAATGATTTAAATTGCATAGTTACTCACTACTCTACTAGTAAATATTGTAACCTTTCTATCACTGAGTCGAAGGCCAGGGTATGTTCTCATGTACAGTTTACTGCATTATCCACCGAGTCCCTCACTAAAGGGATGGGTACACTATACGAGGACATGATAATGCAATGACATAAAAAACTCACGAAGTCCCTCACTAGAGGGCCAGGTACGTATGTATATATATGATGATGTGTTGTAACAAGGTGGTGATGGGGCCGGGCCTATGATGGTCCTACAAGTATGATTCATCGGATCCATAATGGGGCCGACTATATTCTATAATTTTAGCGTGCATACTTTTATGATTCACTTAGTATAGGGACAGGTTTCTGATTTGATATTTTATCCCTTTCTTTTCTATTTCAGATATACTTCCAGTTGTATTATGTTATGTTTTACATACTCAGTACATGCCTGTAGGTACAGATATAGGTTTTGGGAGTCTGTCAGCTTAGAATTTTGTTCAGCTCAGCTGGAAGAGGCTCCATTGTATCGGAGCCTAGTTTTTGGCTCTAGCCACTGATGTACATAACTGTTTTTGTTTATCCAGGGGTACAGCTGGGGCCCTGTCCCGCCATATGTTGTCGTTAACATTTTTAGAGGTCTCTAGACATGTATATGTGGGTGGTTTATGTCAGTTTGGTTCATCTGGGTCTAAATGATGTATGGTATATGTTATTAACTTATGGCAACATTGAAGGAATGTGTGCCTTTTCATGATGTGACACAAATGAAAGAGGCTAATTGTTTATGAAAATGTTATTACCCAATAGGGTTTTGTTGCATGGTGTTATGTTATTTATAGTTTGACTCAACCACAAATGATAGACATGTCAATACCTTACCCACCAGATATCTTTCATGCCTTTCCTTACTTGTGTGTTTTGTAATCTTTCAATATCGTGAGTCACTTCCTTCCATCGATGTCGTCCTTCTATTAAGATCCAAGGTTAGTATAAGGAGGTTTTCTATGACTCGGATCTATAGCACGATCTCATATGTGAAAGAAAGGTAACATCCTAAATATCCTATAGCTCCCTATTTATAGATGTGTCACGCAACACATTGATAATCAAGATTCCACTAGACAGGGTCTGTAGACAATCTAAGGATAAACTGCTTTGATACCAGTTCTATCATAACCCAACCCCGTAGGCTGTGTCTGGGGTCTGACCTGGACCCCGTATACATATTTATCAGTTGTGGTCAAGTCGAATCATAGACAACATCGTAGTATATGTCAGAACCCTATTGGATGATAACATTTTCATAAACATGTAGCCTCTTTCATTTGTATCACATCATGGAAGGGCACGCAAGCCGACAAGGCTGCCACAAGTGAATTGTATGTGAAATATGGGGGTAATTCCATTCCCAGAACTCCAAGTACGCCTCATAATCCCTTTTCACTGCTTGGTATTGGAACTCTTGCAAGAATTGAGTATTGCCTGTTAAGGCTTCTACGTGTTAAAAAGTAGTGTGTGGAAAGCTATCTCTCCTTTCTCTTGATATGTACTTGATATGAAAATGAGATTATGATGCCATAGTTGTTCATTGAGCCCCAGGGTGTGCCAAGTACGAAATATGTACATGATGACCACCTGAAGGAAAGTACAGACTATAGAGAGCTTATTCTCTTTTTTCTTTTGGCATATCTTAGTTGTAAGTTAAATATGATATAAGCTCCGGGGTAATTCCATTCTTAATCTCCTATTTACTTCTAAATATTGAACTCCTATAATAGTTGAACTATTTCCCTAGAAACTTCTATATGTTAAAGAGTTAAAAAAATCTACAGGCTCCAAGTCTTAAAGACTATATAATAACAAGTGTTTCTGATTCCATAAGCGACTTGGCCTTATATTGGTACACGTCTAGGGTCCCCGAGGTTACAATTGGTATAGCCCGTAATAGAGTTTAGAGGGTACTCGAGATGACTACACTACTACTCGGATCCTCAGGCAAAAGCTTAACTTTCTTATTCGGTCGAGTCTTTGATAATGATTTAAATTGCATAGTTACTCACTACTCTACTAGTAAATATTGTAACCTTTCTATCACTGAGTCGAAGGCCAGGGTATGTTCTCATGTACAGTTTACTGCATTATCCACCGAGTCCCTCACTAAAGGGATGGGTACACTATACGAGGACATGATAATGCAATGACATAAAAAACTCACGGAGTCCCTCAGTAGAGGGCCAGGTACGTATGTATATATATGATGATGTGTTGTAATAAGGTGGTGATGGGGCCGGGCCTATGATGGTCCTACAAGTATGATTCATCGGATCCGTAATGGGGCCGGCTATATTCTATAATTTTAGCGTGTATACTTTTATGATTCACTTAGTACAGGGACAGGTTTCTGATTTGATATTTTATCCCTTTCTTTTCTATTTCAGATATACTTCCAGTTGTATTATGTTATGTTTTACATACTCAGTATATGCCTGTAGGTACAGATATAGGTTTTGGGAGTCCGTCAGCTTAGAATTTTGTTCAGCTCAGCTGGAAGAGGCTCCATTGTATCGGAGCCTAGTTTTTGGCTCTAGCCACTGATGTACATAACTGTTTTTGTTTATCCAGGGGTACGGCTGGGGCCCTGTCCCGCCATATATTGTCGTTAACATTTTTAGAGGTTTCTAGATATGTATATGTGGGTGGTTCATGTCAGTTTGGTTCATCTGGGTCTAAATGATGTATGGTATATGTTATTAACTTATGGCAACATTGAAGGAATGTGTGCCTTTTCATGATGTGACACAAATAAAAGAGGCTGATTGTTTATGAAAATGTTATTACCTAATAGGGTTTTGTTGCGTGGTGTTATTTTATTTATAGTTTGACTCAACCACAAATGATAGACATGTACACGAGGGTTCAAATCGGACCCCAATCGCTGCCTACAGTATTGGGTCATGACAGAAGTGGTATCAGAGCAGTTTGTCCTTGGATTATCTGCAGAACGTGTCTAGTAGAGTCTGGCTTATCGATCTGTTGTGCGCCACATCTATAAATAGGAGGCTACAGGACATTTAGGATCTTACATTTCTTTTACATCTGAGATCGTGCTATAGATCCGAGTAATAGGAAAACTCCTTATACTAACCTTGGATCAAAATAAAAGAATGACATCAATAGAAGGAAGTAATTGACAATATGAGAAGTTACAAAGCACGCAGGTAAGTAAAGTAAAGGCACGAAAGATATCTGTTGGGTAAGATATTGAAGTAAAAATTTAAATGTAAAGTCAAAAACTAAAGGGAAAAGTAGACAAGAAAGTGCAATAGATATAGTTCGAAGTTGGATATATGAGGTAAGTCCATTGTTTTTATATTATTATTGGTATTGAAAGCCCTGTGTGGCTGTGATATGAGATGATATTGAAAGCCCTGTGCGGCTGTGATATACATATATATATATATATATATATGTTGGCCCTGTGAGGCATTATTGGTATTTTATGCGTACAGGTTATGGGATAATAAGAAGTGTAGAGGAAACTCTGCCGAAATTTTCCCAGAACAAGAAAAGGGAATGAACCATAGATTCTTAATATATCTTGGAAGTTGATACCGAGTATCCCTATTATGTTTAACTAAAACTGTAAGAGGTACTCTCTATGTAATCGATAAGGGGCACCCTTTTTATTTGGGAATTCTTATTTCAAAGAAACAAAAGCTTATCTAAGCCTATCCGAGCATTAAAGTTCAGACCACGGCATCTCCAGTCATATTTTTGCCATAGGAAAAAAAATCTCAAGTTAAAGGGTAAGACGTCCAGTGATTGAATTTTACTCTTGTTGAAAAGTACCAAGCCCCCAAGTCTTAATTATCAATTAGATAAGTTGTTCATAATGCGAGGATAAACTCAAAAGAAGACCAGGTAGGTCAAGTATTAAAAAGTAATGTGAGGTTTAAGGGATTCTAATTTTCTTCTAACAGTAGTTGGAAAGTGCTCCATGATAATAGGTTATTAGTTCTTCACCGACTAATTGGAGAAAGAACTTCTAACAGAAGCACCCCAGAAAGATGTCATGAACTGAATATTAGTATGAATTTAAAGGTGTGATACAATAATATGGGGATAAAGTAAGACCGCTAGTAAGGCGCACTTGGTATGTGTTGACTAAATCAAAAGCCTGTGTTGGGTGCACAGTAAGGGCAAGGGGCATAAGGTATAAAGGAATGGTGCATGCACACCACGTCGCCCAGAAAGTAATAGAATACTTACGAGATAAAGATGGCAAACTTAAGGAATAAATGGCGCAACTTCCATTCACCCCAAGAAACAAAGGATATAGGTGAGGATAAAGCTACTACTCTGAGAGAACCTTGGACAATCATCGTCGAAATACAAGTGTTGCCTAGTTCAAATTGAAATGGCTACAAGTGTGTATTAACCTTTCATAAAGATAAATAGAATATGTCCTTGGATGAGTTTTTCCTGCATCACATTACTCTAGTACAGATGTTACACCCCACATCTTTGAACTTGGAATGTTCCTTAAGTTACTTAGAAGCTAGTATGTGAGCTACTTAAGTTGCGACCCTATTGAACAACTCTAAGAAGGGAGAATGGGACACCCCATGGTAGGGAAGATTGGAAATAGGGTCAAGAGAAGTCGGAAGGAGTTAGAGGCCAAGTAACGAGTCGTAGGACTCGACTTATCTACGTAAACTACTAAGTTATAAGTCGTATATACGTGAGTTACTTGATTACATACCAAGCTTGCGTAGCAAGGATTTTATAGGCTCTTAAAGTGAGATGAGATTACGAACACACGAGGAAGAGAAAAAAATTTCGCGGGGCAGCCAATGGGAGGGTAACACATGGCAGCACCTAAGCAGGCAGGTGAAGCACCTACTTGGGGTCAAGTAGGTGACCCACCTGCTTGGGGGAGGTCGACCCTACTGCCACGTGGCAGCACCCCATTGGCCGCATGTTGAGGTGGCCCAATAAGGGCCTGACACGTGTCACCCTTAGGGGCTGACACATGTCACCCTTAGGGGATGACATGTGTCACCTCATATATATATGTGTATATGACTCTTAAGTTGTTCATTATCCAAAAATAGCAGCAGCCCTTGGGAGAAAAACATGAGAAAGAGGCAGCCTTGGCGTTGGGAGCTTAAGAGTAAGTTTTCCAACTTTCTTCCGTGAATTAATTATATACGGTGTTCCTTAAAATATGTGGAGGTGTATATATGTATATTATGATACTTACGGAACTATATTTTCAGTTCTACACTTGGAAAACTAAGAGAAACTTAAAGAGAAAACGCTAGTTAACAAACCCGTTTTTGGAAGGGACAATGGTTAGTAATATTAGTATAACTTCTTGTGTATATCATCGTTTTGGGTGATTCAATATGTTTTTGAAAGGTATTTCATGGTTATATAACTTTCATTTAGATTACAAAATCCATTTTTACTTGTATCAGCTCGAAAAAAGGTGATGAAGTGTAGAGGAGGTACTGCCCAGATTATGGTTTTGGAAATCTTACACGGACTGCTGTTGGTGTTTTGGTCATATATTTTCGTACAAAACTGCTGTAGTGGTAATTCAAAATTTTTTGCTACCTTTATATACATTTCTATAACTTTCATTGAGGACACAAATCCTTTTTCCCTTAATTACCCCTCCGAAACTAAGCGACAATATAAGACAGTGGGCTGTCCAGATTTCACATTTTGAATAGTTTTGGCAAGTTTGACAAGTTTAACGTAAGGTAAGACCTTTCCTTTTAAATTGGAGTTTATGATATGGTTATATGGTGTATTACACCCATTGTATGCTGTTGGAAGTTTAAGAATGTCGTAGAAATGCTCGACGTTCGAAATAAACTAAATTGGAATCGCTATAGTTAAATTGTCGTCGAAGGATAGTGTTGTTCGTGTGAGGTGCTGCTGCAGGGGTTTGATGTGTTGTTTCAGGTCCTAAATATGTTCTAATGTGGGTTAGGGTGCTACTAGTTGAATCCACACGACCCCTCGTTGCGTATAATGAAAGGCGTTACAAAATAAAGGCTAGACGCCCTATTGTGCTACCGTATTTTTGAATAAGTCGTTTGGAGTTTATGTTGTATATTGTTGGTATGAATTGATGCAGGTTGTTGTTGTTCATTGTCTTTAGGTCTTAGGGGCCTAATTGTAAATTCGGATAGGGAATATTATAGGGGAGGTGCTGCCCAATTTTCTTTAACGCCTTAACAAACTAAAGAACTAGTCGAGGAAACGACTAAGGAAATAGATTCCATTAACATTAAGGCGTAACCTAAGATGCTGGAAAGTTAAGAGTTGTTGATATTCGTATTACTTTCATATTGAATAGGTTCAGAAGATGACGAGACGAGCAGGATAAAGGGTAACTCCCAAAAGGTATGTAAAGCTTTCTCTTGGCATGTTTTGGTATAAGTTCGTACAACTATTTTTCTTTACTTTTGGCAAGTATTGGCCTTAAGTGAACTGTGTGTGGACTGTGGGGATAATTCCATTCCCAGGATTCCAAGTACGCCTCATAACCCCTACCCACTGCTCAGTATTAGAGTTCCTGTGAAGATTAAGTATTGCCTAGTAGGGCTTCTACGTGTCAGAATGGAATGTGTGGGAAGCTATCTCTCATTTCCCTTGAAATGTATTTGTTAAAAAAATGAGATTACAATACCATGGTGGTTCAGCGAGCCCCATGAAGGGCCGGGTACGAGATATGTATGTCATGACCACCAGAAGAAAAGTACAGACCACATAGAGTTTACTCACTTTCTTTTTGGCATGTCCTAGTTGTAAGCTAAATGTGATACGAGCTCCAGGGTAATTCCATTCTTAAGTACCTCTTATTTACTACTGGATGTTGAACTCTACGGTAGTTAAACTATTTCCCTGGAAACTCCTATACGTTAAAGAGGTATGAATGTACAGACTCCAAGTCTTAAAACTATTTGATAAAAAATGTTCTGATTCCATAAGTGAATTGGCCTTACTTTAGTATGCATTTAGGGTACCTGAGATCTTAACTGATATAGCCCCGAGTGAGTGTTAGAGGGCACTTGAAACAACTACATTCCTACCCTGACCTCCAAGTGATGATTCGCTTGATGACTTCATTGAGTCTCGGATAATGTTTTAAATTGTGTTTTGTTTCTCACTACTCTACTCGTGTATACTGTAACACTTCTTCTCCGAGTCCCGAGCTGGCTATAAGATTCGTGCAATTCACTGCATTGTCCACCGATCCCTTTACTAGAAGGCCGAGTACGTATGTATATATATTATGATGATATGTTGTAATAAGGTGGCGATGGCACGGGGCCTGATACTGATACTACAGATATGATTCACCGGATCCCTGGTAGGGCCGGCTATATTGAAAATTTTAGCATGCATGATTTTACTTTTCTAGGTACTGATTTCTGATTTGACATTTTATCCCATACTTCTCTATTTCAGATATGCTTCCAGTTGTATCATATTATGTTTTACATACTCAGTACATATGTCGTACTAACCCCCTGTCTTCGGGGGGGGGGGGCTGAGTTTCATGCCCGCAGGTACCGATACAGGTTTTTCGAGTCCGTCAGCTTAGGATTCCATTCAGCTCAGTTGGAAGAGTCTCCATTATGTCGGAGCCTAGTTTTTTTTGGATACGAACCAATGATGTATAAAATTATTTTGTTTATTCAGAGGTACGGTGGGGGCCCTATCCCACCATATGTTATTTATATTTTTAGAGGTCTGCAGACATGTATATGTGGGTTGTGTATGTCAGTTTGATTCAGCTGGGTCTACGTGATATATGATATATGTTATTATGTTATGGCAGCCCTGTCGGCTTGCGTGCCCTGTCATGTTATGATACAAATGAAAAGGGCTATAGGTTTATGAAAACGTTATCGCCCAATGGGGCTCTATTATATGATATTATCTTATTTACAGTTCAATGTGACCACAGCTGATAGGTATGTATATGGGGGGTCTAGGTCGGACCCCAGTCACGGCGTACGGGGTTAGGTCATGACAAAAGATTAATAAAGGAGATGTCACAGTATGTATGGAAGGCTCTCTTCACTTCGTGATCTCGCTAAGGTTTCGTACATGGATAATCAGGTTGGAAAAATATGCATTTGATACAGTACCAAGTGTATTGGGGAGGGAGATCGGACAAATTTGAGACTGGACATAGAGACGTAGAGCAAGTTATAAGCAGATAAAGGTGTAAGTACCCTCTAAAGGGGGGAAGTCAATAAGAAAAGTTGCAAGGTGAGGTGGAGGCAAGTGATGCAACAACATATTTAAGATGGATGATTAAACTTCAATAAGATCCCTTGTTTAACCAAGTTAGGAAGGTTTGGAAGTCACCAATAATTAGACAGAAGTCAGAATGCCATGTAAAGCAGTGCTAAGAAGTTTTTAACGAGACATTGAATGACATCATGCCAGACCAAAAGCCAAAATATTGGCCATAGAGTTGGTCGCAAATGATGTTGCGATAGACAAATAACCAAGGAAAAGGAATAGAAAACCTCCTATGGTAGGAGATGAGAAAAGCAAAGAGTGAATAAGGGGAAAGGAAAGAAGTATAATAAGATAGGACAAGCAAGTTCCAATGTGAGTGAGATGTGTATAGTAGAATGAACCAAGGGATGAAAAGACTATGTCTACCTTATATAAGTTTCATCAGAATGGTTGTGCAATCTACAGATATGTATATATAAGCATTAGGCTAAGTGAGTAAGTACATGATAAAAGGAATAGAGGTTTAATAATGATAATGTAGTTGTGATATTTTGGATACCCTACCGAGAGATATGAAGATAGGTTAAACAAAATGTCACGACCTAACCCCGTAGGCTGTGACGGGTGCCCCAAACCGGGCATACACGTGTATCCCTGCTAACTATACCTAACTTGCCTCATGTTTATACCCCAAATACATCAATATGTAAGAAACATACAAGCCGACAAGGCTGTAGTAACGTATAGGGTTGTTCCATACTACATACATATGCGAGCCGACAAGGTCGCCATAATATAGGGAACGCCCCAAATCCTAAGTCATATCAGTACAGCTGTACACACATACATATACAACTCATGTACCACTGATATACACCTCATATACAGATCATACACAACGTATATACACGTAAAACCCACATACGTATACCACCCATATATGTATACAACCCACCTATGCATCCACAGACCTCTAAGAATAAGAAAACTATAACATAAAGCAGGACAGGGCCCCCGCCATATCCGTGGAAAAAACAAATATGTACAATAAGGTATAGTACCCAAAAGTCAGGCTCCAGCACAATAGAGCACTTCCGGACCGCTGAGTGGGACTCCTACGCTGGCGGATCCCCAAACTGTATACCTGTACCTGCGGGCATGAACGCAGCCCCCCGAAGAAGGGGGTCAGTATGACATATGTACTGAGTATGTAAAACATAATATAACATTACCGAAACCGTATCTGAGACCGCGAAGCAGGGGATAACATATCATATGAGAAACCTATACCTGTACCTTGTGAATCATAAAAGCATGCATGTTCAAATTATATCATATAGCCGGCCCTATTAGGTGTCTGGTGGATACATCTATAATATCATCACAACCCTGTGCCATCATCATCTTATTACCATACATCATTATATAAATATATACACACATATCCCGGCCCTCTAGTGAGGGACTCGAGGAATAAGGCATTAAACTGCGCACAAAAACATACCCCGGCCCGGGACTCGGTGAAAGATATGTCACTGTATACACGAGTAGAGTAATGAGCAATTATATGCAATTTAAATCATTATCGAAGACTCGACTGTAGAAGCAAATTAAGATATCGTCTGAGAATTAGGGTTATAATGTAATCACCTTAAATGTCCTCTAAATTCCATTACGGCTATACTAGTTAGTGTCTCGGGGTCCTTAGACACGTACTACGGTAATGTTAACCACTTAAGGACTCCAGAATACATGTTTTCATATAGTCTTTACAACTAGGAGCCCGTATATTCATTAAGTCCTTAGTATAGATAAGGTTCAAGGAAAGTAGCTTAACTATTATAAAAGTTCATTACCCAGAAGTGAATAAGAGAAACTTAGGAATGGAATTACTTCAGAGATCGCATCATTGTTTACTTACCTCTACAACATGCCAAAAGAAGAGAAAGAATAGGCTTTATATACCCTTTATGGATTCCCCGAAATCGTGTCCACGTCGTTGTCATCGAAACCTATTTAACATGGAAGTAAGTCAAGTATTAACAACCTTAGACTTTTCAGCAACTTAGACTACCTACGAGTATTCATCGAGCTCGCCTCCTCGCTCGCATCCTCGACTAGTTCCTTAACCAGTTAAGAAGTTAACGAAAATCGGACAGCACCTCCCCTATAACGTGCCCTATCCGAATCCACAAACATGTCCTTATCACCTGCAGCTAACCAATCAATACAACTATCAGCCCATACATATACATATTACGACAACATTACACAATATAAACCCTCAACAATTCACTCGAAACTAAGATACCAAAACTAGAGTTCTTAATCTTTCTTCCACGAATTCTTTAATTTCAAAGTGGAGGGTCGTGTGGATAAAACCATCAGCCCCCCACACCCTTAGAAACACAAATTCCAGAACCCTAACAACTCACCACACGACCAGTAGTCACACACCACAAGCGCGAGGCATTATTCGATTACAATTAACTATACCGATTCCAATTTCGCTTATTTTGAACGCCGAACTTTTGAAGACTTTTCCCCAACTTCCAGCAGATCCTAAGGTGTATAATACACCCTAATTTAACATCATAAACTTCAAATTAGAGGGTAAGAACTTACCTTCCCCGAAATTGGCTAAAACTAGCCGAAATTGTGCCTCGGAACTTCTTCAACGTGCTGAAATTGAGCGGGCTGCTTGTGGTACTTCCTCGCTTCTACAAATTGAAATTTTAGGTTATAAAACACCAATATACAACTTAGGGACACGTCAATTAATTAATTCACGGAACAAAACCCGGAAGCTTACCCAAAAAGGGTCAAATCCGTAGCCCTCTCCCTAGCCCCTTTTCACATTTTCTCTCCCTTTTTCCTTCCAAATTTCAGTTGCAACGCTGGAGTTTTAGATCCATGAACGTCTTAAAACACTTAAATATGTATCCACGTACTTAAGATACACCGTATATAATTAATTCACGGAAGAAAGGTGAGAAACTCACCTTTAATCTTCAAGAACCAAGGTTGCCTCTCTTTTCTCTCTTTTCACGTTTTTTTTCTAAGTTTAGCTACTGTTTTGGATAAATGAACAACTGAAGTATTACATATACATATATATATGGGTCACCTGCTTGCTTAGGGCTGCCACGTGTCACCCTCCTATTGGCTGCCCCGCGAAATTTGTTTCGCTTCCTCGTGGGTTCGTAACCTCGTCTTAGTTTAAGAGCCTATGTCATTCATGCTATGAAAGCTTGGTATGTACTCAAATAGCTTATGTAAGTAAAACTTCTAAGTTAGAGGCGTACGTAAGCAAATCAAGTCCTACGACTCATCGCTTGGCCTCCAACTTCCTCCGACTTCTCTTGACCTTATTTCCAATCTTCCCTACTGTGGGGTGTCACACTCTCCCTCCTTGGAGTTGTTTAATAGCATCGTAAATTAGGCGGCTTACATGATAGATTCTAAGTAACTGTAGGAACCTTTCGAGTTCATGAATGTCGGGTGTAACATCCTTCTCCCCTTTAGAACATTCGTCCCTGAATGTTGAATAAAACTTCTCTTAAAACTTTATGCCAATTATCGGGAGGTTTCCTTCTACTATGATAACATACATTTTCATCTAAATAATTAATATACCAGTTCTAAGAGTTGGGGTTACCTGTAGAGGTCGAGAAAAGGTACGGATATTTGTTTTTCATGTCCTCTTCAGCTTCCCAGGTCATTTCTTCCCGATTCCTATTTCGCCACAACACCTTGACAGAAGCTACATCCTTAGTCCGCAGTTTTCTGATTTGCCGATCCAGGATGGCGATAGGTTTCTCTTCATAGGCTAACTCCTCTGTAACCTGGATATAGTCTACGGGATGTACCCGAGATGGATCACCCATACATTTACGAAGCATTGACACGTGAAAGACTGGATGTACGGCTTCTAGATCCGCTGGTAAGTTTAGTTCGTATGCCACTTTGCCTATTCGGTGAAGAATAAGGTAAGGGCCAATGTATCTCAGAATCAGCTTCCCTTTCTTGCCGAACATCATTACCCCTTTCATGGGTGATACTTTTAAGAACATCCAATCACCTACTTGAAATTCCAAGGGTCGACTCGATTATCTGCATATGATTTTTGTCGACTCTGGGCTGCTAATAATCTTTCCCAAATAAGGTTTATTTTATCTACCGCCTGTTGGACCATATCTGGGCCTATTAGTTGTGTTTCGCCAACCTCAAACCAACCGATAGGCGACCTGCACTTCCTGCCGTATAAAGCCTCATACAGCGCCATCTGGATGCTAGAGTGATAACTGTTATTGTAGGCAAACTCAATAAGTGGTACATGATCATCCCAGCTACCTTTGAAGTCAATTATGCAGGCCCACAACATATCCTCTAATGTTTTAATCGTACGCTCTGCTTGCCCATCAGTTTGAGGATGAAATGTTGTACTAAGTCTTACCTGTGTCCCCAAGCCTTCCTGTAATGACTTCCAAAAGTGGGCTGTGAACTGAGCTCCTCTGTCTGAAATAATATATGTGGGAACTCCATGAAGTCGTACTATTTCATTAATGTACAATTTCGCATAGTCCTCGACTGAGTAAGTGGTCCAGACTGGAAGGAAGTGGGCTGATTTTGTCAGCCTATCCATGATAACCCATATGGAATCCTGCTTTCGAAGAGTCCGAGGCAAACATGTAATGAAGTCCATATTAATCGCTTCCCATTTCCAAGTTGGAATCTCCATCTCCTGTAGTAGCCCACCCAGTTTTTGATGTTCAACTTTAACTTGTTGGCAGTTTGGGAATTAGGATACGAACTCTGCTATATCCCTTTTCATACCATCCCATCAATACAGACATCTGAAGTTGTGATACATCTTGGTTGACCTCGGATGAATGGAATAGCGAGCATAATGTGCCTCTCCCAATACTTGCTGTCGTAGTCCTGCAACCTCCGGTACACAGACTCTGCCTTGGTATCGTAATACCCCACCGGCTGTAAGGTCAAATGGAGTCTTTTCCTTTTGGAGAGTTTCATATCTATACTTCGCTAGAACAGGGTCCTGGTATTGACATCGTTTTACTTCCTCCATGATGGAGGATTCAGCAATTCCTCGAACAGAAACCCCGTCATCACCCGAATCAACTAAGCGGACTCCAAGACTAGCAAGCTGGTAGATCTCACAGATCATTTCCTTCCATCCCGGTCGTACCTCTGCTAAGCTACCCATTGATTTATGGCTGAGTGCATCCGCCACCACATTCGCTTTCCCAGGGTGGTATAAGATGTAGACATTATAATCTTTCATTAATTCCAACCACCTTCTCTGCCGTAAGTTCAATTCCTTCTGTTTGAAGATATACTTGAGGCTTTTGTGATCTGTATAGATATCCACATGTACACCATATAAATAGTGCCTCCATATTTTCAAGGCATGAATCACCGCTGCTAATTCCAAGTCATGAGTTGGATAATTCTTTTCATGTTTCCTGAGCTGCCGGGAGGCATAAGCTATAACTTTACCCTATTGCATCAACACACATCCAAGTCCAATACCGAAAGCATCACAATAAATAACAAGACCATTAGGTCCTTCTGGAAGGGTTAGAACAGGAGCCGTAGTCAATTTTTTTTTTAACAACTGAAAGATCCATTCACAAACATCAGTCCACTAGAACATAGCCGCCTTTTGAGTCAGCCTTGTTAAAGGCGCCGAAATGGAAGCAAACCCTTCTACGAACCTTCTATAATATCCTGCTAACCCCAAAAAGCTATCTCCATAGGAGTTGTAGGTCTTGGCCATGCCTTCACGGCCTCAATCTTCTGCGTATCTACGCGAATACCATCGATCCCAATAATATGCCCCAAAAAAGCCACTGAAGTTAACCAAAATTCACATTTAGAAAATTTAGCGTATAATTTCTGGTGTTGGAGTATTCCCAGTACTACCCGCAAATGATCCGCATGTTCCTTTTCTGATCGTGAATAGATCAAAATATCATCAATAAATACGATCACGAATAAATCTAGAAATGGATTGAACACTCAATTCATCTAGTCCATAAACACCGCTGGAGCATTTGTCAACCCAAAAGACATCACTTTGAACTCATAATGTCCGTATCGGGTTCTGAATGCGGTCTTTGGGATATCCGCTTCTCTTACACGTACCTGATGGTATCCTGACCGCAGGTTTATCTTCGAAAAGCATTTAGCACCCTGCAACTGGTCAAACAAATCATCAATCCTGGGGAGGGGATATCTGTTCTTAATTGTTACCTTGTTCAGCTGCCTATAGTCAATGCACATTCGCAGCGATCCATCTTTCTTTTGAACAAATAATACCGGTGCTCCCCATGGGGATGTACTGGGCCTAATGAAGCCTTTTTCCAGCAAGTCCTTCAGTTGATCCTTTAGCTCCTTTAATTCTGCGGGTGCCATTCTATATGGGGGAATAGAAATAGGTTGAGTATCTGGTGGCATGTCTATCGTGAACTCTATCTCCCGTTCGGGAGGAAGACCTGGAAGTTCATTTGGAAACACATCCGGATATTCATTAACCATGGGTACCGACTGAAGAGTTGGCACCTCTGCTTCCAGATCGTGCACGCGGACTAAATGATAAATACACCCCTTCCTGATCATTTTCCTTGCCTTAAGGTATGAAATAAACTTACCCTTCGGCGACGCCGTGTTTCCTACCCACTCAACAATTCATTCACCGGAAATTGGAACCGGACTACTTTATTTCTACAGTCTACGTTGGCACGACAAGAAGCTAAATAATCCATACCCATAATAACATCAAATTCCACCATATCTAATTCTATCAAATCAGCCAAGGTACGATGACTATATACATTAACCGGGCAATTTCTATATACTTGTTTCACCACAAGAGAGTCTCCTACTGGTGTAGCCACCTCAAATGCTTCTATTAATTCAGGCTTAATCCCAATTATATTAGCAATAAAAGGAGATATATATGATAAAGTAGAGTCGGGATCCATCAACGCATATACGTCCCAAGCGAAGATTGATAATGTACCTGTGACTACGTTTGGCGACTCTTCCTAATCTTGTCTACTAGCCAAAGCCTATATACGATTAGAAGGGCCGCCAGACTAGAAGCTCCGTCACGACCTCTACCATGGCCTGTCGGTATCTGCATACCCTGCCCCATCAGGTGCATAGCCACAGAAGAAGAAGAACCCGCAACCGACCCAGTTGGCTGAGCCATACCACCTGGAGTACTTTTAAACGGACATTCCCTCCCAATATGGCCTTGCCGGCCACAAGAAAAACAGGCACCTGTACTTCGACGACATTCCCCAAAATGAAGTCTATTACAATAAGGACACTGTGGTACTAGTGGTCTTGACTGTCGAGAACTCTGGTCCACCTGTGTACCTGAAGGTCTAGAGCTTTGACCAGGCCCCAAATATCTGGTGCTCTCAACTCTTCCACCTGGAAACTGTGGAGGTACACTCCGAGCTGGCTGGGAGGGATACCTACTAGATTGCTAGAATCGCCCGCTGCGAAATTCTCCTGTATAACCAGCTGACCTAGCCCTTTTTGGCTGACTTCTATCAAAACCTCTATTGGGCTGTCGCCTTCTATGTCGCTCTTCTACCCCTTGGGTATAGTCTTGCACCCGGGCAATATCCATGCCTGGCTGAGAAGCCATAGCAATGCAGCTATCAACCAAATAAAAGTCCAAGCCCATAATATACCGATGCACCCTGTCTGCCATGTCTACTACAACTGTGGGGGCATACCTCGCCAATAAGTCAAACTCGAGGCTATAGTCGCGAATACTCCTGCCGTTCTACTTTAACTGCAAAAATTTATCAACCCTGGCTCGTTTTATTTCTGGAGGCAGGAAGTGGCTAAGAAAGGCTTATGCAAATTCATCCCATTCAGCAGGAGGAGCAACCTCTCCCCTCGATACTCCAAGACTCATACCAGTTAGTGGCCACATCACGCAGCCGATCGGAGGCTAATTCCACCGACTTAGTCTCCGAGGCCCTAATGATTCGCAGTGTATGCTGCATCTGTCTAGTGAACTCCTGTGGGTCCTCTACAGGTCTCGATCCATGAAATTCTGGGGGATTGCAGGCTAGGAAATCACGAACCCTCAAGCTATCTTGTCTATTTGCATTATCTGGGCCATGCCTCCGGGCTTGTCCTGCCATCAGTCCAGTCAGCAACTGCACTGCCTCTCGCATAGCTCTGTCTTCCTCCCCCTATTGTGGGACTGGAGGCTCCTGTACTGGAGGTTCAGGATCTACAGCTGCTGCTGCCCTAAATTCCTCTGAAGGTGGCTGCGTAGTAGAGCTCGCCGACTGAAGTACAATCCTCGGCATAGACTGGGCACGGGCCCTGGTAATTCTTGGGGTCTGACTAGTTTCCCCAGCTGCTGACTTGCACTTCTGGGCAGTGGTTGCTTTCTGTGGAGGCATCACTACAAACATAAAGGTAGGTTAGTGAAGGATCATCCTAAAACATAACTCTATCGCACGATCTATGATAAGAAAGAAAGTAACATCCTAAATGTCCTGTAGCCTCTTGTTTATAGATGTGGTGCACAACACACCGATAAACAATCCTCTACTAAACACGGTCTGTGGACACTCCAAGGAAGAACTGCTCTAATACCACTTCTATCACGACCTAACCCCGTAGGCCGTGACGGGTGCCCCAAACCGGGCATACATATGTACCCCTGCTAACTATACCTAACTTGCCTCCTGTTTATACCCTAAATGCATCAACATGTAAGAAACATACAAGCCGACAAGGCTGTAGTAATGTATAGGATCATTCCATACTACATACATACGCGAGCCGACAAAGCCGCCACAATATAGGGAACACCCCAAATCCCAAGTCATATCAGTACAGTTGTACACACATACATATACAACTCACGTACCACTGATATACAACTCATATACAGATCATACACAACTCATATATACGTACAACCCACATATGTATACCACCCATATATGTATACAACCCACCTATGCATCCACAGACCTCTAAGAGTAAGAAAACTGTAATATAAGGCGGGACAGGGCCCCCGCCGTACCCGTGAACAAAACAAATATGTACAATAAGGTGTAGTACCTAAAAGTCAGGCTCCAGCACAATGGAGCACTTCTGGACCGCTGAGTGGGACTCCTACGCTAGCGGATCCCCAAACAGTGTACCTGTACCTGTGGCCATGAACGCAGACCCCCTAGAGAAGGGGGTCAGTACGACATATATACTGAGTATGTAAAACATAATATAACATAACCGAAACTGTATCTGAAACTGCGAAGCAGGGGATAACATATCATATGAGAAACCTGTACCTGTACCTTGTGAATCATAAAAGCATGCATGTTCAAATTATATCATATAGCCGGCCCTATTAGGGGTTCGGTGGATACATCTGTAATATCATCACAACCCCGTGCCATCATCATCTTATTACCATACATCGTTATATAAATATATACACACATATCCCGGCCCTTTAGTGAGGGACTCAAGGAATAAGGCATTAAACTGCGCACGAGAACATACCCCAGCCCGGGACTCGGTGAAAGATGTGTCACTGTATACACGAGTAGAGTAATGAGCAACTATATGCAATTTAAATCATTATCGAAGACTCGACCGTAGAAGCAAATTAAGCTATCGTCTGAGAATCAGGGTTATAATGTAATCACCTTAAATGTCCTCTTAATGACATTATGGCGATACTAGTTAGTGTCTCAGGGTCCTTAGACACGTACTAAGGTAATGTTAACCGCTTAAGGACTCCAGAATACATGTTTTCATATAGTCTTTACAACTAGGAGCCCGTATATTTATTAAGTTCTTAGTATAGATAAGGTTCAAGAAAAGTAGCTTAACTGTTATAAAAGTTCATTACCCAGAAGTGAATAAGAGACACTTAGGAATGGAATTACTTCAGAGATCGCATCATTGTTTACTTACCTCTACGACATGCCAAAAGAAGAGAAAGAATAGGCTTTACATACCCTTTATGGATTCCCCGAAATCGTGTCCACGTCGTTGTCCTCGAAACCTATTTAACACGGAAGTAAGTCAAGTATTAACAACCTTAGACTTTTCAGCAACTTAGACTACCTACGAGTATTCATCGAGCTCGTCCCCTCGCTCGCATCTTCGACTAGTTCCTTAACCAGTTAAGAAGTTAACGAAAATCGGACAGCACCTCCCCTATAACGTGCCCTATCCGAATCCACAACCATTTCCTTAGCACCTGCATCTAACCAATCAATACAACTATCAGCCCATACATATACATATTACCACAACATTACACAATATAAACCCTCAACAATTCACTCGAAACTAAGATACCAAAACTAGAGTTTTTAATCTTTCTTTCGCGAATTCTTTAATTGCAAAGCGGAGGGTCATGTGGATGCAACCAGCATCCCCCCACTCCCTTATAAACACACATTATATCACCCTAACAACTCACCACACGACCAGCAGTCACACACCACAAGCGCGAGGCATTATTCGATTACAATTAACAATAGCGATTCCAATTTTGCTTATTTCGAACGCTGAACTTTTGAAACCTTTTACCCAACTTCCAGAAGCTCCTAAGGTGTATAATACACCCTAATTTAACATCATAAACTTCAAATTAAAGGGGAAGAACTTACCTTTCCCGAAATTGGCTAAAACTAGCCGAAATTGTGCCTCGGAACTTCTTCAACGTGCTGAAATTGAGCGGGCTACTTGTGGTACTTCCTCGCTGCTCCAAATTGAATTTTTAGGTTATAAAACACCAATATACAACTTATGGACACATCAATTAATTAATTCACGGAACAAAACCCGGAAGCTTACCCAAAAAGGGTCAAATCCGTAGCCCTCTCCCTTGCCCCTTTTCACATTTTCTCTCCCTATTTCCTTCCAAATTTCAGTTGCAACATTGGCGTTTTAGTTCCATTAACGTCTTAAAACACATATATACGTATCCACATACTTAAGATACACCGTAAATAATTAATTCACGGAAGAAAGTTGAGAAACTCACCTTTAATCTTCAAGAACCAAGGCTGCCTCTCTTTTCTCTCTTTTCACGTTTTTTTTTCTAAGTTTACCTACTGTTTTGGATAAATGAACAACTGAAGTATTACATATACATATATATATGAGGTGACACATGTCAGCTCCTAAGGGTGACATGTGTCAGGCCCTCATTGGGCCACCTCAACCATGCGGCCAATGGAGTGCTGCCACGTGGCAGCAGGGTCAACCTCCCCCAAGAAGGTGGGTCACCTACTTGACCCCAAGTAGGTGGGTCACCTGCTTGCTTAGGGCTGCCACTTGTCACCCTCCTATTGGCTGCCCCGCGAAATTTGTTTCGCTTTCTCGTGGGTTCGTAACCTCGTCTTAGTTTAAGAGCCTATGTCATTCATGCTATGAAAGCTTGGTATGTACTCAAATAGCTTAGGTAAGTAAAACTTCTAAGTTAGAGGCGTACGTAAGCAAATCAAGTCCTACGACTCATTGCTTTGCCTCCAACTTCTTCCGACTTCTCTTGACCTTATTTCCAATCTTCCCTACTGTGGGGTGTCACACTCTCCCTCCTTGGAGTTGTTTAATAGCGTCATAACTTAGGAGGCTTACATGATAGCTTCTAAGTAACTGTAGGAACCTTTCGAGTTCAAGAATGTGGGGTGTAACACAAAACTATCGAGATGGAATTATTCCTACGGGCAAAGTAAGACATGGCCACGGTTGAACCAAAGATCTACCCCAACATCGATAGTAGGATAAGGAAGGAAACGGCAAGGTAACATATGAGACCTAGAAAGACGCCGCTAAAATATTTCCCAGGTTAAGTTGAATGGCTTCTCATATTCTCATAAAGGTAAAGAATGACATGAGATAACACATCTAAAGGATTACAAGTTGGGATAAGGAAATTGTGAAATAATTTAACCAACAGGAGTACAACTAACTGGTTACTAAAGGATGGCAGACTTATATGCCAAGTTCCTTCAGAATTATACCAGGTAATAATAAACAAAGCACAAAATGAGTATGAGAGCTGTTATATGAGGGGACCTCAGCATTATTTAGCAGCCAACCCTAAGGATTGGAAGAAAAAAAGAAAATGAGAAGAAACCCAAAAAATAAAGTACTAGTTAAAGTCTTCGAAGGAAACTAAGAAGTAATACATGATGTCCCCATAGCTATTACCTTGAGTAGAGGGACTTAAAGCAAAGCTAGTGCTTGGATGTCAGTCAAAAAAAGATTGGGAACACAGACGGGTTTGAGTACCACCTTTCACCCTCAAAATAGATAAATAGGCTAAGCGTACCACTTAAACGCTAGCAGATATGTCGTGAGTAGAGGTTGTTAACCTCGAAGGTAGATGGGGTGATCATCTGTCACTTATCAAGTTTCCTACAATAATAAATACCACTCCAGTATCCTAATTACCATGTACAAAACTTGTAGGGCAAGATGTGTAAGTCCCTTATTGGTTGGGTCGATGTTAAAAAGACTAAGCTAGTAGGCCTAGACATGATTGAGCAAGAAAAGGACTAGCAGCCCAGAGTCGGTAGAAATGATATGTAGATAATCGACATCGATATTTAGAGTTCAAATTGATGATTTGGTGTTCAGAAAAGGGTCACCCAGAAAAGGAGTAATAAGATTCGATAAGAAAAGGAAACTTAGCCCAAAATGCATTAGACTTTATTAAGTTGCTCATGAGATGGACAACGTAGGCTATAAGTTGGACTTACCACCTGATTGGGAAATTATACACCCAGTCCATTAGATAGGAATGCTTCGTACGGGTATTAGTAATCCACTCAGAGTATGTTCCATAAATGATGTCAACATCATAAAATAGTTATCCTACAAAGAACAACCTATCGCCATTCGGGATCGACAGATTAGAAGGTTGCGGACTAAGGATGTAGCTTCTGTCGAAGTGTTGTAGCGAAATAGGAATTGTGAAGGCACGACCTGGAAAGCTGAAGAGGACACAAAACACAAGTATTCATACCTATTTCCGATGTCTATAGATAACCCCAACTCCTGAAACTCATATATTAATTACTTGGATGAAAGTATGTGTGATCGCAATAGAAAGGAATCTCCCTACAATCTATATAATGTCTTTAAGGAAGTTTTGCTTAACATTCGGGGATGAATGTTCTAAAGGGGGAAAGATGCTACACCCCACACTCTTAAGCTTGGAATGCCTCCTAAGCTTCTTAGAAGTTATCATGTGAGCCGGATAATCTATGACACCATCAAACGACTCTAAGGAAAGGAGAATGTGATACCTCATGGTAGGGAAGGTTGAAACTAGGGTCATGTGAAGTCGGAAGAAGTTGGAGGACAAGTAATGAGTCGTAGGAATCGACTTACCTATATAAGCTACTAACTACACTACTACTCGGATCCTCAGGCAAAAGCTTAACTTTCTTATTCTGTCGAGTCTCTAATAATGATTTAAATTGCATATAGTTACTCACTACTATACTCATGAATACTGTAACCCTTCTATCACTAAGTCCTGGGCCAAGGTATGTTCTCGTGCATAGTTCACTATATTATCCACCAAATCCCTCACTAAAGGGTCGGGTACACTATATGAGGACATGATAATGCAATGACATGAAAAACTCACCGAGTCCCTCACTAGAGGGCCGGGTACGTATGTATATATATGATGATGTATTGTAATAAGGTGGTGATGGCACTGGGCCTATGATGGTCCTACAGATATGATTCACCGAATCCCTAATGGGGCCGGCTAAATTATATAATTTGAGCTTGCATACTTTTATGATTCACTGAGTACAGATACAGGTTTCTAATTTGATATTTTATCCCCTGCTTCTCTATTCAGATATACGTCTAGTTGTATTATGTTATGTTTACCTACTTAGTACATATGTCGTACTGACCCTCTTTTCTCAGGGGCTGGTTTCATGCCCGCAGGTACAGACACAGGTTTTGGGAGTCTATCATCTTAGGATTCCGTTCAGCTCAGCTTGAAGAGGCTCCATTGTATTGGAGCCTAGTTTTTGGTGCTAGCCGCTGATGTATATAATTGTGTTTTTTTATCCAGGGGTACAGCGGGGGCCCTGTCCTGCCATATGTATTCATTAACATTTTTAGAGGTTTGTAGACATGTATATGTAGGTGGTGAATGTCAGTTTAGTTCATCTGGGTCTATATGATGTATGGTACATGTTATTTTGTTATGGAAACCTTTTCGGCTTGCATTCCCTTTCATGATATGGCTCAAATGAAAGAGGTTGCTGGTTTATGAAAAGTTTATCACCCAATAGGGTTCTGCTGCATGGTTTTATGTTATTTATAGTTCGACTCGACCACAGCTTATAGACATGTATATGGGGGTTCAGATCAGACCCAGTCGTAGACTACGGGGTTGGGTCATGACAAGAACCAAGCTATATCTTCTTAAAACTTGCTGAATCATGTCTCGGAAGTTCTCTTAACATACTGAAATTTAGCAGACTATTTGTATCACTTTTTTGCTGGCCCAAAATAAAATTTTACATTATCAAACACCGCTATATCACTATAGGATACCTTAGGTAACTAATTCATAAAACGAAATTAGGCCATACCTTGGTAGCCCCTCAAACTCGTAAGTCTCTCTCGAGTCTCTAAGTTCTCTTTTTGTTTTTTGTTCCTTGTTTTGGATAAAGAATGACTCTAAGAGTCATATAACATACATATATATGTTTCCTTATGTTCAACCCAACACTTCTGAACTCGGAATGTCTCTTAAGCTTCTTAGAAGTTATCATGTGAGACGGATAATCTACGAAACTATCAAAACATCAAATGAAGGAGAATGTGATATCCTATAGTAGGAAAGTTGGAAATAGAGCCATGAGAAGTCAGAAAGAGTTGGAGGCCAAGTAAAGAGTCGTAGGAATCCTTACCTACATAAGCTACTAATTTAGAAGTCTTGCATACCTAATCCACTTGAGTACATACCAAGTTTACGTAGAAAGGATTACATAGGTTCTTAAAATAAAACAAGATTATGAACCCACGCGGAGGAGGAGAGAATGGCATGTAGTAACAAGAGGAGGTGCCATATGGCAACCTACGAAAGTTCCATGTGGAAGAAGGTGACCCACCTTCTTGGGGTCTAGTAGGTGACCACCTACTTGGAGGTAGGCCTCACCAAGGACATGTGGCGGCCTAGGAGCCATGACATGGATATGTGGCCCAATAGGGGCTGGACACATGGCACCTTATGGGGATGACACGTGTCACCTCCTAATCCAACATATATATGTATGCTATGTGACTATTAAATTCAGTTCTCATCCAAAACTTCAGCCAAAGAGCAAGAAAAGAAAGAAACGTATAGAGGAAAAAAAGAACGCAACCACGGTTTGGAGAATTTAAGGTAAGTTCCAATTTTCCTCTGTGAATTAATTATCTATGGTGTTCCTCAACAATGTGGAGATGTATATATGTATTTTATGATGCATACGGAGCCATGTATTCAGCTCTACACTTGGAAAAGATAGAAGAAAGTTGAAGAGAAAAATTTTAGGGGCAAGAAAGGAGGGCTACGGGTTTGGGACTGCCAAGGTAAGCCTCCAAATTTCATTCCATGAATTAATTATTTAAGGTGTCCCACAGTTATATAATAGTGTTTTATAACATAAAATTCCATTTTGAGGCAGCAAGGATGTCACGACCCAACCCTATAGGCCGCGATTGGGGCCCGACCTGGACCCCCATATACATATCTATCAGTTATGGTCAAGTCAAAACAGAACCCCAATGGGGTATAATATTTTCATACACATATAGCTTCTTTCATCATAACATGGAAGGGCATGTAAGCCAACAAGGCTGCCATACATATAAATATTTACAAAACTTCATGTAGACCTAGCTGAACAAAGCTTACACATACAATCCATATATACATGTCTATAGACCTCTAAGAGTATTGACCCTAACATATGGCGGGAAAAGGAACCCGCCATACGTTTATACAAATGAAAGTAAATATGTACATCAAGGATCAGTACCAAAACTAGGCTCCGATT
The DNA here is from genome assembly GCF_947179165.1 of Solanum dulcamara. Lineage (NCBI taxonomy): Eukaryota > Viridiplantae > Streptophyta > Magnoliopsida > Solanales > Solanaceae > Solanum > Solanum dulcamara. The sequence goes on along the minus strand of NC_077241.1, from coordinate 28,619,018 downwards.
TAATGGAGCTTCTTCCTAATCGGCAGAGCAGAATCCTAGGCTGGTGGACTCTAAAAACCTGTAATTGTACCTACGGGCATGATACACAGCCCCATGAAGAAATGGAGGTCAGTACGACATATGTACTGAGTATGTAAAACATAACATAATATGATCGGAAGCATATCCGAAATAGAGAGGCAGGGGATAAAATATCAAATCAGAAACCTATACCTGGAGAAGTAAAATCATACATGCTCAAATTTTACAATATACCCATCCCTCTAGTGATGGCGCAATGAACAATATAGTGGAATTGAGCACGAATCCGATAACCGGTCCAGGACTCAGAGAAGAAGTGTTACAGTATACATGAGTAGAGTAGTGGGAAACAAAACACAGTTTCAATCATTATCTAAGACTCAATGAAGTCATCAAGCGAACCATCACTTGGATATTAGGGTAGGAAGTATCTGACGCATACCCTCTAAATATCACTAAGGATTATGTAAAAAGGAGTTTTGGAAATCTCAGACATATACCAGTGTGAAATATCTTATAGAAGTCTGAGCATTGGTTATCTCAGAGCCCTTTTTAAAAAAAAAGAGTTTTGTCTAATCAATCACTATACAGTCACATAGAAGACTCGAGGAATAGGACTTTAAGAGTCTTAACATCCAGAAGTGATCAAGATTCCAGAAGTCATGTTCAGAACCTAAGAATGAAGTTGCACCAAATCTTGCATCATCCATAGTCTACATCTAAGACATGCCAAAAGAAAGAAGAGATAGTTTCACATACCTATTACGGGTTACTTCTTATCCCGTTTATCTCGTCGTTCTTTGAACCTAAGTAACATAAAACAAATATGAGTATTAACAACCCTTGGCTTTCCATCACCTTAGGATACACACGATTATTTATAGAATGCATCCCCTCGCTCGCCTTCTCGACTAGTAGCTTAACTAGTTAAAAAGTTAACGAAAATTGGGTAGCATCTCCCCTATAATGTGCCCTATCCGAATTTCCAATTACACTCCTAATACCTACAGATAACCAATAAAAATAACCTGAAGCATATTTTTAAGCAATTCACCTCAACAATATACAACATAAACTCCAAATGACTCGCTCGAAAATACGATACCAAAAGAGGGTTTCTAGTTTCAGTTTTAGCAAAACCTTTAATTAAACGAGATGGGGGGTCGGGTGGATGCAACCAGAAGAACACACACCTCTTTTAACACATGTTCCATCACCTTAAAATAAAATCACACAACCACCAGCAGCCCCCACACGCACAATGTCTTATTTTGACTACAATTTAACTATAACTATTCCAATTTAGTTTATTTCAAACGACGTGCATTTACACTACTTTTTTAAAAGTAAGGCATCATAAAATGTGTGTAATACACCCTATAAAAATACCATAAACTTCAAATTGGAAGGTAAGACCTTACCTTACCCGAAATTGGCCAAAACTCGTCAAAATTGTGCCTCAGAACTTCTCTAGTGCGATTTAAATGCCGTGGCTGTTTGCTGTCAAATTTTTGATGCACCAAGCCACCATTTTATCCTAATAATACCTCCATATCATCTTTTTATATGCTAGATAATTAATTTATGGAACGAAATCGAGACGTACCTTATTTTTTCTCCTAGGTCGTCACTCTTTTCTCTCTAAGTTAGGGTTTTGTTTTCTTGATTTTGCTGAAGTTTAAGGGTGTAAAATGAAGTATATGTTACATATACATATATATATTGGTGTTACTAGGGGGTTACATGTGTCATCCCCTAAGGGGGATACGTGTCCAGCCTCTATTGGGCCACCGTATCCATGCACTCAAGGAGGGGCTTCCACGTGGAAGTGGGGCCCACCTCCCCCCAAGCAGGTGGGTCACCTACTTGAACCCAAGTAGGTGGGTCACCTTCTTACTTGAGGTGCTTCCATGTGTCACTCCTTCATTGGCTGCCACATGTCATCTTTTCCCCTCCCTCGTGGGTTCGTAATCTCGTCTTATCTCACAAATCTATGTAATCTGTACTACATAAGCTTGGTATGTCCTTAAGTAGATCAAGTGTATAATACTTCTAAATTAGTAGTTACATAAGTGAATCGCGTCCTACGACTCATTTCATGGCCTCCAACTCTTTCCAGATTCTTATGACTCTATTTCCAATCTTCTCTACTATGGGGTGTCACATTCTTCTTTCCTTAGGGTTTTTTGATGTGTGTGGACAGTAGGGGTCTCATGGAAACTTTCATGAATATTAGTAATATTTTTAAAGGTTCAAAAGTGTGGGGTGTAACAAAGCAAGTGTTACAAATTGTCTGCGCAATTTCAGCACATTTAGAGAAGTTCTGAGTCGCAATTTGGCAGTTTTGGCCAATGTGGGGTAAGGTAAGGTTTCTTATTTCAATTTGGAATTTATGGTGTTTTTATGAAGTTTATTACACATATTATAGGTGGCTGGAAGTATAAAATTTTCATAGAAATGCTTGACGTTGAAGACAATCTAAATTGGAATTGCTATAGTTAAATTATAGTCGAAGCAAGGTGTTGTGCTTGTGGTGTGCTGCTGCAGGTGTGTGGTGATGTGTTGAAGAGCCTAAAAGTATTCTAAAAGAGGTGTGGGAGCTGCTGGTGGCAGCCACACGACCCCTCATTTTGTATAATTAAAGGTTTTACGAAATAAAGACTAGAAACCCTATTTTGGTGTCGTAATTTTCAGCAGGTTGTTTGGAGCATATGTTGTTTAGTGTTTCCATGTTTTATGTGTATATGAGTTGCAGGTTGTTGTTATTGGTTGGTTTTAGTAATTAGGGATGTAATTTGAAATTTGGATAGAGCATGTTATAGAGGAGGTGCTGTCCGATTTTCATTAACTCCTTAACTAGCTAAAGAACTAGTCGAGAAGACGAGCGAGGAAATGAGTTCTATGAATACTCGTGTGCAACTTAAGATTCTAAAAAGTTAGGGATGGTTGATATTTTTATTTCTTCCGTGTTTAATAGGTTCAAAGGACGAAGAGGCGAACGTGACAAAGAGTAACTCGTAAGAGGTATGTAAAGCCTATCTCTCTTTTCTTTTGGGCATGTCTTAGATTTAAGTGACAAATGATATGTGTCTGAAGCCTGGGGTAATTCTATTTATGAGCTCTGAACATGATTCATGATTCATAATTCATAATTCATGTTCACTTTTGTATGTTAAGACTCTTAAAGTAGTTAAGCTCCCATTCCTCAAGTCTTCTTTATACTGAAAAGTAGTGTATGTAAAGCTTATTGCTTCCTTTGGCGTGTCTGTGGCATAAGTATGTAAAAGTTTTTTTCTTTTCTCTTGGCATATCTTAGTCTTAAGTATGACGTGGATATGAAATGTGGGGGTAATTCCATTCATAGAACCCCGTGTATGGTTCGTCAATCTTATTCACTTCTCGATATTAGAACTCCTGTGATAGTTGAGTTATGGACTTGTAATTCTTTTACATGACGAAAAGTAGTACACGTGAAACCTATCCCTTCGTTCTCTTGAAGCATTTTAATGTAAGTGAAGCAATAAATGATATGAGTTAGAGGTGATTCCATTTATAGGTTTTGGGTATAACTTATGACTTGTACTCACTTCTTGAGGTTAGGCTTCTTAAAGTGGTTAAACTCCTATTTCTCGAGCCTTCCATATGCTGAATAATGATTGGAGGCGTAAGCTCCTATATCTAGAGACTCTTTGACACATCTTATGCTGATATTCGGGAGATGTTTGTTATGCTACCAAGTTTTTTGTGAACGTATATGCATTGTAATATATATGGATTGGGTTGAACGTACCTCGACATATTTTGTTATATAAGGATTGGGCCGAACGTACCTTGGTATATTTTGTTATATAAGATCGGCACGTACGTTCCTCGGCACTAATATATTATATGTATAGGGATCGGAACATACGTTTCGCGGCACTAACGCATTAATGTATAGGGATTGGGCCGTATGTTCCTTAGCCCTAATGTGATATATATATATATATATATATATATATATATATATATATATATATATGGATCGGGTTGTACGTTCTACAGCGCTAAAAATATGCATATGCCTATCATGATAGATGATGTATTTGTAATATCGAATCCCCGAGCGGGCCGGATACGGTACGTGATAATGGTATACAGGACTTTGTTTTGTGAGGTGCAGGTACAGTACCCTACTAAATGCTATACTTGATTTCCTGCATCCTTGTTTAAGTTGTTATCTCAGTTATGTTATGCTTATATACTCAATTCATATATCGTACTGACCCCCCTTTCTTCGGGGGGCTGTGCTTCATGCCTGTAGGTACAGACGCAGGTGTTGGGAGTCCGCCAGCTTAAGATTCCACTCAGCCAGTTTGGAAGAAGCTCCATTGATTTGGAACCGAGTTATAGTACCAAACCTCCTATGTATATATTTGTTTATTCAGGGGTACGACGGGGGCCCTATCCCGCCATATGTTACTATTAATGTTCTTAGAGGTCTGTAGACATTTGTGTGGGTTATACATGTAAGTTCTTTTCAGTTATGTCTACATGATGTGTTGGAAATATTAAGATACTATGGCAGCCTTGTTGGCTTGCACGCCATTTCATGATAAATTACAAATAAAAGAGGCTACAGGTATGAAAATGTTATGACCCACTGGGGTTCTTATGTACAGTTTTTATATTTATCGTTACATCTGATAGACACGTATACAGGGGGTTCCGGGTTGGAACCCAGTTGCATCCCTCGGGGTTGGGTCATGACACCTTAGGAGGTGACACGTGTTGTCCCCTAAGGTTGACATGTGTCAAGCCCTCATTAGGACACCTCAGTCATGCAACCACCCCTAGGCTGTCATGTGGCAGTGGGGTCTACCCCTCTAAGTAGGCAGGTGGGTCACCTCCTTACTTTAGCTGCTGCCATGTGGCACCTCCTCCTGCTGCAACGTGGCACTCTCTCTTTGCTCCATGTGTCATCCTTTACTCTCCCTCATGGGTTCGTAATCTCATCTTACCTTAAGAAACCCTGTAATCCCTGCTACGCAAGCTTGGTATGTACTCAAGTAGCTTAAGTATGTAAGACTTCTAAGTTAATAGCTTACGTAGGTAAGTTGAGTGCAATGACTCATTACTTGGACTCCAACTTCTTCCAACTTCTCACGACCCTATTTCCAATATCCACAATTATGGGGTATCACATTCTCCCTTGCTTATAGTCATTTGATAGTGTCGTAGATTATCCAGCTCACATGATAACTTCTAAGAAGCTTAAGAGACATTCCGAGCTCAAGAGTATGGGGTGTAACATCCTTCCCCCCTTTAGAATATTCGTCCTTGAATGTTAATTAATTTTATGATATCTTACCAGGACTTTCGGAATTCTATATACCAGTTGTCATCTATAGGCCTCCTACTCATCAACACCATTTATTTAGGAGTTTAGATTACTTATAGACGTAGAGAACCCACACGAATATTTCTTCTCTATCTTTTTGTCATCACACACTTTGATGGGAGCCACATCCTTAGTTCACAACCTTCTAATTTGCCGATCCAAGATGGCGATAGGTCGCTCCTAGTAGGATAGCTTCTTCGTTATGTGGACTTCATCCACAGAGAATATTCTAGAAGGGTCGCTTATATATTTGTGGAGCATTGATCCGTGAAAATTGAATGTATTACTTCCAATCGGATGGTAGGTCCAACTCATAGGCAACTTTGCCTATTCTACGAATGATCTGATAAGGACCAATGTATCCCCTCCTTGCCAAATTTTATTAAACTTTTCCTTGGTGATGCTTTCACAAATGCTCATTCATCCACCACGTCAACTCGAAAGGTCGACGTCGACTATTTGCATATGACTTTTGTTAACTATAGGCCGTTAATAGTTTTTTTTGAATAAGCTTTACTTCATCAATAACTTGTTGGATCCCCTCTGGGCCTATTTATTAGTCGAAGGGCGAAATTTCGTACTAAGATTCACCTGTGTTCCCAATCCCTTCTGGAATAATCTCTAGCAGTTAGCTGTAAATTGAACTTCCCTGTCTTAGATAATAGATGTGGGAACTCTGTGAAATCTTATTGTTTCCTTAATATGTCATATCGCATAATACTCAGTTGAATATGCCTTTCTAACTGGAAGGGAATGGGTTGCTTCTCTCAGCCTATCTACCATCACTCGTATGAACTCATACTTCCTTAGAATGCAAGGTCATCCTATACTATAATCCATATTAACTGCTTTCCATTTCTGAGTTGGGGTTTCCATCTCCTGTAATAGGCTATCAAGCTTCTGATTCTCAATTTTTGTTTAAGCTATTGTACAATTCCTCTTAATCCAACTTGTAACACTTTAGGCATGCTATACTGCCCTTTTACTCAGATCTTCTCTCCAGTTCTCTTACCATATATCATATTGTAATCCTTACACAGATGTAGGTAGGTACCTAGAGCAGTCCAAAAATGCTTTAGCATTGCTATGCTAGTGTCTTACCTCCTTTAGTCGAGGTCAGGGCCCCACTATGGCTTTTGTCCTTAATATTGATTATATCTTAATAGTTCTGCCTCGAACCATCTTACACTTTTCTTTAATAGATTCTAAATATGGCAATCACATTGCTATTACCGACTTCTTTTTTTCGAGTAATCACTTGACTTTATTCTTAGTATAGCAATGTTCGTAGGCTACACAACATTCTTGTGCAATTTGCACGAAGTGCGTTCCATTTTAGTCATAGTCTTTCCCGCTCTTGGATTACTCTACTCTACATGTGTCATTGTACTAACACGAACTTACAGTCTCTTTTGTCATACTTGTTTCGCTCCCTTCACTTACTCTTAAGTTTTCTGATATTCCAATATAGGAGAGATTTCTTATCCTTTCTCTTTTGCTACTTGTATATCACAATGCCAGTAGCCAGTAACTCTATTACCAACATCCTAGCCTTTAGTCAAGTGTAGCCTAGCTATCCCTTATAATTTCTTTAAGTTCTCATTGTGATTCTCTTGTCGTATTCATCCCATTTGCCTGCACCCATCCTTTGATGTCATACTATTCAAGGTCTTTACTAATAATTCTCAATACTGTCTCCAGTATTATGGCTTCTATCCGTTCATTGCTGCCTTTTAGATCTTATTAACTCATGCCAGTATGGGATCTCACTTGAAGCCACTTCCCTCCTTTAGGGTGTACCCATGTCACTATCTATTTATGTTATACCCTACGGCCTTATTTCAAATTTTCAAATGCGTATGATTCTTTCCCAACATATTTGGTATATTGCACCATATCTATGCCTTCCTTTACATCATCCATACATTTGGTTGCCCATGTACGACATCTTAAAATAATCGTGAGGTGTTTATCCGATCTAATTGTTGGTACTCGAGTCACGTATAGACAATACTTCTTTATGCCTCATGAGCTTTCATCCTTGTCGTTCGCCCGATGCTCACTTTCTCAACAGCATATCGAGCTTGCCAAAATAACACTATGTTTTCATATGTATGCCTATCTATTATATCCGTCCCGTTAGTGAGGGTCTCAGTGAAAGAGTGATGTACATGTCGTACCGCACCCGACCCACTTTGGGACTCGGTGTCATTATCATATAGTAAAATATACCGAAGAATGTTCGCCCTGATCCATAATTTAAAATAATGTCGAGGAATGTATGGCCCGATCCATATTTAAAACAGCGCCGAGGAATGTATGGCCTAATCCATATTTTCCATCATATCATCATATATATATCTGGACCGCGATGCGGTGACAAGCATCATCATATATAGCATCATCGTATGCTTCACTTTATCGTATACGACATTTCATCCTCGTATACTTCATACATATATATATATATAGCCGGCCCGGGACTTGGTGAACGAATTGTAAAGCTATGCACGACCGCATTCCTAGCCCCCTTATAGGACTTAGAGGAAGATGGGTTACAGTGTACACAAGTAGAGTAGTGAGAAACCATATAAAATTAAGTCATCATTTGAGACTCAATGAAACAGTCAAGTGAACCGTCACCTGAAGACAAGAGTAGTAATCGTCTTAAGTACCTTCTAAATATCGTTAAGGATCATATCAAATGGATTTTCAGGAATAGGAGCTAATGCATTCAATTATTATTCATCAGCTAGAAGACTCGAGGGTAGTAGTTTAACTACTTTAACAATTCTAACATCAAGTATTGAATAAAAGTCACGAGTCGTACTCAGAGCTTATAACTAGAACTACCTCCACCTCATATCATATACCATTTCATTTATACTTAAGATATTCCGAAAAGAAGAAGAAACAGGCTTTACATATACTAATGTTCATGATCTAAGAGCCTTAAAAGGCAATAATTCAACTATTACAGGAGTTTTAACATCACAAAGTGAATAAAGTCTATGAACTACACTTGGAGTTTCATGAGTGGAATTATCCCCACATTTCATATAGACTACATTCATAACTTATACCTAAGACATGCCAAAAGAAAAGAAGAATAGCTCTACATACCTGTTATGGGTTAATTGCATCCCAGCTCGCTTCGTTACTTTTTTAATATTTAACACAAAATTAATACTAGGGTTAGTGACTTTTGACTTTCCATCCCCTAAACCCACAACCAAGCACCCATAGGAATTAATTCCTTATTCGCCTTTCTCGACTAGTCTTTTAGTTAGTTAAGAAGTTAATGGAAATCGGGCAGCATCTCCTCTATAACTTGCCATATCCGAACTTTAAATTTAACTCCAAACCTTATCATCCAACAAAAAACAACAATCAGCAGATCATATACAATTAAAATATGGCAACATTACGCAATACAAGCTTCCAATAACTCGTTTAAACCTATGATACCAAAATAAGGTTTTTAGTCGTTATTTCGTAAAACTTTTAACAGTACGGAACGGAGGGTCGTGTGGATGCAACCAGAAGAACCCACGCCTTATTTAGGCCATGTTCCATCCCTGCAACACACAATAAAAGCACCTGCAAGCGCAGCACAACAACCACAACACCTTACTTGACTTCGATTTAACTATGACGACCTTAGTTTAGTTTTTTTCTAACGTCAAGCATCCTTGTGCAATTTTTATACTTCCATCCACATATAAGATGTGTAATACTCTCCATATCCACACCATAAACTCTAAATTGAAAGGAAAACCCTTACCTTACCCGAAATTGGCCAAAGCTTGCAAAAATTCATATGGGGCTCGATGAATAACTATGACATCATAATCTAATTTTCATACCAAGTACATATTAAGAGAAAGGAGAGATAGCTTTCCACACACTACTTTTTAACACGTAGAAGCCTTAACAGGCAATACTCAATTCTTGCAGGAGTTCCAATACCAAGTAGTGGATAGGGATTATGAGGTGTACTTGGAGTTATGGGAATGGAATTATACCCTTATTTCACATACAATTCACTTAAGGCTAAGACATGCCAAAAGGAAAGAAAGATAGCTTTACATACCTCTTATGGATTTCTCTTAATCACGTTCACGTCATCATCCTCCAAACCTATTTAACATGGAAGCAATGCAAGTATCAACAACCTTAGACTTTTTAGCATCTTATATTACCTACGAGTATTCATAGAACTCTTTTTCTCGCTCGCCTTCTCAACTAGTTCCTTAATTAGCTAAGGCGTTAATGGAAATTAGGCAGCACCTCCCCGATAACATGCCCTATCCAAATTTCCAATTAACTCCCTATTCACAACAGCCAGCCAAAAACAACACCCTGAAGCATACATAAAAGCAATTCATATCAACATTACATAATACAAACTCCCAACGACTCACTCAAAATTACGATATCCAAAATAGGGTTTCTAGTCTCTATATTGTAACACCTTTAACCATACATAACAGAAGGTTATGTGGCTGAAACAAGAAGCACAACCACCTTCATTAGAACGTTTTCCATCCCTGCAACATACCATAATACCACCTACAGCCACAGAACCATAAGTACAACATTCTACTCGACTTCAACTTAAGCATAACAACTTCACTGTAGGTTATTTCTAACGTCAAGAATCTCTATGATATTTTCACATTTCCATACACTTACACAATATATAATACACTTCATAACAACACCATAAACTTCAAATTGAAATAAAAGGTCTTACCTTACCCGAAATTGGCCAAAACTCGCCAAAACTCACTTTGGAAACCTCTTGATGTTCTGAAATGGAGCGGAGTATTTATGTCCCTTCTCTGTTGCCCCAAATTGTGGTTTTATGATATTAAAAATCATTATGTATCCGTGGGATACCTAAATTAATTAATTTACGGAATGAAATCGGGCCTTACCTTTTTCTTGAAGCAAACCCATAGCCCCTCTCCTTGGCTCTCTAGGTTTTTCTTTCAACTTTCTTTTGTTTTTTCCAAGTGTAAAGCTGGATATATGGTTTCGTAGGCATCATAATACACATATATACATCTCCACGTGTTTTAGGAATACCATACATAATTAATTCACGGAGAAAAATTGGAGAACTTACCTTGAATTCTTCCAAGTCGTGGCTGCCTCTTTCTCTCACATTTTCTCTCTTGTTCTTGGCTGAATTTTGGATGAAGAATGAGATAGTCACATAACATACATATATAGGGTGTCTTTGGAAGTGACACATGTCATCCCCATAGGGTGACATGTGTCCAGTCCCTATTGGGCCACAGATCCAAGCCTTGCCTCCTAGGCTGCCACATGTCCTTGTGGGGCCCACCCCCAAAAAGGTGGATCACCTACTTGAACCCAAGAAAGTGGGTCACCTGCTACCATGTGGCACCTTTCCATGCTTCCACGTGTTATTTTCTCCTCTTTCTCATGGGTTCGTAATCTCATCTTATTTTAAGAACCCGTGTAATCCTTGTTACATAAGCTTGATATGTACTCAAGCAGCTTAGGTATGTAAGACTTCAAAGTTAGTAGGTTATGTAGGTAAATTGAGTCCTATGTCTTATTACTTGGCCTCAAACTCCTTTCGACTTCTCATGACCCTGTTTCCAACCTTTCCTCTCACGGGTTATCGCATTCTTCTTTTCTTAGAGTTGTGTGATAGTGTAGTACATTATACGACTCACTTGAAAACTTCTTAGAAGCTTAAGAGACACTCTGAGCTCAGGAGTGTCGGATGTAATAGGTGACACGTGTCAAGCCCTCATTGGGCCACCTCAATCATGCAACCACCCCTAGGCTTCCACGTGGTAGTGGGGTCCACCCTCTAAGCAAGCACGTGGGTTACCTCCTGGCTTCAGCTACTTCCACATGGCACCTCCTCCTGCTGCCATGTGGCCCTCTCTCTTTTCTTCCACGTGTCATCCTCTTCTCTCCCTCATGGGTTCGTAATCTCGTCTTACCTTAAGAACCCATGTAATCCCTACTATGCAAGGTTGGTATGTACTCAAGTAGCTTAAGCATGTAAGACTTCTAAGTTAATAGCTTATGTAGGTAAGTCAGTGCTACGACTCATTACTTGGACTCCAACTTCTTCCTACTTCTCATGACCCTATTTCCAATATACCCTATAATGGGGTATAACATTCTCCCTTCCTTAGAGTTGTTTGATAGTATCGACGATTATTCGGCTCACATGATAACTTCCAAGAAGCTTAAGAGACATTCTGAACTCAAGAGTGTGGGGTGTAACATGACTTCCCCTTCTGGTCAATTGTTGCTTTCCTTTGAGGCATCGCTGTAAACATAATAATCTATTAGGGTGGAATTATCTTGATAATATAGCTCTATCGCACAATTTAAAATAAAAAGGAAAGATAATATCCTAAATGTCTTGTAGCCTCCTGTTTATAGATGTGGTACACAACAACAAGACTCTACTAGACACAGTCTCTAGACACTCCGAGGATGAACTGCTTTGATACCACTTTTGTCATGATCCAACCCCATAGGTCGTGACTGGTATCCAAAATAGACAATCACATACACCATTGTTAATTATAATCAAACCACGCATAATTGAGAACATAAAGAAATAGAATGTTATCTCAAAACTGTCACATATTTATATATTAGCACAACTTGTCTCCTAAGGAGTCACAACTTATCAATAGGTAATGCGGTCCATAAGCCGATGAGGCTGTCATAGAGTGTGGGGTCGTCCTATTATATATGTATATGCAAGCCGACAAGGCTGCTACTATGAAAGAGAATGTCCCAAAACATAAGTCATACTAGCACCATTGAACATCATCTATATACAACCCACACATATCTATAGACTTCTAAGAGTACCAACAGTATCATATGGCAGAACAGCACCCCGCCGTACCCCTGAATTGTCACGACCTAACCTCGTAGGCCATGACGGGTGCCCAAACTGGGCACTTATGTATATCCCTGCTATCTATAAGTAAATTTGTCCAATATTTAAGTTATAGCACATCAACAGGCAGGTTAACATATAAGCCGGCGAGGCTTATCATAGGCACCACTATACATACATGCATATACAACCCATATACAACCACATACATGTCCACAGACCTCTAAGAGTAAGAACATTAACATAAGGCAGGATAGGGCCCCCACCATACCTGTGAAAAAATAAATATATATATCAAAGGTTAATACCAAAACTAGGCTCCGGCACAATGGAGCACTTCTGAACTGCTTTGTGGAACTCCTACGCTGATAGATCCCCAAAGTTTGTATCTGTACCTGCAGGTATGAATGCAGCCCCCCGAAGAAAGGGGCGGTCAGTACGACATATGTACTGAGTATGTAAATCATAGACATCATAAGGAGATTACAGTTGGCGTAGGGATGCAGGGGAAAGTATAACATTTAACCATTTACCGTACTCGCATCGTATAAAAGAAAGTCATATATATTACCATCATATACAATGCCTGGCCCGTTAGGGGACTCGGTGTACCATTTATATCATTCTTTCATCATAAGCACATACATATTATTAGCGTTGTGGAATGTACAGCCCGATCCATGTATATAGTAAGTACATGCCGAGGAATGTATAGCCCGATCCGCACATCCTATAATAATACTAAGGAACATTCGGTTCGATCCACATATCATATAGTAATACCGAGGAACGTTCGGCCTAATCCATGTATCATTAGTAAGGCCGAAGAACATTCGTCCCAATCCATGTATCATATAGTAATGCCAAGGAACGTTCGGCCCGATCTACGTATCCTATACCGTACTCGGCCCTTTATGGGACTCGGTGTCATCATATCATCATATACCATACCCGGACCTTTATGGGCACGGTATCATAACCTTATTATTTTATTACCTTACCATCATAGAACCACACTTATGTCAAAGACATATCAAGAGGAAAGAAGGGTAGCTCTACGTACTTATGCCAAAACAAGCCATGAGAAAGGAGATAACTTCACATACTTACTACTCTCCATCGTATAGAAGCCTTGAGAGGCAATAACTCAACTAGTATAGGAATTCTACCATCGAGAAGTGAATAAGACTTATGAGTCATACTTGGGGTTCTATGAATGGAATTATGCCCACATTTTGTATATCAATCACTTAAGGCTAAGACATGCCAAAAGAAAAGAAAGGGTAAGCTTTACATACTTCTTACGGATTACTCTTACACGTTCTCCTCATCGTCTCTTGAACCTATTTAACATGAAAGTAATACTAAGGTTAATGACCTTTCACTTTCCAATTTCCAACTCTACACCCAAGTATTCATAGGTGTTATTTCCTTATCCATTACCCTCGACTAGTTTGTTATAGTTCTGAATCTACCGAATTATGGGCAGCATCTCCCCTATAACTTTAACATCCACGAGATTTCAACTCATCCAAAATATCAACCACCATAACACCAACAACAACCAGCAGCATATTTACAAGTAAATCACTTCAACCTTACACAATACAAGCTTCAAACTACTATATGAAAATAGAGTTTTTAAATTTTTATTTCACAAAATCTTTAACCATACCAAATGGAGAGTCGTGTGGATGAAACCAGAAGCACCCACACCCTGTTTAAAACAATTTAAATCCCTGCAGAATGCAACCCAACCAGCTGCACCCACAGCACCACAACGACAACCCACTACTCGACTTTGATTTAGCTATAACCACCTCAATTTAGTTTGTTTCTAACGTCAAGGATCCTTATGAAATTTTTCCACTTCCAAACATATTTAAGACATGTAATATACCTCATAGAAACATCATAAACTCCAATTTGAAAGGGAAGGCCTTACCATGCCTAAAACTCATCAAACTCGTTGAAACTTGCCTCGAAAGTTACTTTAGCGAGCCTAAAATTTCCTGGATGTTTGCTAACGTTTTGGACTGCTCCAGACCATAAATTTTCATTACTATCACCTTCATAACATTGTGGTACACCCTAGATAATTAATTCACGGAGAGAAATCGAAGAACTCACCTTTTTTTCCCTAAAACATTAGCTCTCTCTCTAGCTTCAAGTTTTCTCTTCTCTTCTTTTCTTGAATCTTTTTTTGATAAAGATGAAGATTAAGGATAAGGATGAATTAAATTCATCAAACACATATATATATAGAGAGGCCACCTTAGGGGGGTGACATGTGTCAACCCCTATGTGGTGACACATGTCCATCCCTAAGTGTTGACACGTGCCAAGCCCTCATTGGGCCAACACAACCCTTTCTCCAATCATGGGCTTCCACGTGGCATGTGGAGGGCCCATCTCTTTTTATCCAGCTGCTTCCACATGTCACTCTCAGCTGCTGCCACATGGTATTCTCCTATACTGCCATGTGGCACTTTCATTTCCCCCTCGTGGGTTTGTAATCTCGTCTTTTTTTATGAACCTATGTAATAGTTTCTACGTAAGCTTGGTATGTACTCCAGTAGATTAAGTATGTAAGATTTCTAAGTTGGAAGCTTACGTAAATAAGTTGAGTCCTACGACTCATTGTTTGGTCTCCAACTTTTTCTGAATACTTCTAACTTTATTTCCAATCTTCTCTACTATGGGTTATCGCATTCTCCTTTTCTTATAGTTATCTAATAGTGTTATAGATTATCCAGCTCACATGATAACTCTTAAGAAGATTAATAGTTCTTAATAAGTCTTAAGAAGGTTTAAGAAGCTTTAAGAAACTTTAGGAAACCTTAAGAAACTTAAGAGGCTTACGATCCTTCAAAAAAACTTAAGAGCCTTTGAGGAGACTTAAGAACGCGTTCCAAGGTACAAAAGTATGGGTTGTAACATCCTTCCTCCCTTTAGAACATTCATCCTCGAATGTGAACCAAAACCTTCCTCAAGAACTTATACAGATTATATGGAGAGTTTCTCTATTACATTGCAATAACATATACTTTCATCGATCTATCACTAGCAGAGTACCAAAGGTTGGGATTACCTGTAGCGTAAGGAGTAGGTATGGACACTTGTGTTTCATTTCCTCCTTCGCTTCCCAGGTCATCTCTTCATGATGTTTAGTTCGCCACAATACCTTGACGGAAGCTACATCCTTAGTTCACAATCTTCTACTTTGCCAACCTAGGATGGCGATAGGTTTCTTCTCATAGGAAAACTCCTCTGTGACCTGGATACCCTCTATGGGATATACCCGGGTTGGATTACCAAAATACTTACAAAGCATTGATACATGGAAGACTAGATGTACCTCTTCCAGATTTGCTAGTAAGTGCAGCTCATACCTATTTAGCGGAGGATCTGATAAGCTCAATGCATCTCAAACTAAGGTCCTATTTCTTGCTGGATCTCATCACTTTCTCTATGGGCGATGATTTCAAGAGTGCTTAATTATAACTTAAAACCTTAGAGATTGACGTCAATTATCCACATATGACTTCTATTGACTTTGTGCCACTAATAATCTCTCCCGAATAATCTCCACCTTCTATACTACCTACTGAACCACGTTTGGGATTATTAGTAGCGTTAACACCAAACTAACCAATTGGCGACCTACACTATCTGCCATACAAAGTAGCGTATAGGGCCACCTGGATATTGGAATAATAGTTAATATCGTAAGTACTCTTGACAGGTGGTAGGCAATTATCCGTGTTACCTTTGGGGTCAACCATATAGGCTCGCAACATATTGTCTACCATGTAGCTACCAAGCCTAGTCTATCCATTAGTATAAGGGTAAAATGGTGTATGAATACCTATCTGTCTTCCCAATCTCTTCGCGGACTGATCTTCGATAATTAACTGTAATGTGGGTTTTTTCATTTGTAACAATAGCTATGGGGACTCCGTAAGGTCCTACCACCCTCTTAACCTATAATTTTACACAATCTCGCCTGGACAGGTAGTCCTTGATTGAAGAAACATGGGCTAATATTGTTAATCTGCGGATAACATTCCATATAGAATTATCTGTCTAGCGAGTGTAAAGTGAGTCTTGTAGCCAAGGTCGTATTATGGAATCTTCGACCTTGTATATTACTTCTTGCCTTCTTTAGATGACATCAACTAGTACCCTCGTCTTTTGGGTTTTGCTTTTTGCCCATCAGAGTTGGCTACCAAGTTGTGCTGAAGTCCGCTCACACAATGACCTGTATAGCTGTTCCGTGGTTTGCCTTATCATTAAATGGTATTATGTTGAAGAACTATGGCATACAACTATACCATCTGTTAGTAATTGGCTAATCCTCCTTGTTTTGCTTAAGCTCTTTTACAATTCCCTTATCGTAACTTATAACACTCTAGGTACATAATCTCGTGTCATTGCTTCGCTGCTAGTTTGGATTCTCCCATCTCGTGCGATCATAATAGCACTAATGCACCGGATCTATTATGCCCCGTACTTTTATACTTCGAAAAGCTTTCTTAAACTTCTTAAAAGTTGCCACGTGACCAAGATTATCTATAATGTTATCAAATAACTCTAAAGAAGGGAGGATGTGATGTGCCATAAGTGTGAAAGTTGGAAATAGGGTTATAAGGATTTGAAAGGAGTTAGAGGCCAAATAACAAGTCGTGGAACTCGACTTACTTGCCTAAGCTACTAACATGGATGTCTTACATACTTGATCTACTTGAGTACGCGTTGAGCTTAAGTAGCAAGGAATACATAGTGTTACACCCCACACTTTTGAACCTTGAAACGTGTTCCTAACCTTCTTGAAAGTGGCCATGAGACCCCTACTACCCACACACATCAAACAACCCTAAGGAAATAAGAATGCGGCACCCCCAGTAGAGAAGGTTGGAAATGGAGTTATAAGAATCAGAAAGGAGTTGGAGACTTACTAATGAGTCGTAGGACTCGATTTACCTACGTAAGATACTAAATTAGAAGCCTTACATACTTAATATACTTGAGGATATACCAAACTTGCGTATCACTAATTACATAGGCTCTTAAAATAAGACGAGATTACTACCCCACGAGGAAGGGGAAAAGATAACACATGGCATCCAATGAAGGCGTGACATGTGGCAGGACCTCAATCAAGAAGTTCACCCACCTTCTTGGGGTCAAGTAGGTGACCCACCTGCTTGGGAGGAGGGGGGCCCCACCGCCACGTGGCAGCCCCTCCTTGAGTGCATGGATACTGTTGCCCAATAGGGGCTGGACATGTGTCCCCCTTAGGGGATAACACGTTTCACCTCCTAGGAACACCCATATATATGTATATGTAACATATACTTCATTTTACACCCTTAAACTTTAGCAAAAATCAAG
Source organism: Solanum dulcamara (assembly GCF_947179165.1). NCBI lineage: Eukaryota > Viridiplantae > Streptophyta > Magnoliopsida > Solanales > Solanaceae > Solanum > Solanum dulcamara. The sequence continues at coordinate 28,601,313 of NC_077241.1, read as the reverse complement.
AAAACAAAACCCTAACCTTGAGAGAAAAACGTGACGACTTAGGGAGAAAAACAAGGTAAGTCCCAATTTTGCTTCGTAAATTAATTATATAGGGAATACCATGATGATATGGAGGTATTATTATTATAAAATCATGGCTTGGTGTAGCACAAATCCTACAGCAAGCAGCCACGACGTTTAAAGCGCGCTAGAGAAGTTCCGAGGCACAATTTTGACGAGTTTTAGCCAATTTCGGGTAAGTTAAGTCTTACCTTCCAATTTAAAGTTTATTGTGTTGTTATAGGGTGTATTACATACCTTTTATTCTTCTGGAAGTGTAAGAAAGTCGTGTAAATGCACGAAGTTTGAAATAAACTAAATTGGAATTGTTATAGTTAAATTGTAGTCGAAATAAGGCATTGTGTGTGGGGGCGGATGCTGCTGGTCATGTGATGGTGTGTTAAGGTGATGGAACATATGTTAAAAGAGTTGTTGGTTCTGCTGGTTTCAGCCACTCGACCCTCCGTCTTGTGTAATTAAAGGTTTTGCAAAAACTAAAACTAGAAACCCTCCTTTGGTATTGTAGTTTCGAGCGAGTCATTTGGAGTTTATGTTGTATATTCTTGAGGTGAATTGCTTAAACATATGCTGAAGGTTATTGTTGTTGGTTGGCTGTAGGTATTAGGAGTGAAATTGGAAATTCGAATAGGGCACATTATAGGGGAGATGCTGCCCGATTTTCGTTAACTCTTTAACTAGTTAAGAAACTAGTCTAGAAGGCGAGCGAGGGGATGAGTTCTATAAATACTCATGTGTAGCCTAAGGTGCTGGAAATACAAGGGTTTTTAATACTAATATTGCTTTTATGTTACTTAGGTTCAAAGAACGACGAGGCGAATGGGATAAGAAGTAACCCGTAATAGGTATGTGAAACTATCTCTTGTTTCTTTTGGCATGTCTCAGATGTAGACTATGGATGATGTAAGCTTTGGTGCAACTTCATTCTTAGGTTCTGAATATGACTTCAGGACTCTTGATCACTTCGTGATGTTAAGACTCTCAAAGTAGTTAAACTCCTATTCCTCGAATCTTCTCTGTGACTATATAGTGATTGATTAGACAAAGCCCTTCTTTTTTCTAAAGGCTCTGAGATAATTAATGCTCGGACTTCTATAAGATATTTCACACTGGTATATGTCTAAGATTTCCAAAACTCCTTTTTACCTAGTCCTTAGTGATATTTAGAGGGTATACGTCAGACACTTCCTACCTTGATCTCCAAGTGATGGTTCGCTTGATGACTTTATTGAGTCTCGGATAATAATTTAAACTGTATTTTGTTTCCCAATACTCTACTCGTTTATACTGTAACACTTCTTTTCCGAGTCCAGGGTCGATTATCAGATTCGTGCTCAATTCTACTGCATTGTTCATTGCACCCTCACTGAAGGGTTGGGGTACGTATGTATATATATGATGATGTGTTGTAATAAGGATGTGATGGTTCTACAGATATGATTCACCGGATCCCTGATAGGGCCGGCTATATTGTAAAATTTGAGCATGTATGATTTTACTTCCCTAGGTATAGATTTTTGATTTGATATTTTATCCCCTACCTCTCTGTTTCAGATATGCTTTCGGTCATATTATGTTATGTTTTACATACTCAGTACATATGTCGTATTGACCCCCTTTGTTCAAGGGGCTGCATTTCATGCCCGCAGGTACAGGTACAGGTTTTAGGAGTTCGTCAACCTAGGATTCTGCTCAGCCAATTTGGAAAAAGCTCCATTAAATCGAAGCCTAGTTTTGGTACTGATCCTTGATGTACATATTTACTTTTGTTTGTATAGAGGTACGGCGGGGGCCTTATCCCTCCATATATTAGCGTTATTACTTTTAGAGGTCTATAGACATGTATACGTGGGTTGTATGTGTAAGCTTTGTTCAGTTGGGTCTACATGAAGTTTTGTAAAGGTTTATATGTATGGCAGCCTTGTCGGCTTACATGCCCTTCCATTTTAGGATGAAAGAAGTTATATGTGTATGAAAATGTTATATCCTAGTCAAGGCCTACAGGGTTGGATCGTGACAAAAGTGGTATCAGAGCAATTCATCCTTGGAATGTCTACTGAACGTGTCTAGTAGAGTCTTGTGTATAGATGTGTTGCATGGCACATCTATAAACAACATTTAGGATGTTTCCTTTCTTTTATATCTAAGATCGTGCGATAGAGCCAAGTCATAGGAAATAAAATTCTTCATACTAACCAGTGATTTTAGCAGAAGGATGCCATCGATAAAAGAAATTAATTGCTGATATTGGGAGTTACACAGCACGCAGATAAGTAAAGGCACGAAAGATATGTATTAGGTAAGACATTACAGTGCGATTAACATAAAAAAGTAGACGGGGCAGTTCGAGTTGGACATATGAGGTAAGTCCATCATTTCATACTGCTGTTAATATTGGGCACCCCATGTGGCTGCGATATGGATGTACATATATGTTGGCCCTTTGAGGCATTGTTGGCATTTCGGTGTGCAGGTTTGGTATAGTAAGAAATATAGAGAAACCTCTACCTAAATTTTTCTTAGAAATAAAAAGGAGAAGGAGGTATAGGATTGAAATATGCTTTGAAAGGTAGTGCCCATCGTAACGATAAGAGTTGATAAACCTACGAGTGTAGCTGACCCTGAGGAATAAGCTAATTGTTGAATTAATGGTAATAGCAGTTAGGATAATTTTCCCTAACAAACTATTATACTTGCAGCAATATTTCCAAGATAAGCATCAACCACCCAGAAGGGAAAGTCAATAGCATAAGAAATGGGTCAGGCCTCGAAGGTTATTAGGACTCGTGCCCAATCGATGCCGGGGGTTGTGTTTCGATCAACAATCTCTATTATGCCGCCACTTCTAAAAGAGCCTGGGAAAGAAGTAGTCGCAGAACTTGAGGCCTTAGTATTTGAACCTTCATCCCCACAGCCAGGGCTAGAGGATAGGGCGATCAGAGATGCAGTTTTATTGCTAACTATATTAGTGGCAGGGCAGGCTCGAAAGCATGGGTGAGGGAGAAAAGGGCAATATAAAGGTAACAGCCCGATAGAGTTTATGACGGAGGCCAACATAAGAAAGCTAGGTCGGCTGGTGATTTGGGGGAATTCTAAGGAGGACACCCTCAGCATTATAATGGATACCCTTCCCAACCAACTAGGAGTGCACCCCCTCAATTCCCAGGTTGGAGATTCGATAGCATGGGATGTCCAGGAGTCGGTCAGAATTCCAGGGTGCCAGGTCCACAGATGGGCAATAGTTCACAGATGGACAACAGTTCACATCAGTCAAGGCCACATTTGCCTCAGTGTCCTCATTATGATAGGACTCATTTTGAGAAATATCATTTTAGGACAGGTGCTTGTTTTACATGTGGCCGTCAAGGCCATTTCACGAGAATGTGTCTATTTAGAAGCAGGTTAAGTGGTACAGCTCCACCTATGGGGATAGTTGCGAGTTCTTCTTTTTTAATGGCTACACGCCGTATGGGGCGGGTACTTATGTGTCAGCGAGCCATGGTGGACCTTCTAGTTCTAGCGGTCCTTCGAGTCATATTCATGCTTTAGCTAGCAGACAGGACCAGGAGGTGCCACCAAATATGGCTACAGGTATATTATAAATCTTCTTCTAGGATATATGTGCATTAATAAACCTAGATTCCACTTTATCGAATATGCATATCTTTTTGTTGTTGGTAGGGCCAGAATGAAACCCGAATTAACGGACCCGTTAGAGGTTACAATACCAACAGGAGACTTTATTATAGAAAATCAAGGTGAGAATAGATAGCTGTCATACCGAGTTGGCTTACGGGGGAGATGGTAAGGAAATTCCAATGAAGGCACCCAAGATAGACATAAGTAATTGAATATGAGAGCAGAATGAGAGAAGAATATATAGTCGTAAATTTAAAGGTATAATTGTGACGACATGGCGATAGAATAGACCTATTGTTAAGGCAAACTCGATATGTTGCTGTCACAACCCAAACCCCATAGGCCGCGATTGGTGTTAAATCGAACTATAAACAAAGTGATACTACTCACAAAAATCCCAATGAATTAAATGTTTTCCATGTACGTATGGCCTCTTTCATTCGTATCATATCATGAAAGGGCATGCAAGCCGACAAGGCTGCTGTATCATAAAAACATTTACAATATGTCGTATAGGCACCACCGAAACAAACTCACAAATAATCCACATACATATGTCTACAGACCTCTGAGAATAATAACAACAACATATGGCGGTACAGGGCCCCCGCCGTACCCCTGGACAAATAAATATATACATATTAAATGACCAATATAAAAAGTTAGTCTCCAGAACAGTGGAGCACTCCCAACATCGCTGAGTGGAAACCCTAAGTCGATGGATCTCCAAAATGAACATTTGTACCTGCACCATGTGAAATGAGGGCTTGTATATCTTCCTCACATACCACACCCGACCCGCTGTAGGACTCGGGATTACAAATGTATCACTATATTTTCATCTGCAGGCCTATATACTGTATCCGGCTCTTCAATGAGGGACTCGGTGAAGTTTTCATTTTATCGTGTATCATGCCCGGCCCTTCATGGGAGGCGATGAATAATTATTTCATCATATGTCATGCCCGACCCTTCATAGGATGCGGTGAATTAGAATTTTATCGTTTATTATGTCCGGCCCTTCATGGGACACGGTGAATAACCATTTCATCATATATCATGCCCGGCCCTTTATGGGATGCGGTGAATTTATCATGACCAACCCTTCATGGGAAACGGTGAATTTATCATGCCCGACCCTTCATGGTCCGCGATGAATTTATCATGCTCGTTCCTTTATGAAGAGCAGTGAATTTATTATTCCCGACTCTTCATAGGGCATGGTAAATTTATCATCTCATCATTTATCATGCCCGGCCCTTCATGGGATGCGGTGAATTTATCATGCCTGGCCCTTCATGGGACGTGGTGAATTTATCATGCCCGGCCCCTCATGGGACGTGGTGAATGATGTATTAACAGCATGTAAAAGTAGAGTAGCGAGGAACCATATGCAATTAGCTCATCATATGAAACTCGGTATAACAATCGTCATGAACTATCATTTGAGGATCAAAATGATCGTCCTCTCAAGTATCCTCTAAATGCCATTAGGGGTCATATCGACGGTGTATCAGGAGTCATAGATTTTTATTAAGATAATACCAAACGGCTTATGAAATCAAAGACACTTGTCATTATAGAGTTCTTAGGCCCAGGAGCTCATACCTTTAATTAGCATTCATCATATAGGGACTCGAGGGTAGTAGTTCAACTACTTCAAGAACTTTGATATTAAGAAATGAAGAGGAGTTATAGTTTATGCTTCCCATGCATCCGGTTACTATTTCATGTACAAAAGGCTCGAGGGTGATAGCTCAGCTACCTTAATAGCCTTATCATTTAGAAGTGAACACGAGTCATTAGGCTCTACATATATTACCTTTTATCCTATAGAAGTCTTAAAAAGGCAATAACCCAACTATTACAGGAGTTCTACCATCACAAAGTAGATTGAATTATGAACAGTACTCAGAGCTTTACGGATGGAATTATCCCCAAGTTTCACATACAAACCATTCATAACTTATGTCTAAGACATGCCAAAAGAAAGAAGAATAGCTTTACATACCTGTTATGGGTTACTCGCATCCAACCTCACTTTGTTACTTCCTTTAACCTATTTAACACGAAGGTAATACTAATATTAGTGAACTTCGACTTTCCAACTTGTAACTCTACCACCAACTACCCATAGGAACCAATTTCTTATTCACCTTTCTTGACTAGTCTCGACTAATCTTTAGCTAGTTAAGGAGTTAACGAAAATTGGGCAGCACCTCCCCTATAACGTGCCCTATCCGAATTTCCAATCATATACCTAATCACTAATGACAACCAACAACAACAAACTTCATCATATGTATAATCAATTCACATCAACACTATACAACATAAACTCCAAATGACTCGCTCGAAACTACGATACTAAAAGAGGGCTTTTAATCTTTATTTCATAAAACCTTTAACCATACGGAGTGGAGGGTCATGTGGATGAAACCAGAATCTCTCACATATATTTTAAAACATTTTTTTAACACCTTAAAACACAACCACACGACCAGCAGCCCCCACACGCACAACGCGTCATTTCGACTACAACATAACTATAACGATTCCAATTTAGTTTATTTCGAACGTCGAGCATTTTCATGACTTTCGTACACTTCCATCAGACTAAAAGGTGTGTAATTCACCCTATAACAACACAATAAACTTCAAATTGGAAGAAAATACCTTACCTTACCCGAAATTGGCCAAAACACGCCAAAATTGTGCCTCGAAACTTCTCTAGCGCCATTTGAACGTCGTGGCTGCTTGCTGTCCATTTTTTTCTGCACCAAGCCATGATTTTATACTACTAATACCTCCATATCATGGTGGTATACTCTAGATAATTAATTTATAGAACGAAATTGGAACTTACCCCTCTTTTCTGTCCTAGCCGTCACTCTTTTCTCTCTAAGGTTTAGGGTTTGTTTTCTTTTTGTTGCTGCTGCAGTTTTTGGATAAATAACTGAATTAGGAGTCATATGTTATATATATATAGGTTCCCTTAGGAGGTTACATGTGTCATCCCCTAAAGGTGACACGTTTCAGCCCCTATTGGGCCACCGTATCATGCAATCAATGAGGGGCTACGATGTGGCAGTGGGGTCCACCCCCCAAGAAGGTGGGTCACCTACTTGATCCCAAGTAGGTGGGTCACCTACTTGACCCCAAGCAGGTGGTTCACATTCTTGCTTGAGGTGCTTCCATGTGTCCTTCTCTTCTCTTCCTCATGAGTTCGTAATCTCATCTTATTTTAAGAGCCTATGTAATCTATGCGTCGTAAGCTTGGTACATCCTCAAGTAGTTTAGGTATGTATGACTTCTAAGTTAGTAGCTTATGTAGTTAAATCGAGTCCTACGACTCATTACTTGGCCTTCAATTCCTTCCGGATTCTTATGACTCTATTTCCAACCTTTTCTACTATGGGGTATCACATTCTCCCTTCCTTAGAGTCGTTTGATAGTGTCGTAGATTATCCGTCTCACATGCTAACTTCTAAGAAGCTTAAAATACATTCCGAACTTAAGAGTGTGGGGTGTAACAGTTGTTGAGGAAGTGAGCCTCGGATGCACGACAAGGATGAAAGCTCTTGAGGCATAAGGAAGGATTATGTATAGGTGACGCCATCTTAGAGAATAGTGGGATCCTTTAAGGATAAGGAATGTAGGGTTGCAGAACAACTGTTACACTATGAAGTCATTAGGAAAAATAAGTGGTATCCCTTTTGGAGTAAGATAGTATTATGACCAAGTTTAAGACATGTGTCATCAGAATATAAGTGCCCCAGAAGAGGGAAATTTTGAATGATGATAAGCACCTTTTGAATGTTAAGACTCTTAAAGAAGTTAAGCTCCCATCCCTCAAGTCTTCTATGTGCTCAAAAATGGTGTATGTAAAGCTAACGTTTCCTTCTTCTGGCATGTCTTCAAGTTAAATAGTGAATGATATGAACTTGAGGGTAAAGCTACTCATAAATACCAAGTGTAATTCGCACTTCTTATGTACTCCTTGATGGAAGCACTCTTACAGTAATCGAACTAGGGCTTCTCAAGCCTTCCATACGTTGGAAAGGGATGAGTAGGTGAAGCTACCCTTTCTTCTCCTTTGACATGACTTAGATGCAAGTATTATGTATAGGAAATTGGGAGTTATTCCACTCTTAAAATCTCAATGTGAGTTAAGGCTCTTGTTCACTTCCTACTGATTAGAACTCCTGTAACAAGTTGAGTCATTACTTTTCAAGTCTTCCATGTGATAGAAAGTGGTACATGTAAAGCTTATCTTTTCCTACTTTTAGGAAAACTAGACTATAGGTACTATAGAATATGGATTTGGAGATAACTCCATTTATAGATTCTAGATGTAGCTCATGACTTGTACCCACCTTTGAATGATAAGGGCCTTGAAGTAGTTGAACTACGAACCTTGAGCTACTATAGGTTGAATAGTATTGGGATGTGTAAGCTCCTATACCTAGGGGCTCTTGAACATGCTTTATGGTGGTATCTAAGGGATGTTTGATATGTTACAGAGTTTTATGTGCACGTATATGCATTATGATATATATGGATCAGACCGAATATACCTCGGCATATCTTGCTATGTAAGGATCAGGTTGTACGTTCCACGGCATGTTATGTTGTTTATAGATCGGGCAGTCGTACCTCGACATTGTTACATGATATACGGATTAGGCCATCGTACCTCGGCATTGTTCTATGATATACATATTGGGCCATCGTTTCTCGGCATTATTATAAGATATGTGGATCAGGTCATCATTCCTTGGCGTGTATTTTGAATATACCTGGATCGGGCTATATATTCCACAGCGCTAATGGTATATATGTTCTTACGATGATATAATGATGCATTTGATACATCGAGTCCCTGAATGGGCTAGATATAGTACGTGATGATTGCATGTATGCCTTTATTTAATAAAATGTGTGTACGGCAGATGGCTAAATGTTATACTTGCCCCCTACACCCCTATTTCAGTTGTTGTCTTAGTTATGATGTTTTATGCTTTATATACTCAATACATATATCGTATTGACCCCCCTTTCCTTAGGGGGGGCTGCGTTTCATGCCTGCAGATACAAATGTTCATTTCAGGGATTCGCTAGCTTAGGATTTCCACTCAGCTATGTCAGAAGTGCTCCACTATTTTGGAGCCTAGCTTTTGGTGCTGACCTTCTAATGTATATATTTGTTTATTCAAGGATACAGCGGGGGCCCTGTCCCGTGATATGTTACTGTTAATATTCTTAGAGGTCTATAGACATGTGTGTGGGTTATACGTGTAAGTTCTATTTAGTTATGTCTATGTGATGTATTATAAATATCAAGATACTATAGAAGCCTTGTCGGCTTGCACGCCCTTTCATGAAAAGATACAAATGAAAGAGCCTACAGGCATATGAAAATGCTTGACCTACTAGGGTTCTTACGTATAGTTATTATATTGATTGTTATATCTGATAATTATGTATACGGGGGTCCATGTCAAACACCAGTCACGGCCTATGGGGTTGGGTCATAACAGAAGTGGTATCAAAGCAGTTCGTCCTTGGAATGTCATAGATCGTGTCTAGTAGAATCTTGTCTATCAGTGTGTTGTGCACCACATATATAGATAGGAGGCTGCAGGACATTTAGGATGTTACTTTCTTTTAGATCTAAGATTGTGCGATAGAGCCGAGTCATAGGGAATAAAATTCCTCATACTGACCTATGATTTCAACAAAAAGACAACATTGATAAAAGAAGTGATTGACGATGTTGGAAGTTCCAAGGCATGCAGGTAAGCAAAGGCACGGAGGACCTATGTCATGTAAGGTGTTGCAATACGATTGACACATAAAGTTAAAAAATGAAAGGAAAAGTAAATAGGAGAGTACAACAGGTGCAGTACAAGTGGACATACGAGGTAAGTCCATTTTCATACTGCTAATTGTCGGCGCCCTATGTGGATGCGATATGAGATGATATGACTATATATGTGTGTGCCCTGTGAGGCACTGTTGGTATTTCTTGAGTGCAGGTTTGGAATAGTAAGGAATATAGAGAAAACTCTGCTGATTTTTTAAAAAAAAAATAGAAAGAGAACAAGATACAGGGCTGTAGTATATCTTGAAAGGTTGTGCCCAAAACAATAATAAGATTTGATTAAGACATGAGTATGGTTGACCTCGAGAAATGAGTTAATTACTGAACTGATGGCAATAGAAACTAGGAGGTCAATACTGGTATGGTAAAACAAAGTTGGAATAGAATTGTGATCCAAAGAAGAGGTTTAGAGAAAACTGATAGGTCTAGATAGAATGATATTTTAAGGCACCGACTGAATTAATACACAGGGATAAACTATGACGAGCTATAGTTGAAAGAAGTAACAGTATGGTTAAGACAATAGTACAAGGGAAAAAGAATTATGATGAATATGAGGTGTTAATAAGACAGCTTATGAGACATTAAGGATAAGACTAACTAAGAAGGGTAAGTAACCCATAGTAAGAATCGTAAAAAAGGATAAGTAGTGTTATACTATGGGATTGGATACACACAGGATACCCTATGAATATAATGAAGATCATTATGAGAATAAGGAAATCTTAGTAAGAAAATAACTAAAAGGTATGACGTGGTCCATGTGATTGGAATGTAAAGATAGGTGTGGAACGGAAAAGCGAGCTATGGAACAAATAAGGAAGACTTATCAACTTCTATAAGGGAAGTATCGAATAAAGGTTATATGACGACGAAAATGATAACTAGTGCAAGGAAATAAAGAGTAATATGGAATTCCTTGTGCACTACCAAAAAAAAGGACGTGAGCTGGAGGAATAATAAGGAAGTTCTAACAGAGGCACCCAAGATAGACATAAATAACTGAATACGAGGACGGAACAAAAAGAGAATGTATAGTCATAGATTTAAAGGGATAGTACTACAACATGGTGTTAAGTTAGACCTATTATTGAGGCAAGCTCGATATGATGTTAAGAAAGTGAGCATCGGGCACAAGACAAGGATGAAAGCTCATGAGGCATAAAGAAGTATTGTGTATACGTTACGCGAGTACCAAAGTTCAAGACTGGAGTTGGTACTGTATATTGAGGATTCTAAGCACCTCACGATTGTATTAAGGTTTTGTACAAGGGTAACCTAGAGTATAGGTGATGTAAAGGAAGATAGGGAAATAGCGCAGTATACTAAATAGGATGGAAAGGACTCATATGCATTTGGAAAGTTAAAAATAAATAGACAATGACATGGATACACCCTAAAGGGGGGAAGTGGACAAGAGAAGTACAAGCATAAAAGAAAATCAACTAACGTTATCATATGTAAATGGGAACGCTTAAACTTCAAACGAGATCCCATAAGGGATGGATGCAAGCATACTAGTACTAACGCATTGGATCCCATCATAACTCCACAGTTAAGCATGCTTGGGCGAGAGTACTAGGATGGGTGACCCCCTGGGAAGCGAAGGAGGAAATGAAACACAAGTATCCATACCTATTCACTATGTCTAGAAGGAATCCTAACCTTTGGAACTCTGATATTGATTGCACAATAAAAGTATGGCAATGAGATAGAGGAACTCTCCATATAGTCGGTATAAGATCCAGAGGAAGGTTTTGGTTCACATTTGAGGACGAATGTTCTAAAGGGGGGAAGGATGTTACACCCCGTACTTTGGTACCTTGAAATGCTTCTTAAGTTTTTGGGAAGTCTCTTAAGTTTCTTAGAAGTCATCATGTGAGTCGGATAATCTATAATACTATCAAATAATCCTAAGGGAAGGAGAAGGAGATACTCCATAAGGGAGAAGATTGGAAATAGGGTTATAAGAATCCAAAAGAAGTTGGAGGTTAAGTAGTGAGTCGTAGGACTCAACTTACTTGTGAAAGCTATTACTTGGGACATTTTACATACTAAGCTACTTGAGTACACGTTGAGCTTAATTAGCAAGGAATATATAGGCTCTTGAAGTGAGACAAGATTACGAGCTCACGAAAGAGAAATAAGGAAATGACGCGCCTACTCAAAGCAAGTAGGTGATGCACCTACTTATACAAGCAGTTGATGCACCTAATTAGGGTCAAGTAGGTGATGCATCATCTTGGGTGGACCCCACGCTGCCACATGGCAGCTTTGGATTGGATGCATGATTAAGGTAGCGCCCTAGAGGCTGCCACGTGTCACCCCTAGGGGATGCCACATGTGACACTCTAAGGGAGTGTATAAATACATGTAAAAATGACTATTCTTTCATTTAGACTTCATCTTTCAACTTGGAAAAAGAAAAGGAAAATGTAGAGAGGGAGAGAGCTACGGCATCTATGGCTTTGGCCAATTTGAGGTATGCTTTCCAATTTTGTTCCGTGAATTAATTATTTAAGGTATCCCATGGATACATGATGGGGTTTAATAGCATAAAATTACTATTTGGGGCAGCAAAGAAGAGACCCGAACAGTCTGCAACTTTTAGCATATAAAGGATTTTCCGAAGTTAATTTTCAGCAAGTTTGGGAAGCCATTTGTTAAGGTATGGCTTGGTTAACTTCTCCCACGTTTTTCTAAGGGTTTGGAAATTATATTAAGGTTTAATAATGTAAATTTATAGTTTGTATCAGTACAAAACGGATATCAAGCAGCCACAACATTTCAGCCGCAATTAAGGAAATTTCGAGGCGAGTTTTGGCAAGCTTTGGCCAATTTCGGGTAAGGTGAGACCTTTCCCTTAAAATTGGGGTTTATGGGGTTTTTATGAAGTGTGTTATATGCTGTGTAAGTGTCTGGAAATGTTAAAATATCATAAAGATGCTTGACGTTGGAAATAACCTAATTTGAAGTCGCTATAGTTAAATTGTAGTCAAAATAAGGTGTTTTGCATGTGAGGTGCTACTGCAGGTGTGTGGTGTTGTGTTTCAGGGCCTAAAAGTATTCTAAAAGGGGTGTGGGAACTTCTGGTTGCAGCCACCTGACCCTCTGTTTCGTATAGTTAAAGGTTTTGCAAAATGGAAACTAGAAACCCTATTTTGGTATCGTGGTTTTGAGTGAGTCATTTGCAATTTGTGTTGTATTATGTTGGTGTGAACTGCTTATACATGTACTGGAGGTTGTTATTTTTGGTTTTGTGTAGTTATTAGGAGTGTAATTGGAAATTCGGATAGGGCATATTATAAGGGAGGTGTTGCCCGATTTCCGTTAACTCCTTAACTAGTTAAGGAACTAGTCGAGAAGGCGAGCGAGAGGTTAAGTTCTATGAATACTGATATGTAACCGAAGATTATGGAAAGCTAAGGATTGTTTATACTTGCATTACTTTTATGTTACCTAGGTTCAAGGAACGATGAGGCGAACGGGATAAAGGGTAACCCGTAAGAGGTATGTAAAGCCTGTCTCTCTTATCTTTTGGGCATGTCTTATATTTAAGTGACAAATGATATGTGTATGAATCCTAGAGTAATTCTATTCATGAGCTCTGAACAAGATTTATGATTCATAATTCGTTCTCACTTCTGAATGTTAAGACTCTTAAAGTAGTTAAGCTCCCATCCCTCAAGTCTTCTATGTGCTCAAAAGTAATGTATGTAAAGCTAACGTTTCCTTCTTTTGGCATGTCTTCAAGTTAAATAGTGAATGATATGAACTTGAGGGTAAATCTACTCATAAATACCAAGTGTAATTCCCAGTTCTTATGTAATCCTTGATGGAAGCACTCTTACAGTAATCGAACTAGGGCTTCTCAAGCCTTTCATACATTGGAAGCGGATGAGTAGGTAAAGCTACCCTTTCTTCTCTTTTGACATGACTTAGATGCAAGTATTATGTATAGGAAATTGGGAGTTATTCCACTCTTAAAACTCTCAATGTGAGTTAAGGCTCTTGTTCACTTCCTACTGATTAGAACTCCTGTAACAAGTTGAGTCATTACTTTTCAAGTCTTCCATGTGATACAAAGTGGTACATGTAAAGCTTGTCTTTTCCTACTTCTAGGAAGACTGGACTATAGGTACTATAGGACATGGATTTGGAGATAACTCCATTCATAGATTCTAGATGTAGCTCATGACTTGTACCCACTTTTGAATGATAAGGGTCTTGAAGTAGTTGAACTACGACCCTTGAGCCTACTATAGGTTGAATAGTATTGGGATGTGTAAGATCATATACCTAGGGGCTCTTGAACATGCTTTATGGTGGTATCTAAGGGATGTTTGATATGTTATAGAGGTTTATGTGCACGTATATGCATTATGATATATATGGATTGGGCCGAATGTACCTCGGCATAACTTGCTATGTAAGGATCGGGCCGTACGTTCCACAACATGTTATGCTGTTTATGGATCGGGCCATCGTACCTCGGCATTGTTACATGATATACGAATTGGGCCATCGTACCTCGGTATTATTCTACAATATACAAATTGAGCCATCATTCCTCTGCATTATTATAAGATTTGTGGATCGGGCCGTCGTTCCTCAGCTTATACTTTGTATATACATAGATCGGGTTGTACATTCCACAGCGCTAATGGTATATATGTTTTTACGATAATACAATAATGCATTTATTACACCGAGTCCCTAAATGGGTCGGATACAGTACATGATGATACCATGTATACCTTTATTTTATAAAATGCAGGTATGATAGATGGCTAAATGTTATACTTTCCCCCTGCACACCTATTTCAGTTGTTGTCTCAGTTATGATGTTTATGCTTTATATACTCAGTACATATATCGTACTGACCCCCTTTTTTTCGGGGGGCTGTATTTCATGCCTATAGGTATAGATGTTCATTTCAGGGATCTGCCAGCTTAGGATTTCCACTCAGCTATGTCGAAACTGCTCCACTGTTTTGGAGCCTAGATTTTGGTGCTGACCTTCTAATGTATATATTTGTTTATTCAGGGGTACGATGGGGACCTTATCCCGCCATATGTTATTATTAATATTCTTAAAGGTCTGTAGACATGTGTGGGTTATACGTGTAAGTTCTCTCAGTTATGTCTACGTGATGTATTATAACTATCAAGATACTATGAAAGCCTTGTCGGCTTGCACGCCCTTTCATGGCAAGATACAAATGAAAAAGGCTATATGCATATGAAAATACTATGACTCATTTGGGTTCTTATGTATAGTTCTTATATTGATTGTTACATCTGATAATTAAGTATACGAGGATCAAGGTTGAACCCCAGTCGCATCCTACGGGGTTGGGTCGTGACAGTAAGGCACAAGTATGGTGAGTTCTTGATTATCAAACTTATCTCCTGGACTCTCTACTGCAGTTATGATCTTTCCTATTATATTTCATGCTTTACATACTCAGTACATATCTTGTACTGACCCCTTTCCTTGGGGGCTGCATTTCATGCCATCAGGTACAGGTACTAGCTTTGGTGATCCGCCACCGTAGGATTCCTACTCAGCTATTTTGGGGTGCTCCTTTATGTCAGAGCCTAGACTTATGGTATAACCCCCTTTTTGATGTATACATATGTTTATTCATGTTACACCCCATACTTTTGTACCTTGGAACACGTTCTTAAGTCTCTTGAAAGGCTCTTAAGTTTTTTTGAAGGATCGTAAGCCTCTTAAGTTTCTTAAGGTTTTCTAAAGTTTCTTAAAGCTTCTTAAGACTTCTTAAGAACTATTAAGCTTCTTAAGAGTTACCATGTGAGCCGGATAATCTATAACTCTATCAAATAGCTCTAAGGAAAGGATAATGCGATACCCCATAGTAGAGAAGATTGGAAATAGAGTTAGAAGAATTCGGAAGAAGTTGGAGACCAAACAATGAGTTAGAGGACTCAACTTATTTACGTAAGCTTCCAACTTGGAAATCTTACATACTTAAGCTACTGGAGTACATACCAAGCTTATGTAGCAAGGATTACATAGGTTCATAAAAGAAGATGAGATTACGAACCCACGAGGGGGAAATGAAAGTGCCACATGGTAGCATGGGAGAGTGCCACGTGGCAGCATAGGAGAGTGCCATGTGGTAGCAGCTGGGCGTGTCACATGAAGCAGCAGGAGCAAAGGGGGTGGGGCCCCCATATGCCATGTGGCAGCCCATAATTGGAGGAAGGGATGTGTTGGCCCAATAAGGGCTTGACTTATGTTATGACCCAACCTCGTAGGCAGTGATGGGTGCCCGAACTGGACATACGCGGGTACCCCTGCCAACTATAAGTAAACCCATTTCCTATTCGACTCATAGTGTACCAACAGATAAGAAAACATACAAGCCGATGAGGCTGTCATAACATATAGGGTCATTCCATAACACACATACACATGAGCCGACAAGGCTGTCACAACATCGGGAAAGCCCCAAATTGTCACGACCCATCCCCGTAGGTCGTGACGGGTGCCTGAACTGGACACCTACATGTACCCCAGCTAATTATACATAACCTGTCTCCTTTTTACACTCGGCATATATTAAAAGGGAAAGTAACATACAGGCCGACAAGGT
This sequence comes from Solanum dulcamara, assembly GCF_947179165.1. Classification (NCBI taxonomy): domain Eukaryota; kingdom Viridiplantae; phylum Streptophyta; class Magnoliopsida; order Solanales; family Solanaceae; genus Solanum; species Solanum dulcamara. The sequence continues at coordinate 28,585,110 of NC_077241.1, read as the reverse complement.
TGTAGTAATATATAAGGACGTTCGTAGTACAAATACACGCGAGCCAACAAGGCCGCCACGACACCGGGAATGCCTCGAAGTATAAGTCATAACAGTTCAGCCATACATAACCATGTATACAACTCTTATACAGCCCACACACAACTCAAATATAGCTCATATACATCTTAGATACAGTCCATATATAGCTTATATATAGTTTATATACACATACGTTCTACATATACACAACCTACATTTGTATCCACAGACCTCTAATAGTCAGAAGAATAGTATCATAAGGCAGGACAGGGCCCCCGCCATACCTGTGAATGAATTAATATAGACATCAGAACTTAGTACCCAAACTTTAGCTCCACAACAATGGAGCGCTCTTAGACTGCTGAGTGGGACTCCTACGCTGGTGGATCCTCAACCTGTGTACCTATACCTGCGGGCATAAAACATAGCCCCCCAAAGAAAGGGGGGTCAGTATGACATATGTACTGAGTATGTAAAGTATAACATAGTATAACTGGAGGTATATCCGAAATAGAGGCATAAGAGAATAATTTATCAGGTTAGAAATATGTACCTGTATGTTGTAAATTATTAAGACATGCATGCTAAGATTTTCAATATAGCTGGCCCCATCAGGGGTTCGGTGAATCATATATGTAGTATCAGTATCAGGCCCCATGCCATCGCCACCTTATTACAATACATCATCATCATATATATACATACGTACCAGGCCTTCTAGTGAAGGGCTCAGTAGACAATGCAGTGAATTACACGAATCTAATAACCGGCCTGGGACTCGGAAAAGAAGTGTTATAGTATACACGAGCAGAGTAGTGAGAAACAAAACACAGTTTAAATCATTATCCGAGACTCAACTGTATAAGAGGACTAAGTTATTGTCTAAGAATTCGAGTAACAGTATAGTCATTCTAGCTTCTCTCTAAGTGCCATTAGGGGCTACATTAATTACATCTCGAGGTTCCTAGACATATACAAAAGTAAGACTATTCACCAAGAACTCCAGATTATTCGTCTTCGAATAATTTTATGACTAGGAGTCTGTATATTCATTAAGTCCTCAATGTATAAAAGATTCAAGGAAATTAGCTTAACTATTATACAAGCTTTAACATTCAGAATTGAATAAGGAGCATTCAAGAATAGAATTACTTTAGGCATTATATCACTGCTTACTTACCTCTACGACATGCCAAAAGAAGATAAGGGACAAGCTTCACATACCTCTTATAGACTTCCCTTAGTCGTGTTTACGTCGTCATCCTCGAAACCTATTTAACATGCAAATAAGGTGAGTATTAACAACCTTAGATTTTTCAGCAACTTAGGCTACCCACTCGTATTCATAGCATTCATCCCCTCGCTTGCCTTCTCGACTAGTTCCTTAACTAGTTAAGGCGTTAACGAAAATCGGACAGCACCTCTCCTATAACGTGCCCTATCCGAATTCCCAACCATGTCCTTAGCACCTGCAGCCAACCAATAATACAACCAGCAGCCCATACATATACATATTACGACAACATTACACAATGTAAACCCCCAACAATTCACTCGAAACTAAGATACCAAAACTAGAGTTTTTAATCTTTCTTTCGCGAAATTTTTAATTGCAAAGTGGAGGGTCATGTGGCTGCAACCAGAAGCCCCCCATTCCCTTATCAACACACATTCCAGAACCCTAACAAATGACCACACGACCAGCAGTCACCCACCACAAGCGCAACACATTATTCGATTACAATTAACTATAGCGATTCCAATTTCGCTTATTTAGAACGTCGAACTTTTAAAACCTTTTCCCCAACTTCGAGCATCTCCTAAGGTGTGTAATTCACCCTAATTTAACCTCATAAACTTCAAATTAGAGGGGCAGAACTTATCTTTCCCAAAATTGGCTAAAACTTGCCGAAATCGCGCCTCAAAATTGTTTTCACGTGCTGAATTGTTGTGGCAGCTTCTGTCCGATTTTTGCCACACAAAATCCTAATTTTATACTACTAATACTTCCATATCATAGTAGTATACGCTAATTAATTAATTTATAGAACGAAAATGGGACTTACCTATTTTTTTCTCCCAAGCCGTCGAGATTTTCTCCTTAGCTCTTAGGGTTTTTTTTCTCACGTTGCTTGCTGGAAATTTGTGAATGAACTGAAGTTTTAGGATACATATCAACTTATATGGGTGGTCCCTAGGGGTGACACGTGTCATCCCCTAAGGGGGACACGTGTCCAGCCCCTATTGGGCCACCGTATCCATGCATTCCATGTGGGGCTGCCACGTGGCAGTGGTGCCCACCTCCCCCAAGCAAGCAGGTGAGTCACCTTCCTGCTTAGGTGCTGCCATGTGTCACCCTCCCATTGGCTGCCCCCCAAATTTTTTTTTTCTCCTCGTGGGTTTGTAATCTCGTCTCACTTTAAGAGCCTATGAAACCCTTGCTACTTAAGCTTGGTATGTAATCAAGTAACTCATGTATGTAAGACTTCTAACTTAGTAGTTTACGTAGATAAGTCGAGTCCTATGACTCGTTACTTGGCCTCCAACTCCTTCCGACTTCTCTTGACCCTATTTCCAACCTTCCCTACCATGGGGTATCCCATTCTCCCTTCTTAGAGTTGTTCAATAGGGTTGTAACTTAAGTGGCTCACAACGTAGCTTCTAAGTGACTTTAGGAGCCTTTCGAATTCGAGAATGTGGGGTGTAACACAAATCACTAGTCAAATAAGCACAACTATACATACAAACATATACAACTCATATACAATATACGTATATATCCACAAACCTCTAAGAGTAAGAACATTAACTTAAGGTGGGACAGGGCCCCCATCGTACCTGTGAACAAAAATATATACATCAAGGTTTAGTACCAGAATTAAGCTCCAGCACAATGGAGCACCTCTAGACCGTTGGGTGGGATTCCTATGCCTACGGATCCCCAAACTGTGTATCTGGACCTGCGGGCATAAATGCAGCCCCCCGAAGAAGGGGGTCAGTACGACATATGTACTGAGTATGTAAAACATAACATAGCATATCTGAGACAGAGAAGCAGGGGACAAAATATCAAATAAGAAATCTCTACTTGTACCTTGTGAATCATAAAAGCATGCATGCTCAAATTATACAATATAGCCGACCCTATCTGGGATCCGGTGAATATACCTATAGGGTAATCATAGGCCCGATGCCATCACAACCTTATTACAACACATCATCATATATATACATACATACCCGGCCCTTTAGTGAGGTACTTGATGAGTTTTTTATGTTATTGCATTATCATGTCCTTATATAGCGTACCAGGCCCTTTAGTGAAAAACTCGATGGATAATGCAGTGAACTGCATACGTCTACGTATCCGGCCCAGGACTCGGTGATAGAAGGGTTACAGTATACACGAGTAGAGTAGTGAGAAACTATATGCAATTTAAATCATTATCAAAGACCCAATAGTATAAGATGATTAAGCTACCGTCTGAGGACCCTAGTAGTAGTGTAGTCATCTTAGCTTCCCTCTAAATTCCATTAGGGGATATATTAATTGGTATCTCGAGGTCCCTAGACATATACTAAAGTAATGCTAACCACCTAAGGACTTCAGAGCACTTGTTTTCATATAGTCCTTACAACTAGGAGCCTTTATATTCATTAGTCCCTTAGCATATAGAAGCTTCAAGGAAAGTAGCTCAACTATTATAAAAGTTCAACATCCAGAACTGAATAAGAGACACTTTGGAATGGAATCACTTCAGAGATCGTATCACTTTTTACTTACCTCTACGACATGCCAAAAGAAGAGAAAGAGTAGGCTTTACATACCTCTTACAGACTTTTCTTAATCACATTCACATCGTTGTCTTCCAAACCTATTTAACATAAAAACAATGCAAGTATCAACTGTCACGACCCAACCCCGTAGGCCGCGACTGGGGTCCGACATGGACCCCCTGTATACATATCTATCACAGTCGCACAGGGCTTTCAATGTCATCTCATATCACAGCCACACAGGGCTTTCAACGTCAACAATAATATAAAAATACTAGACTTACCTCATATGTACAACTTCAAACTGCATCTGTTGCACTTTTTATCTGCTTTCCTTTTAATTTTCAACTTTACATTTCAATAGTACTTCAATACCTTACCCAATGGATATCTTCCGTGGCTTTACTTTACTTACCTGCATGCTTTGTAACTTTCCATGTCGTCAATTACTTCCTTCTGTTGGTGTCGTCCTTCTGTTAAGATCCAAGGTTAGTATAAGGAATTTTACTATGACTCGGATCTAAAGCATGATCTCAGACGTAGAAGAAAGGTAACATCCTAAATTTCCTGTAGATTCCTATTTATAGATATGGCGCGCAACACATCCATAACCAAGACTCTACTAGACACGGTCTGCAGACAATCCAAGGACGAACTGCTTTGATACCACTTATGTCACGACCCAACCCCGTAGGCCGCGACTGGGGTCCGACCTGGACCCCCCATATACATATCTATCAGCTGTGGTCACATTGAACTGTAAGTAAAACAATATCATATAACAGAGCCCCACTGGGCGATAATATTCTCATAAACCTGTAGCCCTTTTCATTTATATCACAACATGATAGGGCACGCAAGACGACAAGGCTGCCATAACATAATAACATATATCATATATCATATAGAACCAGCTGAATCAAAGTGACATACACAACCCACATATACATGTCTGCAGACCTCTAAAAATATAAATGATAATATATGGTGGGACAGGGCCACCGCCGTACCCCCGAATAGACAAAACAATTTTATACATCAGTGGATAGTATCAAAAACTAGGCCCCGATACAATGGAGCCTCTTCCAGCTGAGCTGCATGGAATCCTAGGCTGACGGACTCCCAAAACTTGTATCTGTACCTGCGGGCATGAATGCATCCCTCCGAGAAAGGGGGTTAGTACGACATATGTACTGAGTATGTAAAATGTAACATAATACACTGGAGGTACATTGGAAATAGAGAAGCAGGGGAACAAATTATCAAATCGAAGACACGTACCTGTACTCTGTGAATCACAAAAGCATGCATGCTCAATTTATACAATATAGTTGGCCCTTTTAGGGATCCGGTGAATCACATATGTAGGACCATTATAGGCCCGACGCCATCACCACCTTATTACAACACATCATCATTATATACATACGTACCCGACCCTCTAGTGAGGGGCTCGGTAAACAATGCAATGAATTGTGCACGATAACGTACCCGGCCCGAGACTCGGTGAAAGAAGGGTTATAGTATACACGTGTAGAGTAGTGAGTAACTATATGCAATTTAAATCATTATCAGAGACTCGACAAAATAAGAAAGTTAAGCTTTTGTTTAAGGACCCGAGTAATGGTGTAGTCATTTCGAGTGTCCTCTAAATGCCATTATGGGCTGTCTTAAAAGTAATCTCGGGGACCCTAGACATGTATTAACATAGGGCCAAATCATTTATGGAATCAAAAACACTCAATCTTGTATAGTCTTTAAGACTTGGAGCCTGTACATTTGGTACCTCTTTAACATATAAAAGGTTCCAGGGAAATGGTTCAACTACTGTAGGAGTTCAATATTCAGAACTAAATAAGAGATGTTTAAGAATGGAGTTACCCCAGAGCTTAGATCATATTCAACTTACAACTAAAACAAAGACATGCCCAAAAGAAGAAGGAGAATAAGCTTTATGTAGTCTGTACTTTCCTTCAGGTGATCTGCATATACATATTTCATACCTGGCCCATTATGGGGCTCGGTGAACCACTATGTCATCGTAATCTCATTTTCGTACCAAATATATATCAAGTGAAATGAGAGATAGTTGTACGTACTTATATCAAAACATGCCAAGAGAAAGGTTTACATACCTCGTATGAGTCACTCTTTGTTACGTTCTCCTCGTCGTCCTTTGAAACTATTCAACTTGGAAGTAATACGAATATCAACCACTCTTGTCTTTCCATCACCTTCAGTTGCACCTTAGTATTCAAGGAATCTATTTCCTTGTTCGTTTCCTCGACTAGTTCTTTAATTAGTTAAGACGTTAACGAAAATTGGGCAGCAGCTCCCCTATAATGTGCCCTATCCGAATTTCCAATTAAATCCCTAAGCATTACAGCCAACCAATAACAACAACCTGCAGAACATATATACATAATCATGGCAATATTACACAACACAAGCTCCAAACCACTTGCTGAAAATTACAACACCAAAATAGGGTTTCTAGTCTTTGTTTCGCAAAGCCTTTAATTATACGAAATGAGGGGTCATGTGGATGAAACCAGCACCACCACTACCACTTTTTGAACACATTTAGTCCCTGCAACAAAAAACCACACCCCTGCAGCAGCACCTCACAAGAACAACACGTTACTTCGACGATAATTCAACTATAACGACTACAATTTGGATTGTCTCCAACGTCAAGTATTCCTATGCCTTTTTTACGTTTCCAGCCACAAAAAGGCGTATAATACACTCCATAACAACACCATGAAGTCTAAATTAAAAAGAGAAACCTTACCTTACCCAAAAGTGGCCACAATTTGCCAAGACGCGCCTTGGAACTTCTCTAGATGCGCTGAAATTAGGTGGACTGTTTGTATGACTTCCTCACTACCCCAAATTGGAATATCTTGCAATTTTATGTTATAAAATACTATCATATAACTGCGGGGTACCTTAAATAATTAATTCATATAACAAAATCGGGCCTTACCTTGGTAACCCTTCAAACCCGTAGCTTTCTCCCTAGATTCTCTAGATTTTTCTTTCAACTTTCTCCTACTTGTTTCAAGTGTAAATATGAAAATAAGGTTCCGTAGAGATCGTAATATACATATATACATGTCCACGTGGTTGAGGAACACCGTAGATAATTCATTCACGGAGGAAAATTGGAAAACTTACCTTTAATTTTCCAAACCCATGGCTGCCTTTCTCTCACATTTTTTTCCTCTCCTTGGCTGATATTTTTGGATAGAAACTGAAGTTATACAGCACATAACACATATATATATATCTCTTTAGAAGGTGCCACGTGGCATCCCCTAGGACGCCACTTAGGCTCATGCAGCCTATCACACGCCACCACATGGCAGCGGGGTCCACCTCCCTCCAAGCAGGCAGGTGAGTCACCTGCTTGCTTGTCACCTGCTTGCTTGAGGTGCTTGCTTGTCACCTGCTTGCTTCACTTTCGTAAGTTTGGAAACTAGTTTTTGCTCCCTCTCGTAGGCTCATCACCTCACCTTATTTTAAGAGCTTATGTAATTCGTGCTACGCAGGTTTGGTATGTCCTCCAGTAGCTCAAGTATATAAGACTTTTACATTAATAACTTACGTAGGTAAATCGAGTCCTACGATTTATTACTTGGCCTCCAATTCCCTCCGGATTCTTATGACTCCATTTCCAACCTTCTCTACTATGGGGTATCACATTCTCCCTTACATAGAGTCGTTAGATAGTGTCGTAGAATATCCGGCTCATAAGATAATGTCTAAAGAACTTATGAGACATTCCGAGTTTAAAAGTGTGGGGTGCAACATCAACAACCTTAGACTTTTCAGCATCTTAGACTACCTACGAGTATTCATAGAACTCCTTTCCTCACACACCTTTCCCAACTAGTCGCTTACTTAGTTAAGGGGTTAACGGAAATTGGGCAGCATCTCCCCTATAATACACCCTATCCGAATTTTCAATTACACTCCTAATAACTACAGCCAACCAACAACAATAACCTGCAGAATATATATATATATATATATATATATATATATATATATATATATATATATATATGCAATTCACATCAACATTATACAACATAAACTCCAAATGACTCGCTCGAAACCATAATACCAAAATAGGGTTCTTAGTTTCCATTTTGCAACACTTTTAACCATACAAAATTGAGGGTCGGGTGGCTGCAACCAAAAGCACCCACACCCATTTTAGACCATGCTCTATACCTGCAATACACCACCACACACCTGCATTAGCAACCCACATGCACAATGCCTCATTGTGACTATAATTTAACTATAATGACTCCAATTTCGTTTGTTTCGAACGTTAAGCATTTATATGACACTTTTATACTTCCATCCACATAAAAGGTACATAATAAACTCCATAACCACCCCATAAAGTCCAAATTGAAAGGAGAAACCTTAGCTTACCCAAAATTGGCCAAAATTTGCCAAATTGCGCTTCGGAACTTCTTTAAATGCGTTGATATTGAACTGACTACTTCTAGATCTTCCTTACTTCCCCAAAGTGGAATTTATGCTATAAAACACCTCTATATCACCGTAGGATACCTTAAATAATTAATTCACAGAACAAAATTGGAAACCTACCTTTTTCTCCCTCTTGGCCGACGCTACTCTCTCTTAGCTTTAGCATTTCTTTTCTTTGCTTTTGGCTGAAGTTTTTGGGATACAGAATGAAGTTATGAGTCATGTAACATGTATATATATGCTGACTAGGGAGGTGACATATGTCATCCCCTAAGGGTGACACATGTCCATCCCCTGTTGGTTTACCGCATCCATGCGCCTAATGAGAGGCTGCCATATCACAGCGGGGTCCCCCAGCAGGCAGGTGAGTCAGCTACTTGCTTCAACTATTTCCATGTGTCACTCCTTCCTTGCTACCACATGTCATTTTCTCCTCCCCCTCGTGGGTTTGTAATCTTGTCTTATCTCAAGAACTTATGTAATCTGAGCTACGTAAGATTGGCATGTACTTAAGTAGCTTAAGTATGTAATACTTCTAAATTAATAGCTTACGTAGGTAAGTTGAGTCCTACACTTCATTACTTGGCCTCCAATTCCTTTCGACTTCTCTTGACCCTATTTTCAACCTTCCCTATTATGGGGTGTCATATTCTCCCTTTCTTAGAGTTGTTTATGTCACGATCCAACCCCGTAGGCCGCAACTGGGGTCCGACCTGGACCCCCCGTACATATATCTATTAGCTGAGGTCACATTGAATCGTAAATAAGACAATATCATGTAACAGAGCCCCACTGGCGATAACATTTTCATAAACTGTAGCCCTTTTCGTTTGTATCACAACATGACAGGGAACGCAAGCCGACAAGGCTGCCATAACATAATAATATATATCATATATCATGTAGACCCAGCTTAATTAAACTGACATACACAACCCACATATACATATCTGCATGTTTATAATCTGACTATCCATGTATGGAGCCTTGATTAAATTATGAAGTAATGAGAACCTTTCCATATCTAACGTGACGTCTTATCTACTAATCAGTACTTGAACAATGTGACCCAGGGAACAACTCGTCCAAGGCCACCTTCTACTTTTTCTTTTTCCAAGAATTACTTAGCACCTGTAGTTGTTCCGATCCCAATTAGGTAGTGCTAGTATTCCGATGATAACTATTCCAGGTTTTCTCGAAGTAGTGGTTTTGTCTCAACCTATATCCTTTGTTTCTTCGGATGAATGGAAGTTGTTCCAATTATTCTTTAAGTTTGCCATCCTCGTCCCTTGAGGGTTCCACTATTTTTGGGGCGACGTGGTGTACCCGCGTCATTTTTTGTATCTTAAGCTCCATACTCTTACTGCGTTCTCAATGCAGTCCTTTAACTTAGGCAACGCGTACTATGTGTGTCTTACTAGTGGTTCCACTTTATCCCTGCATACTCGTATCACACTGTTCAGTTCATACTTACATATCCCCCTTTTTAACTAGTATATATATTTGGTTCCTGACATCTCTTTGTGGTGCTTCTATTAGAAGTTCTTTCCCTAATTAGTCGGTGGCAAATTATAAATTATTGTCGTACATCATTTTCCAACCATTGTTGGAAGAAATCAGAACCTCTAAAACATCACAGTACCCCTTTTTTTTTAGTACTTGACCTACCTGGTCTCCTTCTGAGTTTATCCTCGAGTTATGAACAACTCATCTAGTTTAGAATTAGGGGTTGAGGGCTTGGTATTTTATTTATTTTTTAAAAAAGAGTGAAACTCATTCGCGGTACATCTTATCCTTCACTCTGAGCCCTCTGTGTATATTCCTACAGTACAAATACGGCTGGAGATACCGTAGTCTGAACTTTACTACTTAATTAAGCTTTTGTTACTCCGAAATAAAATTCTTCAAGTAAAAAAAAAGTGCCCCTTGTCGGCGACCTGAAAGATACCTCTTACAGTTTTAGTTAAACACAGTAGGGGTATTTGGTATCAATTTCTCGGGCATCTCAAGAATCTATGCTTTACTTCCTTTTTCTTGTTCTGGGAAAATTTCGGCAGAGTTTCCTCTACATTTCTTACTTATCCCAAAACCTGCATGCAGAAAATACCAACAATGCCTCACAGGGCCAACATATATATTTACATGTCATATCACAGCCGCACAGGGCTTTCAATGTCATTTCATTTTTATCGCAGCCACACAGTGCTTTCAACGTCAACAATAATATAAAAATATTAGACTTACCTCATATGTCCAACTTCAAACTGCAACTATTGCACTTCCTGACTGCTTTCCCTTCAGGTTTCAGCTTTACATTTTAAATAATACTTCACTACCTTACCAAACGGATATCTTCCGTGCCTTCACTTTACTTACCTGCGTGCTTTGTAACTTTCCATGTCATCAATTACTTTCTTCTGTTGGTGTCATCCTTCTGTTAAGATCCAAGGTTAGTATAAGGAATTTTTCCTATGACTCCGATCTAAAGCACGATCTTAGATGTAGAAGAAAAGTAACATCCTAAATGTCCTATAGCTTCCTGTTTATAGATGTGGCGCGCAACACATCGATAACCAAGATTCTACTAGACACGGTCTGCAGACAATCCGAGGACGAACTGCTCTGATACCACTTCTGTCACGACCCAACCCCGTAGGCCGCAACTGGGGTCCGACCTGGACCCCCCGTACATATATCTATTAGCTGAGGTCACATTGAATCGTAAATAAGACAATATCATGTAACAGAGCCCCACTAGCGATAACATTTTCATAAACTGTAGCCCTTTTCGTTTGTATCACAACATGACAGGGAACGCAAGCCGACAAGGCTGCCATAACATAATAATATATATCATATATCATGTAGACCCAGCTTAATTAAACTGACATACACAACCCACATATACATATCTGCAGACCTCTAAACATATAAATGACAACATATGGTGGGACAGGGCCCCCGCCGTACCCCTGAATGGATAAAACAATTTCTATACATCCGTGGACAGTATCAAAAACTAGGCTCCGATACAATGAAGCCTCTTCCAGCTGAGCTGCATGGAATCCTAAGCTGACGGACTCCCAAAATCTGTATCTGTACCTGCGGGCATGAACGCAGCCCCCCGAGAAAGGGGGTCAGTACGATATGTGTACTGAGTATGTAAAACATAATATAAAACAACTGGAAACATATCTGAGATAGAGAATCAGGGGATAAGATATCAATTCAGAAACCTGTACCTGTACTTTATGAATTACAACAACATGCATGTTCGAGTCATATCATATAGCCGGCCCTTTCGGGGGTCCGGTGAATCATCTCTGTAAAATCATCTCGGCCCCAGTGCTATCACCACCTTATTACAACACATCATCATATATTTATACACGTATCCTGGCCCTCTATTGAGGGACTCAGTGAATAATGCAGTGAACTGTGCACGAGAACATATCCTAGCCCGGGACTCAGTGAAAGAAGTGTTACAATATACACGAGTAGAGTAGTGAGTAACTATATGCAATTTGAGAACCCGAGTAGCGGTGTAGTAATCTCGAGTGTCCTCTAAATGCCATTATGGGCTGTCTCAATTATAATCTCGGGGCTCCTAGACATGTACTAAAGTAAAGCCAAATCGCTTATGGAACCAGAAACATTTGTTAACATATAGTGTGTAAGACTTGGAGCCTGTACATTTGTTACCTTTTTAACATATAAAAGTTTCCAGGGAAATAGTTCGATTATTATAAAAGTTCGATATTCAGGCGTAAATAAGAGATGCTAAGAATGGAGTTACCTCCGAACTCATATTATTTTAATCTAGAACTAAGACATGCCAGAAGAAGAAAGAGAATAAACTATATGTGGTCTGTACTTTCCTTTATGGGATCTGCATACACATATTTCATACCTGGCCCATCATGGGGCTCGGTGAATCATTATGGTATCATAATCTCACTTTCGTATCAAATACGAATCATAGGAAATGAGAGATAGCTTTCCACATACTAGTGTTTAACACATAAAAGCCTTACTAGGCAATACTCAATTCTTGCAGAAATTCCAATACTAAGCAGTGGATATGGGTTATGAGGCATACTTGGAGTTTTGGGAATGGAATTATCCCCACAGTCCACACACACTTCACTTAAGGCTAAAACTTGCCAAAAGGAAAGAAAGATAGTTGTACGAACTTATACCAAAACATGCCAAGAGAAAGCTTTACATACCTTTTGGGAGTTACCCTTTATCCTGCTCGTCTCGTCGTCTTCCGAACCTATTCAATATGAAAGTAATACGAATATCAACTACTCTAAACTTTCTAGCATCTTGGATTATGCCTTAATGTTAATGGAATCTATTTCCTTAGTCGTTTCCTCGACTAGTCCTTTAGTTTGTTAAGGCGTTAACGAAAATTGGGCAGCACCTCCCCTAAAATATGCCCCATCAAAATTTCCAATTAGGTCCCTAAGACCTACAGCCAACCAACAACAACAACCTGCAGCAATTCATACCAATAATATACAACATACACTCCAAACAACTTATAAAAAAAAATACGATATCTCAATAGGGCGTCTAGCCTTTATTTTGTGACGCCTTTAATTATACGTAACGAGGGGTCATGTGGCTTATACCAGCAACACCCTAACCCACATTAGGACATATTTAGGCCCTGCAACAACAAGCCACACCCCTGCAGCAGCAACTCACAAGAACGACACTTTATTTCGACAACAATTCAACTATAACGACTACAAATTAGTTTATTCCGAACGCCAAGTATTTCTAAGCCATTTTCATATTTCCAGCCACCAATAGGGCGTGTAACATGCTCCATCAGAACACATAAATCTCAAATTTAAAGAACAAACCTTACCTTACGTTAAACTTGTCAAACTCGCCAAAACTATCCAAAATGTGAAATCTGGACAGTTTACTGTTTCACCTTGTCGCTTCGTTTCGAAGGGGTAATGGAGGGAAACAGGATTTACTCCCTTCATAAAAGTTATAGACATATGTCTTAGGGTCGCAAACAATTTTGAATCATCCCTACATCAATTTTTTACAAAAAGATATGACCAAAATACTTACAGCTGTCCGTGTAGAATTTCCAAAACCAAATCTGAGCAGTACCTCCTCTACACTTCATTACCATTTCGAACTGATACAAGTACAACTGGATTTTGTAGTCTGAATGAAAGATATAGAGCCACGAAATACCTTTCCAAAACATATTAAATCACTCGAAACAAATCTGTACACAAGAAGTTATACCAATATTACTAATCACTGTCCCTTCCAAAAACGGGTTGGTTAATTAATTCTTAACATTTTCTCCTTCGACTTTCTCTTATTTTCTCTTCCAAATTCCAATTGAAAAGCTGGAGTTTTACTTCCATGAAGGTCTTAAAATACATATATACGTATCCACATACTTAAGGTATACCGTATATAATTAATTCACGGAAGAAAATTGGAAAACTCACCTTTAATTCTTCCCAAAATGTTGCTGCCTTGTTCCTTTTGGTTCTTCACGTTTTTGTTTTCTATGTTGGCTGCTGTTTTTGGATAATGAACAGCTTAAGAATCATATATACATATATATATGAGGTGACACATGTCAGCCCCTAAGGGTGACACGTGTCATCCCCTTATTGGGCCACCTCAACATGCGGCCAATGGGGTGCTGCCATGTGGCAGTGGGGTCCACCTCCCCCCAAGCAGGTGTGTCACCTACTTGACCCCAAGCAGGTGGGTCACCTGCCTGCTTAGGTGCAGCCACGTGTCACCCTCCCATTGGCTGCCCCGCGAAATTCTTTTCTCTTCCTCGTGGGTTCGTAATCTCGTTCGTAATATCGTCTCACTTTAAGAGCCTATGAAACCCTGCTACGTAAGCTTGGTATGTAATCAAGTAACTCATGTATGTAAGATTTCTAAATTAGTAGCTTACGTAGATAAGTCGAATCCTACGACTCGTTACTTGGCCTCCTATTCCTTCCGGATTCTTATGATTCCCCTTCCAACCTTCTCTACCACGAGGTATCACATCCTCCCTTCGTTGGAGTCATTGGATAGTGTCGTAGCATATCCGGTTCATATGGTAATGTCCAAGGAACTTATGAGACATTCTGAGTTTAAAAAGGGTGGGGTGTAACATGTTTAATAGCATCGTTGCTTATGTGGCTCACATGATAACTTCTAAGAAACTTAAGGGACATTCCCAGCTCAAGAGTTTGGGGTGTAACATCCTTCCCCCTTTAGAACATTCGTCCTCGAATGTTAAATAAAACTTTCCTTAAGACTTTATACAGATGGTAGGGAGATTCCTTTCTATTACGACAATGCACATCTTCATCCAAGTAATTAATATATGAGTTTTAGGAGTTGGTGTTACCTGTAGACATTGGGAATATGTATGGATACTTGTGTTTCATGTCCTGTTCAGCTTCCCAAGTCATTTCTTCATGATTCCTATTCCGCCATAGCACCTTGATAGAAGCAACATCCTTAGTCCATAATCTTCTAATTTGTCGATCCAGGATGGCGATCGGTTGCTCTTCATAAGCTAACTCCTCTGCAAACTAGATATCATTTATGGTATATACTTGAGATGGGTTACCCATACACTTGCGAAACATTAATACATAGAAAACTGGATGTACTGGTTCCAGGTCTGCTGGTAAGTCTAGCTCGTAGGCAACCTTGCCTATTTTGTGAAGGATCAAGTAAGGGCCAATATATCTCGGACTCAGCTTCCCTTTCTTGTCGAACTTCATTACTTCTTTCATAAACGACACTTTCAAGAACACCCATTTTCCATTTGGAATTCCAAAGGTCGACGTCGATTGTCTGCGTATGAATTCTGTTGACTCTGGCAGCTTATAATCTTTCTCGAATAAGCTTTACATTTTCCACTGCCTGTTGGACCATATCTAGGCCTATTAGTTGTGCTTCACCAATATCGAACCAACCAATATGTGATTTGCACTTTCTTCCATATAAAACCTCACACGGTGCCATTTGATGCTGGAGTGATAGCTGTTATTGTAGGCAAACTCAATAATTGGTATATGATCATCCCAGCTACCCTTGAAGTCAATTATGCAATCCCACAGCATATCCTCTAGCGTTTGAATAGTGCGCTCGTCCTATCCATCAGTCTGAGGATAAAATGTCGTGCTAAGATTTACCTGTGTTTCCAAGCCTTCTTGAAATGACCGCCAAAAGTGGGTTATGAACTGAGCTCCCCTGTCTAAAATAATAGATATGGGAACTCCATGAAGTTGTACTATCTCTTTGATGTACAGTTTCACATAGTCCTCAGCTGAGTATGTGGTCCTGACTAGGAGGAAGTGGGCTGATTTTGTCAGCTTATCCACGATTACCCAAATGGAGTCCTGCCTCCGGAGAGTGCGAGGTAAGCCGGTAATGAAGTCCATGTTAATCGCTTCCCATTTCCAGATTAGAATCTCCATCTCCTGTAGTAGCCCACTCGGTTTTTGATGTTCAACTTTAACTTGTTGGCAGTTCGAGCATTGGGCTATGAACTCGGCTATATCTTTCTTCATACCATCCCACCAATATAAGCCCTTGAGGTCATGATACATCTTTGTTTACCCCGGATGAATAGAATAACGGGCATGGTGTGCCTCTCCCAGTAATTGCTGTCGTAGCCCTGCAACTTCCAGTACAAAGACTCTTCCTCAATATCGTAGTACTCTATCAACCATGATCTTAAATGGAGTTTTTCCCTCTTGGAGAGTCATATCCCTATACTGGGTCAGAATAGGGTCCTGGTACTGGCATTGTTTTACTTCTTCCATGAGCGAGGATTCAGCAACCCCTCGAACAGAAACCCCGCCATCATCCAAACCAGCTAAGCGGACTCCAAGGCTAGCGAGCTGGTAAATCTCACGGATTATCCCCTTATGGTCTGGTTGTGTATCTGCTAGGCTACCCATTGATTTACGTCTTAGTGCATTAGCCACCATGTTTGCCTTCCTTGGGTGGTATAATATTTCAACATCATAGTCCTTTAGCAACTCCAGCAACCTTCTTTGCTAGAGAGTTAGCTCTTTCTATTTAAAAATATACTAGAGGCTATTATGGTCTGTATAAATATCAACATGTACACCATATAGGTAGTCCCTCCATATTTTTAAGGCATGAATCACCGCTCTTAATTCTAGATCATGCATCGGATAATTCCTTTCGTGCTTCTTAAGTTGTCGGGAGGCGTAAGTTATAACTCTACCATGCTGCATCAAAATGCAACCTAGCCCAATACCAGAAGCATCGCAATAGATAACATAGCCCCTTGGTCCGTTAGGAAGGGTGACAACAAAAGTCGTAGTTAATTTATCCTTTAACAATTGAAAGCTTCGTTCGCAAGCATCAGTCCACTAGAACTTAGCCACTTTTTGAGTCAGCCTTGTTAAAGGCGCCAAAATGGAAGAAAACTACTCTACGAACCTCTAGTAGTATTGGCTACGTACCTCTATAGGGGTTGTAGGTATTGGCCACACCTTCACGACCTTAATCTTCTGCACATCTACGCGAATACAATCAGTCCCAATATTATGCCCTAGAAATGCCACTGAAGTCAACCAGAATTCACATTTAGAAAACTTAGTGTATAGTTTCTGGTGTTGGAGTACTCCAAGTGTCACGACCCAACCCCATAAGCCACGAATGGGGTCCAACCTGGACCCCCCGTATACCTACCTATCAGTTATAGTCATATTGAACTATGAACAAGGTGATACTACTCATAAAGAAAACCCCAATGAGTTAAAACTTTTTCGTGTACGTATGGCCTTCTTCACTCGTCTCATAACACATAAAGTCATGCAAGACGACAAGGCTACTGTAACATAAAAATACTCACAAAATGCCATATAGGCACAATTGAAATGAACTCACAAACATCCCACATCCATATGTCTACAGACCTCTAGGAATAGTAACAGCAACATATAGCGGGACAGGGCCCCCGTCGTACCCCTGAATGTACAAATATATACATTAAGCGACCAGCATCAAAATTTAGGCTCCAAAACAGTGAAGCACTTCCGACACAGCTGAGAGGAACTCCTAAGCTGACGGGTCTCCAGAATAAACATCTATACCTTTGGACATGAAATGCAGCCCCCCAAGAAATGGGGGGTCAGTACGATATATGTACTGAGTATGTAAAGCATAACACATCGTAACTGTGGCCATACCTGAAATAGGGATGCATGGGACAAGTATAATAACTTAACTAATTACTATACCTGCACCTTACGACACGTAATTCATAGACATCATCATATGCTATGCCCGGCCCTCTAGTGAACTCCGTGTCATAAGCATTTTCTCATATTCACACGTCATTGTATCATCACATATTTTATTTCATCATATCATCGTATACGGTATCATATCATCGTATATGGTATAATCTTATCATGTACATCATCGTATTCCACCCGGTTCACTACGGGGCTCAGGGTCACAATGTATCACTCTAATCTCATATGCAGGCCTACAAAAAGTATCCGGCCCTTTAGTGAGGGACTCGATGAATGGAGTGGTGTACGTCTATAGCGTACCATCATAATATACATACCATACCCGGCCCTCTAAGAAGGGACTCGGTGTTCCCTCCTTATTCTGCCACATATACTATCACATTACAACCGGCCTGAGACTCGGTGAATAATCATATCATCATAACATATAACATATATCACACCTCACATATGGCATTATCTTCTCGTGCGTGGAACTATACACATCCGGCCTGGGACATAGTGAAAGAAGTAGTAGAACTATGCACGATAACGTTTCCGGCCCATCGTGGGACTCGAGAAAGGATGGGTTACAGTATACACGAGTAGAGTAGTGAGAAACCATATGCAACTAAGTCAATAACTAAGACTCGATGAAACTGTCAAGTGAACCGTCACCTGAAGACTAGGAAGGTACTTATCCGAAGTGCCCTTTAGATGTCATTAGGCTTACATCGGTTGGGGCCTCAGGAATGACAGACATGCATCAAGACAATGCCACATAGCTTATGCAATCAGAAACATGGTTTATGCAATCAAAGACACAATTATGCAATTAGAGACACAGTTATGCAATCAGAGACACAGTTATGCAGTCAGAGACATTGATCGTTTCAGAGCCTTCAAGAAAAGGAGCTTGTATCTCCACTTACTATTCACTATATAGCAGGCTTGAGAATAATGGCTCGACTACTTTCAGACTCTAAATGGTCAGAAGTGACTACAAGTCACGAGTTACACTCAGAGTTCATAAATGGAATTACCTCTAAACCCATATCATATATAATTTCACTTAAAGGTTAAGTCATCCTAAATGAAAGAAGAAAGAGGCTTTACATGTACCACTTTTCATCACATAAAAGACTTAAAGGCAATGACTCAGCTATTGCAGGTGTTCTGATATCACGAAGTAAACGAGGGTCTCGACTCATACTCAAGTCTTTACGAATGGATTGAATCCCAAATATCATATACATATCATTTATAACTTATATGTAAGACATGTCAAAAGAAAATAAGAATAGCTCTACCTACTTATTCCAAAAACACGCCAAAAGAAAGCTTCACATACCTCGTATGGACTTCTCTTAATCACCTCCACGTCGTTGTCCTCGAAACCTATTTAACATGGAAATAATGTAAGTATTAACAACCTTGGAATTTTCAGCAACTTAGACTACCCACGAGTATTCATAACATTCATCCCTTCACTCGCCTTCTCCACTAGTTCCTTAACTAGTTAAGGCGTTAACGGAAATCGGACAACACCTCCCCTATAATGTGCCCTATCCGAATTCTCAACCATGTCCTTAGAACCTGAAGCCAACCAACAATACAACCAGCAGCTCATACATATACATATTATGACAAAATTACACAATGTAAACCCCCAACAATTCACTCGAAACTAAGATACCAAAACTAGAGTTTTTAATCTTTCTTTCGTGAATCCTTTAATTGAAAAGTGGAGGGTTGTGTGGCTGCAACCAGCATCTCCTAAGGTGTGTAATACACCCTAATTTAACATCATAAACTTCAAATTAGAGGGTAAGAACTTACCTTTCCCAAAATTGCCTAGAACTCGCCGAAATCGCGCCTCGGATTATTTTTTTTAACGTGCTAAATCGTTGTGGCAGCTTTCTGTCCGTTTTTTGGCTGAACCAAACTCTAATTTTACTCTACTAATACTTCCATATCATCGTGGTATAGGCTATATAATTAATTTTACGGAACAAAATCGGGACTTACCTTATTTTTCTCCCAAGCCGTCGCAATTTTCTCCTTAGCCCTAGGGTTTGTTTTCCTTTGTTGCTGCTGATTTTTTTTGGATCAGAACTGAAGCCATTAGTCATATATACATATATTTAGGTTGTCACGACCCAACCCCGTAGGCCGCAACTGTGTTCCGACCTGGACCCTCTCATGCGTATTTATCAAAAAACCCCAATAGTTTAAAACTTTTTCATGTATATGTAGCCTCTTTCATTTGTATCATATCATGAAAGGGCATGCGAGCCGACAAGGCTGCTATAACAAAAACATTCACAACATATCGAATAGGCAACATCGAAACTAACTCACAAACAACCCACATATACATATGTCTACAGACCTCTAAGAATAGTAACAACAACATATGGCGGAACAAGGCCCCCGCCATACCCCTGAATGTACAAATATATACATTAAGTGACCAGCATCAAAATTTAGGCTCCAGAACAGTGAAGCACTTCCAACACAGCTGAGAGGAACTCCTACGCTGATGGATCTCCAGAATAAACATCTGTACCTGCAGGCATGAAATGCAGCCCCCCGAGAAAAGGGGGTCAGTACGATATATGTACTGAGTATGTAAAGCATAACACATCGTAACATAGATCATAACTGAAATGGGGATGCAGGGGACAAGTATAATAACTAAATGAATTACTGTACCTGCACCTTAGGACAAGTAAATCATACACATCATCATATGCTGTGCCCGACCCTCTAGTAAACTCGGTGTTATAATCACTTCTTCATAATCACATATCATCATATCATAATGCATTTCATTTCATCATATCATGGTATATGGTATCATACCATCGTATATGGTATCATCTTATCATGTATATCATTGTATCACACCTAGTTCACTGTGGGGCTCAGGGTCACAATGTATTGCTTTAATCTCATATGCATGCCTACATAAAGTATCTGGCCCTTTAGTGAGGGACTCGGTGAATGGAGTGGTGTACGTCTATAGCGTACCATCATAATATACATATGTACCCGGCCCTCTAAGGAGGGACTCGGTGTTCCATCCTTATTTCACCACATATACTATCATGTTACAGCCGGCCTGGGACTCGGTGAATAATCGTATCATCATAACATATAACATATATCACACCTCACGTACGGCATCGTCTCCTCGTGCGTGGAACTATACACATCCGGCCTGGGACGCGGTGAAAGAAGTAGTAACACTGTGCACGATAATATATCCCGGCCCATCGTGGGACTCGAGGAAGGATGGGTTATAGTATGTACGAGTAGAGTAGTGAGAAACCATATGCAACTAAGTCATTATCTAAGACTCGATGAAACAGTCAAGTGAACCGTCACCTGAAGACTGGGGGAGTAATTATCCGAGGTATCCCTTTAGATGTCATTAGGGCTTACATCAGTTGGGGCCTCAAGAATCACAGACATGCATCCAGACAATGCCATATAGCTTATGCAATCAGAAACATGGTTTATGCAATCAAAGACACGATTATGCAATCAGAGACACAGTTATGCAATCAGAGACACAGTTATCTAGTCAAATACTCAACTTATGCAATCAGACGCATTTACCATTTTAGAGCCTTTAAAAAGAGAGGAGCTGGTACTTCCACTTACTATTCGTTATATAGAAGGCTCAAGAATAGTAGTTTGACTACTTTCAGACTCTTAATGTTCAGGAGTGACTACAAGTCACGAGTTACAATCAGAGCTCATAAATGGAATTACCTCTAAACCTATATCATATACCATTTCACTTAAAGTTAAGACATTCCAAAGGAAATAATAAATAGGCTTTACATGTACTAGTTTTCATCACATAGAAGACAAAAAGGAAATGACTCAGCTATTATAGAAGTTCTAATATCAAGAAGTAAACAAGAGTCTCGACTCATACTCAGGGCTTTACGAATGGATTAAATCCCAAATATCATATACATATCATTCATAACTTATATCTAAGACATGCCAAAAGAAAAGAAGAATAGTTCTACATATCTATTCCAAAAACACGCCAAAGGAAAGCTTCACATACCTTGTATGGACTTCTCTTAATCACGTCCACATAGTTGTCCTCGAAACCTATTTAACATGGAAGTAATGTAAGTATTAACAACCTTGGACTTTTCAGCAACTTAGACTACCCACGAGTATTCATAACATTCATCCCTTCGCTCGCCTTCTCGGCTAGTTCCTTAACTAGTTAGGATGTTAGCGAAAATCGGGCAGCACCTCCCCTATAATGTGCCCTATCCGAATTCCCAACCATGTACTTAGAACCTGCAGCCAACCAACAATGCAAACACCAACCCATACATATACATATTACGACCAAAATTACACAATATAAACCCCCGACAATTAACTCGAAACTAAGATACCAAAACTAGAGTCTTTAATCTTTCATTTGCAAATTCTTTAATTGCAAAGCGGAGGGTCATGTGGCTGAAACCAGCAGATACCACACCTAATTTAGATAACTTTTATACCCTGCAACACGCCACAACAAAACCAGCAGCAGCCCCTCCGCGTACAACACCTTATTTAGACAACAACTTAACTATAGCGATTCCAAATTCGTTTATTCCGAACGCTGAACTTTTTAAACCTTTTCCCCAACTTCCAGCAGCTCCTAAGGTGTTTAATACACACTAATTTAACCTAATAAACTTCAAATTAGAGGGTAAGAACTTACCTTTCCCGAAACTGGCTAGAACTCGCCAAAATCACGCCTCGGAATTTTATTTACGTGCTGAATCGTTGTGGCAGCTTGCTGTCTGATTTTTGCTGCACAAAATCCTAATTTTATACTACTAATACTTCCATATCATTGTGGTATACGCTATATAATTAATTTACGGAACGAAATCGGGACTTACCTTATTTTTCTCCCAAGCCGTCGCAATTTTCTCCTTAGCTCTTAGGGTTTTCTTTTCTCACATTGCTGCTGGAAATTTGTGACTTAACTGAAGATTTTTGGATACATATCAACTACTATAGGTGTTCCCAAGGGTGACACATGTCATCCCCTAAGGATGACACATGTCAAGCCATGATTGGCCACCGTGTCATGCTGCCAATTAGGGGCTGCCACGTGGCAGCGGGGTCCACCTCCCCCAAGCAGCTGCATCACCTACTTGACCCTAAGTAGGTGCATCACCTGCTTGCTTGAGGTGCTGCCACGTGTCGCTCCTCCATTGTCTTCCACGCGTCGTCTTTTTCCCTTCCTCGCGGGTTCGTAATCTCGTCTTACTTTAAGAGCTCATGTAATCCGAACTACGTAAGCTTGGTATATCCTTAAGCAACTTAAGTGTATAAGACTCTTAACTTAGTGTCTTACGTAGGTAAATCGAGTCCTACGACTCATTTCTTAGCCTCCAACTCTTTTCGGATTCTTATGACTCTATCTCCAACCTCCATTCTCGCGAGGTATCACAATCTTCTTTCCTTAGAGTTGTTTGATAGTGTCGTAGCTTATTCGGCTCACATGATAGTGTCTAAGGAACTTAAGAAGACATTTCGAGCTCAAGAGTGTGGGGTGTAACATAGGTGGTCCTAGGTGGTGACACATGTCAGCCCCTAAGGGGGACACGTGTCCAACCCTTATTGGGCCACAAATCCATGCCATCAAGGAGGGGCTGCCACATGGAAATAGGGCCCACCTCCCCAAGCAGGTGGGTCACCTACTTGACCCCAAGCAGGTGGGTCATCTTCTTTCTTAGGTGATGCCACGTGTCGCCCTCCCATTAGCTGCCCCGCGGAATTTTTTTTCTTCCTCGTGGATTCGTAATCTCGTCTCACTTCAAGAGCTTATGAAACCCTTGCTACGCAAGCTTGGTATGTAATCAAGTAACTCACATATGTAAGACTTCTAACTTAGTAGTTTACGTAGATAAGTCGAGTCCTACGACCCGTTACTTGGCCTCCAACTCCTCCCGACTCCTCTTGACCCTATTTCCAACCTTTCCTACCATGGTGTGTCACATTCTCCCTTCTTAGAGTTGTTCAATAGGGTCGTAACTTAAGTAGATCACATACTAGCTTCTAAGTAACTTAAGGAACCTTCCGAGTTCAAAGATGTGGGGTGTAACATCCTTCCCCCCTTTAGAACATTCGTCCCTGAATGTTAACTACAACTTCCATTAAGACTTTGTATAGATTATCGAGAGGTTCCTTTCTTTTATGATATCACATACTTGCCTATCCATATTTTTAATATACAAGTATTTCAGGAGTCGGGGTTACCTGTATATGTCGGGAACAGGTATGGATACCTGTGTCTCATATCCTCTTCGTCTTCCCAGGTCATTTTCTCCCGATTCCTATTCTGCCACAGCACCTTAACCGAGGTTATGTCCTTAGTTCACAACCCGTTTAACCTGCTGATCCCGGATGGAAATAGGTTGCCCCTCATAGGATAACTCCCTGTTATGTGGACCTCCTCCATGGGAAATATTCTGGGAGCATCGTTTATATTCTTGCGGAGCATTGATCAGTTAAAACTGAATGTATTGTTTCAAATCGGACGGTAGGTCCTACTCATAGGCAGCTTTATCCATTCTACATATGACCTGAGAAGGATCACTGTATCCCCTTCCTGCCGACTCTAGGTTTCTAATCGATAGCTTGTCCTAGACTAAGCTTTACCTCATCAATAATTTACTGGATCCTCTCTGTCCTGTCCATTAGTCGAAGGGCAAAATACTGTACTAAAATTCACCTATCTTCCCAATCTTTACCGGAATGATTTCCAGCGATTAGCCGTACGTTGAACTTCCCCTTCCGAGATAATAGATGTGGGAACCCTGTGAAATCTTATTGTTTCCTTGTTATGTCTTCTCGTATAACCCTTAGCTGAATATATATTCCTAATTGGAAGAAAATGGGTTAATTTTGTCAGTTTATCTACCATAACCCATATGAACTTATACTTCCATAGAATGGGAGGTCGGTCTGCACTATAACGTACATTAATCGCCTTTTATTTCCGAGTTGGGATTCCCATCCCCCGTAACAGACTATTAAGCCTTTGATGCTCCTCTTCATTTAAACCATTATCCAACTCCTCTTAATTCAACTGGTAACACCTAAGGTCTGCTATCTTGCTCTTTTACTCAGACCTTCTTTCCAGTTTTATTACTACACCTTATACTGTAACTCTTGCCCAAATGTGTGTAGGTACGTAGAGCCATTCAGAAAATGCTTTAGTGTCTCTATACTAGCGGCTTACCTCCTTCGGTCGAGGTCAGGGCTCCGCTAGGGATTTGTCCTTGATATTGATTATATCTTAACAGTTCTATCTCGAACCATCTTACACTTTTCTTTAATAGATTCTAAATATGGCAATCACATTGCCATTACTAACTTTCTTTATCGAGTAATCATTTCACCTTGCTCTTGGTATGCCAATGTTCGTAAGCTGCACAACTATTCTTGTGCCATTTTCACGAGGTGCATTGTATTTCAGTCATAATCTTTTCTGCTCTTGGCTTACTCTGTTCTATATGTGTCGTTGTACTAACAGGCTTTTATAATATCTTTTTGTCATACTTGTTTTGTTCTCTTTATCACTTTCCAGGGGGTCACCCATCCCAGTGCTACTCTCATCCGAGCACGCTTAACTTCGGAGTTTTGACGGAATCTGGTGCATCAGTGCGGGTATGATCACGTCCATCCCTTATGGGGTGTCATTTGACGTTTAAGCGTTCCTATTTGCATACGATAGCGTCAATTGATTTTCTCTTATGTTTGTACTTCTCTTGTCTACTTCCCCCCTTTTAGGGTGTACCCATGTCATCCTTCATTTATTTTTAGCTATTCACACGCGAATGATTCTTACTCCAACATATTTAACGTGTTGCACCATATCTACATCTTCTATTAAATCATCCCCACGTTAGGTTGCCTTTCTAGGAAACCCTAGCATACTCGTAGGGTGCTTTAGTATTCGCAATGTATCGTATAAAATCTCATCTAACGATTGATACTCGAGTAATATCCGTAATGTAGCAGTGCATTCAAAGCCACATTCCATTCATCCCAATCAGTAATTAGCAGGGGCTCATAATTAGTGCAAATTTCCCACTTGAGTGTACTTATACTTTAATGACTCATGTTTCGAGCTTCGTCATTATACTAACTTTATTCCAGTGGATACCACTAATCATTAGAGTGGAGTCACATGTACACCATACTTTTTTCTGCCTCCTGAGCTTGCATCTTTGTCGTGTGCTTAAGGCTTATTTCTAATCCTGCTTAAAACCATATCAGCTTTGTGGTAGTAGTGGCCTTGTCTTAATACTTTTTCATCGTACTATACCTCCAGTTCGTAACTGTCTATTTCTCTCTTTGTTCGATACTCATACTTAATTAATCAAATCTATCTTGAGTGCCTCTATTAGAACTTCTCTATTATTCCTTCAGCTCATTTCCATTTTTGGTTGGGCGTAAGGGATTCCATATTACCCTTTACTTATTCTCATAATGGTGTTTGTTATCTTCACCTAGTACCCTATTCGCATTCAGTCCCATAGTATAATACCGCTTGACTTTCTTCATGATTCTTACAATGGGCTACTTACCCTTCTTGATTAGTATTATCCTTAATGCTTCACAAGCTGTCTTATTACTACTTTATGTCCGTCACAATTCTTTTCCCTTTGTACTCTTGTCTTAACCATACTGTTACTTTTTTCAATAATACCTCGTCATACTTTATTTCTGTGTATCAATTCAGTCGGTGCCTTATTATATCGTTCTATCCAGACCTATCAGTTTTCTCTGAATCATCTTCTTTGGATTATAAGTCTTTTCCAACTTCATTCTACCATACCCGTATTGATCTCCTAATTTCTATTGCAATCAATTCAGCAATTAACTCATTTCTCGGGGTTAGCCATACTTGCTTAGTCAAATCTCATCATTGTTGTGAGCACAACCTTTCAAGACATACTATAGCCCTATATCTCATTCTCTTTTTATTTCTACGAAAATTTGGGCAGAATTTCCTCTGTATTTCTTACTATCTCAACACCTGCACGCAGAAAATACCAACAATGCCTCACAGGGCACATATATATAGTCATATCGTCCCATATCATATCGCAGCCTCACAGGGCGCCCACAACTAACAGTATGGAAAGGGACTTACCTCGTATGTCCACTCGAACTGCACTTGTTACACTTTCCTGTATACTTTCCCTTTCATTTTCAACTTTATATATCAATCGTATTGCAACACCTTACCTAACATAGGTCCTTCATGCCTTTGCTTACCTGCGTGCTTCGTAACATCCAATATTATCAGTTACTTTCTTCTATCGGTGTTGTATTCCTGCTAAAATCTCAAGTTAGTAGTATGAGGAATTTCATTTCCTATAGATCGGCTCTATTGCACGATCTTAGATATGAAAGAAAGTAACATCCTAAATATCATGTAGCCTCCTGTCTATAGATGTGGTTCACAACACACCGATAAATAAGACCTTACTAGACACGATTTGTAGATACTCCATGGACGAACTGCTCTGATACCACTTCTATCACGACCCAACCCCATAGGCCACAATTGGGGTCCGACCTAGACCCCTTGTATACCTACCTATCAGTTATAGTCATATTGAACTATGAACAAGGTGATACTACTCATAAAAAAAACCCCAATGATTTAAAATTTTTCATGTACGTATGGCCTTCTTCACTCATCTCATAAGACATAATGGCATGCAAGCCGACAAGGCTTCTATAATATAAAAATACTCACAAAATGCCGTATAGGCACAATCGAAACAAACTCACAAACATCCCACATCCATATGTCTACAGACCTCTAGGAATAGTAACAGCAACATATGGCGGGACAGGGCCCCCGCCGTACCCCTAAATATACAAATATATACATTAAGCGACCAGCATCAAAATTTAGGCTCCAGAAAAGTGAAGCACTTCCAACACAGCTGAGAGGAACTCCTAAGCTGATGGGTCTCCAGAATGAATATCTGTACCTGCGGGCATGAAATGCAGCCCCCGAGAAAGTGGGGGTCAGTACGATATATGTACTGAGTATGTAAAGCATAACACATCGTAACTGAGGATATAACTAAAATAGGGATGCATGGGACAAGTATAATAACTAAACGAATTAATGTACCTGCACCTTACGACATGTAAATCATACACATCATCATATGTTGTGCCCGGCCCTCTAGTGAACTCGGTGTCATAAGCATTTTCTTATATTCACACGTCATCGTATCATTACGTATTTTATTTCATCATATCATCGTATACGGTATCATATCATCGTATACGGTATAATCTTATCATGTACATTATCGTATTCCACCCGGTTCACTGTGGGGCTCAGGGTCACAATGTATCACTATAATCTCATATGCATGTCTACATAAAGTATACGGCCCTTTAGTGAGGGACTCGATGAATGGAGTGTTGTACGTCTATAGCATACCATCATAATATACATACCATACCCTGCCCTCTAAAGAGGGACTCGGTGTTCCTTCCTTATTCCGCCACATATACTATCACATTACAACCGGCCCGAGACTCGGTGAATAATCGTATTGTCATAACATATAACATATATCATACCTCACGTACGGCATCGTCTCCTTGTGCGTGGAACTATACACATCTGGCCCGGGATGCGGTGAGAAAAGTAGTAGAATTGTGCACGATAATGTTCCCGGCCCATCGTGGGACTCGAGGAAGGATGGGTTACAGTATACACGAGTAGAGTAGTGAGAAACCATATGCAACTAAGTCATTATCTGAGACTCGATGAAACTGTCAAGTGAACCGTCACCTGGAGACTAGGAAGGTACTTATCCAAAGTGCCTTTTAGATGTTATTAGGCTTACATCGGTTGGGGCCTCAGGAATCACAGACATGCATCAAGACAATGCCACATAGCTTATGCAATCAGAAACATGGTTTATGCAATCAAAGACACAATTATGCAATCAGAGACACAGTTATGCAATCAGAGACACAGTTATGCAGTCAGAGACATTGATCGTTTCAGATCCTTCAAGAAAAGGAGCTTGTATCTCCACTTACTATTCACTATATAGCAGGCTCGAGAATAATGGCTCGACTACTTTCAGACTCTAAATGGTCAGAAGTGACTATAAGTCACGAGTTACACTCAGAGTTCATAAATGGAATTACCTCTAAACCCATATGATATATCATTTCACTTAAAGGTTAAGTCATCCTAAAGGAAAGAAGAAAGAGGCTTTACATGTACCACTTTTCATCACATAAAAGACTTAAAGGCAATGACTTAGCTATTGCAGGTGTTCTAATATCACGAAGTAAACGAGGGTCTCGACTCATACTCAAGGCTTTACGAATGGATTGAATCCCAAATATCATATACATATCATTTATAACTTATATCTAAGACATTCAAAAAGAAAACAAGAATAGTTCTACCTACTTATTCCAAAAACAGCCAAAAGAAAGCTTCACATACCTCGTATGGACTTCTCTTAATCACGTCCATGTCATTGTCCTCAAAACCTATTTAACATGGAATTAATGTAAGTATTAACAACCTTGGACTTTTCAGTAACTTAGACTACCCACGAGTATTCATAACATTCATCCCTTCGCTCGCTTTCTCCACTAGTTCCTTAACTAGTTAAGGCGTTAACGGAAATCGGATAGTACCTCCCCTACAATGTGCCCTATCCAAATTCCCACCTATGTCCTTAGCACCTGAATCCAACCAAAAATACAACCAGCAGCTCATACATATACATATTACGACAAAATTACACAATATAAACCCCCAACAATTCACTTGAAACTAAGATACCAAAACTAGAGTTTTTAATCTTTCTTTCGCGAATCCTTTAATTGAAAAGCGAAGGGTCGTGTGGCTGCAACCAGAAGCTCCTTAGGTGTGTAATACACCCTAATTTAACATCATAAACTTCAAATTAGAGGGGAAAAACTTACCTTTCTCGAAATTGGCTAGAACTCGCCGAAATCGCGCCTCGGATTATTTTTTTTAACGTGCTGAATCATCGTGATAGCTTGCTGTCCATTTTTTGGCTGCACCAAAATCTAATTTTACTCTACTAATAATTTCATATCATCGTGGTATATGCTATATAATTAATTTACGGAACAAAATCGGGACTTACCTTATTTTTCTCCCAAGCCGTCGCAATTTTCTCCTTAGCCCTAGGGTTTGTTTTCCTTTGTTGCTGCTGATTTTTTTTGGATCAGAACTGAAGCCATTAGTCATATATACATATATTTAGGTGGTCCTAGGTGGTGACACGTGTCATCCTCTAAGGGGGACACGTGTCCAACCCCTATTGGGGCACGGATCCATGCCATCAAGGAGGGGCTGCCACATGGCAGTGGGGCCTACCTCCCCAAGTAGTTGGGTCACCTGCTTGCTTAGGTGATGCCATGTGTCACCCTCCCATTGGCTTCCCCGTGAAATTTGTGTTTATTCCTCGTGGGTTCGTAATCTCGTCTCACTTCAAGAGCCTATGAAACCCTTCCTATGCAAGCTTGGTATGTAATCAAGTAACTCACGTATGTAAGACTTCTAACTTAGTAGTTTACGTAGATAAGTTGAGTCCTACGACCCATTACTTGGCCTCCAACTCCTTCCGACTCCTCTTGACCCTATTTCCAACCTTCCCTACCATGGTGTGTCACATTTTCCCTTCTTAGAGTTGTTCAATAGGGTCGTAACTTAAGTAGCTCACATACTAGCTTCTAAGTAACTTAAGGAACCTTCCGAGTTCAAAGATGTGGGGTTTAACACCCAGTACCACCCACAAATAATCCGCGTGTTCCTTCTCTGATCATGAATAAACCAGAATATCTTTAATAAATACAATCACGAACAAATCTAGAAATAGTTTGAACACTCGGTTCATTAGATCCATAAACACTGCTGGAGCATTTGTCAGCCTAAAAGACATCACTTTGAACTTATAATGGCCGTATCAGGTTTTAAATGCGGTCTTTGGGATATCTGCCTCTCTTACCCATACTTGATGATAGACTGACTGTAGGTCTATCTTTGAAAAACACTTAGCACCTGCAACTAGTCAAACAAATCATCAATCCTGGGGAGGGGATATCTGTTCTTAATTGTTACCTTGTTCAGTTGCCTGTAGTCGATGCACATTCGCAGCGATCCATCTTTCTTTTTAACAAACAGTATCGGCGCTCCCCATGGTGATGTGCTGGGCCTAATGAAGCCCTTTTCCAATAAGTCTTTCAGCTGCTCTTTTAGCTCCTTTAACTCCGCGGGTGCCATTCTATATGGGGCGGATAGAAATAGGCTGAGTATCTGGTAGCACGTCTATTGTGAACTCTATTTCCCATTCAGGAGGAAGGACTGGGAGTTTATCTAGGAACATATCTAGGTATTCATTGACCACGGGCACCGACTGAAGAGTGGGCACCTCTGCTTCCAAATCATGTATGCAGACTAGATGACAAATATACCCCTTTTTGATCATTTTCCTTGCCTTTAGGTATGAAATAAATCTACCATTTAGCGATGATGTGTTCCCTAACCATTCAACAACTAGTTCATCTGGGAATTAGAACCGAACTACTTTGTTTCTACAGTCTATGTTGGCATGATAAGAAGCTAACTAATCCATACCCATAATAACATCGAACTCCATCATTTCTAACTCTAGAAAATCAGCCAAGGCGCTGGCGAACAAATTGACGCCGGCGCCATAGCTCCGGTGATCCAAATGGGACGAAACCAATGCCAAAGTGTTCACGAAAATGAGGAGCATCTCCCTGATACCAGGCGCCATCTCGAATCACAACCACATGCTTCGAATTTCTCTTTGAACACTGCCATCAATAGTGTCGTCGGAGCTCCGGCGAACCAATTGTTGCACGACCAATGCCAACTGGTTCAGGACAGTATTGAGAAGCTCCCCACATATATGTAATATCTCGAATCATCACCAAATGCTTCAAATTTGAAAAGTCGTCATGACGACTGTCAAGGTGAAGCCGCCGGAGTTCAGGTGATCTAATTGCAGCAACACCTATACCAAAATGCTCACATTGATGATGCCAATCCAAAAAACTATTCAGGTTGTTTTGACTTTCCCTCAAATAATTCAAATTCGAAAAGTCGCAAAGGTGTCCATCAGGTGGAAGAACAATGTGAGACTGTAGATGGTGCGTTGCATTCTTTAATGCATCAGGACAATACTCAGCATCAAGAATATGTGCATCAATGTCAAAGAGATCAAATAACTAATAAACATGTTAGACTCAATAACGACCATGTTGATCATACTGAGCAGGAGCTATTGATAGTGCCAAATGATCCCAGTGTTCAGAAAATCAGAGCTTTTGCTCAAGTATCACCAGGTAAGTATCCTAACCTTGATAGTCATATTGTTCATGATAGAATTACTTATACTAGTATTCAAGCTCAATTGCAATCTAATGCAATTAAGCCAGCCACTGTCTTAAATTCTAATATGCAGCCTATTGAATTGATTTCTAATCTTATATGTGCTGTCCAAATTGGAAATGGAATTACTGTGGAAAATATGACTAGTGTAGAATCTGAGTTAAGTGATAAAACTAATGGTAAAGGTAAGAGCCAAATCCAACAAGGTGGTGTGAGCAATCAACATCCCAAAGGTCCTGCAGTAAACCAAATAGCTGGTCACAAACATTACATTCCCAACTCTGCTCCCTTGAAAGTTTCTAACAACTTTGAGGTGTTCAATCCTAACAACCATAAAAAAGATCAGAACAGCCATCCACCAATTAGGAACAATCATGCTCCCAAAATCAACAACCAAACCAGAACTCCTATTCCAAATACTCCCAACCCTCCAAATCCTATTGTGACACACACTCTTGCTACTAGACTTAGAGCCCAAGAGGCCCAAAGTGCTCCTATAGGTATCTCTCCCCCTGAAATCACCACAAAGCAAGGATACCCTGCAGTTTTATTCTCTGAAGAGGACTTCATGGTTAACTTAGCAACTAAGTGTAAATACACCCTTATTGGGAAGTTTACACATACAATGCCAAGGATGGAAGTTATTAGAAAAGAGTTCATCCTACAAACTGAGCTTAAAGGAGAGGTTAAGCTGACTCACTTCAACTCCAGACACATCTACATTGACTTGGACAATGAGTTTGATCACACAACAGTGTGGTTAAGAGGAAAAATGTTCATCCAAGGCCAGCTCATGAGGCTACAGCTTTGGACTCCCATATTTAAACCAGAGAAGGAAACTCCCTTGGTACCTATTTGGGCAATCCTACCAGAACTTCCTTGGTATTGCTATAGTATGGAAGTGGTTACACCTCTTTTGTCTCTGGTTGGGAAAGTGTTGTTCCTGGACTTGGCAACATATAAAAAAACTAGAGGTAATGTTGCTAAAGTAAAGGTTCAAGTGGATCTTACAAAACAAAGACCCCAACATGTATGGATGGGCTTTCAAAAAGATGTGAATGGCAAGGGTAGATGGCAACCAATTCAATATGAAGGGGTGCCTGAATATTGCCAGCACTGCAAGCATCAAGGCCACACTCACACTACCTGTACAGTGAAGAGAAGAGAAGAGGAAAACAGGCAAAAGAAAATTCAACAAGAAACTGCTATAGACAAGGAAAAACCAGCACAGGTAAGGCTAATGAACAGCATTTCCAAGAGAAAAACAACAACAAGGAAAAGCAGCCTAATAATGCTGATGAAGACCATGAAAATAACCAAGAAAAAGAGGAATGGCAAACTCAAAAAAAGAAAACCAAGAAGAATAACCAATCCCACCAACAAGGAACTCTTCATCAAAGTAAACAAAGCAGGATGCACCAAGGAGAAAGCTCAAAAATGCCTCAACCAACAACCAGTGATAATCAGCAACCAAGGAACATACTGCCATCAGGTACTTACTTTAATATTAATAATGATAATGTCCAAACATGTAATGTTGTCTCTGGAGTCCAGAGTCAACACCCCCCTCCCCATAGAATATTGGTTCCCAATCCCCACAAGCCCATTCAGCAGGTGTTTAAAAGGAAGGAAACTAGCAAAATTGCAGAAAAGCAAACTGCTGTGGAATGCAACAATGCCAAAGTCCCAGGTATTGACTCAGTGCTGCCACACCCCCATGGCTCCCCCAATAGCTTTAATGTTTTAAATACTGTTGTTGTTGTGGCTGAAGAAGTTTATGGAGGTGAGGAAGGGGGAACACAGGAGACACCCACTAATGTGCAGGAAGAGGAAACCAGGGGGAGGGAAAATCCATTAGTTGACCATAGGGAAGACCACAGAGCCCCTGCAACCACTCCTCCAGATGTCACAAGGTCCAATATGCAGGTCCAACAAGCTGAGGTGTAACATATTTCTGACAAATTCCAGGCAGCTGAAACTGATAAAGGAAATGCTATTTCTCCAAAGAGCAGTGATCAAAAGCATGGTGCAGAAATTCTTTTTATGAACAATAAAAGTACTCTATCTTTGAGTAAGAAGAAGAGGGATGCAATAAAGAAACAGCAAAGTAAACCAGGGCACACTCACTCTGAAACTTCTCAGCAGAGGGTAAACTATGTGTTGGTTGAAGAACAGGCTAGGATTCATGTGCCACCTCTTCAGGATCAGACCACATCTACTGAGATGTGTGTACTCAATAAGAGAGTCATATCAGAAGATTGGGAGGATGAATATAGAGTTACTCACTCTGAAGATGAAGAGGACTCTGACCAGAGGGAACAAACTAATGAGGAAGATAAAGAAACTAGTGCATATCCTTTGAGGATATTTGATCCTACCACAGATACTATAATTCAGGATGAAGTACTGCAGATGTCTGAGAAGCAGGGCCTATCACCCAGGGGTCAGCAGGGTAAGAAGAAAAAAAAGCAAGAGAACTCTACCAGTTCAGACAATGCTTCTTGTAAGAGTAGCATCAACACAAGGTCCAAATCCATGAAACTTTGATGATGAATACAATATGCTGGAATGTAAGGAGTATTGATACTCAAGGTGCCTTGGATAGACTCCAAAAGCTCAAGGATTATCACAAATTATCTATGTTGACAATACTTGAACCATTTGCTAACCAATCACAGCTCAACCATTACAGAATTCAGTTGAGAATGGACAGTGCCATACATAATCCCAATAACAAAATTTGGTTATTTTGGACTAAGGATGTGGACTGCTCCATTATAGACCAAGACGAACAACAGGTTACATGTGAAATCAAATATGTGGCCAATCCCAACCCTCATATTATTACATTTGTTTATGCCAAGTGTAAGGATTATATGAGAAGAACTCTTTGGGATAAGATGCTGCAGTATGCTGATACAGATAAACCATGGTGCATTATTGGAGACTTTAATATGACCACTGATGTTGATGAAAAGCTAGGAGGACAACCATACAATATGAACAAAAGTTTTGAGTTCATAAGTGTAATTGAGGCATGTGGTCTTACTGATCTAGGCTTCAATGGGCAGAAATTTACATGGTGCAACAACAGGGACATGGAGGTTAGAATTTGGAAGAGGCTGGATAGGGCCATGGTGAATGATAGGTGGTTAGAGATGATGCCTATGACTATTGTGGCTCATCTTGCTTCTACAGGTTTAGATCACTTCCCCCTTTTACTGGAATGCAAGGAGACTCACACTACTCCTATCAAATATTTCAAGTTCCTTAACTGTTGGGTGGAGAATGGGACCTTTCTGGATACTGTTGGAGACTGTTGGAAAGACCAGTAGAAGGTAATCCAATGAGAGTATTCCATTTGAAACTTAAGAAGGTGGCTAACACCATTAGTAGCTGGTCAAGGCAAAAGTATGGGGACATATTTGAAGCTGTCAAAGAGTTTGAAGAGAAGGTAAAGCAAGCAGAAGATGCTCTCATCCAGGACAAGTTTGAAGATAACAAGATCAAGTTGAATCATGTAAATGCTCAGTACATTAAATACTTGAAGACTGAACAATCCATCCTTAAACAAAAAACTCAGCTTCAGTGGTTTAAGTAGGGAGATGCCAATTCCAAGTACTTTTATGCTATTATAAGAGGAAGGA
The DNA here is from genome assembly GCF_947179165.1 of Solanum dulcamara. Taxonomy (NCBI): domain Eukaryota; kingdom Viridiplantae; phylum Streptophyta; class Magnoliopsida; order Solanales; family Solanaceae; genus Solanum; species Solanum dulcamara. The sequence continues at coordinate 28,549,381 of NC_077241.1, read as the reverse complement.
GAAGAAGATTATTCATCAATCAGATTACTGATGAGCAAGATAATACTATTCAAGGTGATCAGAATATAGCTGCTGCTGCATGTGACTACTTTAAGAAGATCTTTACTGGTAAGGATGATGTTACCAATGAAGATATCCTCAGGTGTATCCCCAACTCCATCACAGATCAGCAAAACCAGTCCCTTAATGCTATGCCTACTAAAGTAGAGCTGAAAGAAGCTGTTTTTTCCCTCAATGATGCATCTGCTGCAGGTCCAGATGGTTTTAATGGCAAGTTCTTCCAAACTTGCTGGGATATCATCAGTGAAGACTTATTCAATTTGAAGAAATACTTCTTCTGTGGGCATTCTATTCCCAAGTTCATCTCACATGCTTGTTTGGTCCTACTCCCAAAAGTAGATCATCCCAATAAGTTATCAGATTTCAGGCCTATTTTACTAAGTAACTTCACTAATAAATTTATTTCAAAAGTTCTATTTCTCAGACTTGCTCCTATTCTCCCTCAACTAATCTCTGAAAATCAATCAGGTTTTGTTAAGGGAAGAAGTATTTCTGAAAACATTATGTTGGCACAGGAAATTATTCATAGCATTAAAAAACCAAAGTTTGGAGATAATGTGGTGATCAAATTAGACATGGCCAAAGCCTATGACAGGGTGTCCTGGTCATTTATATGTCTAGTCATGAGAAGGTTTGGATTTGGAGAAGTATTTATTGACATGGTTTGGAGGCTTATGGCTAACAACTGGTACTCAGTTATTGTGAATGGAGGTAGGCATGGTTTTTTCAATTCTATAAGAGGCCTCAAACAGGGAGATCCACTATCCCCAGCCCTATTTATTTTAGGTGCTGAGGTACTCTCAAGACTGCTCAATAACCTTGATCAACACAATTTGTACAAAGGTTTCCACATGGAGAAGAAAGGTCCATTGATTAATCATTTGAGTTTTGCTGATGATATAATCATTTTCACTTCAACATGTAGATACTCTCTCAAGCTGATCATGAAGACACTAGAAGTGTATGAGCAGACATCAGGCCAGCTAATTAACACACAAAAGAGTCAGTGCATGATCCCTCTGAATACTGATCCTGAGATCACTGAAAGGGTCACTTCTATTACTGGTTTCAAAATAACTCATGGCCCTATTACTTACTTGGGATGTCCCTTATATATTGGACGTCAAAGGATCATATACTTTACTAGTATGGTGTCCAAAGTGATATCTAGAATTAGAGGATGGCAGACCAAAGTACTCAGTTATGGGGGGAGAGCTGCTCTTGTGAAGTATGTGTTGCAGTCCCTCCCAATTCATCTTCTATCTGCTGTGATTCCAACTTCCACTACTATCAAATAAATAAAGTCTCTTATAGAAGACTTTATTTAGGGATGGGACAGAGAAAAAAGAAAATACCATTGGGCATCATGGGAGACCCTCAGCTACCCAACAAAAGAAGGAGGTGTTGGCATGAAAAATCTTAAAGATGTCTACCTAGCAATGCAGTATAAACAATGGTGGATTTTCAGGTCTAAGAAGACTCTATGGGGGAGTTTTTTGAGGGCCAAGTATTGCCAAAGGGCACATCCAGTAATCAAGAAATGGGACACTAGTCAATCACTTATGTGGAAATACATGATGACAAACAAATCTGAGATTGAGCCTCATATACAGTGGCACTTTAACTCAGGCTCTTGTAGTTTTTGGTGGGATGATTGGCTAGGAATTGGACCCCTAGCTTACCACAAAGAATGTCTACCTAGACTTAATAATACCACTGTCTCAAAGTTCCTGAATAATGGAGAATGGGATGAAGAGAAGGTGAGGCAACATGCACCACAGCACCTGATACAAAAGATTCTAAGTTTTTCCTTCAAGTATCAACCTGACCATCCAGATACAGCTTACTAGAAGCTGACCTCAGATGGAAACTTTACTTGTGCTTCAGCTTAGAACCAGATCAGGCCAAAAAGGAACAAAACCATGACAGACAATAATATATGGCATAAGAATATACCCTTCAAGATATCCTTTCTTGTCTGGAGAACTCTCAGAAGCAAGTTGCCCACCAATGAAAATATTGTGCACTTTGGTCATGCAGTTGCTCACTGTTCTTGTTGCGACAGGCCAGGCTGGGATAATATAGATCACATATTTATCTCTAGACACATGGCTAGACACATATGGAAGTATTTTTCTGATTGCTGGGGTATACAACACAGCAGAAGCCCCATGAGGAGCAATTTGATGAAATGGTGGCTGGCTAAACCAAATAATGAAGTCCATAAACTATTGTTGCAAGCTACTCCTATATTTATTTGTTGGAACCTATGGAAGAACAGATGTGCTAGCAAATATGATGGCAAAAAGTCAAGCAGTACTAGAGTGAAGTTCTCAGTCATCAAAGAACTATACATGCTGATCTTCACAGCTTTCCCTTACATTAATTGGCCAAGTGACTAGAAGGAGCTAATAGCTATGGTGGAAAGCTGCAGCCATGAGCTGAAAATCATCCAAGTTAGTTGGCACAAACCAGCTTACCATGTGGTTAAATTGAATACTGATGGAAGTGCCTTGGATAAACCTAGAAGAATTGGAGCTGGGGGCATCCTAAGAGATCATAAAGGAAACATCATTTATGCATTTGCTGCACCACTTGGAATTGGTTCTAACAACCAAGCTGAGGTACAAGATGTAGTCATAGGCATTATCTGGTGTATTCAACATGGCTACAGCAGGGTTCTACTGGAGGTTGACTCTGAATTACTTGTGAAATGGCTAAAAAAAGAGATCACATCTCCCTGGACCATCAGGAACTATATCACAAACCTGCAGGAGCTGATCATAATGCTGGATTTCTTTCAATGTAAGCACATCTATAGGGAAGCTAACTTTGTTGCAGATACACTTTCCAAGCATAGCCACAGTGTAGACAGCATGGTTTAATTCTACAGTGCTCAACAGCTTCCTAAGGAAACAAGAGGATACTACATCTTGGACAAAATGGGGATGGTAAACTTTAGGAGGACAAAACTGAAGAGGATCAAACAACCTCCTTGATTTGTATATCATTAATTGTAGTACAGACTTCCCTATGTATAAATTCATAGATAGGAATTTTGTAAAGGGGAGAGTCTCCCTTGTTTATTGTCTTCCTAGAACAATTAACTTACCCCTTGAGGTAAGGATTAGAATAGATATCTTCCTTTTTCTTTTCCTTTGTGATTGTGCAGGTACCTGCAGATCAGAAACATATCAGCCAACAATTGTAATTCACTTCAGGTATCATGCTACTTTGAGCCTTGGGTTGGACTTGCAGTAGCTGAGTTTGGAGTTCTTGCACCAATACCTCAACAACATAGGCCATACTACAGTAGCAACAGTGACAGCAACTGAGCAATAGTAGCAGCAACTCAACAGCAACAGCAGAGCCCATAAGCAATCAACAATCCTCAACAAATACACCATGCAAAATAAAAATGACTCCAGCTTGTGCAGTATTACAGCAAATACAGTATATGCAAAGACCAAGAAGTTTCAGCTCAAACGGACAATTGGAGACGTTAGTCGAGCGACCTTGAAAACGTTAGCCGACTTAAGCCTAATGAGGGAACAATTTGCAATTTGGAGTTTCCAGGCCTCCAAATATTGCAGGACTACAGAAAATATAGTAATTGCAAAGCCCAAGAAGTTTCATCTCAAATGGATAATTAGAGACGTTAGTCGAGCGACGTTGAAAAAGCTAGACGGCTTAAGCATAATGAGGGAGCAATTTGCAATTTGGAGCTTCCAGCTTGTGGAAAAGGCCTCCAAATGTTGCAGGACTACAGCAAATATAGTAATTGCAAACCCCAATAAGTTTCAGCTCAAACGTATAATTGGAGACTTTAGTCGAGCGACCTTGAAAAAGTTAGCCGGCTTAACTCTCAAAATTGCAGAAACTTCAGAAACTCAGAAGCCTTTTTTGGATGTTTGATTTGTTGTTTCTTGTTGCCTTAGTTGTGAAGGTGTCAGTCAGAAACAAAGACATATACAGCATCTATGGAAAGCCAACAGGAAAAACATACTTCAGCTGAACAATCCAACAAAGTACTCATCATGGCCAGGGTGCAACTGTAGAGCAACAACTTTGGAGATCAAACATAAGTGTTGGTGTGTGAGTGGGAGTATTTGTGCAGCAACAATAGGTGTACTATACAACATCAAACATCCTAACTACAACAACTATGCAAACAACAACAGGGTCATCAACAACCAAACCAAGTGCAGCAACCATGGACAGGGTACTGCAGGAGCCATGGTTGGGTGGTCATTTGCTTGCTTCTGGTTTCATTATTTTTGTAGGATTCAACTGTGGAGAGACACAACCACTAAGAAGCTGCACCAAAAAGTAGCAACATCTTCAAGGAAGATAAGCCAAGAACAAGAATTCCAACCTGCAGCACACAAGGAACAACAACAAGTTAATAGTACAAGTTACAGCAGCTTGCAGATTTGTTTGGTAGTGTGTTGTTTTGTTTTTGATTGTCTGTGCATGTATTCTAAGGAGCTGAACCTGTTCACCAGGAAGGGTCTCCTTTTCTGTGAAACTTGCACCAACAAGCATCTTAACCACTACTACTATGGAAGCAACAAGGAACTGCACACAGACCTGCACCAGCCTATCTATCCCCCACATTTGTTTGTTTCTTTACTAACTGCTTATGCAGGTTCTCAGAGTCTCAAACAAAGGGAGACAACAGCCTGGTATGCTGGGAACTCATCAACACATCAACAATCCATCCATACCAATTTCCATACTTCAACACCTGCAGCAACACTCTTGCACCCCAGCTACAGATCCAAATTTGAGAAAACATTGCTTCTCAATTCATCATCTGCAAACATCATCCATCATCTTCCCCACCTATATGCAGCACACAAGGAGCAACTACAAGTCAATAATACTAGTTACAGTACCTTGCAGAATTGTTTGTTTGTGTGTTGCTCTGGGTTTGTTTGTCTGTACAGGTATCCCAAGAAGTTGATCCTCATCACAATAAAGGATCTATTTCTGAGTATAACATGCAACAACAAGCAGCCTACCACTTCAGCAACAAAGGCCATAAGGAATGGGTTACAGATTTGCAGCAGCCTTTACATATCCTACATTTGTCTGTTTTTTTGGCCTCTTGTAGGTGCAGGTTTACAGAGCTTCAAATGAAGGGAGACTAAAGACTGGCATGCTAAGGCCACCCCAACACTCTCTAACAATCCATACATGCCAGCTACTATGCTTCATTGTTTACAGCAGTCCTATGGCAGCCAAGCTACTTGGAATCCTTGGTGGGTTACTTGTTTGAGTGCAGGCTACACTACTGGATGGAACACTCCAATATGCAAGGCACCATCAGAGAAGCTTCCAAGCAGCTGCACACGTCAGAGCTGCAACACCTTCAAAATGCAGCATGCAAAAAGTCAGTGTCAATATTTTATCAATAACAACTCCAAGACTGTTGGTTGCTACAGCTCAATATATTTGCTCTCCTATCATCCTCCCTAACTGATATATACATGATCTTGATGTGGATGCACCCTTCCATTTGGACTTACTTGGTATGACAAGACTAAAAAAGGCAAAGATGAACAAAACCTCCTCACCCTATGCGAGATAGAAGGTTCATATACTTGTTCTTCTTCAATTTATCTATGTATGATACATAGCGTAGTTGAATAGGACTAGTGTAGGTTACTTTCTTGTTTTCTCATGGAAAGGGAGAGTCTCTCTCATTTATGCTTTCTTAGTCGACTTGTACCAGGAGGAGTCATCCCATAGGTTTATCGCTTTCCATCTAGTAATGGGGATGAGTAGGCCGACCTGAGTAGGTCGGCTGACTCATGAACCATCCTAAGTTCAGAGGTAAGGTTTATGTCCCCCTCCATGTATTTTTCTTTAATTTTATTTATGATAAGGCTTGGGGGTGCTGCTCAACCCCTAACTGTGCACGAGAGGTGGGAGCCTCGTGTAGGGTCTGTTCCCATTAAAAAAAAAATCAGCCAAGGTATGATGACTATAGACATTTACCAGACAATTTCTATATACATGTTTTACCACAATAGAGTCCCCTACTGGTGTAGCCACCTCAAATGATTCCATTAACTCAGGTTTAATTCAAAGTTTACTAGCAACAAAAGGAGATATATATGATAAAGTAGAGCCTGGATCCATTAATGCATATACGTCCTAAGAGAAGATTGACAATGTACCTCTGACTATATTTGGCAATGCCTCCTACTCCTGTCTACTAGCTAATGCATATATACGATTAGAAGGACCGCAAAAATTGGAAACTCCACCATGGCCTCTACCACGGCTTGCCGGCATCTGCATACCCCACCCCATTAGGCGCATAGCCACAGAAGAAGAAGAAACCGCAACTGACCCAGTTGACTGAGTCGCACCACCTGGAATACCTTTAAGTGGATATTCCCTTGCAACATGGCCCTGACAGCCACAAGAAAAATAGGCACCTGTAGTCCAGCAACATTCCCTAAAATAAAGTCTATTATAGTAGGGACACTAGGGTGTCGGTGGTCTAGACTGTCGAGAGCTCTAATTCACCTGAGACTCTAGAGCTTTGACCAGCCCCAGAATACCTGGTCCTCTTAAATCTTCCACCTAGAAACTGTAGAGGTGCACTCCAAGCTAGTTGGGAGGGATATCTACTAGATTCCTGAAACTGCCTGCTTTGAAATTCCCCCAAGTAACCAACCGACCTAGCCCTCTTAGGCTGGCCTTTATCAAAACCTCTGTCGGGCTGACGCCCTTTATGCCGCTCCTCTACCCCTTAGGCACATGCCTGTACCCAGGCAATATCCATGCCTGGCTGAGAAGCCATGGCCATGTAGCTATAGACCAAATAAAGGTCCAAGCCCATCATGTAATGATGCACCCTATCTGCCATATTGGCTACAACTGTGGGGGCATGCCTTGCGAATGAGTCAAACTCGAAGCTGTAGTCTCGAACACTCCTGCCGTTCTGCTTCAACTGTAAGAATTTATCAACCCTGGCTTGTCTCATTTCTGGAGGCAGAAAGTGGCCAAGAAAGGCTTCTACAAATTCATCCCATTAAGATGGAGGGGAACCTTCATCCCTCGATATTTACCAAAACTCGTGCCAATTAGCGGCTACGTCACGCAGCCGATAAGAGGCCAATTCAACCGACTCAGTCTTCGAGGTCTTAATGATTTGCAGTGTATGCTACATCTATCGAGTAAACACCTGTCGGTCCTCTACAGGTATTGACCCATGAAATTCTGGGAGATTGCAGGCTAGCAAGTCACGGACCCTCAAGCTATCTTGTCTATGTGCATCATCTGGGCCATGCATCCGAGCCTATCCTACCATCAGTCCAATCAACAACTGTACTACGTCTCTCATAGCTCTATCCTCTGCCCCGTGCTGTGGGGCTAGAGGCTCCTGTACTGGAGATTTAGGATCTGCAGCTGCTACCCTAACCTCTTCTGGGGTGGCGGCGTAGTAGATCTTGCCAACTGAAGTACAATCCTCGGCATAGACTATGCACGGGCCTTGGTAACTCTCAGGGTCTGGCTGGTTTCCCCCACTGCTGACTTGCCCTTCTGGGCAGTAGTTACTTTCCTTGGAGGCATCACTATAAACATATAGGTAGGTTAGTGAAGGGTCATCCTAAAAATATAGCTCTATCATACGATCTAAGATAAAAAAGAAGTAACATCCTAAATGTCCTGTAGCCTCCTATTTATAGATGTGGTGCACAACACACCGATAAACAAGCCTCTACTAGACACGGTCTGTGGACATTCCAAGGACGGACTGCTCTAATACCACTTCTGTCATGACCCAACCCCATAGGCTGTGAAGGGTGCCCAAACTAGAAATACGTGGGTACCCCTGCCAACTATAAATAAACCCATTTCCTATTCAACTCATAATATACCAACAGATAAGAAAATATACAAGCCAACGAGGATGTCGTAACATATAGGGACATTCCATAGCATATACATACACATTAGCAGACAAAGCTGTCACAACATTAGGAACGCCCCAAATCACTAGTCAAATAAGCAGAACTATACATACAAACATATACAACTCATATACAACCCACGTACATATCCACGGACCTCTAAGAGTAAGAATAGTAACATAAGGCAGGACAGGGCCCCCGCTGTACCCGTGAACAAAAATATATACATTAAGGTTTATTACCAAAATTAAGCTCCAGTATAATGGAGCACCTCCTGACCGCTGGGTGGGATTCCTATGCTGGTGGATTCCCAAACTGTGTATCTGGACATGTATATATGAACGCAGCCCCCCGAAGAATGAGGGTCAGTATGACCTATGTACTGAGTATGTAAAACATAACATAGCATATCTGAGATAGAGAAGAAGGGGACAAGATATCAAATCAGAAATTTGTACCTATACCTTGTGAATCATAAAAGCATGCATGCTCAAATTATACAATATAGTCGACCCTATCTAGGATCTAGTGAATATACCTGTAGGGACATTATAGGCCCAGCACCATCACCACCTTATTACAATACATCATCATATATATACATACGTACCCAGCTCTCTAGTAAAGGACTCAGTGAGTTTTTTATGTCATTACGTTATCATGTCCTCATATAGCGTACCTGGCACATTAGTGAGGGACTCGGTGGATAATGCAGGAACTCTGCCATCTATGTACCTGGCCCGGGACTCGGTGATAGAAGGATTACAGTATGCACGAGTAGAGTAGTGAGTAACTATATGCAATTTAAATCATTATCAGAGACCCAATGGTATAAGAGGATTAAGCTACCATCGAAGGACCTGAGTAGTAGTGTAGTCATCTTAGCTGCCCTCTAAATGCCATTAAGGTCTATATTAATTAGCATCTCTGGTTCTCTAGACGTATACTAAAGTAATGCTAACCACTTAAGGACTCTAGAGCACTTGTTTTCATATAGTACTTACAACTAGGAGCCCGTATATTCATTAGTCCCTTAGCATATAGAAGGTTCAAGGAAAGTAGCTCAACTATTATAAAAGTTCAACATCCAAAACTGAATAAGAGACACTTAGGAATGGAATCACTTCAGAGATCGTATCACTTTTTACTTACCTCTACAACATGCTAAAAGAAGAGAAAGAGTAGGCTTTACATACCTCTTACGGACTTCTCTTAATCACATTCACGTCATCGTCCTCGAAACCTATTTAACATGGTAGAAATGCAAGTATAAATAGACTTTTCAGCATCTTAGACTACCTACGAGTATTCATAGAACTCATTTCCTCGCACACCTTTCCCGACTAGTCGCTTACTTAGTTAAAAGGTTAACGGAAATCGGGCCGCATCTCCCCTATAATACGCCCTATCCGAATTTCCAATTAAACTCCTAATAACTACAGACAACCAAAAACAATAACCTGCAGAATATATATATGCAATTCACATCAACATTATACAACATAAACTCCAAACAACTTGCTCGAAACCATAATACCAAAATAGGGTTCCTAGTTTCCATTTTATAACACTTTTAACCATACGAAATGGAGGATTGGGTGGCTGCAACTAGAAGAACCCACACCCATTTTAGGCCATTATCCAGAACTGCAACACACCACCACACACCTGCAGCAGCACCCCATACGCACAATGCCTCATTTTGACTACAATTTAACTATAACGACTCCAATTTTGTTTGTTTTGAACGATAAGCATTTCTATGAAACTTTTATACTTATAGACACATGAAAGGTACATAATACACTCCATAACAACCCCATAAATTCCAAATTAAAAGGAGAAAGCTTACCTTACCCGAAATTGGCCAAAACTTGCCAAATTGCGCCTCAGAACTTCTCTAAACACGTTGAAATTGAGAGGGCTTCTTGTAGCTCTTCCTTGCTACCCCAAAGTGGAATTTTATTCTGTCAACCACCTCTATATCACCGTAGGATACTTAAATAATTAATTCACAGAACAAAATTGGAAACCTACCTTTTTCTCCCTCTTGGCCGATGCTACTCTCTCTTAGCTTTAGGGTTTCTTTTCTTTGCTTTTAGCTGAAGTTTTTGGGATAAAGAATGAAGTTATGAGTCATGTAACATGTATATATAGGCTGCCCAGGTAGGTGACACATGTCATCCCCTAAGGGTGACATGTGTCCAGCCCCTATTGGGCCACCGCATCCATGCGCCCAATGAGGGGCTGCCATGTGGCAGTGGGATCCACCCCCAAGCAGGCAGGTGAGTCAGCTACTTGCTTCAGCTGCTGCCACATGTCACTCCTTCCTTGCTGCCATGTATTATCTTAATAACCTATGTAATTAGTGCTACGTAAGCTTGGTATGTACTTAAGTAGCTTAAGTATGTAAGACTTCTAAAGTAATAGCTTATGTAGGTAAGTTGAGTCCTACGCCTCATTACTTGGCCTCCAAATCCTTCCAACTTCTCTTGACCCTATTTCCAACCTTCCCTACTATGTGTTGTCACATTCTCCCTTTCTTAGAGTTTTTTGATAGTTTCGTAGCTTATGTGGCTCACATGATAACTTCTAAGAAACTTAAAGGACATTTCGAGCTCAAGAGAGTGGGGTGTAACAACATGTGTCACCACTAAGGGATTGACACGTGTCACCCCCTAAGGTGTCCTATATATATATATATATATATATTTGATGACTTTAATTCATCCTTATCCTTTAATCTTCATCTTTATCAAAAAAATATTCAAGAAAAGAAGAGAAGAGAAAACTTGAAGCTAGAGAGAGAGCGCTATAGTTTTGGGGGAAAAAAGGTGAGTTCTTCGATTTCGCTCTGTGAATTAATTATATAGGGTGTAACACGATATTATGAAGGTGTTATTAATGAAAATTTATGGTTTGGAGCAACCCAAAACATTAGAAAATAGCCATAAAATTTTAGGCGCGCTAAAGGAATTTCCGAGGTAAGTTTCGACGAGTTTGATGAGTTTCGGGCAAGGTAAGGTCTTCCCTTTCAAATTGGAGTTTATGATGTTTATATGAGGTATATTACATGTCTTAAATAAGGTTTGAAGTGGAAAAATTTCATGAGGATGCTTGACGTTAGAAACAAACTAAATTGAAGTGGTTATAGCTAAATCGAAGTCGAGTAATGGGTTGTCGTTGTGGTGCTGCGAGTGCAGCTGGTTGGGTTGTGTGTTGCAGGTCTTTAAAGTGTTTTAAAAAGAGTGTGGTTTATTCCAGTTTCATCCACACGACTCTCCGTTTGGTATGGTTAAAGATTTTGCGAAATAAAGATTAAAAACTCTATTTTTGCATTGTAGTTTGGAGCTTGTATTGTGTTAGGTTGAAGTGATTTACTTATAAATATGCTTCTGGTTGTTGTTGGTGGTATGTTTGTTGATATTGTGGTAGAGTTGAAATCTTGGGAATATTGAAGTTATAGGGGAGATGCTGCCCGATTTTCAGTAGATTCAGAACTAGTAACAAACTAGTCGAGGGTAATGGATAAGAAAATAACTCCTATGAGTACTTGGGTGTAGAGTGGGAAATTGGAAAGTGAAAGTCATTAACCTTAGTATTAATTTCATGTTAAATAGGTTCAAGAGACGACGAGGCGAACGTGTAAGAGTAATCCGTAAGAGGTATGTGAAGCTTACCCTTTCTTTTCTTTTGGCATGTCTTAGCCTTAAGTGATTGATATACGAAATGTGGGGATAATTCCATTCATAGAACCCCAAGTATGACTCATAAGTCTTATTCACTTCTCGATGGTATAATTCCTATACTAGTTGAGTTATTTCCTCTCAAGGCTTCTATATGATGGAGACTAGAAAGTATGTGAAGTTATCTCCTTTCTCTTGGCATGTTTTGGCATAAGTACGCAAAGCTACCCTTGTTTCCTCTTGATATGCCTTTGAAATAAGTGTGGTGCTATAATGGTAAGGTAATGAAATAATAAGGTTATGATACCGAGCCCATAAAGGGTCGGGTATGGTATATTATGATATGATGACACCGAGTCCCATATAGGGACGGGTATGGTAAATAATGATATGATCACATTCAGAGCTGCAGAATAGAATTACGCTAGAGCTCGTATCATATGTCATCTATCCTTAAGCTAGGTCCAAAGAAGGAAGGGATAGGCTTTACATATTTATCACTACCTATCCTACAGGAGTTTAAGAGATAATAACTCAACTATTGTGGGAGTTCTAGTATCCAGAAGTGGATAAGAATCAGGAAGTATGCTCGGGGTTTTAGGCATGGGGTTATACCCAACTTGCATAAGTAAATATACACATTGCACTTCTATCAATGATATGCCAAGAGGAAGGAAATAGCTTTACATACCCTCTACTTTTCATTATCTAGGAGACGGTGGGAGGCACTAACTCCATTAGCATAGGAACTCTCACTTCAAGAAGTAGATAGGGGTTATGAATCATATTCAGAGCTTTGTGAGTAGATTTTTCCCCACATTTCATATACACATCCTACTTACGACTATGACAATCCCAAAAGAAATGAAATATAGTTTCACATAATCATCCCTTTCTAATGTATGGAAGGCTTGAGAAGCCCTAGTCCAATTACTATAGGAGTACTTCCATTAAGATGCAAATGAGGGTCGTGAATTACGCTTTGCATTTATGAGTAGGTTTACCCTCAAGTTCATAAAAGGGTTACTGTATGCGCGAGTAGAGTAGTGAGTAACTACATGCAATTCAAAACATTATGGGAGACTTGCCATATAAGAAGATTAAGCTATTGTCTGAGGACCCGATTAGTAATATAGTTCTGTCAAGTGCCCTCTAAGTTCCATTAGGGTCTATATCAACTAGAATCTTGGGGGTCCTAGGCATGTACTAAAGTAATACTAGCCACCTATGAAAACAGAAGAACTTATCATTCTATAGTCTTTAAGACTAGGAGTCTGTACATTCAATACTTTCTTAACGTATAGGAGGTTCAAGGAAAGTAGTTTAGCTACTATGGAGTTCAACCTCCAAAAGTAAATTCGAGAAGGAGTGGAATCACTTTATAAATCACATCATCTTTTACTTACATCTACGACATGCCAAAAGAAGAGAAAAGATAGGTTTTACATACCTCTTACAGACTTCTCTTAATCGCATTCATGTCGTCGTCCTCCAAACCTATTTAACATGGAAGCAATATGAGTATCAACAACCCTTAACTGTTCAGCACCTTAATTTATACACGAGTATTCACAGAACCCATTTTCTCGTCCATCTTCTCGACTAGTTCCTTAACTAGTTAAAGAGTTAACGAAAATCGGGCAGGACCTCCCCTATAATATGCCCTATTCGAATTTCCAATCACACTTCTAATAACTACAGACAACCAACAACAACAACCTGTAGCACATGTATAAGAAGTTCACACCAACATAATACAACATAAACTTCGAATGACTCGCTAGAAACCATGATACCAAAATAGAGTTTCTAGTTTCCATTTTGCAAAACCTTTAATTATATGAAACGAAGGGTTGGGTGGGTTTAACTAGAAGCACCCATACCTCTTTTAGAACATTTTCCAGCACCTTAATATGCCACCACATGACCAGCAGCTGCAGCACAAAACACACAACTCACTATTAAATTTTAATTTAACTATAACTACTTCCATTTAAATTGTTTCCAATATCGAGCATTTCTATGAAATTCTCACACTTACAGCAACAGAAAAGATTTATAACACACCCTATAACAACACCACAAACTTCAAATTGAAGGGAAAGAACTTACCTTACCCGAATTTGGCCAAAACTAGGCAAAACTCGCCTCGAAAACTCTTCTAACGCGATTAAAACGTCGTGGCTGCTTGCTACTCGTTTGGTTCTAATCCAAGCCATGATTTTATACTATTAATACCTCCATATCATCATGTTATACCCTAGATAATTAATTGATAGAATGAAATCGGGACTTACCCCTTTTTTTCCTCAAGTCGTCGCCCCTCTCCTCTTTAGTTTTAGGGTTTTGTTCTCTTTGTTGTTGCTGATTTTTGAACAAGGAACTGAAGTATTAGTCACTTAATATATATATATATATAGGTTCCCTTAGAAGGTGACATATGTCATCCCCTAAGGGTGACACGTGTCCATCCCCCATTGGGCCACCGTATACATGCTTCCAACTAGGGGATGCCACATGGCAGTGGGGTCCAACCCCCCAAGAAGGTGGGTCACCTACTTGACCCCAAGTAGGGGGTTACCTTCTGCCATGTGTCACCTCCCTATGCTGCCACATGTCATTCTCTCCTTCTCCTCGTGGGTTCGTAATCTCGTCTTATTTTACATACCTATATAATCCGTGCTATGTAAGCTTAGTACGTACTCACGTAACACTTCTAAATTAAAAGCTTACATAGGGAAGGTGAGTCCTGTAGCTCATTATTTGGCCTCCAACTCCTTTCGACTCCTCATGACTCTATTTCCAACCTTCCCCATTATGGGGTATCACATTCTCCTTCCCTTAGAGTCATTTGACAGTGTCGTAGATTATCTGGCTCACATGATAACTTCTAGCAACTTAAGAGACATTCCGAGCTCATGAGTGTGGGGTGTAACATCCTTTCCCTCTTTAGAACATTCGTCCCCAAATGTTAAACACAACTTCCCTTAAGACCTTTTCATTTTTAGGAAAACTTTGGCAGAGTTTCCTCTATATTTCTTATCATATTAAAAACCTGTACACAGGAAATACTAACAATGCCATACAAGGCATACATACACATGCATATCATAGTATATCACCGCCACGCAGGGCACCTAATATCAGCAATCAATGGGGTGTATATAATAGAGTGGAGCCTTAGTCTATCAATGCATACCCATCCTGGGAGAAGATTGATAATATACCTGTAACAAGAGTTGGTAACGTCTCCTAGACTTAGCTATATGCGATCTGAAGGGCCACTAAATTTGGAAGCTCTGCCATGGCCTCTACCACGGCCTGCTAGTGTCTGCTTACCCCGCTCCATAGGGCGCATAGACATAGAAGAAGAAGAACCCGCAACTGACTCCGTTGGCTGAACTGCACTTCTCGGCCTTCCCCTGGATGGACACTCCCTCATAACATGGCCCTGACGGTCATAAGCAAAACAAGCATCGGTGGAAAAACGACATTCTGCAAAATGAAACCTACCACAATAAGGACATTGAGGCAAAAATAGCCTCAATTGATGTGAACCCCAATTTTTCTGTGAGCCTAAAACCCTAGAGCTCTAACCAGATCCCGAATACATTATGCTATCAACTCCCCTACCTAGGAACTATAGGGGTGTACTTTGGGGCAGCTGGGAAGGGTATCTACCATACTGTTGAGGCTGCCCACATCAAAAGATACCATAATAACCAGTTGATTTAGTCTTCTTACGCCAGCCTCTTTCAAAACCTCTCTCGGGCTGACGTCCTCCGTGCCTATCTTCCACCCCTTGTGAGTACGCCTGTTCCCATGTGATATCCATGCCTGGCTGAGAATCCATGACCACACAACTATCAATTAAGTAATGGTTCAACCCCATCACATAGCAATGCACCCTATCAGCCATATCAGCTATTATAGTGGGTGCATGCCTTGCCAACGAGTCAAACTCTAAGCTATAGTCTTTAATGCTCCTACCATTCTGCTTTAACTTTAAGAATCTATCAACTCTAGCTTATTTCATTTCTGAATGTAGAAAATGGCTAAGGAAGGCTTCCACAAACTCATCCCAGACTGCTAAAGCGGCACCCTCGCCCCTTGATAATTTCTAGGACTCATACAAATTAACGACCACATCACGTAGACGATATGAAGCCAACTCAATAGACTCGGTCTCAGAAGCCTTAAGTTTTCTCAACGTACGCTGCATCTATCGAATGAACTCCTGTGGGTCATCTGCAAGCCTCGACCCATAAAACTCGGGAGGGTTATAAGTTAAGAAGTCATGGACCCTCAAACTATCCTGTCTACTTGCATTATCCACTCCTAACCCATGCCTTCGAGCCTGCCCTACCATTATCCTAGTTAGTAATTGCACTGCATCTCTCATGGATTTTTCTTTTGGCCCTGGCTGTGGAGCTAGAGGCTCAGGCATTGGAGCTTCAGGATTGACGGCTGCTACTATTCTAAGCTCCTCTGGAGGTGGCGGTGTAGTGGAGCTCGCCAATTGCAGCACAATCCCTGGCATAAACTGGGCACGAGCCTTATTAACTCTCGGGGTCTAACTAGTTTCTCCCACTACGGACTTGCCCTTCTAGGCAGTTGTTGCTTTACTTAGAGGCATCACTGTAAATATAACAATATGTTAATGAGAAGTCATCCTAACAACAAAACTATATCGCACGATGTAAGATAGAAAGAAAGTAGCATCCTAAATGTCCTATAGCCTCCTGTTTATAGATATGGTGCAAAACACACCAATAAACAAGACTCTACTAGACACGGACTGTGGACATTCCAAGGAGGAACTGCTTTGATATCACTTTTGTCATGACCCAACCCTGTAGGCTATGACGGGTGCCCAAATTAGACACGCACGTGTACTCCTGCCAACTATAAGTAACTCGTTTCCTACTTAACTTATAGTGTATCAACAGGTAAGGAAACATACAAGCCGGAGAGGTTGTTATGATACAGGGAATGCCTAAATCATAGGTCATACAAACATAACGGTACATACATATACATACCACCCATATACCACCTACGTACATATCCACAAACCTCTAAGAGTAAGAAAAGTAATATAAGGCGGGACAGGGCCTCCGCCGTACCCGTGAACAAAAGAATATATACATCTGGGTTTAGTACCAAAATCTAGGATCCAGCACAAAGGAGCTCCTCTAGATCATTGATTGGGACTCCTATGCTGGCGGATCCCCCACCTGTGTACCTGTACTTGTGGGCATGAATGCAGCCCTCTAAAGAAAGGAGGGTCAGTATGACATATGTACGAGTATGCAAAGCATAACATAGCATAATTGAAGGCATATCTGAAATAGAGAAGCCGGGCTAAAATCTCATATGAAAAACCTGTACTTGTATCCTGTGAATCGTAAAAGATATGCATGCTCAAATTATACAATATAGTCGGCCCTATCAGGGACCTGGTGAGTTATATATATAGGAAGCTGATAGGCCCAGCACCATCACCACCTTATTACAATACATCATCATATATATATATATGTCGGCCTATTATGGGACTTGGTGTCATAATCATATCATTATATACCATACCCGGCATACTATGGGACTCGGTGTCATAATCATATCATCATATATCATACTCGGCCCATTATTGGGATCGGTGTCATAATAAACCATACATATGTAAATCATCATCTAAGACTCACTAAGGTAATCATACAGAACTATCGTTCGTGGATCAAAATGTTAATCATCTCGGGTGCCCTTTAAGTACCATTAGGGCTATATTAAATGAAGTCTGAGGAATCATAGACATATTTTAAGGTAATGCCAACCGGTTAAGAAATCAGAGACATCTGTCATCCCAGAGTCTTTAGGAATAAGAGATTTACATCCCACTACTAATCGACATATAGACGGTTCAGGGAAGGTAACTCAACTACTTTAAGAGTTTGACACCCAGAAATTAGTAGGAGACACAAATCACATTCAGAGATGCAGAATTGAATTATGCTAGAGCTCATATCATTTCTCATCTATCCTTAAGACAGGTCCAAAGAAGGAAGGGATAGGATTCAAATATTATCACTTCCCATCCTACAGGAGTTTGAGAGACAATAACTCAACTATTGTGGGAGTTCTATTATCCAGAAGTGGATAAGAATCAGGAAGTATGCTCGAGGTTTCATGCATAGGGTTATCCCCAATTTGCATACACACAAATACACACTACACTTCTATCAAGGATATTCCAAGAGGAAGGAGATAGCTTTACATACCCTCCACTTTTCATCATCTAGGAGACAGTGGGAGGCACTAACTCAATTAGCATAGGAACTCCCACTTCAAGAAGTAGATAGGGGTCATGAATCATATTCGGAGCTTTGTGAGTAGATTTTTCCCCACATTTCATATACACATCCTACTTACAACTAAGGCATGCGCAAAAGAAAAGAAAGATAGCTTCACATACTCATCCCTTTCTAACGTATGGAAGGCTTTAGAAGCCCTAGTCCAAGGAGTCTGTACATTCAATACTTTCTTAACGTATAGGAGGTTCAAGAAAAGTAGTTTAGCTACTATGGAGTTCAACCTCCATAAGTAAATACGAGACACTTAGGAGTGGAATCACTTTAGCAATCGCATCATCTTTTACTTACATCTACGACATGTCAAAAGAAGAGAAAAGATAGGTTTTACATACCTCTTACGGACTTCTGTTAATCGCATTCACATCATTTTCCTCCAAACCTATTTAACATCAAAGCAATACGAGTATCAACAACCCTTAACTGTTCAGCACCTTAAGTTATACAGGAGTATTCATAGAACCCATTTCCTCACTCATCTTCTCGACTAGTTCTTTAACTAGTTAAAGAGTTAACAGAAATTGGGTACCACCTCCCCTATAATATGCCCTATCCGATTTTCCAATCACACTTCTAATAACTATAGACAACAAACAACAACAACCTACAGCACATGTATAAGCAATTCACACCAACATAATACAACACAAACTTCAAATGACTCGTTCGAAACCATGATACCAAAATAGGGTTTCTAGTTTCCACATGTATAAGAAGTTCACACCAACATAATACAACACAAACTTCAAATGACTCGCTCGAAACCACGATACCAAAATAGGGTTTCTAGTTTCCATTTTGCAAAACCTTTAATTATATGAAACGAAGGGTTGGGTGGGTTAAACTAGAAGCACCCATACCTCTTTTAGAACATTTTCCAGCACCTTAATATGCCACCACACGACCAGCAGCTGCAGCACAAAACACACAACTCACTATTAAATTTTAATTTAACTATAATGACTTCCATTTAGATTGTTTCCAACATCGAGCATTTCTACGACATTCTCACACCTCCAGCAACATTAAATATGTATAAAACACCCTATAACAACACCAAAAACTTCAAATTGAAGGGAAAGAACTTACCTTACCCGAAATTGGCCAAAACTAGCAAAACCTCACCTCGGAAACTCTTCTAACGCGATTAAAATGTTGTGGCTGCTTTCTACTCGTTTGGTGTTGCTCCAAGCCATGATTGTATACTATTAATACCTCCATATCATCATGGTATACCGTAGATAATTAATTGACGGAATAAAATCAGGACTTACCCCTTTTTTTTCCTCAAGCCATCGCCCCTCTCCTCTTTAGTTTTAGGGTTTTGTTCTCTTTGTTTCTGCTGATTTTTGAACAAGGAACTGAAGTATTATTCACTTAATACATATATATAGGTTCCCTTAGGAGGTGACATGTGTCAGCCCCTAAGGGTGACACGTGTCCAGCCTCTATTGGGCCACAGTATATATGCTGCCAACTAAGGGCTGCCACATGGCAGTGGGGTCCAACCCCACCAAGCAGGTGGGTTACCTGCTGCCATGTGTCACCTCCCTATGCTGCCATGTGTAATTCTCTCCTTCTCCTCGTAGGTTTATAATCTCGTCTTATTTTATATACCTATGTAATCCGTGATGTGTAAGCTTGGTATGTACTCACGTAACACTTCTAAATTAAAAGCTAAGTAGGGAAGGTGAGTCCTACAGGTCATTATTTGGCCTCCAACTCCTTTCGACTCCTCATGACTCTATTTCCAACCGTCCCCATTATGGGGTATCACTTTCTCCTTCCCTTAGAGTCATTTGACAGTGTCGTAGATTATCCGGCTCATATGATAACTTCTAGTAACTTAAGAGACATTCCGAGCTCAAGACTGTAGAGTGTAACAAATACGTCAAAATAGTCCCTACACGACCTGCAACTTCCTTCAACTGTGACATCCATATTTTCACATATCCAACTCATTTTTACACGCCCATAGCATGCTTAAACCTTTACTAAAATGTGAAAGAAGAGAATCAAGACATACCTTAACAAATTGCTTCCCTAACTTGCTGAAAATTAACTTCGAAAACTCCTTTATGCGGCTGAGCTTTAGTGTCTGTTTGCATCCCTATATTGCCGCCTCAAATGGTTAATTTACGTCATTAACACCTCTACTTAGTCTAGGAATACCTTAGATAATTAATTGATGGAACAAAATTGGGGCTTACCTTTCACTTTGGCCAAAGTCGTCGCCCCTCTCTCTTAACCTCTTAGGGTTTCTTTTTTTGTTTCTTTTGTTCTAAGTGCTGAAATAAGATATGTAAAACATGTAGTACATATATACACCTCCTTAAGAGGTGACACATGGCATTCCCATAGGGGTGACATGTGGTATCCCCCTAAGGGTGACATGTGGCAGCCCCTTAGGGTGCCACCTCAATCATGCATCTAATCTGAAGCTACCACTTGGCAGCTGGGGCCCACCTTAAGTAGGTGTGTCACCTACTTGGTCCAAGTAGGTGCATCACCTACTTAGTCTAAGTAGGTACATCACCTGCTTGCTTCCGAGTAGGTGCTACACCTCCTTTCGTCTCTTCTGTGGGTTCGCAATCTTGTCTCACTTTAAGAGCCTATGTATTCCTTGATACTTAAGCTCGATGCGTACTCAATTAGCTCAAGTATTTAATATATCCATGTTGGTATCTTACGCAAGTAAGTCGAGTTCCACGACTTGTTATTTAGCCTCCAACTCCTTTCAAATCCTTATAACCCTATTTCTAACCTTCACACTTATGGCGCATCACATCCTCCCTTCCTTAGAGTTATTTGATAACATTATAAATAATCTTGATGATGTGGCAACTTTTAAGAAGTTTAAGAAATCTTTTTTAAGTACAAAAGTACGGGGCATAACATCTTTCCCCCCTTTAGAACATTCGTCCTCGAATATTAACTAGTCTCATAAGGTCGCACGAGGACCTTAGGAATTCTCTATAATGGTTGTCATCCATAGAACTTTTATTCATCGATTCAACTAACCCAGGAGTTCAGACTCCCTGTAAACATAGGGAGCACGTACGGATATTTCCTTTCCATCTCTTCTTCGGCCTCCCAGATCAACTCTTTTTTATTCTTATTTTGTCATAAGACTTTGACGGATGCCACATCCCTAGTTCGCAACCTTCTATCCTTCTTTTCTCTTTATCTTCTACCTCCTTTGGTTGATGTGTTATACCCCGTACTTTTGTACATTGGAGCATGTTTTTTTTTCTAAAAGATTACCATAGGATCCATATTGGTTATGAAGTTCTACCCAAGTAGTAACAGTTGGAAATAGGGTTATAAGGATTTGGAAGGAGTTGGAGGCCGAATAATAAGTCGTGGTACTCAACTTACTTGCATAAGCCACCAACTTGGATGTCTTACGTACTTAAGCTACTTGAGTGCGTGTTGAGCTTACATAGCAAAGATTACATAGGTTCTTAAAGTGAGACAAGGTTACGAACCCACAGAAGAGGCTAAAGGAGGCATAGCACCTACTTGGAAGCAAGTAGGTGATGCACCTACTTGGACTAAGAGGTGACACATCTACTTGAGGTGGGGCCCATACTGCCATATTGCGGTTTTGGATTGAGTGAATGATTGGGGTGGCACCCTATGGGGATTCCATGTGTCACCTTCTAAGGAGGGGTATATAAGTATGTATTGATGACTAATTTCTCATTTTCAGCATCTATACTTAGCCAAAAAACTAGAAAAACTTAGAGAAAGAGAGAAGGAAGCCACGGGTTGAGGACAAAGAAAAGGTAAGGCCCAATTTTGTTCTGTGAATTAATTATTTAAGGTATACTACAGTGATATGACGGTGTTTAACAATATAAAATTTGTAGTTGGGGTTTTGAGGAGGTTCTCATTCTTTTCAACAAACCCATTTTTGGAATGGGACTGTTGTTAGTAATACTAGTATAACTCCTTGTGTAAAGCTTCGTTTCTAGTGATTCAAGATGTTTTGGAAAGATATTTCACAGGTATATAACTTTCATTTGGACTCTAAAATCCAGTTTTGCTTTTATCCACTCGAAAAAGGATGATGAAGTATAGGTGAGGTGCTACCCAGATTTCATTTCGGAAATCCTACTCGGGCTGCTGTTGGTATTTTTGGCATATCGTTTTGTACAAAATTGTTGTAGGGGTGATTATAAATTTTATGCGACCCTAAGACATATGTCTATAACTTTTATTGAGACCACAAATCCTTTTTCCCCTAATTACCCCTTCGAAACTAAGCGATAATACAAGACAGTAGGTTGTCCAGAATTCACATTTTGATAGTTTTGAGCAAGTTGTTTGGGGGGTTGTATTATGTAATGTTGAAGTGAATTACTTGTATGTATGCTGATGGTTTTTTTTTGGTTGGCTGTAGTTATTAGGAGTGTAATTAGAAATTCGGATAGGGCATATTATAGAGGAGATGCTGCCCAATTTCCGCTAACTCCTTAACTAGTTAAGGAACTAGTCGAGGAGGCAAACAAGGGGTTGAGTTCTATGAATACTCATGTGTAGCCTAAGGTGCTGGAAGGCCAAGGTTATTGATACTTGTATTGCTTCCATGTTAACTAGGTTTGGAGGGCGACGACGTGAACATGGTTAAGAGAAGTCCGTAAGAGGTATGTAAAGCATGTCTCTCATTTCTTTTGGGAATGTCTTAGATTTAAGTGACAAATGATATGTGTATGAAGCCTGGGGTAATTCTATTTAGGAGCTTTGAACATGATTCATGATTTATAATTCGTGCTGACTTCTGAATGTTAAGACTCTTAAAGTAGGTAAACTCCCATCCCTCAAGTCTTCTATATGCTGAAAAGTAGTGTATGTAAAGCTAACGTTTCCTTCTTTTGGCATGTATTCAAGTTAAATAGTGAATGATATAAACTTGAGGGTAAAGCTACTCGTAAATTCCAAGTGTAATTCACAGTTCTTATGTACTCCTTGATGAAAGCACTCTTATAGTAATCGAAATAAGGCTTCTCAAGCCTTCCATACGTTAGAAAGGGATGAGTATGTGATGCTACCCTTTCTTCTCTTTTGGCATGACTTAGATGTAAGTATTATGTATATGAAGTTTGAAGTTATTCCACTCTTAAAAATCTGAGTGTGAGTTAAGGCTCTTATTCACTTCCTATTGATTAGAACTCATGTAACAAGTTGAGTCATTACTTTTCAAGTCTTCCCTGTGATAGGAAGTGGTACATGTAAAGCTTGTCTTTTCCTACTTCTAGAAAGACTAGACTATAGGTACTATTGTTACACCCCACACTTTTAAACTCGGAATATATCTTAAGTTCCTTAGACATTATCATGTGAGCCGGATAAGCTATGACATCATCAAATGACTCCAAGGAAAGAAGAGTGCGATACCCCGTCAGAGGGAAGGTTGGAAATAGAGTCATAAGAGAGCCAAAAGGATTTGGAGGCCAAGAAATGAGTCGTAGGACTCTATTTACCAACGTAAGATACTAATTTAGAAGTCTTATACACTTGATCTACTTAAGTACATACCAAGACTACGTAGCAAGGATTACATGGGTTCTTAAAATAAGACGAGATTACGAATCTATGAGGAAGAGAAAAGGATGACACGTGGCAGCCTAGGAAGGTGACATGTGGCAGCACCTCAAGAAAGCAGGTAACCCACCTGCTTGGGGTTAAGTAGGTGACCCACCTGCTTGGGGGAGGTGGACCCCACTACCATGTGGCAGCACCCTATTGGCAGCATGCATACGTGGCCCAATAAGGGCTAGATACGTGTCACCTTATGGGGCTGACATGTGTCACCTCCAAAGCCACCCTATACAAGTATGTTAAGTGACTAAGGAATTCATTCCTTATCCTAAAACCTAGCCAAAAGCTGAAAAAGTTTGAGAGCAAAGGAACATAGCTATGGATGGCTCCTTTTCAAGGTAAGTTCCAATTTTCCTCCGAGAATTAATTATCTACGGTGTTCATCAACCACATGGAGATGTATATATGTATCTTACGATGTCTACGGAATTAATTCTTCAGCTTGGAACTTGAGAGGACGTTGAAAGAACAAAGAGAGAAAATGTTAAGAACTAGCTAACAAACCCGTTTTTGGATGGGACTATTGTTAGTAATATTGGTATAACTTCTTGTGTACAGCTTTGTTTCGAGTGATTAAATATGTTTTGGAAATCCATTTCATAGTAATATAACTTTTATTTATCCTTTAAAATCCATTTTTTCTTTTATCATCTCGAAAAAGAGTGATGAAGTATAGAGGAGGTACTGCCCAGATTTTGGTTTTGGAAATCTTACACGGACTTCTGTTGGTATTTTGGGCATATCTTTTTGTAAAGAATTTATGCAGGGGTGATTCTAAATTTTATTTGACCCTAAGACACATTTCTATAACTTTCATGCAGGACATAAATCCTATTTCCCTCAATTACCCCTTCGAAATGAAGCGACAATGCAATATAGTAAGATGTCCAGAATTCACATTTTGATAGTTTTGAGTGAGTTGTTTGGGGTTTGTATTGTGTAATTTTGGTGTGAATTGCTTGTATACATATTGCATGTTGTTGTTGTTGGTTGTCTGTATTTATTAGGGGTGTGATTAGAAATTTGGATAGGGCACGTTATAGGGGAGGTGCTGCCCAATTTTCGTTAACGCCTTAACTAACTAAAGGACTCGTTGAGGAAACAAACAAGGAAATAAATTCCATGAATACTAAGGTGCAACTGAAGGTGCTCGAAAGTCGAGAGTGGTTGATATTCGTATTACTTCCATGTTGAATAGATTCAAAGGATGATGAGGCGAACATGACAAAGAGTAATCGTACGAGGTATGTAAAGCTTTCTCTTGGCATATTTTGGTATAAGTACGTACAGCTATCTTTCTTTCCTTTTGGCAAGTCTTAGCCTTAAGTGAATTGTGTATGGAATGTGGGGATAATTCCATTCCCAGAATGCCAGGTACGCCTCCTAATCCCTAACTACAGTTAGGTGTTGACACCCCTACAAGAATTGAGCATTGCCTGTTAAGGCTTCTCCGTGCTAAAGAGTAGTGTATGGGAAACTATCTTTCCTTTCTCTTGATATATACTTGGTATGAAAATGAGATTATGATGCCATAGTTGTTCACCGAGCCCCAGGATGGGCCGGGTATGAGATATGTATATAATGACCACCTGAAGGAAAGTACAGACTATATAGAGTTTACTCTCTTTCTTTTCTGGCATGTCTTAGTTGTAAGTTAAATAAGATGTGAGCTCTGGAGTAACTCCATTCTCAACATATCCTATTTACTTTTGAATATCGAACTCTGATAGTAGTTGAACTATTTCCCTAGAAACTTGTATATACTAAAGAAGTACCAAATGTACAGGCTCCAAGTCTTGAAGACTATACACGATACTAAGTGTTTTGATTCCATAAATGATTCGGCCCTATGTTAATACATGTCTAGGGTCCCCAAGAATTACTTTTGAGGCAGCCCATAATGGCATTTAGAGGATACTCGAGATGACTACACCATTTCTTGGGTCCTCAAACAAAAGTTTAACTTTCTTATTTTATCGAGTCTCTTATAATAATTTAAATTGCATATAGTTACTCACTACTCTACTCGTGTGTACTGTAACCCTTCTTTCACCGAGTCCCAGTTCGGGTACGTTATCGTGCATAATTTGCTGCATTATCCACCGAGCCCCTTACTAGAGGGTCGGATACGTATGTATATATATGATGATGTGTTGTAATAAGGAGGTGATGGCACTGGGGCCATAATGGTTTTACAGATATGATTCATCGGACCCCTGAAAGGGCCAGCTATATGGTATGATATGAGCATGCATGCTTTTGTAATTCACAGAGTACAGGTACAAGCTTCTAATTTGATAAGTTTTTCCCCTGCTTATTTATTTCGGATATACCTCCAGTTGTATTATGTTATATTTTACATACTCAATACATCTGTCGTACTGACCCCCCTTTCTTCGTGGGGGCTGCGTTTCATGCTCGCATGTACAGGTACAGGTTTTGGGAGTCCGTCATCTTAGGATTCCATTCAGCTCAGTTGGAAGAGGATCTATTGTATCGAAGCCTAGTTATTTATACGGACTATTGATGTGTAAAATTTTTATGTCTATTCAGGGGTACGGCGGGGGCCCTGTCCTGCTATATGTCCTCGTTAATATTTTTAGAGGTCTGCAGACATGTATATGTGGGTTGTGTATATCAGTTTGATTCAGCTGGGTCTACATGATGTATGGTGTTACACCCCACATTCTTGAACTCGAAAGGTTCCTAAAGCTACTTAGAAGCTATCATGTGATCCGCCTAAGTTATGACACTATTAAATAATTCTAAGAAGGGAGAATGTGACACCCCATAGTAGGGAAGATTGGAGATAAGGTCAAGAGAAGTCGGAGGAAGTTGGAGGCCAAGCGATGAGTCGTAGGACTTGATTTGCTTACGTACGCCTCTAACTTAGAAGTTTACTTACCTAAAGCTATTTGAGTACACACCAAGCTTCCATAGCATCAATGACATAGGCTCTTAAACTAAGACGAGATTACGAACCCACGAGGAAGAAAAAAAAATTTCGTGGGGCAGCCAATAGGAGAGTGACACATGGCAGCCCTAAGCAAGCAGGTGACCCACCTACTTGGGGTCAAGTAGGTGACCCACCTACTTGGGGTCAAGTAGGTGACCCACCTGCTTGGGGGAGGTGGACCCCGCTGCCACGTGTCAGCACCCCATTGGTCGCATGGTTGAAGTGGCCCAATGATGGCCCGACACGTGTCACCCTTAGGGGATGACACGTGTCACCTTATATATATATTAATATGTAATGTTTCAGCTGTAACTTATTTCAAAACAGTAGCTACACTTGAAGGAAAAGAACGTGAGAAGAGAGAAAAGAGAGGCAGCTTTGGTTCTTGAAATTAAAGGTAAGTTTCTCAACTTTCTTCCGTGAATTAATTATATACGGTGTATATTAAGTACGTGGATACGTATATATGTGTTTTAAGACGTTGATGGAACTGAAACTCCAGCGTTGCAACTGAAATTTGGAAGGAAAAAAAAGAGAAAACGTGAAAAGGGGCAAGGGAGAGGGTTATGGATTTGACCCTTGTTGGGTAAGCTTCCGGGTTTAGTTCCGTGAATTAATTATTTGACGTGTCCCTAAGTTGTATATTAGTGTTTTATAACCTAAAAATTCAATTCGGGGCAGCAAGGAAGTACCACAAGCAGCCCGCTCAATTTCAGCACATTGAAGAAGTTCCGAGGCACAATTTCGGCTAGTTTTAACCAATTACGGGAAAGGTAAGTTCTTCCTCTCTAATTTGAAGTTTATGATGTTAAATTGGAGTGTATTATACACCTTAGTATCTGCTGTAAGTTGGGGAAAAGGCTTCAAAAGTTCGACGTTCGAAATAAGCGAAATTGGAATCGCTATAGTTAATTGTAATCGAATAATGCCTCGTACATGTGGTATGTGACTGCTGGTCGTGTGATGAGTTGTTAGGGTGCTGGAATGTGTGTTGCTAAGGGCATGGGTGGCTGATGGTTTCAGCCACACGACCCTCCACTTTGCAATTAAAGAATTCGCGAAAGAAAGATTAAAAACTCTAGTTTTGGTATCTTAGTTTTGAGTAAATTGTTGAGGGTTTATATTGTGTAATATTGTCGTAATATGTATATTTTTGGGCTGCTGGTTGTATTGTTGGTTAGATGCAGGTTCTAAGGACATGGTTGTGTATTCGGATAGGGCACGTTATAGGGGAGGTGCTGTTCGATTTTCGTTAACTTCTTAAACTGGTTAAAGAACTAGTCGAGGGTGCGAGCGAGGGGACGAGCTCGATGAATACTCGTAGGTAGTCTAAGTTGCTGAAAAGTCTAAGATTGTTAATACTTGCCTTACTTCCATGTTAAATAGGTTTCGAGGACAACGACGTGGACACGATTACGGGAAATCCATAAGAGGTAGGTAAAGCCTATTCTTTCTCTTCTTTTGGCATGTCGTAGAGGTAAGTAAACAATGATGTGATCTCTGAAGTAATTCCATTCCTAAGTGTCTTTTATTCACTTCTGGGTAATGAACTTTTATAACAGTTAAGCTACTTTCCTTGGGCCTTACCTATACTAAGGATTTAATGAATATACGGGCTCCTAGTTGTAAGGACTATATAAAAACATGTATTCTGGAGTCCTTAAGCAGTTAGCATTATCTTAGTACGTGTCTAAGGACCCCAAAACACTAACTAGTATAGCCCCTAATGGCATTTAAAGGGCATTTAAGGTGATTACATTACAATCCTGATTCTCAGACAATAGCTTAATTTTCTTCTACGATTGAGTCTTCGATAATGATTTAAATTGCATATAGTTGCTCATTAATCTACTCGTGTATACTGTGACCCATCTTTCCCTGAGTCCCGGGCCAGGATATGTTCTCGTGCGCAACTCACTGCATTATTCCTCGAGTCCCTCACTAGAGGGTCGGGATACGTGTATATATATATATGATGATATGTGGTAATAAGGTGGTGATGGCATTGGGCTGTGATGATATTACAGAGGTATCCACCGGACCCCTGATAGGGCCGGCTATACGATATAATTTGAACATGCATGTTTTGACACTTCACAGGGTACAGGTATAAGTTTTCATATGATATGTTATCCCCTGCTTCGCTGTTTCAGATATGTGTTCAGTTGTGCCATATTATGTTTTACATACTCAGTACATATGTCGTACTGACCCCCTTCTCTGGGGGCCTGCGTTCATGCCCGCAGGTACATGTACACAGTTTGGGGATCCGTCAGCATAGGAGTCCCACTCAGCAGTCCAGAAGTTCTCCATTGTGCTGGAGCCTAATTTTGGTACTAAACGTGGTGTATATATTTGTTTGGTTACGGGTACGGTGGGGGCCCTGTCCCGCCTTATGTTACTGTTTTCTTACTCTTAGAGGTCTGTGGATACGTATGTGGGTTGTGCCTGTATATGAGTGGGATCTGAGTTATATATATATGTATGTACAGTTGTACTGATATGACCTGTGATTTTGGGCGTTCCCTGTATTGTGGCAGCCTTGTCGGCTTGCGTATATGTGTGTTATGGAACGACCCTATATATAGTACTACAGCCTTGTCGGCTTGTATGTTTTCATATATATTGATGCATTATGGGTATAAACAGGAGACAGGTTATGTATAGGTAGCAGGGGTACCCGTGTGTGTCCAGTTCGGGCACTCGTCACGGCCTACGGGGTTGGGTCGTGACAGAAGTGGTATCAGAGCAGTTCTTCCTTGGAGTGTCCACAGACCGTGTCTAGTAGAGGCTTGTTTATCGGTGTGTTGTGCACCACATCTATAAACAGGAGGCTACAGGATATTTAGGATGTTACTTTCTTTCTTATCATAGATCGTGCGATAGAGTTATGTTTTAGGATGATCCTTCACTAACCTACCTTTATGTTTGTAGTGATGCCTCCACGGAAAGCAACCACTGCCCAGAAGGGCAAGTCAGCAGCTGGGAAAACTAGTCAGACCCCAAGAATTACCAGGACCCGTGCCCAGTCTATGCCAAGGATTGTACTTCAGTCGGCAAGTTCTACTATGCCGCCACCCCCAGAGGAGTTTAGGGCAGCAGCAGCTGCAGATCCCGAACCTCCAGTACAGGAGCCTCCAGTCCCACAGCATGGGGAAGAAGACAGAGCTATGAGAGATGTAGTACAGTTGTTGACTGGACTGATGGCAGGACAGGCTCGGAGGCATGGCCCAGATGATGCAAATAGACAAGATAGCTTGAGGGTTCGTGACTTCCTAGCCTGCAATCCCCCAGAATTTCATGGATCGAGACCTGCAGAGGACCCCCCTGAGTTTATTAGACAGATGCAGCATACACTGCGAATCATTAGGGCCTCGGAGACTGAGTTGGTGGAATTAGCCTCTTATCGGCTGCGTGATGTGGCAGCTAACTGGCACGAGTCTTGGGAGTTATCAAGGGGAGAGGGTGCTTCTCCAGCTGAATAGGATGAATTTGCAGAAGCCTTTCTTAGCCACTTCCTGCCTCCAGAAATGAAACGAGCTAGGGTTGATAAATTTTTGCAGTTAAAGCAGAACGGCAGGAGTATTCGCGACTATAGCCTCGAGTTTGACTCATTGGCGAGGTATGCCCCCACAGTTGTAGCAGATATGGCAGACAGGGTGCATCGGTATATCATGGGCTTAGACCTTTATTTGTTGATAGCTGTATGGCCATGGCTTTTCAGCCAGGCATGGACATTGCCCGGGTACAAGCATATGCCCAAGGGGTAGAAGAGCGACATGGGAGGTGTCAGCCTGACAGATGGTTTGATAGAATTCAGCCTAAAAGGGCTAGGTCAGCTAGTTATCCAGGAGAATTTCGCAGCGGGCGATTCTAGCAATCTAGTAGGTATCCCTCCCAGCCAGCTCGGAGTGTACCTCCACAGTTTCCAGGTGGAAGAGTTGAGAGCACCAGATATTTGGGGCCTAGTCAAAGCTCCAGAGCATTAGGTATACAGATGGACCAGAGTTCTCGGCAGTCAAGACCACTAGTACCACAGTGTCCCTGTTGTAATAGACTTCATTTTGGAGAATGTCGCCGAAGTATAGGTGCCTATTTTTCTTGTGGCCGCCAAGGCTATATTGTGAGGGAATGTCCATTTAAAAGTACTCCAGGTGGTATAGCTCAGCCACCTGGGTCGGTTGCGGGTTCTTCTTCTTCTGTGTCTATGCGCCTGATAGGGCGGGGTATGCAGATACCGGCAGGCCGTGGTAGAGGTCGTGGTGGAGTTTCTAGTTCTGGCAGCCCTTCTAATCGTATATATGCTTTGTCTAGTAGACAAGATCAGGAAGCGTCGCCAAACGTAGTCACAGGTACATTATCAATCTTTGCTATGGACGTATATGCATTGATGGATCCCGGCTCTACTTTATCATATATATCTCCTTTTGTTGCTAATAGAATTGGGATTAAGCCTGAATTAATAGAAGTATTTGAGGTGGCTACACCAGTAGGAGATTCTCTTGTGGTGAAACAAGTATATAGAAATTGCCTGGTTAATGTATATAGTCATCGTACCTTGGCTGATTTGATAAAATTGGATATGGTGGAATTTGATGTTATTATGGGTATGGATTGGTTAGCTTCATGTCGTGCCAATGTAGACTGTAGAAATAAAGTAGTTCGGTTCCAGTTTCCGGGTGAATCAATTGTTGAGTGGACAGGAAACACGGCGTCGCCGAAGGGTAAGTTTATTTCATACCTTAAGGCAAGGAAAATGATCAGGAAGGGGTGTATTTATCATTTAGTCCGCGTGCATGATCTGGAAGCAGAGGTGCCAACTCTTCAGTCGGTACCCGTGGTTAAAGAATATCCGGATGTGTTTCCAGATGAACTTCCAGGTCTTCCTCCCAAACGGGAGATAGAGTTCACGATAGACATGCCACCAGATACTCAGCCTATTTCTATTCCCCCATATAGAATGGCACCCGCGGAATTAAAGGAGCTAAAGGAGCAACTGAAGGACTTGCTAGAAAAAGGCTTCATTAGGCCCAGTACATCCCCATGGGGAGCGCCGGTATTATTTGTTAAAAAGAAAGATGGATCGCTGCGAATGTGCATTGACTATAGGCAGCTGAACAAGGTAACAATTAAGAATAGATATCCCCTCCCCAGGATTGATGATTTGTTTGACCAGTTGCAGGGTGCTAAATGCTTTTCGAAGATAGACCTGCGGTCAGGCTACCATCAGGTACGGGTAAGAGAAGCAGATATCCCAAAGACCGCATTCAGAACCCGATACGGACATTATGAATTCAGAGTGATGTCTTTTGGGTTGACAAATGCTCCAGCAGTGTTTATGGACTTGATGAACCGAGTGTTCAAACCATTTCTAGATTTGTTCGTGATTGTATTTATTGATGATATTTTGATCTATTCACGATCAGAAAAAGAACATGCAGATCATTTGCGGGCAGTACCGGGAATACTCCAACACCAGAAATTATACGCTAAATTTTCTAAATGTGAATTTTGGTTAACTTCAGTGGCTTTTCTGGGGCATATTATTGGGATTGATGGTATTCGCGTAGATACGCAGAAGATTGAGGCCGTGAAGGCATGGCCAAGACCTACAACTCCTACGGAGGTACGTAGCTTTTTGGGATTAGCAGGATATTACAGAAGGTTCGTAGAACAGTTTGCTTCCATTTCGGCGCCTTTAACAAAACTGACTCAAAAGGCGGCTAAGTTCCAGTGGACTGATGCTTGTGAATGGAGCTTTCAGTTGTTAAAAGAAAAATTGACTACGGCTCCTGTTCTAACCCTTCCAGAAGGACCCAATGGCCTTGTTATTTATTGTGATGCTTCCGGTATTGGACTTGGATGTGTATTGATGCAACATGGTAAAGTTATAGCTTATGCATCCCGGCAGCTCAGAAAGCATGAGAAGAATTATCCAACTCATGACTTGGAATTAGCAGCGGTGATTCATGCCTTGAAAATATGGAGGCACTATCTATATGGTGTGCACGTGGATATTTATACAGATCACAAAAGCCTCCAGTATATCTTTAAACAAAAGGAATTGAACTTACGGCAGAGAAGGTGGTTGGAATTGCTGAAAGATTATGATATCGACATCTTATACCACCCTGGGAAAGCGAATGTGGTGGCGGATGCGCTCAGCCGTAAATCAATGGGTAGCTTAGCAGAGGTACGATCGGGATAGAAGGAAATGATCCGTGAGATCTGCCAGCTTGCTAGTCTTGGAGTCCGCTTAGCTGATTCGGGTGATGACGGGGTTTCTGTTCGAGGAATTGCTGAATCCTCCGTCATAGAGGAAGTAAAGCGATGTCAATACCAGGACCCTGTTCTAACGAAGTATAGAGATGAAATTCTCCAAAAGAAAAAGACTCCATTTGACCTTACGGCCGGTGGGATATTACGATACCAAGGCAGAGTCTGTGTACCGGAGGTTGTAGGACTACGACATCAAGTACTGGGAGAGGCACATTACGCTCGCTATTCTATTCATCCAGGGTCAACCAAGATGTATCACGACCTTAGATGTCTGTATTGGTGGGATGGTATGAAAAGGGATATAGCAGAGTTCGTAGCCCAATGCCCAAACTGCCAACAAGTTAAAGTTGAACATCAGAAACCGGGTGGGCTACTACAGGAGATGGAGATTCCAACTTGGAAATGGGAAGCGATTAATATGGACTTCATTACAGGTTTGCCTCGGACTCTTCGAAAGCAGGATTCCATATGGGTTATTGTGGATAGGCTGACAAAATCAGCCCACTTCCTTCCAATTCGGACCACTTACTCAGCCGAGGACTATGCAAAGTTGTACATTAAGGAAATAGTACGACTTCATGGAGTTCCCACATCCATTATTTCAGACAGAGGAGCTCAGTTCACAGCCCACTTTTGGAAGTCATTCCAGGAAGGCTTGGGGACACAGGTAAGCCTTAGTACAGCATTTCATCCTCAAACTGATGGGCAAGCAGAGCGTACGATTCAAACGTTAGAGGACATGTTGCGGGCCTGCATAATTGACTTCAAAGGTAGCTGGGATGATCATGTACCCCTTATTGAGTTTGCCTACAATAACAGTTATCACTCTAGCATCCAGATGGCGCCGTATGAGGCTTTATACGGCAGGAAGTGCAGGTCGCCTATCGGTTGGTTTGAGGTTGGTGAAACACAACTAATAGGCCCAGACATGGTCCAGCAGGCGGTAGATAAAGTAAGGCTTATTTGGGAAAGATTATTAGCAGCCCAGAGTCGACAAAAATCATATGCAGATAATCGACGTCGACCCTTGGAATTTCAAGTAGGTGATTGGGTGTTCTTAAAAGTATCGCCCATGAAAGGGGTAATAAGGTTCGGCAAGAAAGGGAAGCTGAGTCCGAGATACATTGGCCCTTACCTAATTCTTTGCCGAATAGGCAAAGTGGCGTACGAACTAAACTTACCAGCGGATCTAGAAGCTGTACATCCAGTCTTTCACGTGTCAATGCTTCGTAAATGTGTGGGTGATCCATCCCGGGTACATCCCGTAGACGATATCCAGGTCACAGAGGAGTTAGCCTATGAAGAGCAACCTATCGCCATCCTGGATCGGCAAATCAGAAGACTGCGGACTAAGGACGTAGCCTCTGTCAAGGTGTTGTGGCGAAATAGGAATCGGGAAGAAATGACCTGGGAAGCTGAGGAGGACATGAAAAACAAATATCCGTACCTATTTTCGACATCTACTGGTAACCCCAACTCTTAGAACTGGTATATTAATTATTTAGATAAAAATGTATGTTATCATAGTAGAAGAAAACCTCCCTATAATCGGCATAAAGTTTTAAGAGAAGTTTTATTCAACATTTGGGGACGAATGTTCTAAAGGGGGGAAGGATGTTACACCCCACATTCTTGAACTCGAAAGGTTCCTAAAGCTACTTAGAAGCTATCATGTGATCCGCCTAAGTTATGACACTATTAAATAATTCTAAGAAGGGAGAATGTGACACCCCATAGTAGGGAAGATTGGAGATAAGGTCAAGAGAAGTCGGAGGAAGTTGGAGGCCAAGCGATGAGTCGTAGGACTTGATTTGCTTACGTACGCCACTAACTTAGAAGTTTACTTACCTAAAGCTATTTGAGTACACACCAAGCTTCCATAGCATCAATGACATAGGCTCTTAAACTAAGACGAGATTACGAACCCACGAGGAAGAAAAAAAATTTCGTGGGGCAGCCAATAGGAGAGTGACACGTGGCAGCCCTAAGCAAGCAGGTGACCCACCTACTTGGGGTCAAGTAGGTGACCCACCTGCTTGGGGGAGGTGTACCCCGCTGCCACGTGTCAGCACCCCATTGGTCGCATGGTTGAAGTGGCCCAATGATGGCCCGACACGTGTCACCCGTAGGGGATGACACGTGTCACCTTATATATATGTATATTAATATGTAATGTTTCAGCTGTAACTTATTTCAAAACAGTAGCTACACTTGAAGGAAAAGAACGTGAGAAGAGAGAAAAGAGAGGCAGCTTTGGTTCTTGAAATTAAAGGTAAGTTTCTCAACTTTCTTCCGTGAATTAATTATATACGGTGTATATTAAGTACATGGATACGTATATATGTGTTTTAAGACGTTGATGGAACTGAAACTCCAGCGTTGCAACTGAAATTTGGAAGGAAAAAAAAGAGAAAACGTGAAAAGGGGCAAGGGAGAGGGTTACGGATTTGACCCTTGTTGGGTAAGCTTCCGGGTTTAGTTCCGTGAATTAATTATTTGACGTGTCCCTAAGTTGTATATTAGTGTTTTATAACCTAAAAATTCAATTCGGGGCAGCAAGGAAGTACCACAAGCAGCCCGCTCAATTTCAGCACATTGAAGAAGTTCCGAGGCACAATTTCGGCTAGTTTTAACCAATTTCGGGAAAGGTAAGTTCTTCCCCTCTAATTTGAAGTTTATGATGTTAAATTGGAGTGTATTATACACCTTAGTATCTGCTGGAAGTTGGGGAAAAGGCTTCAAAAGTTCGACGTTCGAAATAAGCGAAATTGGAATCGCTATAGTTAATTGTAATCGAATAATGCCTCGTACTTGTGGTATGTGACTGCTGGTCGTGTGATGAGTTGTTAGGGTGATGGAATGTGTGTTGCTAAGGGCATGGGTGGCTGATGGTTTCAGCCACACGACCCTCCACTTTGTAATTAAAGAATTCGCGAAAGAAAGAATTCGCGAAAGAAAGATATATTTTTGGGCTGCTAGTTGTATTGTTGGTTAGCTGCAGGTTCTAAGGACATGGTTGTGTATTCGGATAGGGCACGTTATAGGGGAGGTGCTGTTCGATTTTCGTTAACTTCTTAAACTGGTTAAAGAACTAGTCGAGGGTGCGAGCGAGGGGACGAGCTCGATGAATACTCGTAGGTAGTCTAAGTTGCTGAAAAGTCTAAGATTGTTAATACTTGCCTTACTTCCATGTTAAATAGGTTTCGAGGACAACGACGTGGACACGATTACAGGAAA
Source organism: Solanum dulcamara (assembly GCF_947179165.1). Taxonomy (NCBI): domain Eukaryota; kingdom Viridiplantae; phylum Streptophyta; class Magnoliopsida; order Solanales; family Solanaceae; genus Solanum; species Solanum dulcamara. The sequence goes on along the minus strand of NC_077241.1, from coordinate 28,513,257 downwards.
TCCATAAGAGGTAGGTAAAGCCTATTCTTTCTCTTCTTTTGGCATGTCGTAGAGGTAAGTAAACAATGATGTGATCTCTGAAGTAATTCCATTCCTAAGTGTCTTTTATTCACTTCTGGGTAATGAACTTTTATAACAGTTAAGTTACTTTCCTTGGGCCTTACCTATACTAAGGATTTAATGAATATACGGGCTCCTAGTTATAAGGACTATATAAAAACATGTATTCTGGAGTCCTTAAGCAGTTAGCATTATCTTAGTACGTGTCTAAGGACCCCAAAACACTAACTAGTATATCCCCTAATGGCATTTAAAGGGCATTTAAGGTGATTACATTACAATCCTGATTATCAGACAATAGCTTAATTTTCTTCTACGATTGAGTCTTCGATAATGATTTAAATTGCATATAGTTGCTCATTAATCTACTCGTGTATACTGTGACCCATCTTTCCCTGAGTCCCGGGCCAGGATATGTTCTCGTGCGCAACTCACTGCATTATTCCTCGAGTCCCTCACTAGAGGGTCGGGATACGTGTATATATATATATGATGATATGTGGTAATAAGGTGGTGATGGCATTGGGCTGTGATGATATTACAGAGGTATCCACCGGACCCCTGATAGGGCCGGCTATACGATATAATTTGAACATGCATGTTTTGACACTTCACAGGGTACAGGTATAAGTTTTCATATGATATGTTATCCCCTGCTTCGCTGTTTCAGATATGTGTTCAGTTGTGCCATATTATGTTTTACATACTCAGTACATATGTCGTACTGACCCCCTTCTCTGGGGGGCTGCGTTCATGCCCGCAGGTACAGGTACACAGTTTGGGGATCCGTCAGCATAGGAGTCCCACTCAGCAGTCCAGAAGTGCTCCATTGTGCTGGAGCCTGATTTTGGTACTAAACGTGGTGTATATATTCGTTTGGTTACGGGTACGGTGGGGGCCCTGTCCCGCCTTATGTTACTGTTTTCTTACTCTTAGAGGTCTGTGGATACATATGTGGGTTGTGCCTGTATATGAGTGGGATCTGAGTTATATATATATGTATGTACAGTTGTACTGATATGACATGTGATTTTGGGCGTTCCCTGTATTGTGGCAGCCTTGTCGGCTTGCGTATATGTGTGTTATGGAACGACCCTATATATAGTACTACAACCTTGTCGGCTTGTATGTTTTCATATATATTGATGCATTCTGGGTATAAACAGGAGACAGGTTATGTATAGGTAGCAGGGGTACGCGTGTGTGTCCGGTTCGGGCACTCGTCACGGCCTACGGGGTTGGGTCGTGATATTTGGAATATGTTATTATATTATGGTTGCCTTGTCGGCTGGTATGCCTTTTATGTTACGACACAAATGAAAAGGGTTATAGGTTTATGAAAATGTTATCGCCCAATGGGGCTCTGTTACATGATATTGTTTTACTTACAGTTCAATTTGACCATAGCTGATAGTTAGGTATACGGGGGTTCCAGGTCGAACCCCAGTCGCGGCCTACGGGATTGGGTCATGACAGAAGTGGTATCAGAGCAGTTCTTCCTTGGATTGTCTGCAGACCGTGTCTAGTAGAGTCTTGATTATCGATGTATTGCACGCCACATCCATAAACAGGAAGCTACAGGACATTTAGGATGCTACCTTTCTTTCACATCTGAGATTGTGCTTTAGATCCGAGTCATAGGAAAATTCCTTATACTAACCTTGGATCTTAACAGAAGGACGACACCAACAGAAGGAATTAATTGATGACATGGAAAGTTACAAAGCATGCAGGTAAGTAAAGTAAAGCCACTAAAGATATCCGTCGGGTAAGGTATTGAAGTACTATTGAAATGTAAAGTTAAAACCTGAAAGGAAAGCAGACAGGAAGTGCAACAGATGCAGTTTCAAGTTGGATATATGAGGTAAGTCCAGTATTTTTATATTATTGTTGACGTTAAAACCCTTGTGTGGCTGCGATATGAGATGACATTGAAATCCCTGTGCGGCTGTGATATGATATGTATATATATATATGTTGGCCCTGTAAGGTATTATTGGTATTTTCTGCGTGCAGGTTTTGGGATAGTAAGAAGTGTAGAGGAAACTCTGCCGAAATTTTCCCAATACAAGAAGAAGGGAATAAAACATAGTTTATAACATATCTTGGAAATGGATACCGGGTACCTATATGCTAAATTAAAGCTGTAAGAGATACTCTTCATGTCGTCGATAAGGGATACCCTCTTTACTTGGGGAAATTTATTTCGAAGAAACAAAAGTCTGTCTAAGCAGTACAGTTCAGACCGTAGTATCTCCAACCATAATTGTGTTGTAGGGAAAAAAAAGAAACTCAGGTTGAAGGGTAAGGTGTCTAGTAATTGAGCTTCACTCTTTTTGAAAATCCCAAGCCCTCAATTTCTATCGTAAATTAGACGAGTTGTTCATAACTTGAGGATAAACTTGGAAGGAGACCAGGTCGGGAAAGTATTAAAAGGAAAGTACTATGATGTTTAAGAGGTTCTGGTTTCTTCCAACAATGATTGAAAAATGGTTTACGATAACAGTTTATAGTTCTCTACCGACTAATTGGGAAAAGAACTTCTAACAGAAGCACCTCAAAGAGATGTCAGGAACTGAACGCGAATACGAATTAAAAGGGGGATATGTAAGTATGAATTGAACAGTGTGATACGAGTATGCAAGGATAAAGTGGAACCACTAGTAAGACGCACTTAGTACGCATTGACTAAGTTAAAGGCCTGCGTTGAGAATGCAGTAAGAGCATGGGGCTTAAGATATAAAAAAATGGCACCTGTACACAACGTCGCCCCAAAAATAGTGGAACCCTTAAGGGATGAGGATGGAAAACTTAAGGAACAAATGGCGCAACTTCTATTCGCCCCAAGAAACAAAGGATATAGGTTGGGAAAGCCACTACTCCAAGAGAACATGGGACAATGAATGCCGAAGTACAAATGTTGCCTAGTTAAAAGAAAATTTAGAATGGCTACAAGTGTATATTAATTGTTTTATAAAGACAAGTAGAATGTGGCCTCGGATGAGTTGTTCCATGGGTCCCATTACTCAAGTACAGATTACTAGATGAGGTGTCGCACTATGTATAAAAAGGGTTCTCGATGCTTCATAATTTATCCAAGGTTCCATACATGGATAATCAGGTTGGTAAAAAAATGCAGACAGATGGGGACATGATACAGTACCAAGTAGACTGAGGAAGGAGACTGGACGAATTTGAAACTGGGCATAGAGACATAGAGCAAGGTATAAGCGGATAAAGGTATAAGTACCCTCTACTGGGGGGAAGAAAGTGAGAGAACTGCAAGGGTAAGATGGAGGCAATTGATATGACAACATGCATTAGATTGATGGTTAAACTTCAATAAGATCCCTTGCTGAATAAAGCTAGAAAGATGTGGAAGCCACTAGTAATTGGATAGAAATTAGAATGGTATGTAAGACAGGGTTAAGAAGTTTTGATGAGACCCTAAACGGTATAACACTAGAAGTTGGGTACGTATAAAAGCAAAAGAATATAGCAATGAAAGGATATCGAATAACTCAAGGGACACTACGAAGGATAATGACAGCATGCTAGATCAAAAGCCAAATGTTGGCTGTAGAGTTGGTCGCAAGTGATATTGCGATAGATAAATAACCAAGGAAAAGAAATAGCAAAACTCCTATGGTAGGAGATAAGATGAGAAAGGAGTAAATAAGGAAATAGAAAGAAGTGCGACAAGGTATTTCTTTCACTCTCTCATATTCTAGTAAAGGTAAAGAATGACACGAGAATGTGTCAAAAAAGTTACAAGCGGGGGTAAGGAAAAATTATGAAATGGTTTAAATAAGAAGGACAGGACTAGCTGGTTACTATAGGATTGGCAAGCTTATATGTCAAATTCCTTTAAAACTATGCCAGCTAATGATAGATAGAACTCAAAGTGGCTGAAAGGGCACTATATGAACGAACTTTAGCGCTACTCAGTAGCCAACCCTAATAAATAGGTGCGTACAAAAAGGGGTGAATACAATAGAAGGATTTAAACCAAAATAACCAAAAAGGGACATGGTTGTAGTGGAACTAAAGATCTACCCCTATACCGGTTGTAAGATAACAGAGGAAAGGGCAAGGCAACACATAAAGACTAGTGCCCCGCACATTATTGCAAGGATTGCCATGAAACGCGACATGAGGACTTCCCAAGGAGGTCACCCATCCCAGTATTTCTCTCACCTCAGCACGCTTAACTTCAAAATTCTGATGGAACTTAATGCGTTAGTGCTGGTATGATCGCGCGAGATGGAAGAATCTGAACTAGCGGCGGAGAAACAACATGAGATTATGTTCCTAGAGTACTATAAATTGCATTGAGGGTATTGTTAAAAGGATTTAAGCAAGAAAAGAAGGATTAGCTAATTGCTAACGGACGATGCACTCGAATGCCACAACTCTTCAACATAGTACCAGTTAATGAGAGGCAAACCACATAATGGCTATACGGGCTAGTGGGCGAGAGAATTTCGACACCACTTGGCAGCCAACTCTTAGGACGGAAAAAAAAAGCAAAACCCAAAAGGTAAGGGTACCAGTTGATGTAATTTACGGAAGACAGGAAGTAATACGCGAGGTTGAAAATCCCACAATATGACCAGGGCTACAAGACTCACTTCGCACTCCAACGCCATATGACTCTGGAGGGAATGTTACTTGTGGATTAATGATATTATCCCCTGCTCCTTCGATCAAAGGCTACCTACTCAGTCGAGAATGTGTAAAATTATAGGGTAAAAGAGTGGTAGGACCTTACGGAGTCCCCATATCTATTATCCCGGAAGAAGGAGCCCAAGTTATAGTTAACTACCGAGGATCAGTCTGCGAAGCAACTGGGAAGATAGATAAGTCTTCGTACACTACTTTACCCTCAAACCTGATGAACAGATTAAAGTGTACCATTTAAACATTAGAAGATATGTCATGAGCTGCTGTTGTTAACTTCACAAATAGCAGGGATGATTATCTATCACTTATCAAGTTGCCTACAATAATAATTACTACTCTAGTATCCCAATGGCCCCGTATAAGACTGGTAGAGCAAGACGTGTAAGTCCTCTAGTGGATGGGTCGATGTTAGAAAGACTAAGCTAAAAAGGCCTCAACATGATTAAGAAAACTATTGACTAACAACCCAGAGTCGGCAGAAATGATATACAGATAATCACCATCGACATACAGAGTTCAAATTGATGATTGGATGTTCATAACAGGGTCACCCAAAAAAAAAAGAAACTTAACCCAAAACACATTGGATCTTGTCAAGTTGCTCATAAGGTAGGAAAAGTTGTCGATAAGTTGAGCTTACCACCTGATTGGAAAACTATACGCCCAGTCTATTAGATAAGGATATTTCGCAAAGGTACCAGTGAGCCACCTAGAGTATGTTCCATAGATGATGTCCAGAAAATGGAATCCTGTGAGGAACAACCTATCGCCATCTTACATCGGCAAACTAGAAGATCGTAGACTAAAGACGTGCCTGTCGTCAAGATACTGTGGCAAAACTAAAACCAGAAAAGGGGATGACCTGACAAATTAAAGAAGACATAAAACATAAGTATTCGTACCCATTCCTAATGTCTACAGGTAACCCCAACTCCTGAAACTCGTATACTAAGTATTTGGATAGAAATAAGTGTTATGGCAATAGCAAAGAATCTCCTTACAAATAGTATAAAGTCTTAAGGGGAGTTTTATTTAACATTCGGGGACGAATGTTCTAAAGGGGGGAAGGATGTTACACCCCACACTTTTAGACTCGGAATATATCTTAAGTTCCTTAGACATTATCATGTGAGCCGGATAAGCTATGACATCATTAAATGACTCCAAGGAAAGAAGAGTGTGATACCCTATCAGAGGGAAGGTTGGAAATAGAGTCATAAGAAAGCCGAAGGGAATTGGAGGCCAAGAAATGAGTCGTACGACTCAATTTACCTACGTAAGCTACTAATTTAGAGGTCTTATACACTTGAGCTATTTAAGGACATACCAAGACTACGTAGCAAGGATTACACGGGTTCTTAAAATAAGATGAGATTACGAACCCATGAGGAAGAGAAAAAGATGACATGTGGCAGCCTAGAAAGGCGACATATGGCAGCACCTCAAGCAAGCAGGTAACCCACCTGCTTGGGGTCAAGTAGGTGACCCACCTGCTTGGGGAGGTGAACCCCACTGCCACGTGGCAGCACCCTATTGGCAGCATGCATAAGTGACTAAGTAATTCATTCCTTATCTTAAAACCTAGCCAAAAGCTGAAAAAGTTTGAGAGCAAAGGAACATAGCAACGGATGGCCCCTTTTCAAGGTAAGTTCCAATTTTCCTTCGTGAATTAATTATCTACAGTGTTCATCAACCACATGGAGATATATATATATATATATATATATCTTACAATGTCTACGGAATTAATTCTTCATCTTGGAACTTGAGAGGACGTTGAAAGAACAAAGAGAGAAAATGTTAAGAACTAGTTAACAAACCCATTTTTGGAAGGGACTGTTGTTAGTAATATTGGTATAACTTCTTGTGTAAAGCTTCGTTTCGAGTGATTAAATATGTTTTGAAAATTTATTTCATAGTACTATAACTTTAATATAGCCTTTAAAATCCATTTTTGCTTTTATCATCTCGAAAAAGAGTGATGAAGTATAGAGGAGGTACTGCCTAGATTTTGGTTTTGGAAATCTTACACGAACTTCTATTGGTATTTTGGACATATCATTTTGTACATAATTTATATAGGGGTGATTCGATATTGTATGCGACCCTAAGACACAGGTATATAACTTTCATGGAGGACATAAACCCTGTTTCCCTTAATTACCCCTTCGAAATGAAGCGACAATGCAATACAGTAAGCTGTGTAGAATTCACATTTTGATAGTTTTGAGTGAGTTGTTTGGGGTTTGTATTGTGTAATGTTAGTGTGAATTGCTTGTATACATATTGCATGTTGTTTTTGTTGTTGGTTGTCTATAGTTATTAGGGGTGTGATTGGAAATTTGGATAGGGCACGTTATAGGGGAGGTCCTGCCCAATTTTCGTTAACGCCTTAACTAACTAAAGGACTAGTCGAGGAAACGAACAAGGAAATAGATTACATGAATACTAAGGTGCAACTGAAGGTGCTCGAAAGTCGAGAGTGGTTGATATTCATATTACTTCTATGTTGAATAGGTTCAAAGGATGATGAGGCGAACATGACAAAGAGTAACTCGTACGAGGTATGTAAAGCTTTCTCTTGGCATGTTTTGGTATAAGTACGTACAGCTATCTTTCTTTCTTTTTGGCAAGTCTTAGCCTTAAGTGAATTGTGTGTGGAATGTGGGGATAATTCCATTCCTAGAACGCCAAGTATGCCTCATAATCCCTAACTACAGTTAGGTGTTGACACCCCTACAAGAATTGAGCATTGCCTGTTAAGGCTTCTCCGTGCTAAAGAGTAGTGTATGGGAAACTATCTTTCCTTTCTCTTGATATGTACTTGGTATGAAAATGAGATTATGATGCCATAATTGTTCACCGAGCCTAAGGATGGGCCGGGTATGAGATATGTATATAATGACCACCTGAAGGAAAGTACAGACTATATAGAGTTTACTCTCTTTCTTTTCTGGCATGTCTTAGTTGTAAGTTAAATATGATGTGAGCTCCGGAGTAACTCCATTCTTAACATATCCTATTTACTTTTGAATATTGAACTATGATAGTAGTTGAACTATTTCCCTGGAAACTTGTATATATTAAAGAAGTACCAAATGTACAGGCTCCAAGTCTTGAAGACTATACGATACTAAGTGTTTTGATTCCATAAATGATTCGTCCCTATGTTAATACATATCTAGGGTCCCCAAGAATTACTTTCGAGGCAGCCCATAATGGCATTTAGAGGATACTCGAGATGACTACACCATTTCTTGGGTCCTCAAATAAAAGCTTAACTTTCTTATTTTATCGAGTCCCTTATAATAATTTAAATTGCATATAATTACTCACTACTCTACTCGTGTGTACTGTAACCCTTCTTTCACCGAGTCCCAGTTTGGGTACATTATCGTGCATAATTCACTGTATTATCCACCGAACCCCTCACTAGAGGGACGGGTACGTATGTATATATATGATGATGTGTTGTAATAAGGAGGTGATGGCACTGGGGCCATGATGGTTTTACAGATATGATTCACCGGACCCCTGAAAGGGCCGGCTATATGGTATGATATGAGCATGCATGCTTTTGTAATTCAGAGAGTACAGGTACAGGCTTCTAATTTGATATGTTTTTCCCCTTCTTATTTATTTCGGATATACCTCCAGTTGTATTGTGATATATTTTACATACTCAGTACATATGTCGTACTGACCCCCTTTCTTTGGGAGGGGCTGCGTTTCATGCCCGCAGGTACAGGTACAGGTTTTGGGAGTCTGTCAGCTTAGGATTCCATTCAGCTCAGTTGGAAGAGGGTCCATTGTATTGAAGCCTAGTTATTTATACGGACCATTGATGTGTAAAAAAATTTTGTCTATTCAGGGGTACGGTGGGGGCCTGTCCCGCCATATATTATCGTTAATATTTTTAGAGGTCTGCAGATATGTATATATGGGTTGTGTATATCATTTTGATTCAGTTGGGTCTACATGATGTATGGTATATGTTATTATATTATGGCAGTTTTGTCGGCTTGCATGCCTTTCATGTTACGACACAAATGAAAAGGGCTACAGGTTTATGAAAATATTATCGCCCAATAGGGCTCTATTACATGATATTGTTTTACTTACAGTTCAATTTAACCACAACTGATAGTTAGGTATACGGGGGGTCCAAGTTAGACCCCAATCATGGCCTACGGGGTTGGGTCATGACAACTATAGAACATGGATTTGGATATAGCCCCATTTATAGATTCTAGATGTAACTCATGACTTGTACCCAATTTTGAATGATAAGGGCCTTAAAGTAGTTGAACTACGACCTTTGAGCCTCCTATAGGTTGAATAGTGTTGGGATGTGTAAGCTCCTATACCTAGGGGCTCTTGAACATGCTTTATGGTGATATCTAAGGGATATTTTATATGGTATAGAGTTTTACATGCATGTATATGCATTATGATATATATGGATCAGGCCGAACGTACCTCGGCACATTTTGCTATGTAAGGATCGGGTCATACATTCCATGACATATTATGTTATTTATGGATCGGGCCATCGTACCTTGGCATTGTTACACGATATAAGTTTGGGTTGTCGTACCTTGGAATTGTTACACGATATATGGATCGGGCCATCGTTCCTCGGCATTATTATATGATATACAAATTGGTCCATCATTCCTCGGCATTTTTATAAGATGTGTGGATCAGGCCATTATTCCTCGATGTGTACTTTGTATATACATGGATCGGGTTGTACGTTCCACAAAGCTAATGGTATATATGTTCTTATGATGATAAAATAATGTAGTTATTACATAAGTCCCCGAACGAACTGGATACAGTACGTGATGATAGCATGTATGACTTTATTTTATAAACTACAGGTACGGTAGATGGCTAAATGTTATACTTTCCCCCTGCATCCCTATTTCAGTTGTTGTCTCAGCTATGATGTTTTATGCTTTATATACTCGGTACATATATCATATTGACCCCTCCTTTCCTGGGGGCTGCGTTTCATGCCTGCAGGTACAGATATTCATTTTGGAGATCCGCCAGCTTAGGGTTTCCACTCAGCAATGTTGGAAGTGCTCCACTATTCCGAAGCCTAACTTTTGATACTGGTCATTTGATATATATATATATATATATATATATATATATATATATATATATATATGTTTGTTTATTTAGGGGTACGGCGGGGGCCCTATCCCGCCATATGTTACCGTTACTATTCTTAGAGGTCTATAGACATGTATATGTGGGTAATGTGTGAGTTTTATATGATTATGATTGTACGATGAGTTGTAAATGTTACTATGCTATGGCATCCTTATTGGCTTGCTTTCTCTAATGACATGATGCAAATGAAAAAGGCTACATATGTATGAAAATTTTATCACCCACTAGGGTTCACATGTATAGTTCTTATATCAGGTAGATACATATACGGGGGTCCAGGTCTGACCCCAATCATGGCCCATAGGGTTGGGTTATAACAGAAGTGGTATCAGAGTAGTTCGTCCTTGGAATGTCTACAGACCGTGTCTAGTAGAGTCTTGTCTATTAGTGTGTTGTGCACCATATCTATAGACAGGAGGCTACAAGACATTTAGGATGTTACTTTCTTTCAGATCTAAGATCGTGCAATAGATCCGAGTCATAGGAAAAAAATTCCTCATACTAACTTGTGATTTTAATAGAAGGACAACATCGATAGAAAAAGTGATTGATAATGTTGGAAGTTACAAGGCACGCAGGTAAGCAAAGGAATGAAGGACCTATGTCAGGTAAGGTGTTGCAATATGATTAACATATAAAGTTGAAAAATGAAAGGAAAAGTAAACAGGAAAGTACAACAGGTGCAGTTCAAGTGGACATATGAGGTAAGTCTATTTTCATACTGCTAATTGTGGGCGCCCTATGTGGCTGCGATATGAGATGATATGACTATATATGTGCGTGCCTTGTAAGGCACTATTGGCATTTTCTACGTGCAGGTGTTGAGATTGTAAGAAATATAGAGGAAACTCTGCCCAAATTTTCCTAGAAATAAGAAGAGAATGAGGTATAGGGTTGTAGTATGTCTTGGCAGGTCATGCCCATAACAATAATGCGATTTGATTAAACTACGAGTATGGATGACCTCGCGAAATAAGTTAATTGCTAAATTGATGGCAATAGAAACTAGGAGGTCGATACTAGTATAGTGGAACGAAGTTCGAAAAGACATATAAGCCAAAGAAGATGATTTAGAGAAGATTAATAGTTCTGGATAAAATGATATATTAAGGCATCGCTTGAGTTGATATACAGGGATAAACTATGATGATTTATAGTTAAAAAAAGTAATAGTATGATGAAGACAAGAGTACGAGGGATAAAGAATTATGACAGATATGAAGTGTTAATAAGAAAACTTATGAGAGATTAAGGATAAGACTAACTAAGAAGGGTAAGTAACCCATAGTAAGAATCGTGAAGAAGGCCAAGCAGTGGTATACTAGGGGACTGAATGTGAAAAGGATACCATGTGCATATAGCAAAGATCGTTACGAGAATAAGTAAAACTGAGTAAGAAAGTAACTAAAAGATAGGGCATGGTCCAAGTGATTGGAATATGAAGATAGGTGTGAAATGGAAAAGCGAGCTATGGAACCAATGAGGAAGGCTTATCAAGTTCCGTAATAAAAGTTTCGAATAAAGGTTAAATGACGATGAAAACGATAGTTAGTGCAAGGAAATAAAGAGTAATATGGAATTCTTCTTTATGCATCATGAGCTTCCATCTTTGTCGTGTGCCCGATGCTCATTTTCTCAACGACATATCGAGCTTGTCTCAATAATAGGTCTATCTTATCAACATATTGTTATACTACCCCTTGATAGGGCCCCCACCTCAAATCTGCTTGGTGCTAAGTGAAATCCCACAAAATACATACATAGCAAAAAAATCATATTGTAACAGCCTCAAGTCCCTTAAACTACGTGCCAACATAGGTTGCCTTCATGGATTATCTAGTGGATTCACATATAGCATATGTACATGACCCGCCTAGCGAGGTAGAGTCTACCTTGGCAAGTAGATTCCTCTTTTCTTCATTGTATGGGGAGACAATGGGATTCCATGTTATAGATCACATTATCTTATTTTCAGTTATGGTTCCTATCCCACATATGTATATTCTCATCATGTTATTTTATGATTTTCAACTAAGTCCTTTAAATGCTTTGATCATCATGTTGCCTCATGACTTTACCGACTTTCTTTATTATGTTCATTCTTGATCATTGTATCTTATGATTTATATTGCATGGCATTCCCACATACTTAGTACATTCAAACATCTAATGAAAATTTGTTGACTACATTATCTCATAATGTAGGGATTGAGGTTGAGGATCACACTCGACACGTGGCTAGTAAGCTTCCATTCTGGCAAACTTTTGGTGATTCCTCATCTATCAATGACTAGATATGAGTTGGTTATTGCTTTCAAAGACTTTTCATTATATCTCATTTTGAGGGTGAGCTAGGGACATGTCGTAGCCCCCGCCCATTTTTATTAGTAAAGGAAAATTTTTGGACAAAATATGTAGAGTCTATGTAGTCAGATTATATTCCTTTTTCATTTTATGTTAGACTCATTCTTATGCTATGTTCCGCTTTATTTTACCTTATGTATGCTTTATGATATGTCAATAGGCTTGATTGGAGCCCTTCGGGGTTTTGATCGTCGTGTTATGACTAGGCTCTAGGTCGGATCATGACACTTACTTTCATGCATTATTTTGAGATAAAGGAATGATATATTTCATATCGTAAATTGAGAAAGAGTTTGAGTTTGAGAAGTCTTTCATTTGCTGATTTTGAGCATGATAATTATCGAGTATAAATGAGTTTGAGTAATAATACATTTAAAGACTTATCACAAGACTGACTTGAGAAGTTAAAGCTATATTTTATGCACTAAAAACGTTGTATATGATATTCCAATTCTCGATGAAAATAATACAGCTTCTGTATTTAGGGCATAACTTTTTGTAGGATGGTCCAAATTAGGTGATTCAAATTTTTGAATAACCCCAAAATCATTAACTATAACTTTTGTTACCATATGTTAAGTTTCGGAGGTTAAGTAGGTCAAATAATTAATTATCGTAAGACAGGGTACTGTGATAAAATGGAGTATTTGTAGAAGAAAAATTATATCTCACTGTAGGATTCTCCAAATTGGTTAATTCTTGAACGACATAAAAGTATACTTCTATATCAACAATTCATCTGAGACACCAAATCCTAAATGAGGAAGTTATCTTGTCCAAACACAGCTCCAAAAAAGGGTATTCTGTTAAAAAAAAGTTCATCTCACCAACCATGGAAAGATCTAGATACATTTGACATCATTCATGACATCAATAGTCCTCCATTTGACATTACCCATGACATCACAATCTTCCATTAAATTTATAGATTTTTTTTATAATTATTTTAATTATTGTTAGGTCCCTCTTTCACACCTATAAATACCCATCTTAATTCATCATTTTATTCATCAAGCTTTCTCAAGCAACTCTTCTCTCTATACACTTCTTTACTCATTCTCAAAACACAGTTTTAGTTTTTAGTAGTGTAGAAATACTATTTTGGTGATTGATATACTTCGGATAGTACACAAAATGCTCCTGCAAGGAGAAAAGGCTAGGATTCAAGTGTATTCATTAAGTCTTTCAATTCTAAGTAATGCTTCGGATTCCAGGTATGTAAGGCTTCAATGAGAGTATTCCTTTCACTCTCATGCCTAAAGTATTTTAATTATATGATAAACTATGTTTATTTTCTTTAAGCTTTACTCTAAGTTATGTGGGTATTTATCCATGGGTTCTTCCACCCATGTAGTCCAAAAACTCTTTCAATTTAAATCTCTTGATTTCAAGTAATATTTTCTTGTGGGTAATTCTTATTTTTACTTAATAGCATGAATCATGGTTAAACTAATGCTTATTGGTCTATTTTGAAGCAACATAATTTCATATGTATGAATTGATGGTTTGCAAGTAATTTCTCTATTTATCTCTTTAAAAGTTCTTGAAATTCATAGTGGATTGTTTAAAGCATGATTTTTAATTAATGGATTTCAAAGTATTTATGTATATTTATTTACATATATGTTTGCAAGTAGAAGTGATTTGAACCCACCTAGTTTTACTATGTTTTCAATAAAGTTTGGCTTGAAAGCTTTGACTCCAAATGAATGTTTATGAAAGCAATATTTATGATCAAAATGGAGTCTTATTAAATGAAAGAATGATAAAATGATATGAATGATGGATTCTTTATGTAATAAGGACAATTCTTGCATATTTGAATTACACAATATTTTAATGAGCTATTCTATCGAATATGATGTTTGAATTCTCAAGCTATATGCTATGACTATTTTGAAGTATTAAACTATTCTGTGGGGTTGACTTAGCACCAAATGGGTCATTGAGTTGGGATTCGGTAAGGGAATCCTAGTAGCAACCCCTTGTCTCATTAACTATGTGCCAACATAGGAGCCCTTGTAGGCTTAGGCTAATGGATCCATGAAAGCCCTTAAAGATAAAGTTAAAGAAATGAATGAAGTTGACGGAGTTCTACCCGGCAAGTAGTCTCTCCGACCAACGTAGGGGGTTATGTTGGATTCCATGTAATAGCTCGCATAGACTTAAATATCGGTTATGGTCATTTTTCCACAAAATGAATGTTTTAAAGGATATCTATATGATTTATTATGCATGCATTACATTATGTTCCATAATACATAAATGTTTTAATGTTTTCTTAATGTCCATGCATCCTTACATACTTCGTACATTCAAAGTACTAACGTATACTCTTTTTCCTACATGATATCATCATGTAGGGACCCGGTGCTCCTCCTCGTTCTCCTCCACGTGGCTAGTTGAGATTTCGTTTGAAGACTACTTTTGGTGAGTTGCCATGTTCCGGGAACAATACTCCTTTATATTTCTAGCTTATGATATATTGAGATCTTTTACTATGGCATTTCTTCTATTATGATTGAGGGTGAGCTAGAGACTTGTCTTAGCCCCGTTAAATATAAAAGCTAGAGGTATTGTTGGATATATATAAGTTGAATATTTACTATTATGATTTCGCTTGTTCATTTATCATCATTAACTATGAAAGGCTAAAAGAATGCAAAGAGACTTGTTTGAGGTACTTTCAGGTTCCTCATTCGCCATGTCACGTCTAGGCCCTAGGCTTGGGTCGTGACAAGTAGTGAGCACTGATTTGGATAAGATTTTAGAATAACTCAAATCCCATAAACTACGCAACCAACGTAGGATAGTATCATACCATTAGTTCGGGCGACTCCTCACTTCAGTCCCTGATACGGACTTTTATTGGATCTATGAAATGAGTTATATCTCTTACACTAGCAAGATATTAGACGGCTGGAAACAACAGCAATTTGTTGTATCATCACGATTCTCATAGTGATGATTGTCGGTTAGAGAAACTTTCCAAAGAGTAAAATATTATTTTTATACTGAGTTGCATTTTCTTATATTTTGTAAAGCTTTGTTTTATTCATATATTGCATGCTTTATTGATATTTGAGTATTCATCCCATTCAGTTATTTGAGGATTGTTGAGTAAGTTTCTTTTCAGCTATTTTACATACCTTACATTCCATGTACTGACATCAATCGGCACTACATTATCATGTGATAGGAATCCTCAATAGGTACATTGTTGAAGATCAGTTTCCTTCCATCTTTTGGTGAGACCTCATTGCACTCAGAGGAACTCTTTACTCATTCAATCTTTACTTATTAGTCTTTTGAGGAAGCCATGGGCCTGTCCCAATACCTGTTTAGAGTCAATAGAGGCTTCATAGACTAGATATAGATAGAGTTGGAATTATTTTTTCTTCAAAAATTATGTTTTAGACTACTCATTTATTTATATACTTGAGTATTTGAGACTATTGTTTGAGAATAATTACTTATAGTTTTTAAATATGCCCATCTGAGTTAGTTTTGCTATGAGTTGAGTCTTCCGCTGAGTAGTTAGCTAGGCCAAGGGTTCTCTTAGGAATCAGCAATGATTTCTGAGCATCGGTCATGCCTAGACTATAGAGTAGGGGTGTGAAAGCTAAAAGTGAACATATTGAGCTGAATGAATAACTCTAAAGATAGACTGAAATAAAGTCAACTGAGTAGTATAAAATAAAATTTTCAGCTGAAAAGTTAGAATATGTTCTAAAAATGATTAACTGAAATATTATATTTGAATATCTGAGTCTGAGATGAGAAAGACACAAAATAGTATGTAAGTTATTATAAAACACTCTCATCATCTGATAATATAAAATTATTTTTATGACTTGAGTTGAAACATGTCGAATACTGTAAATATGAGAAATCATCATATATATGACTGCATAAGTAATCATATCAGCTTAAACTCTAAAATATATAATATCTTTAAGTGGGGAGTTTCTTAAAACTGACATACATTATATGAGCTCATGACGTCTAACTGCTAATCTATTAAGGAGGGCTACCCTATACCTTTTCATGATGTAGAATCTATCTATCTTATGTTGATCCACTAACTGAACCTCTTGGGCCAAAGAAGTTGACCAGCTAGAGGTATACTTAAATCCTACAGTGGCACATAGTTTAAGAACTTGAATTTTCTAAATTCACGTTCTCCCGGTGCTAAATAAGCCTCTCAAAATAATTTATATATGCTCATAGTATAACATACAAATTATAACTGAAATCATTACGAGTCTTTGATCAAAAGCTGTAAAACTGTATTGTTGGTGAGACTATGCTCACAACTATCTGAAACATACTGGTGTTCTCAGTTTTCATGACAAAATATAATTTTTCTTTGAAAATCATGCCCATCGATAATGAATAGTTGTAAAATTTCGTAATGAATTTTTCAAGTGACTAAACCTTCTTAAATATAAGATTTAATAGTTAAAAGCCCCCTTAAACATTATATATTTTATTAAATACACATCTAAATTATGAGAAGACTTAATTACCCCATCAAACATGGATTCTTGAAATGTTTTCCCCCCTAAACTATGAGAAGTCTTAATTACGCCCTCAAACATGAATTTTTAAAATTATTTTCCCCCTTAATATGCCACATGATTTAGAAAAATTACTCTGTTTCAATTTATATGACTTGTTTTCCTTTTTAGTCAATCCCAAAAGGAATGACACATTTTTATATGTAGTAAACATTTAACTTTAAAATTTTTATTTTACCTCTAATAAAATAATTATTGCCACACAAATATTTATGACTTATTTTAGAACACATATTTCTTAAATTTTATTTCAAGTCAAACTACATTTAATAAATAGGAACAGGAATTATTTTTTTATTAAATATAAAAATATTTCATTTCTTTTTGAATTGTCTAAAACAGAAAGTGAGTCATATAAATTTGATATAATAATTATTTTGTGACTTGTGACATATTAGTGGTAAATAGTTTCAAAAATTCATGTTTGAGGAGGTAATTAAGATTTCTATAGCTTAGGGTGGTAATTGGTTTCAAAAATACATGTTTGAGGGGGTAATTATGACTTCTCATAGTTTAGGTGTGCATTTAATAAAATATGTCAAGTTTATGAGGCTTTTTAACTATTACTCAAAGTATAATCTTTAAACTAGGTATAAAGAAATTTCATGAAAATAAACTTTTTTTGAATTCTTTCTTGAAATAATGCACTTAAACTTAAATACACTTTCTTAAAATATTCTTTTTAAGTTTATTATATATACTTTACTCATGAAAAGAATGCATATGAAACACTATGACAAGGTTTTCAAATAATTTTAGTTAAAAAGGGTCCACGTGGTAAGAAAAGCATGAATCATCAATCAATAGTCATCAATGAATATGAAATACAATAGTTTCAATAATAGAATTAAACAATAAGATATATGAATTAAGAAGAACTTATATTCATGGATTTAGGAGTAAGAACCCTAACTTTGATCTTACTAACTGAAACTTTAGATGTAGGGCGTGAGAAAGAACTGAGTTCCCCACTATAATAGCCTTACATACCAAAAAGAAATAAAAATTCAGGAGAGAAGGTTAATGGAGAAAGCTTGAAACCCTAGTTTTACTCTTCTTGAGGTTTGCTCTAAGTTTAGGGAGAAGAAATAAAGGAAAAATCCAAGAGAACTCTCAATATACACCTCAAATATAAGCTAAAATGTCAAAGTTTTAGCTAGAAAAAGACATAATTAACCTCAAAAAAACTTCTGGCAGATCATTCCACGAGGACCATCCATGACTCATGGAATGATCCATGACTCATGGAATGATCCATGACCCGAGGACTCCCTCCTTGGAACTCATACGATTTACTCAACTCTCAGACTCTCATCCAGTGGCGGAGCTAGAATTTTAAATAAAGGATTCAAAATCTGAATAAGTAGACATACGAACTAGTCGAAGGGGGTTTGACATCTACTTTATATACATAAAAAATTATTTTAACCATGTATAAATGGTATAATTTTCTCCCGAATGGGGTTTGGATGAACTCCCTAGTCACAAGGTGGCTCCTCCACTGCTCTGATCCACAAGTCCATTCCATGGATCGTGGAATGATTCACGAGTTGTGGAATACTTTCATGGAAACCTGGTACATAAATTTTAGACTAGAGAGTCTCTGATAAATCGATCATAACCTTTTACTCAGAATTCAAATTTACTAACAGTTGGTGGCGTTGAAAAAAAGACTCAAAGACACTTAGTTTCATAGGTATTGAGACACATAACCTTTCATAATCTAAGAGATATGCTCATTTGAAGTTTACCCAAGTAAAATCTTGTACCTAAACTCAATCGGTAAAGAAAGCTTTCAACTCAACTTTGTGCTAGAGGATTCTTATGACATGTATTCATCTCTAAAGTTCTTTCCCCACTAATGAATTGACCTTAGCAACTATGAAAAATTAAAATCCTCTGATTCAGGTCTATTTGCATATGAAAAATGATTCAGCTCTTAACTTAGAAATTTTTGAGGTGTTACAGATGCTTTCATGAGGGATCAGATTTGCAGCTAGAATAGGGATATACCTAGTTTTCCCTAGTTGGTTCACATACACTTGTGGAAGTTAACATATCATCGCTTAATAATATAGGTATGAGGCTAAAATGAACATGAGATCAGAGGCTCGTGAGACCATGATCTTATTATCAATCCGCAAATCAACAACTATATGGTAATTAGCATGAGAACAAAGGTGTAGACACAACATGAGTACATAGAAGCGTCATAACCCTAGAATCTATATTTTACCGTATTAATCAAAAATATTCAATCGATCGTTATTAATAATTAGTTCTTTAAATATTGCAATCAGACGTAGTGAAACAAACACCTCTTTTGTGAAAATACTTGTTCTTTGTGTAGTAATAGCTTAGATCGAAATACTATCAATATTGCCTGTTAAAATGGTTGTAACACTGATCATCTCCCTTTTTAATTCTAGTTAATTATCTTGTTTGTGAAGTTTGTTGTTTGTTTGGAACAAACTTTCGAAGTCTATTGCTTGATTGAAGCAAATTTTCATTTGAATTATTTATTAAAATAAAATATATATTTATTTTCTACTCTTCAAATTATACAACAGCAATGTATGTGTCAAGAAACTAGTAATTTTTAAATAGGTGTATTTCCATAGTCAATTTAGTTCAATTTTTTTTTGGCTATTTTTTTTTTGCTTAAAACCAAAATCAAACATGATTACGTCGGTTTCGAAAATCAAAACCAAATCAAAGAAGTGTCAATTTTTTCCTTCAATTTAATTCGATTTTGATTTTCCGAGAACACCTCTACCCCTACCTATTTGTATAAAAGTTTGGGAGCCTTTTGTGGAAAAAAAAAACATTTTATTGCAAGTACCCTACTTTTTGGTATTACAAGAGTTTCCACACATCAATGAATTCATTTACCTAATAAAAAGCAGAAGGAAGTTAAGCTGCTGGGTACATTCTCTCTTTATGGCTGCATGAGCACAAAAACTCACTTGAATTCAATCCACCCCAGTTCCACTGCTGGTGGATACATAAGACATTGGATTGCAACATATACCAGGCACTCGTTCTCGCCCTATCACATAGTACATCATAAAATCTGCTGCTGAGCAGCACAGAGGTATAAAAAGTCAGATAAAGATTGAAAAATCATCCTAGAAATATGAAGGAACCTAGGCTGCACCACAAAGTAGGAAGTCGAAATGCACAACAAAAAGAGCAGTAAGCACCTCCATTCAATAGCTGCAGCCACAGAAAAGGCCAAAGGAGGCAACACTGATGGACGAACTTAACCCCTACCTCAGAACTAATGCAATCTTTTCACCACAAGCACTTAAACTGCATTGGTCATGCCAACCCAAGAATAAAGGTAGATGACTTGTCGATTCTTGTCAGTGATATGTTTGGCAAAAATGATTGTGCTTCACATTTAGTCTCCCTGGTAGTATGACTATTAGACTAAAGACATTGAACCAAGGATGAGCTACCAAGCCCCTATGAGATATGGGTCACCAACTGACAATTCTAACCTGATTTTGATTTCTTCTGCAAGAATGACTGTCTTGTTGAAAGAGGAACTACAATCTCAAAGACATTCTGGAGCATTCCTTTATCATAAATGTTATTCATAACAACCTCCACTTCTTCAAGACCAGACCTTTGGAAGAAGGCTTTCCATTTGCTCACAGGATGCTTCTTTTCATGGTTCAATTCACCTAAACTTTCTTTTAGAGCTGCTGCACTTGCCTTTGCTCCATTAACCTTCCTCTTCCAGCTTAAATACTCTTGCCATTTGAAAGTCTGCAGTCCACACGAGCAAAATTTAGCTTTAGATGCGAACTAAGAGCAAGTGGGTATTTCAACTTCTAAAATTTTATAGTTGTGCTGAATCAATAAATATATGATTAGGATATACTAATGCATTTCTACGATTAGGATGTTCTAATGCATTTTTTATCATAATCTTGAGTCCCTTTCTTCTTTACTTCACTTATTCTTGGCATAGTCAAATTAAAAAAATAAAGGAGAGACTGCTATCACCCTAAAAGAGAATGCTGCAAGCCTCTATCCCAAGACTTCTTAGCAAAAAAATCCAAAATGAATATACTCAGCTTTTCAAGTTAAATATTTTAATTGGTCCAAATATTGTTTTGATACACTTATAAGAGTAGATAATTTCTTTTTCTTTGTCAAAATATTTTGAGATCTAATCATCTTCAACTGGCCCATATTTTGTTCAATGATGGATCAAAAGGCATTTTTCATTTCAGGTGAAAGGTCCAAGAGGTGCGAGAGGTTGGCTATGGACGGTTTCAGGAGGGGCAAAGGGAGGCCGAAGAAATATTGGGAAGAGGTCATTAGACATGATATGGCACAGTTGCAGCTCTCCGAGGACATGACCTTAGATAGGAGGCTATGGAGGACTCAGACTAAGATAGTGGGCTAGGTGGCCGATCGGTTCTCCATAGTAGTCGTAGTCGCGCTCATTTGTCTTAACATATGATTTTGCATGGGATTACTGCTTATATTAGTTGGCCCAGTCTACTTTGGGTATCCTATTTTATCTTTAGTAGTTAATGCTTCTTTATCCCCGATCTTTCTTACCCTGACTTTATCGCTTTATCGCTCTCATTATTCATATCTTTATATTGTCTGCTATATGCATGGCTTTACTGACCTATGTCTTGTTTTCCTTGTTTCTCCTCCCTTGTTCTTCTCTCTTAAGCCGAGGGTCTTTCGGAAACAGCCGCCCTACCTTTTAAGGTGGGGGTTAGGTCTGCGTACACTCTACCCTCCCCAAACCCCACATGGTGGGATCACACTGGGTTTGTTGTTGTTGTTGTGAAAGGTCCAAGAGAGTAATGTAATAGTAAAAAGTTACAAGTTCTATTATCAGATACATGTGTTCCCTAAGCTCACTTCCAAAGAAAATGCAAGTACTACAAAGGAGAAGAAAAGCCATAGCACACAGCCACACCACAATCATGAATAAGCTACTGGAAATATGTACTTAACTGCACTAAATAGAAAATGACTACCTCATTTGTTGTGGTATTTGTGACACACAGTTTGGTGTGGTATGCAAGGAAACCGGCCAGTAGCATAGAAACAATGGCCAGAAATACCATGATAAGTATTTGAGTGTTGTATGAATCCAACAACCACTGATCCAAAGAAGAAGATCATCATTAAGAAACAAACCATAAGCACAAATACAAGTATGAATGTATTAAGAGAGCTGGGAAAGGGGAAAATTTTATTTTACAAAACAAGAAAAGGTGCAAGCATCCTTAGTTAGATCATACGAGTCTTTCCTTGCAAAATATAAATTCCCAGGGGAGTCTTCAATGGGGCAATTGATGATCTGTGATGAACCATGCCCTCTTGAAAGTGATGAATCGTTGTCGGAAAAAGACATTGAAGACAGAGCTTCATTATGATCAAATGTGCTCAAGCTCAGCAGGTTCTTTTGAGCTGCCTTTAAGGGGTATGATAAGGTTGCCTTCGAGCTTCGTATGAAGATTGATCAAAAGCGGATGCTGATTAATCAGGAGACAAAAAAAAACATTACTGGAACAATTCCCCAGGAGGTTACAAAATTTAGTGTTCCATATGAACTTCTAGTATAGTGAACCGAGGAACAGGGTGAAGATAAGGGCTTCATCTTGTCAATGAAGACAGATTCCTATACACTCATCAATGGGATGAAGTCTTCACTCAGATCAGGCAAAGTACACTTCCAAGACTGGGGTCAGACCACAATCCTATTATGCTAACCTGTGGTGAGTTAAATTTGAAGAAATCTTACTTCAAATTTGAGAAATTGTGAATGCAAGTCGAGGGCTTTAGGGAGAAGGTAAGGGAATGGGGGTCCTGCTTCTCAATTAATGGGACCCCATCCTTTATCCTAGCCTCAAAATTGAAATTGTTAAAAGAGAAGTTGAAGCAATGGGGATTGGAAAATAGGGTGGACTGGAGACAGAGAATGAAGGATGTTCTGAACCAGTTAGCTAGTCTGGGGAAAATTCAGGATCAGAGAACTCTCATCCAAGATGAACTATTACAAAAAGTCCAACTTCCTAAGGAATATGAGGATGTGTCCAGAAATGACGAAATAGTTTGGAGGCAAAGGTCTAGGGTTCAATGGCTTAAGCAGGGGAGAAGAACACCAAATATTTCCACAGAATGGCCACAGCATACAAAAAATATAATATTGACAGGTTGAAAACAAAAGGAGTTGAGGTGACTGATCCTGAAGAGATAAGAAGGGAAATTGTCAGTTTCTGTCAAAAATTGTATAAACTATAAAGAAACAGAACAATGGAGGCCTGAACTCAACCTACAGGGATCTAGTAATATCAACTTAGAGGAGAAAGCTTGGGTACAAAGACAATTTGAGGAAGAGGAGCTGTAGGAGGGAATCAAGTTGTGTACAAGTGACAAGGCCCCTGGTCCTGATGGTTTCCGTTTCCCCATGAGTTTCTATCAGACTTTCTGGGAATTACTCAAGGAAGACATAACGAGCACCATCAAGTACTTCTATGATAACCAGGTTTTCGAGAAAAGCTTGAATGCTAAATATGTTTCACCCATCCCAAAACAGACGAGGGCAATTGACTCAGGGATTACAGACCTATAAGTTTGATAGGTGGAGTCTACAAGATAATAGCTAAACTTTTGGCTGAAAGGCTGAAGAGAGTAATTAACAAATTGGTCAACCAACACCAAATGAGTTTCATAAAAGGCTAAATCAAGGATTTGGGGATTCTTCCTATGCTACAACACTATATAAATCATCTTGATTAGAAAATATATGAATAGAAAGATAGATCTATCCATCTATTCCTATCTGATTTAGATTTAGATATCTAAAAAAGAATCAATTTCATTCAACCTTTGATTGGAATCCGTTTGGAAGGATCATATATTGTAAAGGCGATCTATATGGTTCCATACCTCCATTGCACGCTTACTCTTGCAATATACATAGTAAACCACTTTAAACTCACAATTAGTCTTGTCTCGACTGTGTCCGGGGGATGTCCTTTTAATTCTTATTTCACTTCTTTTTATTGGAACTTTGGTTCCATCAACCTCCTGAACCTTATTCATTACAAAGAAGATAGGACATTATTTCCTTTTTCAAGGCCCCTAACATAGTCGTAGTGTGGTTCTCGAGTGAAAATATTTTAAACCTTCTCTCACCCTATATAGTAAGAGAGACTGACACTATCCTTTATAGAAAGTGATATAGTGATAAGGAGTTGTGCAGAAGTCCCTGCGAAAAGGAAACGACTTTTCTCAGAAACGACTTTTCCCGGCAATGACTTTTCCAGATAACATGGAGTGGATGACTGGGTTATTTAACGTCATCTTTAGGATTTCAAAAATGTCAGAAGAATGGAGGTGGAGTACAATGATCTCGCTGTACAAAAACAATTGCGATATCCAAAATTGCAACAACTATAAAGGTATCAAGTTGTTAAGCCTTACTATGAAAGTTTGGGAGAGGGTGGTGGAGATGAGTGTGAGTAGGGTGTGTCTATTACCGAGAATCAATTTAGATTCATGTCGGGTCGTAGGGCTATTCAAAACCGAACCGAAAATGATAACCCAAACCGAAAAAGAGATTGGTTTATCGATAATGGATTAAAGTGGTTTTGGTAACGGTTTTGATTTTTTTATTATCGGGTTATCAGCTCTTAACGGTTTGGGAATTTTTCTTAACGGGTTAACCGATAACGCAATAGTAAATTAATAAATTATATTTATACCATTCAGTATATAAAGTCCATGACTTAGAAGTTTAGTTCCATACTTTTATTTCTAGTTGTCTCAAACTCTCGATTATTCTACAATGTGCTAGTGTTTGCTTGCAATCTATCAACTCATGTGCATGGTTCATTTGGTTTGTCACCTTGTTTCTAAGTTATTTTCAATTATTGTTTTTTTTGTTAAATTTGAGTTAAACCGATAAGTGATAAACTTCAAAACTAAATAGAACCAACTGATACGCAGCCCTATCGGGACATTCTACTACATAAGCCATTCATCTCGTTAGGAGATTGATGGAGCAGTTTAGGCAAAGGAAGAGGGACTTACATATGGTGATAATTGACTTAAAAAAAGAATACGACAAAGTCCCTAGGGGGTTTTATGGAGATGTTTAGAGACTAGTGCGTCTGTATTCACTTTCATTCAGAACAAGCAACTGTTGAGCTACCAAAAGGTGTTTTTGTAGCTTACCTTAGGGCGATTAAAGGCATGTACGATAGAGCCAAGACTCGGGTGAGGCAATGGGAGGACTCGGAGCACTTCCTAGTTGAGATGGGTTTACCTCATGATTCAACTCTTAGCCCGTTTTTATTTGCTAATGGATGAACTGACGCGACATATCCAAGGGGAGGTGTGTCATGTTGTATGTTATTTGTGAATGACATTGTATGGATTGACGAGATAAGCAACGGAGTTAACGACATGGAGACAGACCCTAGAAGGGTTCAAGTTGAGTAGGACAAAGATAGAGCACTTAGAGTGCAACTTCAGTGCCATAACCCACGAAGCAAATATGGAAGGGAGGGTTGATATTCAAGTCTCATGAAGAGAGGTAGTTTCAAATATTTTCATCAAGAAAATGCAGAGATTGATGATGATGTTACACATCGTATTGGTGCGGGGTAGATGAAATGGAGGTTTACTTTTAGTGTTTTGTGTGATAATAATGTGTCAACACGACTTAAAGATAAGTTTTATAAAGTGGTTGTTAGAGTTACTATGTTGTATGGGGTAAAATGTTGGCGATCAAGAATTGACATGTCTTAAAGATGAAGTAACGTAAATGAGGATATTGAGTGGATCTAAGGGCATACTAGAAGACATAGAATTAGGAACAACAATATTTTTGACAAGGTGAGAGAGGCCTTCGTGGTGGAGAAGATGAGCGAGAGAAGGTTGAGATGGTTCGAGCATGTGAAGAGAAGATGCATGCACAAATGTCCTTGTGAGGTGTGAGAGGTTGACTATGATGGGTCTTAGGAGAGGTAAAGGTAGGCTAAAGGAGTATTGAGAAGAGGTGATTATACAAAACATTTTACACCTGCAGCTTACTGAGGTCATTACCATAGATAGGAGGATATGAATATCAAGAATTAGGGTGGAAGGTTAGTAGGTAGTCGAGCATTATCGAGATTTCTTTATTAGTAGTATTATTAGTACTCTCCGGTAGCCTTTTACTTTGATTTTAGTTTGTTACTTGTTTCTTTTGCTTCATTTATCATACTATTTGTTTTATTATGTTCGTTTCCTCTATTGGTTTCTATATCACTATATGGTTTCTCCGTTATTGTATTTCCTTTTCTTAATGACTTGGATATGCTTTACTTGAGTTGAGGGTCTAACGGAAACCTCTCTACCTTCCCAAGGAAAAGGTAAGGTTGCGTACACACCACCCTTTCAAGACCCCACTTAACTGGATATGTTGTTGGTATATATGAAAAATTAAAATGATCATTTTTTTCCATATATTAAGGATTATTTCGACCACATGGTATATATAAGGGAATAAAATAGCCCAACCCCATACATGACAACAACAACATACCTAGTGAAATCCCACTAAGTAAGGTTTGGGGAGGGTAGAGTGTACGCAGACCTTACACTACCTTGTGTAGGTAAAGAGCTTGTTTTCGAAAGACCCTCAGCTCAAGTACATCAAACCTAAGTAGAAGAAGAAGCAATGAAGAAAGCATAGCAGTAAATAAGAAAAATAGTATAAAGTCTACAAGAAAGAAACAGTAACAGCAGCAAAATAGTGTGATAATTGAAACACAACAAACACATATGGCAAGAACTATAAGGATACAATTAGTACTACGCAATAACCTTCGCAAGGCAACAAAACACTCTACCCCTGCTAACCTTCTACCTTAATACGCGACATCCACTCTTTCCGATCTAGAGTCATGTCCTCGGTAATATGAAGTTACGGCATGTCCTGTAATCACCTCTCCAATACTTTTTTGGCCTACCTCTACCCCTTCGCATACCCCTACAACTAGACTGTCACACCTCCTCACTAGAGCGTCAGCGCATCACCTCTTCACATGCTCAAACCATCTCCCTATAGCTTCTGTCATCTTGTCCACTATAGAGGCCACTTTTTCCTTTTCCCGGATAACCTCCTTTCTAATCTTGCTGCTCCTAGTATGGCCACACATCCATCTCAACATCCTCGTCTCTGAAACATGCATCTTCTGGGCATGTGACTTATTGACTGGCCAACACTCCACCCATACAACAAAGACAGTCCAACCCCCATACATTAAGGACCATTTTGATCATTTTCTCGAGAAGTGAGAATAGAGGACTTTATTTGAAATTTATGAAGATAGAGTTGGTAAGCAGGTTTGGAGCACTTTCCTAAATTTGGAATGCAACTCCAACTTGGATTTTAAATTTTAGTTCATCAAACACCGATTTTAAAATAAAGTGAAAATTTTTCAAAAAGAGATGAATAATTTTCATGGACAAACGGGTTTATGGAGATGTTCCTCTCCAAATCATTTTGTCCACTTCACCGAAATGTACATGACTACAGAGCCTCATAAAGAATGTCCCTACCTCCTCAAATTCCCAATCATGGAGGGGTCTCCTAAAGGAAATCTCTGATGACGGTGAGGACCTGTATTTCCCAACCTACGGGAAAAGGCTCATAAATACTCCTCTTCCACCTTAGAGTCTAAAAATACCCTTAAGGTTTGTTTTTAGGCTCAAACATACCCCACAAACTAAGAGCTGAATTCTGGTCAAATTTACCTCTTTAAAATGCCACGCGGCATTTTCTAATTGGTGCCACGTTATAATTCAAAATAATTAAAAACCACCCAAATTTTAAAATCCAAAACCATGAACGACCAGATTTCACCTCAAACTGCATAACTTCAAATCTGAATTTTTTACATGAAAAAAATGTTAGTAATCACACATTACATCACATTACCGCAAAAGAACAATTTTATGCAAAGATAATAAGAGATTTTGATGAACGAATTTGGAAAGAGAAGAAGTAGAAGGAAGTGGGTTAAGTGCAGGGGTTTGGGTTTTAAAAATTAGCTGAATGCAGAGGAAAAAAATTGAAAGGAAATTACCTGAATGCAGAAGAATTTTGTTTAAGTTGACGCGTTGACTGAAGTTTAAGGGCAGGGATTTGGGTTTTAAAATTTAGATGGGTTTTAATTATTCTAATTAAAATGTTCCACAAATTAGAAAATGCCATATGGCTTTATTAAAGAGTTAAATTTGACCAGAATTCATCCATTAGTTTTAGCCTTTTAGGGCTATGTTTGAGCTCAAAAACAAAGCTTAAGGGTTTTTTTTAGACCCAAAGGTAGAGGATGGGTATTTATGAGCCTTTTCCCATAGGTTAAGGGTATTTATGAGTCTGTTCCCTCCCATAAATCTTGGCTGCCATGACATCCTAGTCCCTTGCTAAAGTAAAACTATTGCATAAAGTCGTTTTTCCGCATTTTATAACTGCATCATATATAGAGCCAAAACCATATTTTGTTCCCCTTTACAACGAAATTGCAATAAATGAGAAGTCTGATTTCTCCTTCATTATGCCTCTCCACTGACTCAACCCATAGAAGGCCGTCACACTCTTTGCGACCAACAAAATTGGTTGTTGCCTTACTTCACTTAATCGCCTTTATCCACATGGCCCCTTCTCCGTTAGCATGTCTCTATAGCCACTTCCCTAGCAGTGTGATTGACTATCCCCAATGTTTGAATGCACGACCATAGTTGATAGGAGTTGAGAATTTCTCCCCACTAACAAAATGAAACTTCCTGTTTCCATTTATCTCATCCCACAGGAAATCCCTCATCAATATCTCAAGCCTTCTGTTCTGCAAATCAAAGTAGGATTGGAGACGAGAAGATAAAGTAGGTTGAGCAAGGACTCACATATTAATTATTTATTAAAGTTTCCAAAACAGATGAAAATTTGACAACAGAGAGTCACATGCAACAGGGGAACAGATGGATATAATCAGGCAGAATCCAAAAGGTGGACCTCCACTTACCACAGCAACATGTGGAGCCAAACTACTGAATGATTTCTCAAAGCCATAATAAACTGCATTAACAGAGGAAGACAGCTATTACTTTGAGTCTCACATGCAATTGGGCACCAATAACATTTAAAGGAGTAGTCAATGCACCAGTAAGAATATCTATAACCCGTAGTTCTTTCAGTCTGCCAGCTAGCACTAGTGCAATAGCAACTGCCCCATATAAACAGAGAAGAAAATGCCTGCAGATGCATGTTCAAAATAATAGGAAAGGTGATGTAAGAGTCTTATCAGCATGGGCAGTGTATAGTACAAAATCTTTCAGAATTAGGTTGAATCTTCTGTTATTCACATATATATTTTCACAAGCATGTGACGTGAAAACAAATGAATACACGAAAAATAAGAATTTTCCCTAATAAAGTCACATTGACCGAGCTTTTATGACGACTTACGCATCGTATTTTCTTCAACAATAATAAAGAGTTTAAAGCAACCAAGAGGGTGTCTTAACCATCAATGAAGTGGGTGAAAATTACAGGAGAATAGAGTTCAAATTCCAAGAGAGACAACGAAAAGTGCAAGGTGATCTCTTCCTATTTGCCTAACTTGAGAGCAGATACCCTGTGGAATAATCAAGGTATGCACAAGCTTGCCAGAAACTACCATTATTAAAAATAAAATATAAACTATCAAAATAATAATAGGACGACAACAACATTAATAATAATAATAATAATTATTATTATTATATAATAGTAATAGGAGAGAGGTGATTATATAGGACACAGTGTAGCTTCAGATTGCCGAGGACATGATCTTAGATAGAAGTGTGTGGAGGTCGTGTATTAAGATAGAAGGTTAGTAGGTAGTGGAGCATTGTCTTGCTTCCGTGGGTTCAATGTTGTTAGTGTTTGTCATTGTACTGGTCGTATTAGTGTATTTTAGTTTTTTTTTTGTTTTTTATATCTATCACCATTTGTACTATTTTGTTGTTGAACATATTTTATCTATTAGGATAAAAGGTTAGTAGGTAGTGGAGCATTGCCTTGCTTTCGTGGGTTCAATGTTGTTAGTGTTTGTCATTGTACTGGCCGTATTAGTGTAGTTTTAGTTTTTATTTTTATATCTATCACCCTTTGTACTATTTTGTTGTTGAACATATTCTATCTATTAGGTTGTACACTGCTTCTCTCATTAGTTATTATGTTTTCGTCACTGTTTTCTTTTTCTTCATAGCTGAAATTATTGCACTTGAGCTGGGGGTCTCTCGAAAACAACCTCTCGATTTGCACGAGGTAGTGGTAAGGTCTGCATAAACTCTACCTTCCCCACACCTCACTTGTGGAATTTCATTGGTATGTTGTTGTTGTTGTTATATAATAACAATAACAATAACGATGATGACGATAAAGAGTTTGGATGAGTTCCCAACTTAAGACAATGTTAGTAATGGAGTTTTGTATATTTTCATTTATTATTGGAGGAGGGTAAATTTTTGTGCTAGGGTAAAGGTATTCTACAAATTCCAAAATTATGCAAAAACTAATAAACCAATCATATTTATGCTAGTAATGGAGTCTTCTATTTCTATTTAATTTTGCATTTGGGGGAGAGTGAATATCTGTGCTAGTAAAGGTAACCTGTGAGATCCAAAATTATGCAAATACTAACAAGAGCCATCAGCTGTGAAAAGGGACAGCAATAACGTATATCCCCTATCAAGGGTATTTTCTCATGATGTATTGAAGGTTGGTACCATAGATAAAAGGATGTTTCATGCCACACCTTTGATGAACTGCAGACCGGTAAAATGGCTTTCCAAAAAAAAAAAGAAGAGATAATCTGAAACCTCCCTTCAATCATCCGGCCGCTGCTCTCCAATCAAAAGTACTTTGTAACATCTGAAGCTACAAGAATAACAATGACAACATGCCCAGTGTAATCCCATATTCTAATCATGGTGACATCCTTATTTCTTCAGATTACTTCCTGTGAGAGTAACATATCCTATCCAATTTATGGATGTGTGTTGCATTTTCCCAATTATTTCTCATACTTTTAACGGAACCCAACCCACTCCACATGGTCTAAGCATCTTTTTAATTCTACCATGTTAGCACAAGGTTAAAACAACACAATGGACTAGAAAACAATGAAAGAATAGTCTTCTTATTGCAACACAAAGGCCACTCAAAGAGTGTTAGTGCAACGACGGAGACACTCCTTAGGTGACGGGTAGGTCACGGTTTCGAGGCATGAAAACAAACTCTTTGCTAAAATGCAAGGGAATGTGTACAATACATGCCCACTCCCTACCCTGACACTAGTGAGGGCACTTTGTGATAGCATCAAAGGTGGCATACCTCTATTAAAGTTGTTATTTTCAATAGAAAATCAAGAAGATGTTTATTGTGGAAGAAAAATTCAATAACGAGCCCAAGTATTGTGGAGAAGAATGGTCTAAGTGATACACATATTTCATGGTTCAAATCCAAGCACAAGAGGAAGAAGATTGAGGCTCATATGCAACCCTAAAATTGATGAAAAGAAAAGCCCACCAAGGGGCTGAAATTCTGCCCATAAATGGGCTGCAATTCACATCCACGGTGGCAGCAATTCAAGCTCCAAAGGAGGCTGTTTAGTGGCTGAAAATCAAGCACAAATTAAATTCATGTGATTCAAGCCCAAAAGGGGCAGCATTGCCGTGGTGTTTCTTGGTAGAATTTGGGAACTTTTCCTTATTTTTTGTTAGCTAGTTTTGTATGTATTTTTACAAAGTTTCCTAATTTAAAAGTTTTCTAATTTGAAATTTCCTAGTTAAGGTTTTCTATTTATTATTTCAATAAAAGTAGGAATCGAATCTCATGCTACTTGGGGTAGGTTTTCCTTATATAGGGATGGATTTTTGTTATTTTCAAAAGACATGATTAATATTATTTAAGAGGTTTCTTTTCTCACACATTTGTGTGTGGTGACTATGAATTTATCTTAGAACCTCATAAAAAAGATCCTTTAACATAAGATTAATTGTCTTAATTATTAACTTGATATCTTTAGTTTTTTCATTAAAGTAAATTAAAGAAGGTAATTAGTCTTATACTAATTGTTGTCTCTAATTTCTTCGAAACAGGGGTCTAAATCACTTTTGATATAAGTTCTTGAATTGATTCTATTGGTATCATAATAGTTTTAATCTGCAAATTTTGATGATTGTAGTGTCCACACCAGCTTTCGCGCACCTCGACTAATTCCACAGAATACCTGCCACCTCCCACCAACAACAGGTACCAGGTAATCTTTGTATTTCACTTCTGCATTATTTTCTTGTTTATTCAAGTAACCCAATTCATATCACTTTGTGTACAAGATAAGTCCTTTGGAAGAAAGACCAATCAGTATCATTTGCTCACCAGAGAAGAAAAGCCATAAAGTATCTGGTGTTTTTCTCGCCTATGCAATTATTCTGTCATATTGGAGAAAGAGAATGAAAACCATTAGGACATATACAGGGAATATAAGCTGATACAGAGTTAACTTGATGAGAGATAGAAAAGAATGGAAAAAGGAAAAAAACAAACCATCCATCCACAATGATGATCAAATCTAGCAACACAGCGATCACAAATGCTGCAGTGCTTTGATCTAGCAGGTCTGAGCAAGAAGTAGAAATAAAGTTCAATTAGCTAGTGTAGTAAACTAGAGCTTTAGAGGTTTAATTGAAAGAAACACACTCACTTTGGGATCTTGCAGGTAGGACATTCTTTTTCTGAGAAAATAATATTGTCATAGGGATAAGCAGAAAGATAGTGTGAAACATTCACAGCATTCACAGTTCCTGGGTCAGAAAAGCTAGTCAATAGAAAGAGGAGAATTCCCCCACCAACAGCCAACAAGCTCATGTACCTGCAATTTTATGTAATTTCTAGGAAAATTCACAAACATATACCACAAAAATCAACAGTCAAGTGACAAATGAAATGATGCATATGAGAGTGTCACAAAGCAGAAGGATTCTATATTACCTGTGCACTTCACCTAGGTAATGCCCAGGAATGTACTTAAAGGATGACTCCACAATAAAGTAGTAACTGGCTCCAATTATTCCCAGATATATGACCTGCATTTAGTAACAGACAATTTTTAAATAAAGTTTCTATATTCATAAAAGAAAAAAAAGGACATGAAAATAGAGGAAACACAGACAAAACCCAAAGACCAAAGAATGAAAACAAAAAGACCAAGGAAGAAAAGCAACTCTCATTGAGTCTCCTAGAGACTAGTTCCATTTCCAGGTCCCAAAAACAAACTAAATGCTTAATTGTCATCACAAAGATTCACTTTGGATGAAATTTTCATCATTCACACTACAGTTTTCAGATAATAAAAGCAACTTTTGTATATTAGTGGCACAAAATGGTTACTTTTCAAATTCTTAGAGCACTTCACATCATCTAATGCGATGCAAGTAATTTATCGAAGTTGCGATTCCACATTTTTCCTACTGAATGTGTCAATAGAAGTGTATTATTATTCTGAGCACTTGATAATTATTAAGTCGTTTATTTATTTTTTTGATAAGGCAAAGGTTTATTGACTAAGTACCAAGAAGGTACCAGAACCAAAAGTTACAACAGACTGTTGGGAATATCCATACAGTCAATTACAACATCTTCCTAGAAACTCCAGAAACTCCATATATTGATCTATTTTATCAACGAAACTACTTTTACACCACCAAAACAAATTTATGCAAACACTTGTTTTTTAACTCTAGAAATATGGCCTTTTTGCCCAACAAAACAAGCTTTATTTCTTAATAGCCAGATAGTCCAACAAAGGTATAGTTCTCCAGATTTGCTTCAAAGTTTTATGTATTCTCTGGTGCTGCCAACTCTCCAATAATTCCTTCACACTCTGGGGCATGATCCAAGAGATCCCGCAAATACTGAAGAAATATTCCCAACATTGTCTAGCTATTGTGCAATGCATAAGAAGGTGATTCACACCTCCAACTCTTCTTCACATAAGTAACATCTATTACTTAATGCAAAATCCTTTTTTCTGAAGATTATCCGGAGTAAGACAAGCTCTCCATGTTGCAATCCAACTAAAACAAGCTACCTTTACAGGAGCTTTAGTTCTCCAAGGTGCAAATCCCTTTCCATGGCCAACTAGTATCCCAAAATCTTGTTTGCTTCATTAGAAACTATTAACACTTTTTTATTGAAAAGGTTCCATGTTTACTAGCTATCCATACTAGTGAATCCCCCTTACTCTGATCAATGTGGGTATAATCCAGTTGAAGGAATAATTGACAAAAGTCTTCAATTTCCCAATCATTCAAATTCCTTCTAAAATTCATTTGACATCCAGTGTTGAAATAAAAATCAACCACAACTCCATCTTTATTATTGCAACACAGTAACAACAACATACCTGATAAAATTCCACAAGTGGAGTCTAGAGAGGGTAGAATGTACACAGACTTTACCACTAACTCGTGGAGGTAGAGAGGCATTTTCCGAAAAACCCTTGGCTCAAGTGCAACAAATCCAAGTACAAAGAAGACAGAGACAATCACGAAATCATAGCAAGTACCAACAAAAACAGTGCGATAATTGAAATATCAAAACAAGAACTATAATAATACTAGTAAACGACAATGACAAATACCAACCATCCTAAGCAAGACAACACTATACTACCTACTAACCTTCTACCCTAATACGTGTCCTCCACACCCTCCTATCTAGGGTCATTTTCTTAGTAACCTAAAGTTGGGTCATATCATGTCTTATCACCTCTCTTCAATACTTCTTCGGCCTACCTCTGCCTCTTCTCGTATCTTGTATAACCAACCTCCCGCACCTCCTCACTGGTACATTTGTGCATTCCCTCTTCACATGTCCAAATCATCTCAGTCTTGCTTCCCTCATCTTGTCCACCACGGAAGCCACTCCCACCTTATTACGAATATCCTCATTTCTAAACTTATCGCTCCTAATATGACCACATATTCACCTCAGCATCTTCATCTCCGCAACATGCATTTTTGAACATGAGAATTTTTGACTGGCCAACACTCTGCCCATACAACAAAGTCGGTCGAACGACCACTTTATAGAACTTATATTTGAGTTTTGGTGGTAAATTTTTATCACACAAGACTCCACTTCATCCACGCCGCACCAATACAATGGGGATATCATCATCGATGTCCCCATTCCCTTGGAATTGACCCAATATACTTGAATCTGTCGCTCTTGGAGATATTTGTGTATCAAGCCTCACTTCCACGCCTACCTCATGCATCACATCACTAAATTTGCACTCTATATACTTTGTCTTGATCTTGCTTAATCTGAAACCTTTAGTCTGGCAATGGGGTGGGGCGGGGCGGGTTTAGATTATGCGAGGCGGGGCAGATTCCAGGCGAGTTGCGGATTTGTTC
Organism: Solanum dulcamara; assembly: GCF_947179165.1. Taxonomy (NCBI): domain Eukaryota; kingdom Viridiplantae; phylum Streptophyta; class Magnoliopsida; order Solanales; family Solanaceae; genus Solanum; species Solanum dulcamara. The sequence goes on along the minus strand of NC_077241.1, from coordinate 28,477,888 downwards.
GGGTTTAAGGTATCTAATAGGAATCCGAAAAAAATTAAATCTTTGTAATTAGTAAAAATCAAAGATATACTTTTTATATTAAACTTTGACTTTAATTTTAACTTCTTTCTTTTAAAAAGAAAATTAAACTAGACAAATGTTAATTAGAGTTAATTAGTGATTAAGAAACAATTGTTGAAATGTTAACTAGAAACAATTAATTAGTTGTTGAGATGTTAATTAGCGAAAAATGAAAAAAAATATGAATTTTATTTTTTCATATTAAACTCAATTAAAACAGAAAAAACATAAAAATTTATGCGGGGCGGGGCGGTTTAAAAAATTTGCGGGTTGAGCTCAACCCAACCCGCCCCACCACATTGCCATCCCTAGTCTCCAAAGTTTGTCTCCACACCTCTAACTTAGAATTAAGTCTACTATGCGTCTCATCAATCAGTACTATGTCATCCACAAATACCATACACCGAGACACCAGATCATGAATATTTCGCGTCAATTCATCCATCACCAAGGCAAATAGAACCAGACAGAGAGATGATCCCTGGTGTAACCCCATCTCCACAAGAAAGTGCTCCGAATCTCCTCCCACCATTTTTACCCGTGTTTTAGCTTCTTTGTATGTCCTTTATCGCCTTAATGTAGGCCACCAATGCACCTCTTACTTCTCAGCATCGCCACAAGACTTTCCTTGGGACTTTGTCGTAGGTCTTCTCGAGGTCAATGAACACCATATGTAAGTCCCTCTTTCTTTTTCGATATTTCTCCATCGGTCTCCTCACCAGATGGATAGCTTCTGTAGTTGACCACCCTAGCATAAACCCAAACTGATTCTTAAAAATAAAAATAAAAAAAGGAAATCCTTGTTTCAAGCATTCATCACCGGTCCATAAGTTGGTCCAAAATCGAATTTTTGCTCCATTCCCCAACTCCAATTTAGTGAATTGTTGAAACTTGGCCCATAATTTACAAATCCCTTCCATACTCCCCCTTTAGTGTATAAAATATTTGAAAGGGGATTCCAGCCTTGTCTACTACCATAGATTGCTTCAATTATTTTAATCCAGACTACTCATTCGTTCCTGCTAAATCTCCAAAGTCACTTAAACAACATGCTTTTATTGTGCAATCTCAAGTTTCTAATTCCTCCTAATCCACCCCCTTCATTTCCTCTAGTGACCACTTTCCATCTAATAAGTAAAACTTTTTGTTACTACTATTTCCTTCCCATAAGAACTTATTCCTCATAGTGTTCATCTTTCTTTCAATTGCATTAAGCATAACAAATAATGACATTAGATAGGAAGCCATACTATCTAAAGCACTATTAATCAATGTGAGTCTTCCCCAAAGTGACAAATATTGCTTCTTCCAGGGAGCCAATTTGTTTGCACATCTATCCAAAACTCCTTGCCAAATATTCTGGTTATTCCTTCTCACTCCCAGTGAAAATCCAAGGTAAACTATAGGGAATTTTTCCACCTGACTCTCCAAAATGTTTCCTAAGTCTCCTATACAGTCATCAGCACTTATACTAAATATACTGCTCTTTCCCAGATTTACTTTCAATCCAGACACTCTTTAAAAAATCAGTAGAATTCCCCTGAGAAAAAAAAATTGTTCTTTCATTGCCTCACAGAATAAAGCGCTAACAAAGTTGTCCGGGAAAGCATCTGATGAAGCAACAAGTCCTTGAACTCTCCCTGTCATCTACATCTAAAATATGAAACAACATCACACTGTTACAATTGTTTCTTCCAATACACAACCCCTTGATCCAACCCAATTGTTTAGCCCTTTTTTAGCATGTTACTCAGCATTTACATTACTAAAACAAATAGATAAGGTGATAGGAGGTCTCCTTGTGTCAGCCCTCTTTGAAACTTATGTAGTCATGAGGACTTTCATTTATTAAGACTGAAAATCAAACCATAGAATTACAGAATCTAATCCAGTCAAGCCATTTGTTCCCAAAATTCACCAACTTCATGACATTGATCAAGCAAGCCGATTTACATGATCATAAGCCTTTTTAAGATCAAGTTTGCAGGCTACACCTCTCTTCTTCATTTTAACAAATGTTCCACACTTTTGTTAGCCACCAAAGCTGCATCTGTTATTTATCTACCTTTAGTAAATGCATTCTGATGATGAGAGATCGACTTGTCAACAACCAGTTTCAATCTTTCAGCCAACAACTTGGCCAAGATCTTGTATACACTTCCTAAAAGACTAATAGGCGTGAAGTCTTTTATCTCCACTGCTCTTTTCTTTTTGTTATCAAAGCTACGAAGGTGGAATTTATGTTTCTAACAAAGGTGCCTTTCAGTCGAAAAGCATGCACAACATTCCATCCATCCTCTTTTACAGTGTCCCAACACTTCTAAAAGAAATGAAGATTAAAACCATCCGGACCTGGTGCTTTGTCACCACCAAAAGAGTTGAGTATTGTTTCCACTTCTTCAAAAGTAAAAGGCCTCTCCAACCACTCTTTATCTTCGTCGGACAGTTTATTCAAATTATCATCTCCCCAGTTTGGTCTCCAAACTTCAGTTCAGAAAAAAGATCTTCATAAAATCCCTAAATATGGTCTTTAATCAGCTCATAATCTTCAACAAGCTCCGCTTTCATCATTAATTTATCAATAAGATTAAATTTCTTGTTGGAATTTGCTTGCTTGTGAATTTTTTTTCTGTTTTTACTTCCATGCTCTAACACAAGCATCTAAATTTCTGCCTTCAACTTAATACTTCAGATTTTCCTATTTCCTCTAACTCTTTGATGACTTTGTTCCTTTCAACTTCTAATTGCTCATTATTCTAATTATTTCTTAGAATCTGATCAGAATGTTCCAGTAACATTACAGTGCTTTGCTCTTCCTCACTTCTAAGTTGTCAAATACTTCCTTGTTCCATTTTTATAAGTCCATCTTTAACAACCTCAATTTCTTAGCACGGACAACATCTGGTTCACCTTGACTATCATATGATTTCCACCAGTTGTCTATTAAATCAACAAATCCTTGATGTTGAAACCACATATTTTCAAACTTGAAGTATCCCTTGCCCCTATTCGAGTCACCACATTCCAGTAAGATAGGACAATGATCAGATGTTGTTCTGGGAAGAACTCTTTGTTTGATAGCCTTGAAATGCTCATCCCACCCTTCTGAAAACAGGAATCTATCCGGTCTAAAAGCCATCTGATTATTTATTCCTCTAAACCATGTGTATGTTCCCCCATGTAGAGAGAGATCCATCAAGGAAAGATCTTGTATTGCTCTTGAAAATTCTCATTGATCTAGTATTTCTGGATCTTCCCGTTCTCTCTTCTTCAAATCTAATTACATTAAAATCACCCCCAATTGCCCAAGGCCGAGTTACAGTTCTGTGAACATCTGCCAGCTCTTTCCATAAATGTTTTTCTTTCTTTTCTATCACATGGTCCATATACCCCTGTAAATGCATACTGCAGCCCTGAGCTCCCTTCCTCAAGAATTACAGTAACAGAATGTTGTCCCAACAGCTTATCCATACATTGTCATCTTCTTTTGTCCAATATACCAAGATTCCCCCACTACTCCCTCGTGCTTCCAATTCAGCCCAATCTGTCCATCTAGAACCACCAACGCATTCATTTTAGTCTCTGTTAAGCAAACGATGTTAGAATTCCATTTTCGAAGTAAAATATCTACCATCCTTCTTTTTTCTTTGACACCCCGCACATTCCAACAAATAATATTTAACATCATCATGCAATTGACGATATTATGGTACTCGAGTTGAGATGATTCCTCTTTTTTCCTTAAATGGAGCTACTGCCAAAATATTCAAAGTTGCTACACTGTCAAATTAACATCCCCACAGCGAAAAAGTTGTGAAATCTTGCCATCATGAAGCGGCCATTATCAACAATATTGTACAGTATAGATTCTGGTAAAGCAGTAAACTTTTTAGCAGAAATGCAATAACTGATTTGAAGTTGAAATAAGGTGAATTGAGAAGAAAAAAGAACCTGGAGGGTAGGATTAGGACGATCACAACAATAGTACTCGACGCAGAAGAGTGCATCGGAACCTCTTTGACCAAACACAGCACCCACAAACCGACTGAAAAATCAAAATATGGGCAAAATCCCATTTTGAAAATCAAAATAACAAAAACTATAGGGAGCGAACAAGCAACAAGTATATGTGTGCATTAAAATAAATACCGGAAATAATCACAGGCACCAAAAGTGAGAAACAAGTGGATTTTTTGAATGAAAGTGCCTTCGAAGATAGGCCATTGGCCGCAGATGAAAGAAATCAATACTAGCAGTGTCACCAGGCCGTGGATTACAAGCAGCCATTCCACCTCCATCTCAATTGTGCACGACTTAGTTGTGGGAGCACATCATTATAGACTTCTCCATTATTTCTTTGATTCTGACTTCTAAAATTTATATTATTATTATAACTTGTACTGCGTATAATAGACCTTGCACCGGACTGCCTTCTTTTGTACAAGTACCGTACATTGCGTAGCTAATTGATAAAGTTCTCATATAGACTGATTTATTCTCAATTTTAAAATTCAACTATTATAAAATGATATACAAAGTTTATATAAGAGAATGTTAGCATATAGTGATAATTTATACTAATTGAATACTTATGAAAATAAATCAATATATAAGTTTAGTTCATTGTCTATATTTGATAATAATCATTTTTAGTATTATTTAATTATTATTTTTTTAAATCATTTAAAATCATAAATTATATTCTCACACGATTTGTATTATTCTCTTGTTAGAATAATAAAGATATAATAAAATTTAATCGTTACAACAACAACCCAGTGCAATCCCACATCGTAGGGTCTGGGGAGGGTAAAGTGTACGCAGACCTGATTATCAAATTGTAGGCATTCTATTTTAATCACTTGATTTTCAATTTTTCTTAAAATCACATATCAATTATGTGATTTAAAAAAAAAAAATCATATAATTATATGATATTTTAGTACTATATAATTCTTATAATTGAATGATTTTAATAAATTTATTTCCAAATTTATTTTCAAATAAGATATTGAACGGATAAGGATTTATAAAAAAAAGGATAATACTATAGCGTTTAAAATTTATTGCAATAAAAATTCATTAAGAAAATAGACAAAATTAATGAGAAAAAAAGTTGTTGCATACTTTTATTGTATTAAGAATTAAAAATAGTCAAAATTTGCTGAAAATATTTTTAAAAAATATCTTTCAAAAAATATTTGAGAACACTGAGTAAAGTATTAATTATAATCATGTCACAAAATTTTCTCTTGGGTAACAAATAATTACCAACAATTAAATTTTATAATGCTAATAATGTCTTTTCAAAGCATGATAAGAAGACATGCATCTCCATTCTTTTCCTAACCTGTTTGGATTAACTTATTTTGAAATATTTTTTCATAAAAAAATATTTTTGATGAGAAGTAGTTTGTGTTTTATCACATCTAAATATTTTTAAAAATATAAAATCCGTAAAATTTTCTTTAAAATTGCTAGTAAATAATGGAGCATAAAAAATATGTATGGAGATGCAGTAGATAAAGTGAAACTAATGATTAATATAAAATATATTATAAGAAGACATTCTATGTAGAAAATAACAGTATGAATAAAAGAACATATCAATAATTCTCAAAGCAAAAACAATCGCCTCCAATTCAAGATCATGAGTTGGATATTTTCCCTCATGCACTTTTAGTTGTTTAGAGGCATATGATATAACCTTACCATGTTGCATCAAAACAATATCCAATCCAACCCGTGAGGCATCACAATATACAACAAACTCATCTGGACCTTTCGGCAATGTCAAAATAAGAACTGACATAAGACGATCCTTCAATGTATGGAAACTTCTTTCACACTTATCCGACCATTGAAACTTTACCTTCTTTCGGGTCAACTTAGTTAATGGCGATGCAATAGAGGAAAATCATTCTACAAACCTTTTATAATACCCGAACAATCTCAAGAAGCTATGAATATCTGAAGGAGACAATGGTCTAGGCCAATTCTTTACCGCCTCCAATATGACCAAGAAATGCCATGGACCTCAACCAAAATTCACATTTACTAAACTTGGCAAATAGTTGCTTGTTCCTCAAAATTTGCAACACAATTCTCAAGTGACTTATATACTGTTATGCCCCGCACTTTTGGTACATGGGAACACCTATCTAGCTTCTCTAAAGCTATCATGTGATCCACATTATCTATAACGTTACAAATAACTATAAGGAAGGGAGGATGTGATGCCCCATAATAGGGAAGATTGGAAATAGGGTTATAGGAATTTGAAAGGAGTTGGAGGCCAAGTAATGAGTTGTAGGACTCGACTTACTTGCGTAGGCTATCGACTTGGACGTCTTACATAAATAAGCTACTTGAGTACACTCAAGCTTAAGTAGCAAGGAATACATAGGCTCTTGAAGTGAGACGAGATTACGAACCTACGAAAAGAAGCAAAAACTAGATTTCGAATTTACGAAAAGAAGCAAGTAGGTGACAAGTAGGTGATGCACCTACTTGGGGTAAGTAGGTGACTCACCTACTTGAGGTGGACTCCACTGCCATGTGGCAGCATATGAGTGGCCGCATAGGCTGAGGTGGCGCCCTAGGGGCTGCGACGTGTCACCCTCTTAAAAAGGGTATATATACATGTAAGTTGCTGAATATTTTCATTCTTCATCTTTAATATTGGAAAAAATAGAGAAAACCCTAGAACTAGAGAGGGAGAGCTATGACCAAGCATGGCTGCCAAGGTAAGCTCTAATTTCGTTCCGTTAATTAATTATTTAAGGTATCCTATGGTGATATAAAGGTGTTTAATAGTGTAAATTAACTATTTGGGGCAGCGGAGTAGCGCCACAAACAGTCCACTAACTTTCAGTATGTTAAGAGAACTTCCGAGATAAGTTTTAGCAAGATATGGCTTGGTCCTCTTCTTCCATATTTTGGTAAGGCTTTGGACATGATATGAAGGTGTTAATAATGTAAAGTTTCTGTTTGGAGCATCATCAAAAGGGTAACAAGTAGCCACGAAATTTCAGCCGCAACTAGAGAACTTCCGAGGTGAATTTTGGCAAGCTTTGGCCAATTTTGGGTAAGGTAAGGGTTTTTCTTTCAATTTGAAGTTTATAGTATAGTTATGGAGTGTATTACACATCTTACACGTGGCTGGAACTATAAAAATTGCACAAGGATGCTTGACATTGGAAATAAACTAAACTAAGGCTGTCATAGTTAAATCGAATGTCGAGTAGGGTGTTTTGGCTGTTGTGCTGGGCTTGCAGGTACTTTTATTGTATGTTTCAGGTCTGAAACATGTTCCTAAAGGTGTGTGGGAGATTCTGGTTGCAGCCACATGACCCTCCATTCCGTACGGTTAAAGATTTTACGAAATAGCGACTAAAAACCCTATTTTGGTCTCGTAATTTTAAGCGAGTTATTGGAAGCTTGTATTGCATAATGTTGACATATTTTAATTGCATATGAGCTGATGATTGTTGTTGTTGGTTGGCTGCTAAGTTTTGGGGATTAAATTAAAAGTTCGTATAGGACAAGTTATAGAGGAGATGCTGCCCGATTTCCACTAACTCCTTAACTAACTGAAAGACTAGTCGAGACTAGTTTAGCAAGGAGGATAAGGAATTGATTCTTGTGGGTGCTTGGTTGTGAATTTAGAAGCTGGAAAGTTAAAGTTTATTAATATTAATGCTACCTTCATGTTAAATAGGTTCAAAGGACGACGCGACAAGCCGGGTTAAAAGCAATCGATAAGAGGTATGTGAAGCTATCTCCTTTCTCTTGGCATGTTTTTGGCATAAGTCTGTAACGCTATTCTTCTCTCTTTTGGCATGTCTTAGATATAAGTTATGAATGGTTTGTATATGAAACATGGGGATAATTCCATTCATAAAGCTGCGAGTAAAGTTCATAATTCATATCCACTTCGTGATGGTAAAACTTCTATAATAGTTGAGTTATTTCCTTTTTAAGGCTTTTATATGATAAAAGGTAATATATATAGAGCCTATTGCTCCTTTATTTTGGGATGTCTTAAATGTAAATGAAATGAGATATGATATGAGTGTGGAGGTAGTTCCAGTTGTAAGTTTTGAGTATAACACGTGACTCGTGTTCACTTCTAAATGCTAAGGCTCTTAAGGTAGTTGAGCTATCACCCTCGAACCTTCTATATGTGAAATAGTAATTGAATGTATGAGCTCATGTACCTAAGTACTTTATAATAACAAGTTTCTCTGATGTCATAAGTTGTTTGGCAGTGTATTAATACAAGTCTATGATTCTTGAGACTCCGTTTAATATGGCCTCTAATGGCATTTAGAGGATACTTGGGATGATGATCATTTTGATCCTCAAATGATAGTTCATGACGATTGCTATACCGAGTCTCAGATGATGATCTAATTGCATATGGTTACTCTCTACTCTACTCATGCATGCTGTTAATACATCTTCCACCGAGTCTCATGAAGGGCTGGGTATGATCGAGTTCCATAAAAGGCCAGGTACGATATGTGATGACATAATTATTCACCGAGTCCCATAAAGGGCCGGGTATGACTGAGTCCCATAAAGGGCTGGGTACGATATATGATGATATGAGCATTCATCGAGTCCCATAGAGGGCCAGGTACGATCGAGTCCCATAAAGGGCCGGGTATAACATATGATGGTATGGCTATTATGATAGTATGATTATTGACTGAGTCCCTTACAGAGGGACGGGTACGACACATGTATTCATATGATGACCTTATAAAACATTTCTGACACGAGTCCCATGATGGGCCGGATACTTTATGTAGGCATGCATATGAAAATATAGGAATACATTTGTGACCCTAAGCCCTAGAGTGGATCGGGTATACTATGATGGCATATGAGATTATGCCGTATACGATGATAAGATGCCGTATATGATCACATGATAAAATAATATACATGATGATATAACGACACACGATTATGATAAAACAATTATGATATCGAGTTCACCATAGGGCCGGGTACAGGGTATGATAAGGTATGACTGCATGTACTAAGCTATAGGTACAGTAATCTGTTAACTGTTAATGTTTCCTGCATCCCCATTTCAGTTGTTGTTTCAGTTATGATATGTTATGTTTTATATACTCAGTACATATGTCGTACTTACCCCCCGTTCCTCGGGGGGATGCATTTCATACCCACATGTACAGATGTTTGTTTTGGAGATTCGTCAGCTTAGGATTTCCTCTCAACTATGTTGGAAGTGCTCCACTGTTTCGGAGCCTAACTTTTGATACTGGTCATTTGATGTACATATTTATTTATTCGGGGGTACGGCGGGGGCCTTGTCCCGCCATATGATACAGTTATTACTCTTAGAGGTCTGTAGACATGTGTATGTGGGTTGATTGTAATTTTGTTTCAGTTGTGCTCATACGACATACTATAAATATTTTTGTGTTATGACAGTCTTATCGGCTTACGTGCCCTTTCATGTTATGATACATGTGAAATGGGCTACAAGTAGATGAAAAAAGTTTTTGACCCATTGGGGATTTTGTGTATAGTATCACATTGCACACAGTTCAACTTAAGTATAGCTGATAGATAGGCATAAGGGGGTCCAGATCGGACCCAGTTGCGGCCTACGGGGTTGGGTCATGACATATGCTTCTCTTCATTTTGGGAATAAATCAATATATTATCAATAAAGACCACCACAAACATATCTAGGTACGGTTTCAAAATTTGATTCATCAAGTCCATGAAAATAGAGGGAGCATTAGTCAACCCAAATGGCATAACCAAAAACTCAAAATGACCATACCTTATTCAAAATGCTGTCTTAGGAATATCACACTCCCTTACCTTCAATTGATGAGAATCGGACCGAAGATCAATTTTGGGAAAGTAACTTGCACCTTGGAGTTGATCAAACAAATCATCTATTCTTGGAATGGGATACTTTTTCTTTATGGTAATCTTATTTAATTGTTGGTAGTCTATGCACATGTGAAGTGACCCATCCTTCTTTGTTACAAACAACACGGGAGGACCTCATGGCAAAATACTTGGCCTTATAAATTCCTTGTCTAACAAATCTTTCAATTGTTCCTTCAACTTTTTAAGTTCTATTGGGGCCATTCGGTAATGAGAGATAGAGATAGGTTGGGTGTCGGAAAGAAGATCTATGCAGAAATCGATTTCCCTTTTGGGAGGAATACCGAACAAATCATCAGAAAACACATCAGAGAATTCTTTTAAAATGGGAACCGACTCAATAGTAGGGGCTTAAGAGTTTATATCCCTAAACGCACTAAATGATAATGTAAGATCCCGAAAGTTGAAAAATGGAAATGAGGGAAAATTTTAAGAAAATTGGATTGTCATCAAGTCTATGAATTGAACTATGACTAGTATGCACCCTACGAGTTGTTGGAGTGGCTCATAGGGTTGGTTCTAAGAAAGGACGGTTGGCTAAGTATGAAGGAGGGTCTACCGGTCAAGTTGACGACTCGTAGCCCTTTTGACGACTTATAAAATCAACCCATAATAAAAAATCAGAGGCTAGGTATTGTAGGGTTTCAGGGTTAACAGGACAAATGGGTCCTACGACCCATAAATATGTTGATAAATCATAAGAATGAGTTGTAGGGATGATTCAGAGACTCAGGTTTTCAAATTTCTCAGACTCAACAAGACGAGTCATTTCTATAACTCATAGAAGTAGTGACGGGTCATAAAAGCCCATTCGTAGTGCCTTTCGAGTTCAATTAATGAAGGGAATTGTTGTCTTTTCTCATTTTTAGTTCAATGAATTTAAACACTTTTGGAAAAAGTTCAGAACCTATAAATACCCCAACCCTTCAATTTTTTTCCTATTCCTGTTCATTCTCTAAAATTTCTCTAAGGCATTCAAGAGTCTTCTCTCGAAGTCTTCTCCAATAAGCCAAAGCTAGGATTTCAAGAATTCGAGTCTCTTCTCCAATTTTAGAGTTAAATTTACCAAGTTATATAGGATTTCATTCATGGATTTCGTTCATCCATGAAGTCCCAAGATTTTTCCTTAAAATCTTCTCAATTTCAATTGCTTTCCAACCCTAGTTTGATGATATTGCATTGGGCTCTTTTAATTACGTTTTTACTTGTATTCAATGTTTATTGTAAGTATGATTCTATATTGTTTGAAGGATTTCAAGTTGTTTTACAAGTGCCCATGCATAAACTATATTCAATGATGATTTTCATAAATTTTGATGATGAATTTCATTGATTTTTAAAGAAATTTTTTTATGAAAGAAGTTGAAACTTATGAATGATTGATTAAAGTTATAATGATGTTTCAAAAGGTTACTATGGTGTGATATGGACAATTCTCACACAATCATGATTAAAGGGTTATAAGTACGATTCTCACTAATGTTTATGGACTCTTATGAATCAACTAAGTTAAGGAGCTACTCTTAGTGACTATTTTCATGATGATGCTATTGATGATGTATTAATGTTTTAATGAATTCCATTGGGATATTGACTAAGCATTGAGAGGACTTTTAGGTTGGATTCGTTCTGGTAACAAAAGGTTTGTTACCCAAGGGAATCCTAGTAGCAACATAAAGTCCCAAACTATGTTGCCCCCATAGATTGCCTTTATGGCCTAGCTAGTGGATCCACATATAGCTCATGATGTTAAAGATGTTCTCACGGAGTCTATTGGCAAGTAGCCTCTCTCTTCTCGATGGAGGAGTTACATCGGATTCCATGTTATAGCTTGCATGGTCTTAGATGTTGGTTAAAGGTCTTATTCCACACAAGTTATATGAACGATGAAAGTTTTACTATGAAGTTTTACGATGCATTGACCGCATGTTTCACCATGATTTCAGATGCTTTTAAGTCTCATCTATCTTTCATCACATTGGTCATGCATCATATGCCCATATTGCTATGTATTATTTTATTATCCATGCATATCTCATATACTTAGTACCTTCTATGTACTAACACATACTTTTGCCTACATTGTTATATCTAGAGTTGTTTGGTGAGTCCTCATTCATCGAGGATGAGACTTTGTGCCTAGAGCTTGTTATATCTATAGTTGTTTGGTAAGTCATCATTCATCGAGGACAAGACTTTTTTTTACATTGTACTTGTCACGACCCAACCCTATAGGCCGTGATAGGTGCCCAAACTAAACACTCGCGTGTTCTCTTGCAAACTGTAAGTAACTTTTTCTCCTATTTGTGTTATAAGGAATCAACATGCACGATAACATATAAGCCGATAAGGCCATCATAACATATCAAAGCAACTGTACACACATACATATACAACCTACATACACGTTCACAGACCTCTAAGAGTACAATGATCACATGTGGTGGGATAGGGTCCTCGCCGTACCCCTGAATAAATGAAACAAATATATATGTCAAGGGATCAGTACAACAACTAAGCAATGTATGCTAAGAGGTTTGATTGGGATCCTTTGGGTTTCTAATTGTTGTGTCATACTTCTAGGGTCTATCTTGGGGTGTGACAAATAAATACATCCCTTAGAAATTATTTTTCAGTCCTTTAGGTATGATATGAACTGACCCCTAAATACCAAATCACTACCATTCTACTCAATAACCAACTCATTAGGAAATTAGAATTTGACCATATGGGTTCTACAATCAATAAATGCATAAGAAGCATGTAGCCAATCTATGCCAAGAATGACATCAAAATCGGTCATGTCAAGTTCAATAAGATCACACGTGATTATTTTATGCATGACTAACACGGGGTAGTTTCTATAGATTCTCGTGGCTAGAACTGAATAACCAACGGGTGTATAAACCGAAAAAGGCTCTAGCAAGATTTTGGGACATATATCAAATCTTATAGCAAGGTAAGGAGCAAAAAAACAAAATGTGGAACATGGATCAAGTAAAGCATAAACATCAAAGTCAAATACCCGCAACATATCTGTAACTATATTGGGAGACTCCTCAACATCTTGTCTAGCTTGGAGTGCCTAGAACCTATTGTAGCGTAGGCCACCATATTTTTGAACTTGTCCACCTTGAGTAACTTGACCTTGAGGATGCCCTTCTCCTCCCTTGTTTGCAAAATTGGGGCATTCAGAGACCTTGTGCCACATTTTACCACTTCCAAAACAAGCACCAGTACCAAACAAACATTTGCCTTCATAGTTTTTCCCACACTTGAAACACTTGGAGAGAGTAGATCCACTAACACCACTATATTGTGACTTAGGGTTGGGCACCCTATCTTTGTCAAATCTTTTTCTTGAAGCTTGTAAAGAACCTTGGCCTTGATACTTTTGGCCTTGTTGAAAATTGCCATTACCACCATCGAATTTTGATTGAGAAAATTCACCTTCAAATCGAGCCCTCTTGGACTCCCTCACATTCCTCTCCATAAGCTTTTGATCCCCTTATATTTATTTGGCATATGTCATATGTTACACCCCATACTTTTGTACCTTGAAATGCGTTCTTAAGTCTCTTGAAAGGCTCTTAAGTTTCATGGAAGGATCGTAAGCCTCTTAAGTTTCTTAAGGTTTCCCAAAGTTTCTTAAAGATTCTAAAAGCTTATTAAGACTTCTTAAGAACTCTTAAGCTTCTTAAAAGTTGCCATGTGAGCCAGATAATCTATAACTCTATCAAATAACTCTAAGAAAAGGAGAATGCGATACCCCATAGTAGAGAAGATTGGAAATAAAGTTATAAGAATACAAAAAAAGTTGGAGACCGAATGATAAGTCGTAGGACACGACTTATTTACGTAAGCTACCCACTTGGAAATCTTACATACTTAAACTACTTGAGTACATACCAAACTTACGTAGCAAGGATTACATAGGTTCATAAAGCAAGATGAGATTACGAATCCACGAGGAGAAAAAGAGAGCGACACATGGCAGCATGGGAGAGTGCCACGTGGTAGCAGCTGCAGTAAGGGGATGGGCCCTACTTGTCACGTGGTATCCCCTAAGTGGAGAAGGTGGTGCGGTGGCCCTATGAGGGCTTGACACATGTCACCACTTAGGGATTAAGATGTGTCACCTCCTAAAGTGACCTATATATATATATATAATTTATAACTTTAAGTTCATATTTATCCAATAAGTCTCATATTCATCCAAGAATAGTCTAGGAAAACAAAAAGAAGAGAAGAGGAACTTAAGCTAGAGAGAAGAAAGAGCTACTGTTTTAGAAGGAGAAAAAGGTAAGTTCTCCGATTTCGTTCCATAAATTAATTATATAGGGTATACCCTGAAGGTATGAAGGTTTTATTAATGTCAATTTATGGTTTGGAGCATCCCCAAATGGACAATAAATAGCCATAAAGTTTCAGTCACGCTAGAAGAGCTTCCAAGGCATATTTTGGCGAGTTTCATACAAGGTAAGACTTTCCCTTTCAAATTGAAGTTTATGATGTTTTTATGGGGTATATTACATGTCCTAAATGAGGCTAGAAGTAGAAAAATTGCATAAGGATGCTTGACATTAGAAATAAACTAAATTAAAGTGGCTAGCATTAAATTGAAGTCGAGTAGTGTGTTGTGATTGTGGTGTTGCGGTTGTAGCTAGTTTTATGGCATGTTTCATGGATAGAAAGTGTTCTAAAAGGGGAGTGTGTACTTCTAGTTGTATCCACACGACCCTCGTTTCGTATTGTTAAAGATTTTATGAAATAAAGGTTAAAAACTCTATTTTCGTATCGTAGTTTTGAGCTAGTTGTTTGGAGTTGTATTGTGTAATATTGAGGTGGTTTACTTGTATATATGCTTATATTTTTTGTTTTTGTTATAGTTGTTGACACTGTGGCCGAGTTGAAACCTCGGGGATGTTGAAGTTACAGGGAAATGTTGCCCGATTTTCGGTAGCATCGGAACTAGTAACAAACTAGTCGAGGGTAATAGATAAGGAAATGACTCCTATTAGTACTTGGTTGTAGAGTGGGATATTGGAAAGTGAAAGGCTATTAATATTAGTATTACTTTCATGTCCAATAGGTTACGGAGGTATCAAGGAAAGCCGTATTTCAATTAATCCCCAAAAAGGTATGTGAAGCTTACCTTTCTTTCTCTTGGCATGTCTTAGCCTTAAGTGATTGATATAGGAAATGTGGGGATAATTCCATTATTATAACCCCAAGTATGACTCATAAGTCTTATTCACTTCTCGATGGTAGAATTCCTATACTAGTTGAGTTATTGCCTCTCAAGTGTGAAGTTATCTCCTTTCTCTTGGCATGTTTTGGCATAAGTACGTAGAGTTACCCTTTTTTCCTCTTGATATGTATTTGAAATAAGTGTGGTTCTATGATGGCAAGGTAATGCAATAATAAGGTTATGATACAGAGCCCATGACGGGCCGGGTACAATATATGTATTGATGACTCCTTGAGGAAAGGTAGAGACTAGGTAAAGCTTATTCTTTCTCTTCCTTTGGCTTGTCCTAATTGTAAGTAAAAAGTGATATGAGCTCTAGGGTAACTCCACTTTTAAGTCCTAAATGTAATCCGTATCTCTTATTCACTTCTGAATGTCAAACTCTTGTAGTAAGTTGATCTACTTTCCTTGAACTCCATAGGTTGAGAAGTACTGGATGCATAAGCTCCTAGTCCTAAGGACTATGTGACGATGGGTATCCCTAATTCTATGAACTATTAGTATTACTTTAGTACATGTATAGGGTCCCTGAGATCCTAAGTGAATAGGCCTCAATGGCATTTAGAAGGCACTCAAGATGGCTACACTACTATTCTAGTCCTCGGATGATAGCTTAATCTTCTTACATTGTCGAGTCTCTGATAATGGTTTAAATTGTATATGGTTACTCACTACTTGATTCATGTATACTGTAATACATATGACATCTAGTCCCATAGAGGGACGGGTACGGTATATGATGATTATGACACCAAGTACCATAAAGAGCCGGGTACAGTATATGATGATATGATTACATCAAGTCCCATAGAGGGTCGGGTACAGTATATGATGATATGATGACACCTAGCCCCATTAAGGGCCGGGTACGGTATATGATAATGTGATGACACCGAGTCCCATGAAGGGCCGGGTATGGTATATGTATGTAATGATATAATATGATATGTGAATTAGACCGAACGTTCCTCGACATTATTATATGATATGTAGATCAGATCGAACATTTCTCGGCATTACTATATGATATATGGATCATTCCGAACATTCCTCGGCATTATTATATGATATGTGGATTGGGCCGTCGTTCCTCTGCATTATTATACGATGTGCGGATTGGGCCGTACGTTCCTTGGCATGTACTTACTATATGCATAGATCGGGTTGTATGTTCAACAGCACTAATAATATATATGTGCATATGATGACAAAATAATGTAGATGGTACACCGAGTCCCAAAAATAGGCCGGGCAGTGTAAGTGATGATAATATGTATGACTTTCTTTTATACGATGCGAGTATGGTAAATGGTTAAATGTTATACTTTCCTCCTGCATCCCTACACCAACTGTAATTTCCTTATGATATCTATGCTTTACATACACAGTACATATGTTGTACTGAGCCTCTTTTCTCGGGGGGGAGGGGGGGCTGCGTTCATGCCCGCAGGTATAGATACACACTTTGGGGATCTGTCAGCGTAGGAGTTTCACTCAGCAGTTCATAAGCGCTCCATTGTGTCGGAGCCTAGTTTTGGTATTAACCTTTGATGTATATATTTATTTGTTCACGCGTACGGCGGGGGTCCTATCCTGCCTTATGTTACTGTTCTTACTCTTAGAGGTCTGTGGACATGTACGTGGGTTGTGTATGGGTTGTATATGCATGTATGTATAGTGGTGCCTATGATAAGCCTTGCCCGCTTATATGCTATTCTGCTTGTTGATATACTATAACTTAAACAGGGGACAAGTTTGTCAGGCCCCGAGAGGGTACCCTAGGTGTGGCCGGCACTCAGAAACCATCTCTGGCTTCCGAGAGAACCACTTGGTCTCATTACTCATTTTTTAATCAGCGGAAGACTTAAGAATACTAATGTGGGCTTGTTATCATCAACATCAAAGAAAAAATAGATAATTCTTAGAAGAAGTAGTTTCTAAGGAGAACTTCTCCGATTACATCATCAAACTCTGTCTATGAAGCCTCTAATACTCTTAGATGGTGCCAATGACATGTCCATGGCTACCTTAAAAGAAACATAATACTCAAAAATAATAAAAGGATAGAGAGTTCCTCCGAATACAAGAAGGACTCACCAAATAGATGAAAAATAATGATCTTCAATAATGCGCCTGTTGAGGATCTCTAACACTTGTATCTGCATCATAAAATGATGCAGGTCGAATGACGTTAGTACGTGAAATGTACGAGTATGTAAAATGGTAGGAAGGTAAGGACATATATCAAGAAATTCCTCTCAGAAAAACTCAGCTCAGAACTCAACATCATCTAAGCATTAATATGTAATGCAAATTTAAAATAATAATAAGAAATGCTTACTCAGTTGGGAGTTTATCTAACCAACAACCATCACTTATGAGCTAGCGATGATACAACGAAGCGATATCGTTGCCACATTCATCCAATACCATGCTAAGGTAAAGGACATCACTATCTTGGATCTACTCATCAAAGTCCTCTCTTTGGGACTTAAGAGGCATAGCCTCCATCCTACGCTGGCTACGTAGTTCTGGGGTTTGAATCAATTAAACTCTGACCCAACTCGGAGCTCAATACTACTCCCAAAATATGTGCTCATATTAATCTCATCATCTAGTCTCATTGGACTTTAATTTAAATCATCAAACTCATCTCATTACCTCTTTATCAATTATTATACTTCAAAAACATCATTTATATCTCATAAAAACATCTTTCTCAAAACATCATTTACTCAAATTCATTTAAACTCAACTCTTTTTCTCTTTCAAAACTCAATAAAATACATATATAGTATTAATTCATATCACTCTTTTTATCAATAAAAATATTAAAAAGCCAACATCTTTACTCAAAACATGTGTAAAAATATTCATGAGCATCAAATCAATTAGGATTAATGGAAAAGTAGCCATGAACAATAATTCCAATAATATGAGAGATAACAATAATAATAATATTAATATATAAATATATCTAACTCAATAGAAGAAGAATTAATTCATTTAGAATTCAAGATTTGGATAAAACTCAACTATAACTCAATTATAATGAATTTAAATATTGAGCGCATGGACGAACTCAATCCGATGCTATGAAAGCCTTACATACCTTAAATCGGAAGCTTTACTCCGAATTGGAACTTGGACCCCTAGCATTTTCTTCTTGCCAGAGTGTTTTGTATACTATCCGGAGTATAAGAATCACCGGAATAGTATTTTTATACTATTAATACTAAAATTATATTTGAAAATGAATAAAAAAGTGTATAGAGAGAAGAGTTGTTTAAGAAAGCTTGATGAATAAAAATGAGGAAATAAGGTGGGTATTTATAGGTGTGGAGGAGGGACCTAACAATAAATAAAATTAATTATAAAGGATGATCTTGAAAATTCAATGGAGGATTTTGATGTCATTGATGATGTCAAATGGTTCTAGATCTTTCTATGGTAGGTGAGATGAGATCTCTTTTAACGGAATATCCATTTTCAAAGCTACGTTTGAACAAGATAAATTCCTTATTAGGATTTGGTGTATACATAATAATTGTAGATATAGAAGTCTAGTTTCAGTTAGTTCAAGAATCATCCAATTTGGAGCATCCTACATGGAGATATAAATTTTATTCTACAAATACTCCATTCCATCACAGCACTATGTCTTGCAATGATTAATTTATTTGATCTACTTAAACTCCAAATCTTAAGATATGTTCTTCATAAAAGTTGTAGGTAATGATGTTCTGGTTATGCAAAAATTTGAATCACCTAATTTGGAATAATATATGTAAAGTTATGCCCAAAATACAAAAATATTATAATTTTCATCGAGAATTGAAATACCGACATACAACGTTTTAGGGGGTGTTACAATATTTCCCCCTTGGGATCATTTGTCCTCGAATAAAGATGAAAATACGAGACATCAAGAATAAATATCATCAATACATCAATTTCTCAAAAACTCCGATACTCAAATGGTCAATGACTCAAATTCAAGAATACACATCGACTCCAACGTAGAAGTAAGGAATATTACCTTGAACATCATCGTCGGAAGGCACAAATAGATAAGGATATCTAGCCTTCATATCTTCTTCATCTTTCCATGTAGCCTCTTCAACAAATTAATTTCGCCATAGGACTTTGACAGATGTCACTTCGTTAGTTCTTAATTTGCGAACCTAACGATCAAGAATTTGAACTGGAATTTCTTCATAACTCAAACTCTTTTTTACCCTAATGCTCTCAGTTGGGACAACAAGTGAAGGATCTCCCAAACACTTTTTAAGCATAGAGATGTGAAACATGGGATGAATAGAAGTTAATTCTGGAGGCAATTCCAATTCATAGGCTACATTACCTACCCTCCTCAATATCTGATAAGGACCAATGTAGAGGGGACTAAGCTTCCCTTTCTTTCCAAATCTCATCACACCTTTCATGGGTGAAACTTTCAAGTATACCCAATCGTACACTTCGAATTCCAAATCTCTCTTCCTAACATCAGTGTAGGATTTATGGCGACTCTGAGCAGTTCTCAACCTCTCTTGGATGGTTTTCACCTTCTCCATAGCTTGGTGAACCAAGTCTGGTCTAATCAACTCAGCTTCACTAACTTTAAATTAACCAATTGGTGATCTACATCTCCTTCCATATAGAGCTTCATAAGGAGTCATTTGAATACTCGAATGGAAGCTATTATTGTATGCAAATTCAATAAGAGATAAATGATCATCCCAATTACCTTTGAAGTCAATGACACAGGCTCTTAACATATCCTCCAAAGTCGGTATCATACGCTCTACCTGGCTATTTGTGGCAGATGAAAAACAGTACTAAGCTTCACTCTTGAACCCAAACCTTTCTGAAATGACTTCCAAAACTTAGCAGTAAATTGAGCTCCCCAATCAGAGATGATAGACAAAATAACTCCATGCAGTTTAACAATCTCTCGAAGATATAGTTTGGCATAATCTTCTATAGTGTTTGTAGTCTTAACTGGCAAGAAATGAGCCGATTTGGTCATCCTATCCACAATCACCCAAATAGAGTCATGTTATTTGTGGGTTCGTGGTAAACCGGTAATGAAGTCCATATTGATCATTTCCCACTTCTATTTTGGGATCTCTATATTTTGAGCCACTCCACAAGGCCTTTGGTGCTCAACTTTAACTTGTTGGCAGTTCGGGCACTTGGACACAAAATCTGCTATATCTCTCTTCATTCTACTCTACCAGTATACTTCAAACAAGTCGTGGTACATCTTTGTTGAACCTGGGTGGATGGAATACTTGGAATTATGGGCTTCTTCCATGATTCTCTCTCGAATACTATCAACACTTGGAACACATAATCTCCCTTGATATCTCAATACTTCATCTCCTACTTTGGTAAAATCCATTACCTTCTACCTGTGAACCTCATCCTTCAGTTGAAGAAGAATGGGATCCTGATCTTGCTTTTCTTTCACCTCTTCAACAAGAGATGATTCAGCTCTATTTTGGACTATTGTACCACCCTCACTAGAGTCAATAAGTTGAACTCCCAAATAGGGCAAGTCCATGCACTTCCTTTGCCAACTCCTTTTTTTCCTTTTCATATGGGTCGTACTCCCCATAGATAACCTGCTAAGAGCATCAGCAACTACGTTTGCTTTACCTAGCTGGTAGAGAATGCTCATGTCATAATCCTTGAGCAACTCTAGCTATCTCTTCTGCCTCAAATTCAGCTCCTTCTAGCTGAATACATACTGTAAGCTCTTATGATCTGTGAACACATCCACATATACACCATAAAGATAGTGACGCTAGATCTTAAGAGCAAATACCACAGTTGCCAACTCAAGATCATGAGTGGGGTATTTCCTCTCATGAGTCTTAATCTGTCTGGAGGCATAGGCAAGAACTTACCTTTCTGTATCAATACACATCCCAACCTAACTCTAAAAGCATCATAATTGATTACAAAACCATCCGTTCCTTCTGGTAGGGATAGTACTGGAGCAGTAGTCAATCTAGCTTTCAACTCTTGAAAACTTTTCTCACAAGCATTAGACCATTGAAACTTAGCTTTCTTCTGAGTCAACTTAGTCAATGGTGAGGATATGGATGAAAATCCCTCAACAAACCTCCTGTAGTAACCAGCCAAACCTAAAAAACTCTTTATGTTGGTTGGAGAGGTGGGTCTGGGCCAATTCTTAATTTCCTTAATCTTTTGAGTATCAACTTGAATTCCATCACCAGATATAATATGGCCTAGGAATGCTATAGACTCAAGCCAAAACTCACACTTTGAAAACTTAGCGTACAACTCCCTCTCTTTAAGAGTTTGAAGGACAATCCTAAGGTGATTAGCATGCTCACTCTTACTTCTAGAGTAGACCAAAATATCATCGATGAAGATAATTATAAATGTATCCAAGTATGGATTGAATACCCGATTCATGAGGTCAATAAAAGCTGCAGGAGCATTTGTCAATTCAAAAGACATAACAAGAAATTCAAAATGACCATAGCGAGTTTGGAAAGCCATCTCTGGGATGTTATATTCTCTCACTTTCAACTAGTGATAGCCTGATCTGAGGTCTATCTTAAAGAAGCATGTGGTACCCTAAAGTTGGTCAAATAAATCATCTATTCTGGGGAGAGGATACCTGTTCTTTATGGTGACCTTGTTTAGTTGTTGGTAATCAATGCACATTCTAAGGGACCCATCTTTCTTTTGCACGAATAAGACAGGAGTGCCCTAAGGTAAGACACTTGGCCTAATAAACCCCTTATCTAGGAGGTCTTTCAGTTGTTCTTTCAACTCTTTCAACTCTTTCAACTCAGCAGGATCCATCCTATAAGGAGGAATAGAGATAGGTTGTGTATCAGGAAGGACATCAATACCAAAGTCTATCTCTTTATCAGGAGGGATTCCGGGTAGATATTCAGGAAAGACTTCAGGAAACTCATTCACAATGGGAACTGACTCAAGAGATAGAGCCTGATCATTAATATTTTTGACTCAAACTATATGATATATACATCCCTTGGAGATTAATTTTCTGGCCTTAAGGTAGGAAATAAATTTACCCCTAGGCACTACAGAACTCCCCTTTCACTCTAAGATAGGCTCATGTAGAAATTGAAACATGATAATTCGAGTTCTACAATCAACTGAAGTATAATAAGCATAAAGCCAGTCCATGCCAAGAATCACATCAAAATCCACCATGTCCAACTCAACTAACTCAGCCATGATATCCTTGTGATAGATTGACACAGTATAATTTCTATAGACCTTCTCAGCTAAGATAGACTTACCAATAGAAGTAGACACGCTGAAAGGCTCAAGAAGACACTCAAGAAGGGTCTCAAATTTTCTAGCCAAGTAAGGAGTCACAAAAGATAACGTAGCACCTAGATCAAGTAATGCATACATATCAAAAGAAAGGACTCGGAGCATACCAGCAACAAAATCGGGTGCATTCTCTTGGTCTTGGAGACTACCCATATCATACAGACGGTTGGTTCCCCCACCTGCACTTGAAGTTGCACCTTTATGATTACCTCTATTTTGTGGAGTTGCAAAAAAAAACTGAGCTTTATTACTTCCATCTCCCTGTCTCTTTAAAGAACACTCATTCTGGAAGTGACATGTCTTTCCATATCCGTAGCAAGCATTGGTGCCCACATGACACTCTCCCAAATGGAGCTTCCCACATCTAGCATTTGGTGGTTTCCCTCTAGAACCTTGAGCCACACTTAATTGGGAATGAAAACCCTTAGCTTGGAAGTTTTGGTGACTCAGCGACCTCTGATCATACCTGGTATTAGGTGTAAAAGCATTTGTTGAGGAAGGTACATAATTAGAAGACCTCTTCTGAAAAAAGGACTTGTTACCCTTCTCTTGCTTTTGCTCGTTCTCATGCACAACAGACTTAGCCTTCTTGCTTAGGTGTTCCTCTCAGTCTTTTTTCTTGTCATCCTCAACCTGCTAAGCATACACCATCAATCTAGAAAAATCCATATCAAAAATCATTAGCATTGCCTTACATCTTTCTTGACATGTTTGCCTAGGCCAGAGACAAACTTCCTCATCTTAAACCTCACATGAGGAATCATTTCTGGGCATATTTGGACAACTGAATAAACTTCAAACTATGCTCTTTCACAGTCATACTCTCCTTCTTGAGGTTCACAAACTCCTCAATTTTTGCTTCACGTAGCTCTTGGGGAAAAAAGTTATCAAGAAATGCTCTTTCAAACTCATTCCAAGGAGGAGGCTCCGCATCCTCACCTCTACTTTCTTCCTATTGGTTATACTAGATATTTGCCACATCCTTGAGCTGATAAGACACCAACTCAACCCCCTCAATCTCTGTAGCATGCATCGTTTTTAGTATCTTCCATATCTCATCAATGAAATTTTGGGGGTCTTCATCAACCTTGGAACCCGTGAAGACCGGTGGATTCATTCTTAGAAAATCTCTAATCCTCGTCGCAGCAGATGGCTCTTGATAACTAGAGCTAGGAGTTGGTGAACTCTGGCTACCATTTTGAGCAGCCACCAACTAGGTGAGCATAGCAATCGCTCCTCGAAAATCTTCCTCTGAAGAAGGAGTGGTCTGAACAGTAGGTATTTGGGGTACCTGAGTAGACCTTGCAGATCGACCCCTAGTTTTCTGTGGAGGCATCTTTGACTGTGAAACCTCAGTACTGGCAGCGTTCCTCTGACTGGTTGAACATTTAAGAGGCATGTCTAAAATGTGTAAACGCACGAATTAGAAAGGAAGTTTTTATAGAGTTAAACTCTATCGCACAAACTAAGATTATGAAAGAAGTGAAATAATTCTTAATGTCCTATAGACTCCTGATTATAAGTGTGGTGCACGACATGCCCATAAGCAAGACTCTACTAGACACGACTTTATAGACACCCTAGAACTCTTGAACTCTATGCTCTGATATCAAGTTTGTCACGCCCCGAGAGGGTACCCTAGGTGTGGCCGACACTCAAAAGCCATCTCTAGCTTCTGAGAGAACCACTTGGTCTCATTACTCATTTTTTCATCAGCAGAAGACTTAAGAATACTAATGTGGGCTTGTCATTATCAACATCAAAGAAAAAATAGATAATTCTTAGAAGAAGTAGTTTCTAAGGAGAACTACTCCGATTACATCATCAAACTCTGTCTATGAAGCCTCTAATACTCTTAGATGGTGCCAATGACATATCCATGGCTACCTTAAAAGAAACATAATACTCAAAAATAATAAAAGGATAGAGAGTTCCTCCGAATACAAAGACTCACCAAATAGATGAAAAATAATGATCTTCAATAATGCGCCTATTGAGGATCTCTAACACCTGTATCTGCATCATAAAATGATGCAAGTTGAATGACATCAGTACATGGAATGTATAAGTATGTAAAATGGTAGGAAGGTAAGGACATATATAAAGAAATTCCTCTTAGAAAAACTCAGCTCAGAACTCAACATCATCTAAGCATTAATATGTAATGCAAATTTAAAATAATAATAAGAAATGATTACTCAGTTGGGAGTTTCTCTAATCGACAATCATCACTTATGACCTAGCGATAATACAATGAAGCGATGTCGTTGCCACATTCATCCAATACCTTGCCAGGGTAAAGGACATCACTATCTTGGATCCACTCATCAAAGTCCTCTTTTTGAGACTTAAGAGGCATAGCCTCCATCCTACTTTGGCTACGTAGTTCTGGGGTTTGAGTCAATTAAACTCTTACCCAACTCGGTGCTCAATACTACTCCCAAAATATGTGCTTATATTAATCTTATCATCTAGTCTCATTGGAGTTTAATTTAAATCATCAAACTCATCTCATTACCTCTTTATCAATCATTATACTTCAAAAACATCATTTATATCTCATAAAAATATCTTTCTCAAAACATCATTTACTCAAATTCATTTAAACTCAACTCTTTTGCTCTTTCAAATCTGAACAAAATTTTTATATAGTATTAATTCATATTACTCTTTTTATAAATAAAAATATTAAAAAGCCAGCATCGTTACTCAAAACATGTATAAAAATATTCACGAATATTAAATCAATTAGGATTAATGAGAAAGTATCCATGAACAATAATTCCAATAATATGAGAGATAACAATAATAATAATAATATTAATTCATAAATATATATAACTCAATAAAAGAAGAATTAATTCATTTAGAATTCAAGATTTGGATAAAACTCAACTATAACTCAATTATAATGAATTTAAATATTGGGCGCATGGAAGAACTCAATTCGATGCTATGAAAGCCTTACATACCTTAAATCAGAAGCTTTACTCCGAATTGGAACTTGGACCCAGCCTTTTCTTCTTGCCGAAGTGTTTTGTATACTATCCGGAGTATAAGAATCACCGGAATAGTATTTTTATACTACTAAAACTAAAACTATATTTGAGAATGAGTAAAGAAGTGTATAGAGAGAAGAGTTGCTTAAGAAAGCTTGATGAATAAAAATGAGGAAATAAGGTGGGTATTTATAGGTGTGGAGGAGGGACCTAACAATAAATAAAATTAATTATAAAGGATGATCTTGAAAATTCAATGGAGGATTTTGATGTAATTGATGATGTCAAATGGTTCTAGATCTTTCTATGGTAGGTGAGATGAGATCTCTTTTAATGGAATATCCACTTTCAAAGCTACGTTTGAATAAGATAAATTCCTTATTAGGATTTGGTGTATACATAAGAATTGTAGATATAGAAGTCTAGTTTCAGTTAGTTCAAGAATCATCCAATTTGGAGTATGCTACATGGAGATATAAATTTTATTCTACAAATACTCCATTCCATCACAGCACTATGTCTTGCAATGATTAATTTATTTGATCTACTTAAACTCCAAATCTTAAAATATGATCTTCATAAAAGTTGTAGGTAATGATGTTGTGGTTATGCAGAAATTTGAATTACCTAATTTAGATTAATCTATGTAAAGTTATGCCTAAAAGACAAAGATATTATCATTTTTATCAAGAATTGAAATACCGACATACAACGTTTTAGGGGGTGTTACAATATTTCCTCCTTGGGATCATTCGTCCTCGAATGAATATGAAAATAGGAGACATCAAGAACGAATATCATCAATACATCAATTTCTCAAAAACTTCGATACTCAAATGGTCAATGACTCAAATTCAAGAATACACATCGATTCCAAGGTAGAAGTAAGGAATATTACCTTGAACATCATCGTCTGAAGGCACAAATAGATAAGGATATTTAGCCTTCATATCTTCTTCAGCTTTCCATGTAGCCTCTTCAGCAAATTAATTTTGCCATAGGACTTTGACAGATGCCACTTCTTTAGTTCTTAATTTTCGAACCTGACGATCAAGAATCTGAACTGAAATCTTTTCATAACTCAAACTCTCTTTCACCCCAATGCTCTCAGTTGGGACAACAAGTGAAGGATCTCCCAAACACTTCTTAAGCATAGAGATGTGAAACACGGGATGAATAGAAGCTAATTCTAAGGGCAATTCCAATTCATAGGCTATGTTACCTACCCTCTCAATATCTGATAAGGACCAATGTAGTGGGACTAAGCTTACCTTTCTTTCCAAATCTCATCACACCTTTCATTGGTGAAACTTTCAATTATACCCAATCGTATACTTCGAACTCCAAATCTCTCCTCCTAACATTAGTGTAGGATTTATGGCAACTCCGAGCAGTCCTCAATCTCTCTTGGATGGTTTTCACCTTCTCCATAGCTTGGTGAACCAAGTCTGGTCCAATCAACTCAGCTTCACCAACTTTAAACCAACCAATTGGTGATCTACATCTCCTTCCATACAGAGCTTTATAAGGAGTCATTTGAATACTCGAATGGAAGCTATTATTGTATGCAAATTCAATAAGAGATAAATGATCATCCCAATTACCTTTGAAGTCAATGACACAGGCTCTTAACATATCCTCCAAAGTCTGTATCGTACGCTCTGCCTGGCCGTCTGTCTGCGGATGAAAAGCAGTACTAAGGTTCACTCTTGAACCCAAACCCTTCTAAAATGACTTCCAAAACTGAGCAGTGAATTGAGCTCCCCTATTAGAGATGATAGACAAAGGAACTCCATGCATTTTAACAATCTCTCTAAGATACAGTTTAGCATAATCCTCTGCAGTGTTCGTAGTCTTAATTGGCAAGAAATGAGCTGATTTGGTCATCCTATCCACAATCACCTAAATAGAGTCATGTTACTTGTCGGTTCGTGGTAAACCAGTAATGAAGTCTATATTGATCATTTCCCACTTTCATTCCGGGATCTGTATATTCTGAGCCACTCCACAAGGCCTTTGGTGCTCAACTTTAACTTGTTAGTAGTTCAGGCACTTGGACATAAAATCTGCTATATCTCTCTTCATTCCACTCCACTAGTATACTTCTCTCAAGTCGTGGTACATCTTTGTTAAACCTGGGTGGATGGAATACCTGGAATTATGGGCTTCGTCTATGATTCTCTCTCGAATACCATCAATACTTGAAACACATAATCTCCCTTGATATCTCAGCACTTCATCTCCTCCTTTGGTAAAAACCATTACCTTCTGCTTATGAACCTCATCCTTCAGTTGAAGAAGAATGGGATCCTGATCTTGATTTCCTTTCACCTCTTCAACTAGAGATAATTCAGCTCCATTTCGAACTATTATACCATCCTCACTAGAGTCAATAAGTTGAACTCCCATATGTGCAAGTCTATGAACTTCCTTTTCTTACTCCTTCTATTCCTCTTCCACATGGTTCTTACTCCCCATAGATAATCTGCTAAGAGCATCAACAACTACGTTTGCTTTACCTAGGTGGTAGAGAATGCTCATGTCATAATCCTTGAGCAACTCTAGCCATCTCTTCTGCCTCAAATTCAGCTCCTTCTAGCTGAATACATACTGTAAGCTCTTATGGTCTGTGAACACATCCACATGTACACCATAAATATAGTGACGCTAGATCTTAAGAGCAAATACCACAACTTCCAACTCAAGGTCATGAGTGGGGTAGTTCCTCTCATGAGTCTTAAGCTGTCTGGAGGCATAGGCAATGACCTTACCTTTTTGCATTAATACATATCCCAACCCAACTCTGGAAGCATCACAATAGATTATAAAACCATCCATTCCTTCGGGTAGGGATAGTTCTAGAGCAGTAGTCAATCTAACTTTCAACTCTTGAAAACCTTTCTCACAAGCATCAGACCATTAAAACATAACTTTCTTCTGAGTCAGCTTAGTCAATGGTGAGGATACATGACATTTAGGATGTTACCTTTATTTTACATCTAAGATTGTGCGATAGATCCAAGTCATAGGAAGAACTCCTTAAACTAACCTTGGATTGGAACAGAAGGACGGCATCAACTGAAGAAAGTAATTGACAATGTTGGGAGTGACAAAGCACGCAGGTAAGAAAAGGTATGAAAGAGATATGTTGAGTAAGGTAGTGAGCTTGAAATGTAAAATTGAAAATTGAAAGGAAAGTAGGCAGAAAAGTGTAACAAATACTGTTTGAGTTGGACACCTGAGGTAAGTCCATTATTTTCAGACGGTTATTGATATTGAAAGCCCTATGTGGTTGTGATATGAATAAATATATGTTGGCCCTATGAGGCATTATTGGTATTTCCTAAGTGCAGGTTTGGGATAGTAAGGAATATAGAGGAAACTCTGCCGAATTTATTTTTTGGATATAGAAAGAGAATGAGATATACGGTTGTAACATATCTTGAGAGATCTTATCCACGGTAACGATCAGGATGAAAGCTCATGAAGTAGAGAAGGGTATTGTGTATATGTACCTCCACTTTGGAAAATAGTGGGATCCCTCGAAGATAGGGAATAGAAATTACAAAAAAACTGAGGCATTATGAAATTATCAAAGGAACAAGTGGTGTCTATTGAAAAAAAAGTGATAAACAAAATATGAGACACGTGTCATCAGATTATAAGTGCCCCGAATGGAGAATCAAACACGATTATAAACACTAGTGACGTACTAATTGGGATGAATGAAATATGGCTTTGGCTAAAGTACTACATTAGTTATATGACTCGAGTACCAATACTTGGACTAGATTGGGTACTAGTTATTGAGAATTCTGAGCACCCCATGGTTATATTAAGGTTTCTTACAGGGGCAACCTAAAGTATAGATGAGTTAAAAGAAGGTATAGACATGGTGCAGTATGTGAAATGTGTTGGAACAGTATCATATGCATATGAACAATTGAAAATAAACAGAGGATGACATGGGTACACCCTAAAAGGGGGAAGTGGACAAGAGAAATACAAGCATGAGAGGAAGTCAACTGACACTGTCACATATAGATAGGACCGCTTAAATTTCAAGCGAGATCCCATACTGGCATGAGTTAGCAAGAGCTCAAGGCCAATAATAAATAGATAGAAACCGTGGTATCTGAGACCGTGCGAAGAATCATGGGTGCCTAAAAAAAGGGGTGAATACAATAAGAGAGTAGGACTAAGCAAACTAAGGTCTGCGAAAAGGGTAGTAGGGCCATGTTTGAGTAAAGATTAAGATATGGCAATAGTGTCATTGGTAGCTGATATCGGGACGTATAAGTAGCAAGGTGAATAGAAAATCTCCTATGATAGGAAATGAGGAGACCAAGGAGTACGTAAAGGAAGAAAAGAAAGAAGTAGAATAAAATAACGTTAGCACGAGGAAGTCCTAGTGTGAAGTCAATATGTAAAGCAAGACAGGCCGAGAGATGAAAAGACTGTGTTTACCTCATACCAATGGTATAAGAATAGTTGTGCAACCTAAGAATAGTTATATATAGTATAAGACCAAGTGGAGGAGTACATGATGAAAAGGAGTTATGATGTTTTGGAGACGTTACAGAGGAATACGAAGAGAAGTTAAATCAAATGGCCAAAAAGGACACATTCATGGTTGAATTAAAGATCTACCCCGATACCGGTTGTAAGAGAGAAAAAGAGAGGGCAAGGTGAAATATGAAGACTAGCGAGAAGTCGCTAATGTAAATCTTGGGCTAAGATGAGTGCCTTCATACATTATTGCAAGGATGGCAATGGAATGTGACGCGAAGACTTCTTAGAGGGTCACCCGTCCTAGTACTACTCTCGCCTAAGCACGTTTAACTTCGGAATTCTGATGGGATCTGGTGCGTTAGTGCTGTTATGATCGCATGAGATGGGAGAATCCAAACTAGCAGCGAAGCAACAATATGGGATTATGTACCTAGAGTGTTATAAGTTACGATAATAGAATTGTAAAAGAGATTAAGTAAAACAAGCAAGATTAGCTAATTACTAACATATGGCATACTTATATGCCAAAGTTCTTCAACATAATACCAGTTAATGATAGGGTAAACCACAGAATAGCTATATAGGTCATTGTGTGAGGGGACTTCAGCACAACTTGGTAGCCAACTCTAATGGGCAAAAAGCAAAACCCAAAAGGTGAGGGTACCAATTGATGTCATCTAAAGAAGGCAAGAAGTAATATATGAGGTCGAAGAATCCACAATACGACCTTGGCTACAAGACTCACTTTGCACTCCCTAGACAGATAATTCTATATGGAATATTATCCGCAGATTAACAATATCATCCCATGTTCCTTCAATCAAGGACTACCTTTCCAGTCGAGATTGTGTAAAATTATAGGTCAAGAGGGTGATGAGAATTTATGGAGTTCCCATAGCTATTGTCTCAGACGAAGGAGCCCGAGTTACAGTTAACTATTGAAGATCAGTCTAAGAAGAGATTGGGAAGACATATAGGTCTTCATACACCATTGTACCCTCAGACCGAAGGACAGACTAAGCTTACTAGATAAATGGTAGAAGAGATGTTGTGAGCCTATACGATTGACTCCAAAGGTAGCTTGGATAATTTTCTACTACCTATCAAGAGTATTTACTACATCAACTATCATTCTAGTATCCAGATGGCCCCGGAAGAGACTTAGTATGGCAAAAAGAGTAGGTCATCAATTGGTGGGTTGATGTTGGTAAAACGCGACTAATGGGCCCAGACGTGGTTCAATAAGCCACCGAGAAGGTAAAGCTTATTCAGGAGAGAGTGTTAGCAGCTCAGAGTCAACAGAAGTCAAACGTAGGTAATCGATGTCGACTTTTAGAATTTCAAGTTAATGATTGGAAATTTCTGAAGATACCCCCCACAAAGAAAGTAATGAGATCTAGTAGGAAAGGGGACCTTAGTCCCAGATACATTGACCTTATCAGATCCTCCACCGAATAGGCAACGTTGCCTACGAGCTGGACTTACCAGCGAATCTGGCAGTAGTACATCCAATCTTCCATGTATCAATGCTTTACAAGTATGTGGTAATCCAACTCGGGTATATCCTGTAGAGGGTATCTAAGTCACAGAGGAGTTATCCTACGAGAAGCAACCTATCGCCATCTTGGGTTGGCAAAGTAGAAGATTGTGAACTAAGGACGTAGCTTCTATTAAGGTATTGTGGCAAAATAAAAATCGTGAAGAGATGACCTGGGAAGCGGAGAAGGAAATGAAACACAAGTATCCGTACCTACTCCTTACGCTACAAGTAATCCCAACCTTTGGTACTCTGATAGTGATAGCTCAATGAAAGTATATGTTATTGCACTAGAACAGAAAAACTCTCCATATGGTCTGTATAAGATCTTAAGGAAGGTTTTGGTTCACATTTGAGAAAGAATGTCCTAAAGGGGGGAAGGATGTTACACCCCCATACTTTTATACCTTAGAACGCGTTCTTAAGTCTCTTGAAAGGCTCTTAAGTTTCATGGAAGGATTGTAAGCCTCTTAAGTTTCTTAAGGTTTCCTAAAGTTTCTTAAAGCTTCTTAAGACTTCTTAAGAACTCATAAGCTTCTTAAGAGTTGCCATGTGAGCCGGATAATCTATAACGCTATCAAATAACTCTAAGGAAAGGACAATGCGATACCCCATAGTAGAGAAGATTGGAAATAGAGTTATAAGAATCTGGAAAAAGTTGGAGACCGAATGATGAGTCATAAGACATGACTTATTTACGTAATCTATCAACTTGGAAATCTTACATACGTAAACTACTTGAGTACATACCAAGCTTACGTAGCAAGGATTATATAGGTTCGTAAAGCAAGATGAGATTACGAATCCACGAATAGAAAAAGAGAGCGACACATGGAAGCATGGGAGAGTGCCACATGGCATCATCTGGAGGTGCCATATGGCAGCAGCTGCAGCAAGGGGGTGGGCCCCACCTATCACGTGGCATCCCCTAAGTGGAAGAGGTGGTGCATAAGGGCTTGACACATGTCACCACTTGGGGCTTGAGACGTGTCACCTCCTAAAGTGACCAATATATATATATATATATATATATATAATTTATAACTTTAATTTCATCTTTATCCAATAAGTCTCATCTTCATCCAAGAATAGTCTAGAAAAACAAAAAGAAGAGAAGAGGAACTTAAGCTGGAGAGAAGAAAGAGCTACGGGTTTGGGAGGAGAAAAAGGTAAGTTCTTCGATTCCATTCCGTGAATTAATTATATGGAGTATACCCTGAAGGTATGAAGGTTCTTTTAATTTAAATTTATGGTTTGGAACAGCCCCAAATGCACAACGAACAGCCACAAAGTTTGAATCATGCTAGAAGAGCTTCCAAGGTAAGTTTTGGTGAGTTTCGTACAAGGTAAGGCATTCCCTTTCAAATTAAAGTTTATGATGTTTTTATGGGGTATATTACATGTCCTAAATGAGGCTGGAAGTGGAAAAATTGCATAAGGATGCTTGACGTTAGAAACAAACTAAATTAAAGTCGTTAGCGTTAAATCGAAGTCGAGTAGTGTGTTATGATTGTGGTGCTGCGGTTGTAGCTGGTTTTATGGCGTGTTTCAGGGATGGAAAGTGTTCTAAAAGGGGAGTGGGTACTTCTACTTGTATCCACACGACCCTCGTTTCGTATTGTTAAAGGTTTTATGAAATAAAGGTTAAAAACTCTATTTTTGTATCATAGTTTTGAGATAGTTGTTTGGAGTTGTATTGTGTAATGTTGAGGTGGTTTAATTGTATATATTCTTCTTTTTTTTTGTTTTTGGTATGGTTTTTGACATTTAGGCTGAGTTGAAACCTCGGGGATGTTGAAGTTACAGGGAAATGCTGCCTGATTTTCGGTAGCATCGGAACTAGTAACAAACTAGTCGAGGGTAATGGATAAGGAAATGACTCCTATTAGTACTTGGTTGTAGAGTGGGATATTGGAAAGTGAAAGGCTATTAATCTTAGTATTACTTTCATGTCCAATAGGTTAAGGAGGTATCAAGGCAATCCAGATTTTAATTAATTCCGAAAAAGGTATGTGAAGCTTACCCTTTCTTTCTCTTGGCATGTCTTAGCCTTAAGTGATTGATATAGGAAATATGGGGATAATTCCATTCATATAACCTGTTACACCCCACCCTTTTTAAACTTGGAATGTCTCATAAGTTCCTTGGACATTATCATGTGAGCCGGGTATGCTACGACGCTATCAAATGACTCCAAGGAGGGGAGTATGTGATACCCCGTAGTAGAGAAGGTTGGAAATGGAATCATAAGAATCCGGAAGGAATTGGAGGGCAAGTAATGAGTCGTAGGACTTGATTTACGTACGTAAGCTACCAACTTGGAAGTCGTACATAATTAAGCTATTGGAGTACGTACCAAGCTTGCTTAGCATGGATTACATAGGCTCTTAAAATAAGACGAGATTATAAACCCATGAGGGAGAAAAAAATTGGACACATGGCAGCCTAGGAGGGTGACACGTGGCAGCACCTCAAGCAGGCAGGTGACCCACCTGCTTGGGGGAGGTGGACCCCACTTGTAATGCCCCTAATTATTTAATCTAATTTTTGCATTAAAGTGGTTATTTCTTGATAATATGATCAATTGCTACTGACTCGAATTTTGTTACAGGAAAAAAAATGTTTTTGTTTAGCTATATTTTCGGGTGATCCGACTTAGGGAGGCCATAAACCCATTAGAATTTGGAAATTTGGGAAAGCTAATAAAATGAAAGTTGTTGATAATTGAAATACCTTTCCAACCATAGGTCGTGGGCTTATAGGCGACATCGGGATAAAAAGTTATGGACATTTTAACGCAGAAGGGTCAAGCAGGGTGATGATTTTGGGCCCAACTCGAATCCAAGTCGGGTCCGACCCATTTTCTTTGACTTTTAAAGGATAAGTTCAGCTTATCTCTTCCATTTTTAGACCATAAGTTTCTAGAACATCATATAGAAAGAGAGAAAGAGAGATCTTCTAGGCTAAGAAGCCATGTTTTGACCCAAATCCGAGTCCCGAATTCCAAAACTCGTGAAGAAAAAGGCGTTGCACGTTACGTTGTCTTCACATTGAGCTAAAAATCATCTAGTAAGGAGTGTGTTATCGTATTTCTTCACACCTAAGGTAAGATTGATGTTCTTTTTCTTGTTAACAAGCTTGTTTAGAGATTTAACGGTTTAAAACGGAGGAAGTAAGCGTTGTAAACTTGTTGTTTGCTCTGTTGAGACTTATGGATTTAGGGCTATTTTTGTTGGATTAAATGGGTGGAATTAGTTAAGTTATGATGTATAATGATTGTTGATAATGTTGTTGATGTTGTTGATAAGTTGTTGTTGTCGAAATTGGGGGACTAAACTTTGTTTGCAAACCCGTTTTTGAGATGGTACTGCTGTTAGTGCGTTGATGATATCTTTTTGTAAAAAATGAGTTTTGTGTTGATTTCTTTTGGATTGGAAACTTAAGACATAGATCTAAATGTTTTGTGAAGGGAATAAAGTTCAGTTTTGCCGTTTTCAGGTTGCAAACGTAGATACAATCGGATAAGTGTGGCTGTCCAGATTCTCATTTTTAAGTAGCTGTTAGTATTTGGATGATATATTTTTGTACAAAATGAATTTTGAGTTTATTTCTTTTGGGTTGCAAACTTACGAAGTATATCTAAAAGTTTCATGAAGGGGATAAAGTCCAGTTTTGCTGTTTTTAGTTTCGAAATTTAGATTCAAGCTGTGGTACTTGACTTTCCAAATTTACTGTTTTAGTAAGATAATTCGGGTCAAAACATTCTAGGCTTATTTGCAATAATAAATCTTGTTTTATGTTAATATTATGGATATTCTGGAAAGTTAAATAAGTCATTTAATGGTATTTTCAAGGTTGTTTATATCATGTGCAAGTTGAGGAACTTGAGATATTTGATGGCCTACGGTTTGAACTTTTGAAGTCGTGTTGGATTGTTGTATGCTAAAAGGCTGAGGTTTGTGTATAAACTCTTGTTACCTACTAATATATTGAAAGCCTATCTTGGTATGGTTGCTATTGTCTTGAAATATGTCTTGCCATATTGGTATCTTGGGATATTTGCAAGACACTTGCTTAACTCGCCCACTTGTACGGATTGCTCGATTACTTGACATTCTTGTGGACCTTGTCCTTCTTGTGGAAGTGACTTTGTCACTATTGGCATGCCTCTTGTTTCGTACCCTTTGCCATCTTGATTATGAATTTTTATTTCGTCTTAAGTATGGAAGTTGTCCATTTTAAGTACGAATTAGGAAGCCATTTTAAAAATGGTTCTTGGTTCTTTTGATTATTGGGTCTTTACCCTTCTTGATACAGGTCTCCGGTCCTTCTTGATACTTGATCATGTTGGTGCAATGTCATGACGTACATATTGGGCGAAACTTGATGCTAAATCTTGTAAATGTACTTCTATGAATTATTTACACTTAAGCTTTTACATTTAGAACTTGATACTCGTGATATAGTTGTTGCCTTGTTTTAATTATTATTGTACATTGGTGCGGCTCATGACTTGAAAAGAATATGATGGAAACCCAAAGGCTTCAAACTTGTAGTTTTGCACCACTAAGCTTTGTGCTTAGCGATAGTTGTTTCTATCGTAGGAAATGTTCGAGAAGAGGCTTGAGGTTGGCCATTGGAGATGAAGTTTTGGGAGCTTAAATGAAGATCACATTTGCATATAGGCATCTATATTTTATAGTATTTTGGAACGTGTATATGATTTATGGGTTGCTTGTATATTTGTATTTATGTATTATTTCTGAGGGTTGTAACTTAAGAATGGTTGCTTGTTTTGTAAATTTTGGGGTATGTACATTTCTAAGTTTTATGAAGCACTAAATTTTTCCTTTGGAGTTGGAATATTTGAATGAAGAATAAATTATCGTAATACATGAATGTCTCGAAAGCTATTCTTTTTAAAACTATTTTGAGAAGTCGCCTGTCCTAAGTTGGAGCTTTTATTTGATTTAATTGGAATCACAAAAAAAATTTTAAACTAGCAAAAAGAAAAAAAAACTTACACCTTTAGCTTTTTATTTTTTTGTGTCACGAGCTTTATATACGTTTTTTAAAAGTAGTAGCATCCTCCCTGGAGGGTCGCTACAAGTATTGGTATCAGAGCCTAGGTTTGTGATTCTAGAAATTTTGCTGTGATTTACTTATACACTTATTTTTTTTAAAGGTTTGGGCTATATTATGTGATCACTATAGGGTAAATAACATATTTAATGCATACAAGTTGCAAATGCATCATATTCATGTCCCTAATGCAATGTGATCTTCACTTTTAAAGGAGTTACGTTATGACCTCTTTTTCTCGTAGACCTATGGAAGCAGCTCATGAAGATACAGGTGACTCTTATTCCCAACCTCATATAGTAGAAGGGGTTGGCGAACAGTCCTCGGATCAATATATTCCTCATACTAGTGGGTCTAGTGTGGGAAGTCAACAAGGAGTAAGAGCTGGTTCGCATTCTCACATGAGCCCTGGTATTCAAGTTATGAATCCTCCTTTTCAACAGATGGTTGAATTCTTTCACCGTATGGCTGAAACGATTCATGATCCCAATGGGTTGAACTTCGAAAAAATGAGAAAAATGGGTGGAGTTGAGTTTGAAGGCACGGTTTATCCCACCGATGCTGAACAATGGCTTGAACATATAGAGAGGGTGTTTGAGCAGTTAGAGTGTTCTGATGTTGCCAAATTCAGGTATGCCATCTCGTTATTGCAGAAAGATGCTTATGACTGGTGGGTAAGTGTGCCAATTGCAAAAGAAAAGCCTCCAGTTCTTACCTAGGATGATTTTGTTAAAGAATTTCATATGAAGTATGTCCCGCCTGCTTATTGTGATGCTAAGAAAAAAGAGTTTTTGAATCTAAGGCAACGAGGCATGTCTATTGCTGAGTATCAACAAAAATTTCTTAGACTCTCTCATTATGCTAAAGGCATTATTACCGATGAAAAAGATAAATGCAGGAGGTTTGAAGATAGCCTAAATGATTCCATCAGAAAGAATGTGGCAATCCTGCAACATGAGAACTTTTGTAAATTAGTTTCTGCTGCTTTCACTTGGGAAAGACTTGATAAGGAAGAAGCTAGTAGATATGAGAATAGATTCCGAAAGCCTAGGTCAGATTTTGGAGGTCCATCCAAGAAGGGAAGGTTTGATGATCCTAAGGCGGGTAGTGTCAACAGGTCAGATCAATAGAAGCAAAGCGGACTAAAGTTTTCTACAGCTAGTAACCCGAGTTATAGCCAAGGCAAGACTCGCGTTCCCACTTGTGCAGAATGTGGAAAGAATCATTATGGTGCTTGCAGGAGAGCTTCTGGTGCATGTTTTAATTGTGGCAGCTTTGATCATAAAGTGAGGGACTGTCCTAAGCCTAAAAATGTCCCTTCCTTGCATACTGAGGTCTCAGTTAATAAGTCTTCTAATAATCCTCCTCAAACCAATAGAGGTGCAAGGCCTAAAAACAACCAAGCAGCGGGGACAAGTGGAGCAACTCAAGCTAGCGGGTCTAGAGCTACTGCATGAGCTTATGCTATGAGGCAGAGAGATGATCAAGAGGGACAGGACGTGGTTGTTGGTAAATTTCACTTATATGGCTTATTTGTGTTTACACTATTTGATCCTGGCTCTACACATTTCTATATTTGTTCATCACTTGTTCTTCCTAAAAATGTGAATTATGTGAGACTTAACTTTGACGTTCTAGTTGAAAGTCCTTTGGGTTACCAAGTTGTTTGTAATCGAGTTTACCAAGCTTGTCCCTTCATGATTCAAAACCTGGTCTTTTCTGCTGATTTGATTGAAATGCCTTTCCACGATTTTGATATTATTATCGGTAGGGATTGGCTGTATAAATATCATGCAGTAATGGATTGTAGGTCTAAGCATGTGACTTTTAAGGACCCGACGTTTTCACACATTATTGTACAAGGTGAAAGATCATTGTCATCTAGTATTATTTCTGTGGCCTTAGCAAGAAAGATGATTCGTCAAGGTTGTAGTGCATATCTTGCTCACATAATTGATACACGTGTGGAGAGTCCTAGCCTTAAAGATATACCTACTGTGTGTGACTTTCCTAAAGTGTTTCCAGAAAATCTTCTTGGGTTACCACCAGAAAGAGAAGTTGAATTTCCGATCGAGCTCATTCCTGGATCTACTCCTATTTCTATCACTCCTTATAGAATGGCACCAACAGAATTAAGGGAATTGAAAACTTAATTGCAAGAACTTCTTGAGAAAGGTTTTATTCGTCCAAGTGTTTCTCTTTGGGGAGCCCCTATGCTATTTGTGAAGAAGAAAGATGGTACTCTTAGACTGTGTATTGACTATAGACAATTGAACAAAATAACAATCAAGAACAAATATCCACTACCAAGGATTGATGATTTGTTTGACCAGCTGAAGGGTGCCAATTTATTCTCAAAGATTGATTTAAGGTCTGGGTATCATCAACTGCGTGTTAGAAAGGAAGATGTTCCTAAAACTACTTTTAGAACTCGATACGGTCATTATGAATTCTTAGTGATGCCATTCGGATTGACTAATGCTCCTGCAATATTCATGGATTTAATGAATCGAATATTTAGGCCTTACCTTGATCAATTTGTGGTGGTCTTTATAGATGATATTTTAATATATTCCAAGAGTAAGGAAGAGCATGATAAGCATCTTCGGATTGTTTTGTAAATTTTGAAGGAGAAGGAACTTTATGCTAAACTTTCAAAGTGTGAATTTTGGCTTAATGAAGTGACTTTTCTGGGACATGTTGTGTCAGCCGAAGGTGTAAAGGTGGATCCTAGTAAAATTGAAGTAGTTGTTGAATGGAAAACTCCTAAAAGTCCTACTGAGGTAAGAAGTTTCTTGGGTTTAGCAGGATACTATAGAAGGTTTGTGAAAGGCTTCTCTATTATAGCCTCTCCTTTGACTAGACTTTTGAAGAAGGAAGTGAAGTTTACTTGGGATGACAAGTGCCAAGAGAGCTTTGAAACACTCAAATCCTTGTTGACACAAGCGCCTATACTTACTCTACCAATGGAGGGGAAAGAGTACGTGATATATAGTGATGCTTCTCATCGTGGTTTGGGATGTGTGTTGATGTAAGAAGGGAAAGTTATTTCTTATGCTTCTCGGAAATTAAAACCACATGAATTGAATTATCCTACTCATGATCTGGAACTTGCTGCTATAGTGTTCGCCGTAAAGATATGGCAGCATTATTTGTATGGAGAAAAGTGTCATATATTCACTGATCACAAGTGTTACACCCCGCACTCTTGAGCTCAGAACGTCTTCTTAAGTTCCTTAGACACTATCATGTGAGCCGGATAAGCTATGACACTATCAAACAACTCTAAGGAAAGAAGATTGTGATACCTCGCGAGAAGGGAGGTTGGAGATAGAGTCATAAGAATCCGGAAAGAGTTGGAGGCTAAAATATGAGTCGTAGGACTCGATTTACCTACGTAA
This sequence comes from Solanum dulcamara, assembly GCF_947179165.1. NCBI lineage: Eukaryota > Viridiplantae > Streptophyta > Magnoliopsida > Solanales > Solanaceae > Solanum > Solanum dulcamara. The sequence continues at coordinate 28,437,760 of NC_077241.1, read as the reverse complement.
GACACTAAGTTAAGAGTCTTATATACTTAAGTTGCTTAAGGATATATCAAGCTTACGTAGTGCGGATTACATAGGCTCTTAAAGAGAGACGGTATTACGAACCCGCGAGGAAGGGAAAAAGACGACGCGTGGCAGCCAATGGTGGAGAGACATGTGGCATCACCTCAAGAAAGCAGGTGATGCACCTACTTAGGGTCAAGTAGGTGATGCAGCTGCTTGGGGGAGGTGGACCCCGCTGCCACGTGGCAGCCCCTACTTGGTAGCATGACACGATGGCCAATCATGGATTGACACGTGTCATACTAAGGGCCACCTAAATATATGTATATATGACTAATGGCTTCAGTTCTGATCCAAAAAAATTAGCAGCAACAAAGGAAAAGAAACCCTAGGGCTAAGGAGAAAATTGCGACGGCTTGGGAGAAAAATAAGGTAAGTCTCGATTTCATTCCATAAATTAATTATATAGAGTATACAACGATGATATGGAAGTATTAGTAGAGTAAAATTAGAGTTTGGCGCAGCCAAAAAACGGACAGCAAGCTGCCATGACGATTCAGTACGTTAAAAAAAATTCCGAGCGCGATTTCGGCGAGTTCTAGCCAATTTAGGGAAAGGTAAGTTCTTACCCTCTAATTTGAAGTTTATGAGGTTAAATTAGGGTGTATTAAACACCTTAGTGGCTGCTGAAAGTTGGGGAAAAGGTTTGAAAAGTTCAGCGTTCGGAATAAACTAAATTGGAGTCGCTAGAAGTGAATTGTTGTCGAAATAAGGTGTTGTGCGCGTGGGGGATGCTGCTGGTTGTGTTGTGGAGTGTTGCAGGGTTTAAAAGTTCTATAAATGAGGTGGGTGAGCTTCTGGTTGCAGCTACACGACCCTCCGCTTTTGCAATTAAAGTATTCGCGAAAGAAAGATTAAAAACTCTAGTTTTGGTATCTTAGTTTCGAGTGAATTGTTGGGGGTTTATATTGTGTAATTTTGGTCGGAATATATATATGTATGGGCTTCTGGTGGTATTGTTGGTTGGATGCACGTGATAAGGACATGGTTGGGAATTCAGATAGGGAACATTATAGGGGAGGTGTTGTCCGATTTTTGTTAACGCCTTAACTAGTTAAGGAACTAGTCGAGAAGGCGAGCAAAGGGATGAATGTTATGAATACTCGTGGGTAGTCTAAGTTGCCGAAAAATCCAAGGTTGTTAATACTTGCATTACTTCCATGTTAAATAGGTTTCGAGAACAACGACGTGGATGTGATTAAGAGAAGTCCATACAAGGTATGTGAAGCTTTCTTTTGGCGTGTTTTTGGAATAAATATGTAGAGCTATTCTTCTTTTCTTTTGGCATGTCCTAGACATAGGCTATAAATGATATGTATGTGATATTTGGGGATTCAATTGATTCGTAAAGCCCTGAGTCATTTCCTTTAAGTCTTCTATGTGATGAAAAGTAGTACATGTAAAGTCTATCTCTTCTTTCCTTTGGAATGGCTTGATTTTAAGTGAAATGGTATATGATATAGGTTTAGAGGTAATTCCATTTATGAGCTCTGAGTGTAACGCGTGACTTGTAGTCACTCCTGAACATTAAGAGTCTGAAAGTAGTCAAACTACTATCCTCGAGCCTGCTATATAATGAATAGTAAGTGGAGGTACCAGCTCTTCTTTTTAGAGGCTCTGAAATGATAAATGCCATTGATTGCATAAGTTGAGTCTTTGACTAGATAAATTGTCTTTTTGATTGCATAGACTATATTTCTGATTGCATAAATTGTGTGGCATTATTCTGATGCATGTTTGTAATCCCTGAAGCCCCAACTGATGTAAGCCCTAATGACATCTAAAGGGATACTTCGGATAAGTACCTTTCTAATCTTCAGGTGATGGTTCACTTGACAGTTTCATCGAGTCTCAAATAATGACTTAGTTGCATATGGTTTCTCACTACTCTGCTCATGTATACTGTAACCCATCCTTCCTCGAGTCCCATGATGGGCTGGGAATGTTATCGTGCACAGTTCTACTACTTCTTTCACCACGTCCCGGGTTGGTTATGTATAGTTCCACGCATGAGGAGACGATGCTGTACGTGAGGTGTGATATATGTTATATGTTATGATGATACGATTATTCACCGAGTCTCGGGCCGGCTGTAATGTGACAGTATATGTGGCGGAATAAGGAAGGAACACCGAGTCCCTCCTTAGAGGACCGGGTACGGTATGTATATTATGATGGTACGCTATAGACGTACACCACTCCATTCACCGAGTCCCTCACTAAAGGGCCGGATACTTTATGTAGGCATGCATGTGAGATTAGAGTGATACATTATGACCCTGAGCCCCATAGTGAAATGAGTGTAATACGATGACATACATGATAAAATTATTCCGTATACGAGGATATGATACCGTATACGATGATATGAGGAAATGAAATGCATTATGATAAGATGATATGTGAATATGAAGTAAAGATTATGACACCGAGTTCACTAGAGGGCTGGGCACAGTATATGATGATGTATGGGATTACGTGTCTTAAGGTGCAGGTACAATAATTTGTTAATTGTTATTCTTGTCCCCTGCATCCCTATTTCAGTTATGGTCTCAGTTGTGTGTTGTTATGCTTTACATACTCAGTACATATATCGTACTGACCCCCCTTTTCTCGGGGGGGGGGGGGGGTACGTTTCATGCCCGTAGGTACAAATGTTCTTGTTGGAGATCCGCTAGCTTAGGGTTTCCACTCATCTATGTTGAACGTGCTCTGCTGTTCCAGAGCCTAACTATTGATGCTGGTCATTGATGTATATGTTTATTTATTCAGGGGTAGGGCGGGGGCCCTGTCCCGCCATATAATACAGTTATTACTCTTAGAGGTCTGTAGACATGTGTATGTGGGTTATTTGTAAGTTTGTTTTAGTTGCGCTCATATGACGTATTGCAAATGTTTTTGTGGACTGGCAGCCTCATCGGCTCGCATGCCCTGTCCTGTTATGATATAGGTGCATAAGTCTACAGGTTTAGGAAAAAAAAGTTTTTGACCCATTGGGGTTCGTGTATGGTATCACATCACACACGGTTCAACTTAAGGGTAGCTAATAGATATGCATAAGGGGGTCCAAGTCGGACCCCAGTCGCAGCCTTCGGGGTTGGGTCGTGACAGAAGTGGTATCAAAGCAGTTCGTCCTTGGAATGTCTATACACCGTGTCTAGTAGAGTCTTGTCTATAGGTGTGTTGTGCACCACATTTATAGACATGAGGCTACAGGATATTTAAGATGTTACTTTCTTTCATAGCTAAGATCGTGCGATAGAGCCGAGTCATAAGAAATGAAATTCCTCATACTAACCTATGATTTTAGTAGGAAGACAACACCGATAGAAGAAAGTAACTGACAATATTGGATGTTACGAAGCACGCAGCTAAGCAAAGGCACGAAGGATCTATGTCAGGTAAGGTATTGAAATGCGATTGACATATATAATTGAAAAGTGAAAGGAAAGGTAAATAGGAAAGTGTAATAGGTGCAGCTCGTGTGGACCTAACAGGTAAGTCCATTTCCATACTGTTAATTGTGGGTGCCCTGTGTGGCTGCGAGATGAGATGATATGACTACATATGTGTGCCCTATGTGGATGAGATGTTATACAATATGAATGTATATATGTGTGCCCTGTGAGGCATTGTTGGTATTTTCTGTGTGCAGGTGTTGCGATAGTGAGAAATACAGAGGAAACTCTGCCCAAATTTTTGTAGAAACAAAAAGAGAATGAGATATAAGGCTATAGTATGTCTGGGAAGGTTGTGCTCACAACAATGATGAGATTTGACAGCAAGTATGGCTTATCTCGAGAAATAAGTTAATTACTGGGTTAATGGCAATAAAAACTAGGAGGTCGATATTGATATAGTAGAACAAAGTTGGAAAACAGCTATAAGCCAAGAAAGATGACTTAGAGAAGACTGAATGATCAGGATAAAATGATATGGTGAGGCATCTCTTGAATTGATACATAGGGATAAACTATGACAAGTTATAGTTAAAGGAAGTAACAATATGATTAAGACAAGAGTATGAGGGATAAAGCATTGTGACGGATATGAAATATTAATAAGACAGCTTGCGAAACATTAAGAATAATACGAACTAAGAAGGGTAAGTAGCCCATAGTAAGAATCGTGAAGAAAGTCAAGCGGTGTTATACTATGGGACTGGTCACGAATGGGGTACCAGGTGAATATAACAAACACCGTTATGAGAATAAGTAAAGGGTAATATGGAATTCCTTATGCCCAACCAAAAATGGAAATGAGTTGAAGGAATAATATAGAAGTTCTAATAGAGGCACTCAAGATAGATGCGATTAATTAAGTATAAGTACTGAACAAAAAGAGAAATAGACAGTTACGAACTGGAGGTATAATACGATGAAAAAGTATTAAGACAAGGCCACTACTACCACGAAGTTGATATGGTTTTAAGCAGGATTAGAAATGAGCCTTAAGCACACGACAAAGATGCAAGCTCAGGAGGCGTAAAGAAGTATGGTGTACACGTGACACCACTCTAATGATTAGTGGTATCCACTGGAATAAAGTTAGTATAATGACGAAGCTCGAAACATGAGTCATTAAAGTATAAGTACACTCGAGTAGGGAATTCGCACCAATTATGAGCCCTCGCTAATTACTGATTGGGATGAATGGAATGTGGCTTTGAATGCACTACTACATTACGGATATTACTCGAGTATTAATTGTGAGATGAGATTTTATACGATACATTACGAATACTAAAGTACCTTATGGGTATGCTAGGGTTTCCTAGAAAGGCAACCTAACATATGGATGATTAAACAAAAAAAATGTAGATATGGTGTAGCACGTTAAATGTGTTGGAGTGGAATCATTCGCATGTGAATGACTGAAAATAAACAGAGGATGACGTGGGTACACCCTAAAAGGGGGGAAGTGGACAAGAGAAGTACAAGCGTAAAAGAAAATCGACTGACTCTATCGTATGTAAATAGGAATGCTTAAACGTCAAATGAGACCCCATAAGGGATGGACGTGATCATACCCGCACTGATGCACCAGATTCCATCAAAACTCCAAAGTTAAGCATGCTCGGGTGAGAGTAGCATTGGGATGGGTGACCCCCTGGGAAGTGAGAAAGAGAACAAAACAAGTATGACAAAAAGAGATTATAAAAGCGGGTTAGTACAACGACACATATAGAACAGAGTAAGCCAAGAGCAGAAAAGATTATGACTGAAATACAATGCACCTCGTGAAAATGGCACAAGAATAGTTGTGCAACTCACGAATATTGGCATACTAAGAGCGAGGTCAAATGATTACTCGATAAAAGAAAGTCAGTAATAGCGATGTGATTGCCATATTTAGAATCTATTAAACAAAAGTGTAAGATGGTTCGAGACACAACTGTTAAGATATAATCGGTATCAAGGACAAAGCCCTAGCGGAGCCCTAACCTCGACTGAAGGAGGTAACCCGCTAGTATAGAGACACTAAAGTATTTTCTGAATGGCTCTATGTATCTACACATGTTTGTGTAAGCATTATAGTATAATGTGTGGTAATAAAACAAGAAAGAAGCTCTGAGTAAAAGAGCAAGATAGCATACCTAAGGTGTTACAAGTTGAATTAAGAGGAGTTGTATAATGGCTTAAACGAAGAGGAGCATCAGAGGCTTGATAGCCTGTTACGGAGGATGGGAATCCTGACTCGGAAATGGAAAGCAGTTAATATGCGTTATAGTACGAGCTGACCTCACATTTTAAGGAATTGGGAGTTCATACGGGCTATGGTAGATGGGCTGATAAAATCAACCTTTTCCCCTCCAGTTAGGAAGGCATATTCAACTGAGGGTTATGCGAGATGAAATAGTAGGGAAACAATAAGATTTCACAGAGTCCCACATCTATCATTTCGGAAGGGATTGAGGAACACAGATGAATCTTAGTACGACATTTTGCCCTTTGATTAATGGATAGGCCCAGAAGGGATCCAGTAAATTATTGATAAAGTAAAGCTTATTCAAGAACAAGATATCGATTAGCAGCCTAGAGTCGACAAGAAGGGGATACATTGATCCTTCGCAGGGTATTTTTAGAATAGATAAAGCTGCCTATGAGTGGGACATACCGTCCGATTTGAAACAATACATTCAGTTTTCATAGGTCAATGCTCTGCAAGAATGTGAACGACGCTCCCAGAATATTTCTTATAGAGGAGGTCAACGTAACAGGGAGTTAAACAGGTTGCGAACTAAGGACATAGCTTCCGTCAAGGTGCTGTGACGGGATAAGAATCGTGAAGACATAAACTAGGAGGTTGAAAAGGACATGAAACATAGGTGTCCGTACCTATTCCCGATGTCTACAGATAGACCCCAGTATTGGAACTCGTATATTAATTACTTGGATGAAAATGTATGTCATTCAAGTATAAAGGAATCTCCCTATGATCCATATAAAGTCTTAAGGGAAGTTTTATTCAACATTCGGGGGTGAATGTTCTAAAGGGGGGAAGGATGTTACACCCCGCACTCTTGAGCTCAGAACGTCTTCTTAAGTTCCTTAGACACTATCATGTGAGTCGGATAAGCTATGATACTATCAAACAACTCTAAGGAAAGAAGATTGTGATACCTCGCGAGAAGGGAGGTTGGAGATAGAGTCATAAGAATCCGAAAATAGTTGGAGGCTAAGAAATGAGTCGTAGCACTTGATTTACCTACGCAAGACACTAAGTTAAGAGTCTTATACACTTAAGTTGCTTAAGGATATATCAAGCTTACGTAGTGCGGATTACATAGGCTCTTAAAGTGAGACGATATTACGAACCCGCGAGGAAGGGAAAAAGACGAAGCGTGGCAGCCAATGGTGGAGCGACACATGGCATCACCTCAAGCAAGCAGGTGACTCACCTAATTAGGGTCAAGTAGGTGATGCAGCTGCTTGGGGGAGGTGGACCCCGCTGCCACGTGACAACCCCTAATTGGAAGCATGACACGATGGCCAATCATGGCTTGACATGTGTCATCCTAAGGGGATGACACGTGTCACCACCTAGGGCCACCTAAATATATGTATATATGAATAATGGCTTCAGTTCTGATCCAAAACAATCAGCAGCAACAAAGGAAAACAAACCCTAGGGCTAAGTAGAAAATTGCGACGGCTTGGGAGAAAAATAAGGTAAGTCCCGATTTCGTTCCATAAATTAATTATATAGCGTATACCAAGATGATATGGAAGTATTAGTAGAGTATAATTAGAGTTTTGTGCAGCCAAAAAATGGACAGCAAGCTGCCATGAACATTCAGTACGTTAAAAAAATTTCCGAGGCGCGATTTCTAGCCAATTTCGGGAAAGGTAAGTTCTTCCCCTCTAATTTGAAGTTTATGAGTTTAAATTAGGGTTTATTACTCACCTTAGGGGCTGCTGAAAGTTGGGGAAAAGGTTTGAAAAGTTCAGCATTCGGAATAAACTAAATTGGAGTCGCTAGAAGTGAATTGTTGTCGAAATAAGGTGTTGTGCGCGTGGGGGCTGCTGCTGGATGTGTTGTGGCGTGTTGCAGAGTCTAAAAGTTCTATAAATGAGGTGGGGGAGCTGCTGTTTGCAGCTACATGACCCTCCGCCTTGGAATTAAAGAATTCGCGAAAGAAAGATTAAAAACTCTAGTTTTGGTATCTTAGTTTCGAGTGAATTATTGGGGGTTTATATTGTGTAATTTTGGTCATAATATGTATATGTATGGGCTGATGGTGGTATTTTTGGTTGGCTGCAGGTGTTAAGGACATGGTTGGGAATTTGGATAGGGCACATTATAGGGGAGGTGCTGTCCGATTTTTGTTAACGCCTTAACTAGTTAAGGAACTAGTCGAGAAGGCGAGCAAAGGGATGAATGTTATGAATACTCGTGGGTAGTATAAGTTGCTGAAAAATCCAAGGTTGTTAATACTTGCATTACTTCCATGTTAAATAGGTTTCGAGGACAATGACGTGGACGTGATTAAGAGAAGTCCATACAAGGTATGTGAAGCTTTCTTTTGGCGTGTTTTTGGAATAAATATGTAGAGCTATTCTTCTTTTCTTTTGGAATGTCCTAGACATAGTCTATAAATGATATGTATGTGATATATGGGGATTCAATTGATTCTTAAAGCCCTGAGTCATTTCCTTTAAGTCTTCTATGTGATGAAAAGTAGTACATGTAAAGTCTATCTCTTCTTTCCTTTAGAATGGCTTGATTTTAAGTGAAATGGTATATGATATAGGTTTAGAGGTAATTCAATTTATGAGCTCTGAGTGTAACTCGTGACTTGTAGTCACTCCTGAACATTAAGAGTCTGAAAGTAGTCAAACTACTATCCTCGAGCCTTCTATATAATAAATAGTAAGTGGAGGTACCCACTCCTATTTTTAGAGGCTCTGAAATGATAAATGCCATTGATTGCATGAGTTGAGTCTTTGACTAGATAAATTGTGTTTCTGATTGCATAGACTATATTTCTGATTGCATAAATTGTGTGGCATTATTCTGATGCATGTTTGTTATCCCTGAAGCCCCAACTGATGTAAGCCCTAATGACATCTAAAGGGATACTTCGGATAAGTACCTTCCTAATCTTCAGGTGATGGTTCACTTGACAGTTTCATCGAGTCTCAGATAATGAGTTAGTTGCATATGGTTTCTCACTACTCTGCTCGTGTATACTGTAACCCATC